>NC_084795.1:66824287-67457412 GCF_963169125.1 Humulus lupulus | reverse complement strand
TTTTCTCATTCCATTTTCCCCTTTTTTCACACATATTTTAACATTACATAATTATTTTACTATTTTTTTTATTTATTATCTTTTATTTTTGTAATTTTTTTATAGTTTTTTTCATTATATGTAAAAAATTTCAAATCACTTTTTTTAACATTTTCTTTTTACTGTAACCCTTATAGGAACACCAAAATTTGGAAAGAAAACTAATAAAAATATGAAAATGTGAATGGGTAACCAGTTATATTGATGGGAACATTCAATTCTAGAAAAAAAAAATTATACGAAGAAGATGGGAGAGAAGGGGAAGGGGGCGGATCTGATTTTTTTTCTATCTTCAGATCTATGGTAACTAGTTACCTCCTCGTTCTCTGTGTGTATATTTCTGGGGGTAACTGGTTACCATGGAATAAGGAAGAATTTAGAACAACACTTTCCATCTCTTGCTTTCATAGAAGAAAAAAAAGCACGTTCTTTGCGTGTATATTTATGGGGGGTAACTAGTTACCTTCACGTTGTGATGTGTGTGTATATTTCTGGGTTCTTTATGGTACCTGGTTACTACTTCTTTGTAACACTCTGGATAACCAAGATCATTACAATGTGTATTTTAAAATAGTGCAAGACTTGCTAATCAAGTCGTTTGAACAATAATGTGCTCCTAAAGTCAACTATCAAGTTCGGGTTAAAATATTTTGATCATAGACGGTTAATTTTCATTAAAATAGATGTTTGGTACATGGGATCCCAAAAACAGGGTTTAAGAGACAATTTACAACTCTCACAAGTTTTATACAACCAGTAGCCACTCTAATGGAAAAATACAAATTTTAAGGCTCTGCCCCTGTACTTTCCCTCGGTCGTGGCAGACGAGCAGCTGACAATATACACCTCGCCCCCAGAGCTCTCCAACTCATGGTTGGTCCAGCTTTCCCTTGCCTTTACCTACACCACGTAGCACTCGTGAGCCAAGGCCCAGCAAGATAACCATAATAGTAAATACATAATTAGTAGTAGCAATCAATCAATCATAAGACAGTCATCCAAAAGTTCAACAAATCATAGGCATCAAACTACTAACAATGAACATTTACGTTCAGAAATATATCTTAATCAATATACAAATGCTCAGGGTCGGCGCCCTTAGGCCAAGCCCTCTGTTTACTAAGCTGACCCCGGCTCGCTTAAGCTGAGTCTATTATTTATTTAGCTGACCCTGGCAGAGCGGCCAAGCCGCGTTCAATGCGCTAGTCATCAGCCCCGGCTCCCTTAGGTCGTACTTTAACAGTTCTCATAATAATAATGAAGTTACATAACACATATATCCAGATATAGGGAACCTTAGTCCCAAACACAACCACATGGGTGCAGTTTTCTTACTTCGAATCCTGAGCAAAGAACACAGAATGGTCCCGAGCACGATCCTCAGTCCTGAGCCTTCGCGATAAACCTAGTCATAGTGTCAATGGGTAACTATCAATTCCTAATCCAAATAAACACTTAGGGAACAAATATTAGTCTCCGAGACCTCGATTTCTACTAAACCGGGTAGTAGAAATCATCCCAAGTGCTTAGGTTCGAATTCCTGAGCCTCCTTGAGCCTTAAACTTCATCCCCTTAATTCCCCATTGTGGGTCGTGACCCACCCCTTAGACAGAGGCTCAAACCTCCCTGATGGGGGACACAGGCCACGACTTGCCCTCTCCGAGTCGCGACGCGCCTAGCGAACAAAGGCTCCCAGCCTCTAAAAACTTTTGCGGGCCGCAGCGCCTGAAGAACAAGGCCGCGACTCGGGCCCCTAAACCTAGAAAAACCACCTCCTTTCAACATTTCTCCACGAGTCTAACCTTAAATTTATTAGAATCTTTGTGTTGAATAGAAAAACCAAATGGGATTTTAGTCCCACATTGGTTGTAAGAGAATTTTCTCTTTTCTCTTAGCCTATATAAAGTAATCTATGTTGAGTAGTTTAGAGATAGGAAAAAATCCTTGCTTAAGGTAGATAAATATATTATTATATTTATATTATGGTTTTTAGTTAAATGTTTTATATTCTTAGTGTGGTAGAGTTCGGACATATTTTGTTCGGCGAAGTAATTGAGTTACTTTTTGTTCTCCGTTGTATCCTGGGAGATAGACGTCGAGACCTCTTGGAGGCGACAAATCTGTTTTAAGGAAACTATGTGCTACACAGGCCTCAGTTTTATTTTGTTGTTATTATTGTTCATTATAATTATTGTCTATATTAATTATAATTTCTATTTATTTTATAGTATTTATAATTATAATATTTATGTATCTTTAATTTAGTAGATATAAATATTGTTTTATCATATTGCGTTTATTCAAGTATTATATTTAATTATGTTATATTTATCCCACAATCTTAAAACAGCTTATTGTTTCAATATAATATTTGAATGTTAGTTATATTTTATATTATTATAATGTTTAATATATCTATTAGTGATATTTCTACATCTATATATTGAAAGATATTGTTATTGCGAAAAGTTCGTTTGAACTTAAATCTCACTAAAGAAGTTCTGGGAACTGAATATTTTCAAAGAAAGCAGACTGCTGAGGCAGGGGCTAGACTCTCCTAGTATTCTTTGGAAATTATCTAGCAGAGATATTTGTATTTTGGGATGGATAAATACTCAATAGAAATATTCTATGAATGGTTGGGTTTTTGACCTTTGCAGGCTAACTTGAGAATTTTCTTTAAGTTTGATCTAAGTGAACCCGTATAATTTTCCGTTGTAAGGAAAATAATACTTTTGGTTTTGTGATTTTAGACAAAATGACAACTGAAACAAACCAATATGGCGGGAATAATGAGGTGATAGCTGAGTCACCAGCCTCGACAGTTCAAGCTCACACATGGGGTTTTGCTGTGGTTCGTACAAACCATCCTCGGAGAGCTGGGGAAATACTTGAAAAATTCAATGACCAGAATTTTAAAAGGTGGTAGCAAAAAATGTTGTTCTATCTGACTACAATGAATCTTGCAAGATTCGTTACTGATGATGAACATCTCAAAGAAGATGAAAAAGATATCCATGTCATTAAGACTGTTAAAGACTGGATAAATTATGATTTTCTCTGTCGAAACTACATTTTGAATGGTTTGGAAAACTCTTTGTATGGAGTCTTTGATACAAAAAAAACAACTAGAGAACTGTGGGAGTCCTTAAACCAGAAATATACATCTGAGGATGCTGGTGAAAAGAAATTTGTGGTTTGACGGTTCCTAGATTATAAAATGGTAGATTCCAAATCTGTGATTAGTCAAGCTCAGGAATTCCAAATTATCTTGCATGAGATTCACTCTGAGGGTATGATCCTAAGTGAGACCTTCCAAGTAGTTGCATTGATTGAAAAGCTACCCCATGCTTGGAGAGAGTTCAAGAGCTACCTGAAGCACAAACGAAAACAGGCAAGTATTGAAGAATTAATTATTAGATTTCATATCGAAGAAGACAACAAGAATTCTGAAAAAAGGAGTCAAGACAAGATGTGGCTAAGGCCAGTCTGATGGAGCAATGTCAAAACTCCAGGGGAAAGAAGAACTACAAACCCAATGATAAAGGGTTCAAGTTTGGGCCAAAAGGAGGAATCTCCAAAAAGCCATTCAAATTTCTTGGCAAGTGCTTTAACTGCAACAAACAGGGTCACAATTCCACGGATTGTAGACTGCCAAAGAAGAAACAAAATAATGAGGCTAAAATGGTGGATAGCTTCTCCAAGGATGTTGATCTAATAAATCTATCAGCCATGGTTTCTAAGATAAACCTAGTCAATTCTAACCCAATGGAGTGGTTGATTGATAGTGGTGTCACTCGGCATGTATTCTCAGACAAGAGTCTGTTCAAATCTTTTGAACAGGTAGATAATGATGAGAAGCTTTTTATGGGAAATTCTGCCACATCTAAAATTGATAGTCAAGGAAGTGTGATCCTGAAAATGACTTCTGGAAAGGAGCTGACTCTGAACAACGTGTTGTATGTACCAGAGATTTGTAAAAACCTAGTGTCTGGTTCACTATTGAACAAACACGGATTCTGAATTGTATTTGAGTCAAACAATTTTTTTCTGCCCAAAAGTGGAATGTATATGGGAAGGGGTTATGTAACTGGTGGGTTGTTTAAACTCAATGTTATGGTTGTTAAACCAAATATCAATAAAGCTAATAACTCTTCTACTTATTTGCTTGAGTCTTATAATGTTTGGCATGGTAGACTAGGACATGTTAATTATGACACTCTACGGAGATTAATTAACTTGAATTAAATACCAAGATTTCATATTGATTCAAATCATAAATGTGAAACTTGTGTTGAGGCAAAACTAACAAGGTCATCCTTCAAAACGATTAAAAAGAATAATGAACCCCTAAATTTAATACATAGCGATGTATGTGATTTAAAATTTGCTCAAACAAGGGGAGGCAATAAGTATTTTATTACTTTTGTCGATGATATCACTAAATATTACTATGTGTATTTGCTAAAAAGCAAAGACGAGGATATAGAGAAATGTGTTCTCTATAAGACCGAAGTTGAGAATCAACTTAACAAAAAGATTAAGGTGTTGAGAAGTGATCGAGGTGGTGAGTATGAATCGCCATTTCTTGAATTTTATACTAAACATGGAATCATCCATGAAACCACTGCACCTTATTCACCTCAGAAAAATGGTGTTGTTGAACGAAAAAATCGTACATTGAAAGAAATGATGAATGCAATGTTGATTAGTTCTAGATTTCCTCAGAACATGTGGGGAGAAGCTGTCTTGTCAGCTAATCATCTTTTAAATAAAATACCCAAAAGGAAAGAAGATAAAACCCCTTATGAGTTATGGAAATGAACAAAACCTTCCTTCAAATACTTAAGAGTGTGGGGGCGTCTTGCCAAAGTGGTTGTACCTTTACCAAAAATGATAAAAATAGGACCAAAAACTATTGATTGCATTTTCATTGGTTATGCACATAATAGTAGTGCATATCGGTTTCTGGTGTATGAGTCTAAAATATCTAACATACACAAAAATACGATAATGGAATCTAGAAATGCATCGTTCTTTGAACACATATTTCCATGTAGATCAAAATAGGATTCAAGTTCGTTAAAACAAACATATGAGACTATTGCTAAAAATAGTCAGGATCAAAATCAAGAGTGTGAGGATGAACCTAAACGTAGCAAAAAATTTAGAACGGAAAAGTCTTTTGGTGCAGATTTTCTAATCTACATCAAAACTTTGATGAAGTTGTGAACTCCACTGAAGGCTCTTTATGGAAATAAGCTATTAATAGTGAGATCGAATCCATACTTCAAAATCACACCTGGGAGTTAGTAGATCTTCCTCTAGGATGTAAGCCTTTAGGGGCCAAATGGATTTTCAAGAGGAATATGAAAGTTGATGGTTCAATTGATAAGTATAAGGCACAACTTGTAATTAAAGGTTATAAGCAATGTGAAGACCTTGATTACTTTAACACTTATTCTCCTGTGACGATAATAAATTCCATTAGGATGATACTTGCTACTGCTGCGTGCACAATCTTGAAGTACATCAAATGGACGTGAAAACTGCTTTTCTAAATGGGGATTTAAATGAAGAAATTTATATGGAACCACCCGAGGGTTTTTCCTCCCCAGGACAAGAAAGAAAAGTATGTAAATTGGTCAAATCTTTATATGTTTTAAAGCAAGCACCAAAACAATGGCATGAGAAATTTGACCAAACAATGTTGGCAAATGGCTTCAAAATCAATAAATGCGATAAATGTATTTATGTTAAAGAAACAAATAATGACTATGTAATTTTGTGTCTTTACGTAGATGACATGTTCATCGTTGGAAGCAGTGATAAGATGATCAAATCTATCAAGAGTATGTTGAACTCAAAATTTGACATGAAAGATATGGGTCTAGCAGATGTCATTTTGGGGATTCAAATCTCATGGACATCTGATAAGATCATTCTAAGTCAGTCACATTATGTAGACAAAATTCTTGAGAAATTCAACAAAGAAGATTCTGGTGTATCTAGAACTCTTGTAAATTCGAGTCTACATTTGTTCAAGAACAAAGGAGAGAATGTCTCTCAAGTAGAGTACTCTAGAATTATTGGAAGTCTAATGTACTTAATGAGTTGTACAAGACCTGATATAGCCTACGCAATTAGTAAACTGAGTAGATACACGAGTAATCCAGGGTCTGGCCATTGGAAATTAATAACAAGAGTAATTAGGTACTTGCAATTTACTCGTAGCTATGGGTTGTATTATACTAAATATCCAGCAGTACTTGAAGGGTATTCTAGTGCTAATTGGATATCTGATATGAAAGACTCAAAGTCTACGATTGGATATGTGTTTACACTCGGTGGTGCAGTTGTATCATGGAAATCTTCTAAACAAATGGTAATAGCTAGATCCACAATGGAATCTAAGTTTATTGCCTTAGACAAGTGTGGCGAAGAAGCTAAACGACTTCGTCAATTTTTAGAAGATATTCCAAAATGGCCTAAACCAGTGCCAGCTATTGGCATACATTGTGATAGTCATTCTGCAATTTGTAGGGCACATAATAATTTGTATAATGGTGAGTCTAGACATATACATCGTAGACACAATACCATTAGACCACTACTCTCAACTGG
The DNA here is from genome assembly GCF_963169125.1 of Humulus lupulus. NCBI lineage: Eukaryota > Viridiplantae > Streptophyta > Magnoliopsida > Rosales > Cannabaceae > Humulus > Humulus lupulus. The sequence goes on along the minus strand of NC_084795.1, from coordinate 67,450,749 downwards.
AGTTATATCTTTTGACTATGTGAATTCAAAGGATAATATTGTGAATCTGCTAACCAAAGGGTTAAATAGAGAGTTGGTTTAAAAATCATCAAGGGGAATGGGACTAAGCCATGAATGAAAAATCAATACAGTAGACACCCAAACTAATTGATTGGAGATCCTAAGATCTAGGTTCAAAGGGACAACTAAAACTGTAAAGACTATGTTGGATCACTGTGGGGGTTATCCTCATTGTCCATTCCTATGATGAAATAGTGATAAACGTAAGGAAAAGGTTAAGTTTTGCTTTTAATGATTTCTTATGCGTCAAAATGTTGAGCAGAGTAATACGGGTTATTCTTAATTAAGAGAATCGCCTATGTGAGAGAGGAGATGGGCTGCTTCTATAGGAATTGAATAGGGCTCAATTCCTGGAATATCTCTTACAGAACCAGGGAAATATTCAGGGCAAAAAACAAACATAATATTGAGAACCAAAATATGTCAAGAAAGATTGATGTGTGTGGTATATCATCGTTTACACGAATGACAGAACAGTTCAAAGACACCGTGTCTACTGATTAGCTAGTAAAGTAAATATACTTACACAAGGGAAGGTTGAAATGGTAACACCCACCTATCCTATGCAGGTTTCAAACGTTGAACTCTATCACCTAGGTCTATTTCTTTTGTTGTTTTTCCTTAAGTCAGTTTTTCATTCATGAGGGGATTGTTAGAATTTTTGTGTTGAATAGAAAAACCATATGGGATTTTAGTCCCATATTGGTTGTAAGAGAATTTCCTCTTTTCTCGTAGCCTATATAAAGTAGTCTATGTTGAGTAGTTTAGAGATAGGAAAAAATTCTTGCTTAAGGTATATAAATATATTATTATATTTATATTATGGTTTTTAGTTAAATGTTTTATATTCTTAGTGTGGTAGAGTTCGGACATATTTGGTTCGGTGAAGTAGTTGACTTACTTGTCGTTCTCCATTGTATCCTGGGAGACAGATGTCGAAACCTCTTGGAGGCGGCGAATTTGTTTTAAGGAAACTGTGTGCTACACAGGCCTCGGTTTTTATTTTATTGTTATTATTGTTCATTATAATTATTGTCTAGATTAATTGTAATTGCTATTTATATTATAGTTATTTATATTATGTTATTTATAATTATAATATTTATGTATCTTTAATTTAGTAGATATAAATATTGTTTTATCATATTGTGTTTATTCAAGTATTATATCTAATTACGTTACATTTATCCCACAAAATTTTCACCCCAAATTAACAGCAAACCCTATATTTAAGCCTAGAATTCCAACCTTTTTGGTCCAAGCATGACATCTAGCTCATAAACAACTTTTGCTCTTATTAAACACTCAAATTCAACCCAAAACCAGCTAACAAAACTAAGGCTCGTGCAAACTTAAACCTTAACATGATTTCAACAGAATTCTAGAGAAACTAACTTGAATTCTTACCTCAGATTGTAGTCTAATCCCTCAACTTCAAATCTTCAATCTTTGAGCTTAAATTCCCACGTTTCCCCAGCTGAATTCCCTGGTTCAAAGCTTTAGTTCCTCAAGACTTCTTCAAGGACAAGGGAGAGGTAGGGAAAATCGTGTATGAGGGAGAGAGATAGGGAATGCTGAGTTTTCATAACTCTTCGGGTGGTTTTCTGGCTAAGTCTAGAGTCCCCACAGGGTATATCCTGGGGGTGGTTTTCTCAAAATGACCAAACTACCCTCTTTGGATTACTTAGCCTTTTAGTTTGTTCTAGGGGTAAATTAGTCTTTTCCCCGGTTCCCGCTAATTCCTTAAATTTTCCTAATATTTACCAATTATTCCCGTCATGTTTAGTTAATTACGAAATATTTATTCATTAGTCAATAAATCCCAAAATATTTTCTAAATTCCCAAAATATCCCTAGGCTCCCCTCGAGCCGGGTATTTAAACCCCGCTGCGACTATTTCGCTAACCCGTTTACTAGGACCGTCTTGAGCCATGAACCGCAAATATATCCACATAATAATGTGGTCTCAACCAAATATTACATAAAATCACATTTATGCCCTCAACAGGCCAAAATTACAAATATGCCCTTATAACCTATAAAGGGCCCACATGCACATCTAATACTCATAAACATGCATATAATACATTCACATAATCATATTAATCATGCATGCCACATAATCAAGCATTTAACCAATGAAACATACATATATCCAATTATGTCCTCCTGGCACGCTAACCAAGGCACTAAGCCCTATTAGCAATTTTGGGTCGTTACATTCTTCTTCCTTTTTTGATGAAGTGTTCTTCCTCTTTCTCCTTCAAATTTGATGTTTCTTTTCATATTTAATATGAGTAATCCGTCACCCCTCTTATGGTAACTGGATACCCCTCTTATAGCATAAAGTTATTCCTCTCAGGATAACTGGTTACCCCTCCTAGTATATGTTATTTAGCCTAGCTCTACGATTTTTTTTACATAACTGTCAAAGATCAATTAAGTAACTGGTTACCTTACCCAGGATTTGAAAAAAGAAACGTACAATCTAAAAAAAAAAAAGAAAAATGTTTATAATAAATAAAAAAATAATTTTAAATACAATTCATATTACAAAAAGAAAAAGAAAAAAATTGCAAAACAACCAAAGAAAATTTTAATATAAAATTAGTAATATAAAAATAATATAAAAAAACAAATAAGCTAAAAAAAACAATCAAATTACAAACATATCCTTTCAAATTAATAAAACTTGATTAAGAGTAAAACTATGACATAAACCAACTTTTATACAAAAATATGAGAAAATAAACCCATAAAAGTGAAAATTCTAAAAAAAAAAAAAAGCCATGTATTTTTTTTTTTTTTTAAAAAAGCCATATTTTTGCACTCTATTAAAAAATCCATATAAATGTAATTTTCTCATCTTTATACCGTTGGCAAGCTAATTCAATTATCTACAATTTTTTAGAAATACTATTTTCCAAAATCATAACATAACTAGGTCAAAAATGGGTCCAAAGTTACAGTACCCTATAATTACGAAAAATCTATGTAATTATCTAAATAACAAACTAATCCACAAATATCTTAACTAACCATAAAATAACAAACTCTAATTCTATAAGCTGATTTTGAATTTACTAAGCCCAAAATCTTATAGGGCTATATGTAGACTCGATCCATAACAATGCTTAATAATACCATAATTAATTTATTCTTATGCAATCACCCCATTTCCACCTAAGAAGTCTAATGCACACGCCCTCAGCATATCTTCTAAAATTTGAATGGTACGTTCTGGCTGACCATCGGTTTGAGGGTGAAATACCGTACTTATCTTTAACTTAGTGCCCATGTCATGTTGTAGGCTTTCCCATAAATTCGAGGTAAAAATTGATCCTCTATCAGAGACTATCACCTTTGGGACTCCATGTAATCTTACTATCTCCGCCACATAAAGCTCTGCATACTGCTCAGCATTGTACACTATTCTTATTGGCAAGAAGTGAGCATATTTTGTGAGACTATCTAATATCACCCAAATATAGTCATGCTGCTTGCTAGTCCTTGATAATCCTGTCACGAAGTCCATCGCTATATCTTTCCATTTCCATTTGAGAATCTCTAACGGTTGTAATGTCCCAGTGATCTCTAACGTTCGACCTTAACTTTTTAGCATGTGAGACATTTTGCTACAAACTCTGCTGTGTTTTTCTTCATTCTCGGCCACCAGTACATTGGGTTGACATCTTTGTACATCTTGGTCAATCCCGGATGAAGTGAATACGGAGTGGTGTGCGCTTCTCAGATGATACTTTCTCTTAATCTGTCCTGATTCGGCACACACACTCAGTTTCTATATCGTAGCATACCTTCCTTTGTTATCGAAAAATCAACATTTTTCGAGCTTTGTAATGCTGCCTTTTTCTTGAGAAGAAACTCGTCCATTTGTTTTTTCTCATTAATTTCCTCCATAAATGTTGACTTGATTATGAGATCAGCTAATTGTCTCGTTATCAGCTCGATTTCAGATTTCTTAATATCATTTTGTAAGGGTCGTGCAATCCCCTTAAGTGTCGATATGCTACCATAACTCTGTCTACTAAGCACGTCTACCACAACATTATCCTTTCCTGGATGATACAAAATCTCACAATCGTAGTCCTTAACTAGGTCCACCCACCTTCGTTTCCTTATTTTGAGCTCATTTTGCATAAATAATGTAACGCCCCACGTCACTACTGACCCTACAAACCAACACGAGTCTTTCCAGCGTGCTTTGTCCTCACTCGCCCGCTTCTTGGGAAACTTCACAGGAGGTCACCCATCTTGAGATTGCTCCAGGTCAAGCATGCTTAACTTTGGAGTTCTCAAGTGATGGGCTACCGAAAAGAAGATGCATCTTGTTGATATAGGTAGTACTCATCAATCCATTTAAGCTCTCTTCAAATGTGTAGTCCCATACCTACACAGTCTTAGAATCATCACACTTAACCTTCCCCAGGCGGTGTGGGATTGCACAGCTTTACCCGGTCTTTCCTCTTACGGATCACAGGATTCTGACTGTCACAATCACCCCCCTTACGGGCCCGACGTTCCCATCAGCCACACTTCCGGCTGGGTCAAGGCTCTAATACCATTTGTAACGCCCCACATCACTATGGATACTTTGTGGAATGATGACTGGCCCTACAAACCAACACGAGTCTTTCCAGCGTGCTTTGTCTTCACTCGCCCGCTTCCTGGGAAGTTTTCCCAGGAAGTGTGCGAGTGAGGACAAAGCACGCTGGAAAGACTTGTGTTGGTTTGTAGGGCCAGTCGTCATTCCAGGAAGCAGCCATAGTGATGTGGGGCGTTACAAATAAGTACTTTAAACTCTTGTGGTCCATATAGATCTCACACTTCTCTCCTTACATATAATGCCACCAAATCTTTAAAGCGAAGAACACTGCTGCCAACTCCAAGTCATGGGTCGGGTACCTTTGTTTGTACTTCTATAGTTGTCTCGAGGCGTATGCGACCACCTTTCCGTCTTGCATCAAAATGCATCCTTGTTTTGATTCGTCCCAATATACTATATACTTGCCCTTGTCATTTTGGATGTATAGAACTGGGGCTGTTATGAGCTTGTCCTTTAGCGTTTGGAAGCTTTCTTTCCACTTCTCCATCCATACAAATTTATGTTGCCTCCTTGTCAAATTTGTTAAAGGCATAGCTATTTATGAGAACCCTTCAACAAATCATCTATAGTATCCTGCTAAGCCTAGAAAACTTCTTACTTCAGTGGTGCTCTTATGCTTGGGCCAGTCTTTCACAGCTTCTATCTTGGTTGGGTCTACTTCTACGCCATTTTTGGATACAATGTGTCTTAAAAATGCCACCTTCTCTAGCCAAAATTCACATTTCTTAAACTTGGCATATAATTGGTGTTTCTTGAGTGTGATAGTCAGAATCCTGTGATCCGTAAGGGGAAAGACTGGGTAAAGCTGTGCAATCCCACACTGCCTAAGGAAGGTCAAGTGTGATGATTCTAAGACTATGTAGGTATGGGACTACACGGCTTAAATGGATTTATGGGTACTACCTATGCCAACAAGATGCATTTTCTTTTCGGTAGCCCATCACTTAAGAACTCCAAAGTTAAGCGTGCTTGACCTGGAGTAATCTCAAGATGGGTGACCTCCTGGGAAGTTTTCCCAGGAAGCGTGCGAGTGAGGACAAAGCACGCTGGAAAGACTTGTGTTGGTTTGTAGGGTCAGTCGTCATTCCAGAAAGCAGCCATAGTGACGTGGGGCGTTACATATGGTATCAGAGCCTTGACCCAGCCGGAAGTGTGGCCTACGGGGACGTCAGACTCCTAAGGGGGGGGGAGGTGATTGTGATAGTCAGTATCCCGTGATCCGTGGGGGGAAAGACCGGGTAAAGCTGTGCAATCCCACACCGCCTGGGGAAGGTCAAGTGTGATGATTCTAAGACTATGTAGGTATGGGACTACACAGTTGAAGATGGCTTTAATAGATTGATGGGTACTACCTATATCAACAAGATGCATCTTCTTTTCGGTAGCCCATCACTTGAGAATTCCAAAGTTAAGCATGCTTGACCTAGAGTAATCTCAAGATGGGTGACCTCCTGGGAAGTTTTCCCAGGAAGCATGCGCGTGAGGACAAAGCACGCTGGAAAGACTCGTGGTGGTTTGTAGGGCCAGTCGTCAATCCAGGAAGCAACCATAGTGACGTGGGGCGTTACATTGAGCCTTTCTAACGTCAGACGCAGGTGCCTTTCATGTTCGACTTCTGTCTTTGAGTAGATTAGTATGTCGTCAATGAATACCACCATGAACTTATCCAAGTAATCCTTAAATACTCAGTTCATAAGGTCCATGAATGTGGCTGGTGCGTTTGTCAATCCAAATGACATTACTAAGAACTTGTAATATCCATATCGAGTCCTGAAAGTCGTTTTTGGGATATCCTATTCTCGTACTCTTAGTTGGTAATATCCTGACCATAAATCTATCTTTGAGAACAAAGTGGATCCTTACAATTGATCAAAAATATCGTCTATTCAAGGCAAAGAATACTTGTTCTTAATCATCACTTTTTTTAGCTCTCGATAATCTATGGACATCCCCATTCTCTTGTCATTCTTCTTGACAAAAGCATTGGTGCACCCCAAGGCGAAAAGCTTGGTCTAATGAAACCCTTGTCTAAAAGCTCTTGCATTTGTATCTTTAATTCCTTAAGCTCTGTCGGCGCCATCCTATATGGAGTTTTTGATATAGGTGTCGTTTTGGGTGCCAACTATATTTTGAACTCGATCTCCCTACTCGGAGGTAATCCCGGTAGATCTTCTGGAAATACCTCAGTAAATTCGCATACTATGTGCACATTCTTTGGTTCGAGTTGCATCTCTTGTGACTTGTCTACTATGCTGGCTAGAAATGCTTGGCAACCGCTACCGATTAAACATTGAGCTTATCGTATGTGAGTTCTAGAAATTACTCCTCGGTAAGTGAACTTCTCGCCATCTTTTGTTTGAAAATTGACCGTCTTACCCCTTACAGTCAATTGTTGCCCCATATTGTGCTAACCAATCCATTCCTTATATCATAGTCCTTAAGGTCTAACTCGATCAAATCTACTAGTAATTCTCTTCCTTCGATTCTAACTACAACGCTACACACCCCTCTACCAGATAACATTCTTTCCCTCGAGGGTAGTTCCGTGACAAAATTATCTCTAAAAATTTTGCATGACTTATCTAAGCTATCAATCATATTCGTAAAGACAAAGGAATGTGTCTCTCCTAAATTGAATAAAACATTGAACTTCTTGCCAGAGATTGTGATTTGACCTGATACTACTGTATTGCTAGTTTCTGCCTCACCTTATGTAAGAGTGAAAACTCTGGCTGGTATTAGGTTTTCGTCCTTCTTTTGGTCTCTCAATTTAGGGCAGTCTTTCTTAAGATGACCTTCGTCTCCACAATTGAAGCAACCTCTAGTATTATATCGACATTCTCCTGAATGTTTTCTCTACAAATTGGGCATTGAGAATATTCTACGTAAGGCTTCTTATTCCTATTGCCTTCCGACGTAGTTTTCCCTTTCTTGTCCACCTTTTGGTCAAATTTTCTAGCATATTTTCCACAGTCGAATTCCCTTGAGTAAGCGTGATGAATTTGTCCACCCTTGTGGCTAGAATCGTACGACTGTAATACTTTTTGTTGAACACCTGGACAAACTCGTTCTATGTCATAATGTTTACATTTCGGGTTTATTTGACTATATCCCACCAGATGCAGGCGTCTTTCTTGAGTAAGCTTGAGCCGCATGAGATTCAGTCGTCATTTCCCAAGCGCATATGTTCCAATATGGATTCTACTGAATGAAGCCATTCTTAGGCTTCTTCCTTGTCCTCTTTCCTGTTTGATTTCTTGTTCTTTCAGTGTTTCAGATCTTCTTAGTTCCTGCTACATTTTCTTTTCTGTTTGCCTCGAAAGAGAAAATTGTAAAAACTAAGACAAACAAACAAAAAAATTACAAGCTAGCCTATTGTACTACTGTCTATTAGGTCCATCTATCTATTAAAACTATCCTATTACAATTAAGTCCAACTCAAGTAAATGGGCCTTAACAATTTAATCTTCCATGAAGGAGAGCTGGGTTCAATATATCGTACCCACTACTAAGGCCCCCTAACTTCCACTTGGACCCAAAAGACAGGCATTGCCTTATTAATTGTTATTCATTTTAATTAGATACAATCTAATAATACAAAGCAAAATGGGCATTCACAAATGGGCTAACCCATAAGAGAGGAATTTAAACCTTACACTTTTAATTGAATCCAAAATAAATTTTAAAACCATTTTAATATTACCAAAATCCATAAAAATCTACAATATAAAAATAATAATACAAAATTCTGAAACTAATATAAAAATAAAAATTTTATTTAAAACAAATAAATATCCATAACAAACTAAAGGAAGTTAGACTAAAACGTCTTATTTTTAAAAAAATATCTACTAAACTAAAGATCTAATCTTCTATATCAGATATGGCTCTAATCACATTATGATTCATTGTTCTAGATTCTAAAATCAAAATAAACTGTAAATTACTAGGGTTATAAATAATATAAACAAAACATGGTACTTACTTGGTAACGAGACGACCCCTTTTCTGAATTGTATGAATATGTGAGAACGTTTTGGACCAGTATAACCTGGCTCTTATACCACTTGTAACACCCTAAATTCTAACTTTAATTGTAGAAATAAATATGTTGAAAAATAAAAGTAATAAATCGTAAAAATTGTTTCCTTCTTTATTGATAATTTAAAATAAACATAACCCGGGTTTAAGAAAAATAAATAATAGTCTTTACAATAAAATAAAAATAAAACTAGGCAACATTTAATCATAAAGATCATAATTTCTCAAGAAAATAACACGCGGCTATACAGCCCCCACATATTCACACTAGTCACGCTATTGGGAATCCGCTCGCCACCAATCATCTGGGGTTACCTTAATCTGAAAAAAAAAATAAAGAAAAGAAAGGAATGAGCTTCTAAGCCCAATATGGAAAATACACAACAAGTCATACATAAATCAATTGTAATCTCATAACAAACAAATACACATGCAATACTAGAATCATAATAGAATTCAAAGTCATAATCTATCTTATTTCACCGTCATACCAAAGATCGCACACAGATCTAGATCATAAATTATATCTTGCAATCATAACATTAGTCATAAACACATCATAAATAACAAATCATATAATCACATAGTCATAACAATCATACCATCAGTCCATACAAGAGTTCATAACAACGCTAATTTATACTAATCATACAAGATCAAAATATATCCTAGGTCATAGGTCATAGCATAGGTTATAATAACAAGACAGGTATAAGAAAAAGATAAGTGCTTATACAGAGGTGGCAATTAAGCCCCAAACATAAGTCTGTCATACAATTTTGGCAACCAAGCCTACTGGATATCACTTAGGTCTGTCATACATTTCTGAACACCTTAGGTCCAACCGCACTTATCTTCTTTTTGTACCTGAAATGTTAAGGTCATACATATCACAAACTAGGTCATCAACTAAACTTCATAATTTTTGAGTGTGATGCACAGAATCTATACTTGAGTCCTTTATATGCTAATCCTGCTTAAAACCCTATTTCATAAACATAATACCATAATTAAACATAAACTAATAGATCTAAAACACAAACACAATCAAAACTTAATATACCTCAACCTTGATCTTGAAGAAAAACCCTAGATCCTTAAATGATTGCTTGTAGGGTTTTAACAATAAGAAAGATAGTCTTGGTCGTGTGGTCTCTTTGGATACTAGGGTTTCATAGATATGAAGAGGTGATGGTGATGATGATTTTTGTGTTTTGATGGTGGTGCAAGACAACAATAGGGAGAGAGAGAGTGTGTGTGTGAGGGTCTCAAGAGGAGCAAGAGTGAATGAAAAAAAGAAGAAGGAATAAGCTCTATATAGCCTCTCCAAAATCCTAATTTCATTCTAACTATAATCCAAATTTAATTTTAAATAAAATAGAATCCTAACTTGTATAGAAAATATCTCTACATTATCTTATTAATATTTTTATTAAATAATTGAGGAATAATCTAACATCAAACTACCTAGGAAAAATATCCCAACATCTAACTACATAAATCTCGTAACTCTGGACTCACTTGTAGTAAAATCACATAACTGGATGTGTAGGGGTCCGATTTAGACAATCTTTATACCATTATAAAGATAATTCAATTATCTACAACTTTTTAGAAATACAATTTTTCCAAAATCATAACATAACTGGGTCAAAAATGGGTTCAAGATTACATTACCCTATAGTTACGAAAATTCTATGTAATTATCTAAATAACAACATAATCTAAAAATATCTTAACTAACCATAAAATAACAAACTCTAATTCTCTAGGCTGATTTTGAATTTACTAAGCCCAAAATCTTATTGGGCTTTAGGGCTTTATGTAGACTCGATCCATAACAATTCTTAATAATATCATAATTAATTTATTCTTACGCAATCACCCTATTTCCACAAACAAGACTACTAATATCACAAAATTATACTAATCATAACCACTAAATACTATAATCATAGCCACTAAAAATTTCAAAAAAATTAAACATTATTCTATCACCACAACTCAAGTTAAATCTATTCTATAAAATTAAGATAACTTATAGTCACATAAATGAATAGGTCTAAAAGTAACATCGGTTACCACACTAATGCACCACCTATATTTATATATAGCACATGTATTCACAAGTGTTGGAAAAAAATTATAAAACATATTAAAATATTTTAAGAGTAACATAATTTCTAAATGATAAAATAATAAAATGAAGTAAAATTTTATTCTATTTCCCAAAAAAAAAAGTTAATACTGATAATTTTGTATTTTTTTAATATTATAAAAATTAAAATTAAATATCAATTAAAGAAATTAAATTTCTTTATTATATATAATTTTGAAATTTAAAATTCATATTCTTCTATATTATTTTAAATTCTAAAATGTATCTCATTATTATGTTTTGTATAATAAATAGTATCATCAATTTTTATTAGAAAAGATTAACTTAAATAGTCAAAATTTTCAATTATTTATTTAAAAAAATTATAGCATGTCATTTGAACAAAAAAGATTAATTTCAATGTTAAAAAATGATAATAGTATTAATAATATTTATGATTTTCAAAATATAAGAAGGGATTGGTTACAGATTTATTAAAATTACTTTTAGAATTTTTTTATAAAATAAATTAATAACTATACTTTTGGTTTCCAAAATTGTGTAAGTACAAAAAATAAAATAGATTATTTTATAAATTTAACTATAGTAAATAGAATTTTTGGAGGCATACTTTAATAAAATAAAATTTTGTTTCCAAAAGAATATTTTTTTTCAACAATAAAACTTTGACTAATATATAGTGAGAAATTTAACAATAGTAAATAGTATTAAGCCCTACCGAGGCTTTTAATGTTCTCGACCCGTGAATAGTTTTCGGTGCGATTTTTTTTTATGACCGTGTATATTGTAGCTATTTATTCCTGCAAATTTTTAAAAAATTCTGAATAGTTTATAGTACCGAAATCTAAGTTCAAACATGTTGTTGCACGTGTGACTAATTTTTTTTATGCGCATGGAAAACAATATGTTTGAACCTAGTTTTCGGTATTATAAAATATTCAGAATTTTCTGAAAATTTGCAGGATGCTCTAAATAGCTACAATGTACACGGTCATAAAAAAAAAAAAGCACGCCGAAAACTATTCATGGGTCAAGAAACACTGAGAACCCCACCGGTAGGGCTTAAAGTGAAGCCCCAATAGAAGAATTGTCCTAGTATTATATACATTATTTATTTAATATATATTTTAAATATAGTGAATCAATCATTCATGCCTATTCTAAAGTTTCATTTTAAAAAATTGTAATAGTACTAATAATATTTATTATTTTCAAAATATAAGAAGTGATTGGTTAAAGATTTGTAAAAATTACTTTTAGAATTTTTTTTTATAAAATAAATTAATAACTATATTTTGTTTCCAAAATTTTGTATTTTAAATATAAAGTATAAAAATAAAATAGATTAGTTTATGAATTTAATTATAGTAAATAGAATTTTTGGAGGCATACTTTTAATAAAATATTTTTTTTCCAAAATATTTTTTTTCAATAATATAACCTTGACAAATATATTAAGAGAATTTCCACAATTTGGATTTTAAATATAATGTATAAAAAAATAAAATAGATTATTTTATAAATTTAATTATAGTAAATAGAATTTATGGAGACATACTTTAATAAAATAAAATTTTGTTTCCAAAATAATGTTTTTTTCTCAATAATATAACTTTGACAAATATATTAAGTGATAAATTTAACAATAGTAAATAGTTAATCAATCATGCCTATTCGAATACAATTTATAATTAATTGTATTTATGTTGATATTAGGCACAAAAAGACAAAATAACTTTACCAAAAAAAAATTTGTTCACTTCACTCTCTTTTATATATGTTATAGATTATAGATAAAATAATAACTATACTTTTGTTTCCAAAATTTTGTATTTTAAATATAAAGTATAAAAAATAAAATAGATTTTTTATAAAATTAATTATAGTAAATAGAATTTGTGTAACGACCCAACTATTCTAGACTTTGGACCATTAATGACTACTATACTAATCTTAAGAAAACGTACATATGAAATAACCATAACTTTATTTAAAAACTGTAAAGTACAAGTTAAATACATAAAAATTTATTTAGGATATGGGATCCCATTATTTTGAAAACAAACATAACTTAAATAAATTGGTTGCAAAATTAAGTGCGGAAAAATAATACATAGAAATCATAACTAAAAGACTTAAAAACTTCATCATCGAATCGAACACGCAATCCACCGATTCCATCCTGCCTCAATACACAAGCTGCCAAGAATCTTTCCGCCGCCATAACTATTTTCCTGCACATATAAACATAAAGGAATGAGTCTAATGCCCAGCAAGTAAAAACTACTAACCACATAAACATACACATAAAATCATATCATAACATATGCTAAAAACATATCATAACATATACTATATAAGACTATACTAATAATGGTCATTATGACATGTGATAAACAATCTACGTCCCCTGTCTAATATTTGAGGTAGGTTAGATCACATGTAGTGTATGATAACCCATCTACGTCCCCTGTCTAATATTTGAGGTAGGGTAAATCATAACATAACATATAAAAACATAAACTTATCATAACATATTAAAAATAACATAACATATCATACAAACATACAAGATCTAGCCTATTTTCCTTACCAAAATACCGGGATGATGAGAACAAGGTCAGGATTTTGGAACACTCCTAAAAACCATTAATAGAGATGTGAGTTTTCTAAAAGAAAGAGATGAAGAAGAATGAACTAAACCATCGAGAAGATACTTACCAACAAGAAATCTCAAGTTCGAAGAACTTAGATGCCTAACCAAGAATAGAGAAGATTGGGTTAGGAATTGAGTAGATAAAAACTATAAGAACTAATGAAACAATATAGAAAAGGAATTAAGAATAGGAATACCTTTGAAATTGCTATGACCGAACTACACCTTGAAACCGAAATACACTCTATGAATCTTACTTCCCAAGTGTCTAATAAGCTTAGAATGACAAAGCTTATAACCCCAACCCAAGTGTTTATCACTATATAGTCTCACTAGCACCTAGAAGGCTCTGATCAATGCTTGAAGAATGAATGAAAAGACTTGGTGATATGTCCTATTTATAGAGTTCTAGGAATAAAAATCTTCTAATTATAATCCAAATTTAAATTCAAATTTAAAATAGAATCCTAAGGAATAAAAATCTTCTAATTATAATCCAAATTTAAATTTAAATTTAAATTTAAAATAGAATTCTAAGGAATAAAAATCTTCTAATTATAATTCAAATTTAAAATAGAATTCTAACTTCTAACTTTCTAAATCCCGTAACTCTAAACTAACCTACAGTAAAATCAACATATCTGGAGCTGTAGGACTCCGATTTAGAATATCTTTATAAACTAACCTACAGTAAAATCAACATATCTGGAACTGTAGGACTTCGATTTAGAATATCTTTATACTGTTAGAAAGCTAATTAAATTATCTACAACTTTTTAGAAATACTATTTTTCGAAATTCATAACATAACTTGGTCAAAAATAGGTCAGAAGTTACAATACCCTAAATTTACGAAAAAAAATCTATTTAATTATCTAAATAACAACCTAATCCACAAATAAATAAAATATCTAAATCACAAATAAATAAAATTGTGAGTCTAAATATCTAAATAAATATCATGCTCATAACAGATTCTGGTGAAGACTAAGTCTTATAAATAATCATGCATATGACAAGTGTCATAATCCTATTGGCTCTATCTAAACCTTAGGTTATAATAATCATCATATTAATAATCAGCAATATTAATCAAACCTTATGTTATAATTAATATTCTTAAACTATAGGTTAAACTTATAAAATCCATAACTATTGCTAGAAGTTTCCAACTAAATCCCGGCTTGAACCAAAATCCAAAGTAATAAACATACTATAACTACTACTAGCTATTACTATTACTACTATTATCTAACTAGCTAAGTAATGTTCTTGGACTCTACAATTTGTGGAAGCATACTTTAATAAAATAAAATTTGTTTCCAAAATAATGTTTTTTCTTCTTGAATAATATAACTTGGACAGATATATTAAGTGAACTTCCAAAATTTGTATTTTAACTATAAAGCATAAAAAATAAAATAGATTATTTTATAAATTTAATTATAGTAAATAGAATTTTTGGAGGCATGCTTTAATAAAATAGAATTTTATTTCCAAAATAATGTTTTTTTTTCAATAATATAACTTTCACAAATATATTAAGTGATAAATTTTACAATAGTAAATCGTCAATCAATCATGCCTATTTGAATACATTTTATAATTAGCTGTATTTATGCTTATATTAAGCAAAAAAAAAACAAAATAACTTTACCAAAGAATAGTAACTAAAAAAATATATATATCTTCACCAAATTTTTTTATTCAATTCACTCTTTTTATATATGTTATAGATTATAGATATATAAATAATATTCATTAACTTTTTATCTTGCAGAAAAAGATATTTATAATAATAGTACTAATGAGTACTATCATATACTTATGATGAATCGTTTGTCTTTGTGTATATAATTTGTTAACACACCAATTTGGTTATATAACTATAAAGAATTATATTTAATAACATTATAATAACAAAGGAACTGTATGATTGACGACTTTTTTTCTTGTGGGAAAAAGTAAATATATTATTGGTTTTCATGAGCAAATTGAAATGAAGAGTCGGCAAACCCTTTAATAATAATTTATTAATTTGTAACATATATTTATCTATCACTATTTCAAATATTATATGCTAGATCTCTTTCAGGAAAAAATTTACAAGTGGGTGAAAGGGCAAGGTCCATACTGTATTGGAAGTGCATGATGCAACGATCGTAATTAATAAGTTGGAACATCAAATTTTAGGTTCAAGATTTAGTAAGATGTCAAATTAATAAGATATGCCACATCAAATACAAACAATATTGCAAAACATAAAGCCAAGGCTTGCCGAAAAAATGATATCGATTGAGTTAGACAATATTTCAAGCGATTTTTGGGATGGAAACATTGTCCCTCCCTATATTTCAAATGGACTTATATATACATATATTTTTTTAACATTTAATTTTGGCATTTAGTTGGCCATTTTATTTAGAAAAATAAACAAGTACGAAATTTTGATTAATTTATCAGCATTTTTAGGTCACTAGTTATATACATTCTTTTGGGACATGCTTTGTAATTGTTTCCAAAACGAATATATATGGTTACTTTAATATTAACTATTGGATTAAGATCAATGGTTCATATTTATAGTTGTTAATTAATGTTGACGCCGCTTTTCGCCAACTTAAATCATAGAGCAATTAAACAATATGAACTATGGTGCGAATGAATAATATAGTGGAACAATAAGGTTTTTACGTGGTTCAGCAGGTAAATATGCCTAGTCCACGAGTTTATGTTATTAAGACTTTGAGTTTTCTGAAAATCCTTCAGAGATGAATTACCCAGAGTTTTCTCTCAAGATAATGATTGGGCCTCTACAAGTGATCATTACCTCTCTATTTATAGAGAGGTTACAGAGTTCATTCCCACATATTTCAGGAAGATACTCTGCATATAAATTCAAGTAATTACATTAAATGTTGTAACTCCTATATACAAGGAAACGTCCCCTGAAGACCCGGAAACGGATAACAAACTTGTTAATATCCCTGGGATGTTACAACAATAAATATATTTAAACATACAGAACGCATTATATCAGATGACTCATCAAATCTCCGAGGTCAGCAACCAGCATCATGTCAATCAAGGCTTACAGACTTGTTACGAAATGGCCATCTTACCAAGACCTGCTCGGAGCAGATAAATACCATCGAGGCTGTCACATTTCGAGCTTGTATTCGATGCGAAGGCACTCGATAACGAATGCACCCCGATGCTATGCCCTTTCGAGCCTAGAAAGGATCTCGAGGTTACATGTCTTCGAGATTGCCATCTTACTTCGAAGGTTTTACAATTGGACCATAAACATGTATTTCATATATCTCGAGCTCATACTTGACGAATCCAGCTTTCGAGGTCATAATCTCTAGTCTCGAATTCTGGGTATAACAATTAATATTTCTAAAAATAAATTTTGATTTTTTCTAATTTTTGGAAGGGTTACTTGATGAAAAATGTGTATTTATTATGAAAATATAATATTGTAAACTTTTTCATTTTTCAAATGTATGTCAATTTCTAAATATAACTAATGTTTCTCATTGGTTGAAAACACCATTAATTATGGCAAAAAAATAACTAAATTCGAAATTAATATAGAAAAAAAAAATTTACCTGTTGGTGACTTATTATACAAAGTCACTATGTTACCACATCATCATAATTGTTAGTACCTATCTATGGGTAATAACCATTGAGAAGTCTTTCATATATATATTATTCTAAGTAGGTATGTTGATCTTGCTGATACGGTTGAATTATTAATTGAGAAATTATGTATATAAATATGTCTTAGGTATAAGCAATTTGCATTGCATATTTGCTTAGTTTTAAAAATTGTAAACATTGTCTATAATTTTAATAAAAGCTAGTCTTTTTTTAAATATATATATATAATAGAATGAATTATAGTTCTATAGTATATATAAATATTTATATCAATAATCTCTAAATATCCTATTTTAATTAATTATTTTTTTTAAGTTTATATTTGTTCTAGTTTTTGAATTTGGCAGTGACAACAAAATATTATATATTATATGTTTAATATAATATTGAGTTTAAGTTTAATTAAATTTTATTGAAGGTATAAAATATATAGTTTTATTATTTTTAAATAATTATCATTGTAAAATATCTCAAAAATATTATATTTTAATTTGTTTAATTATTCATTTATTTAATTTTATTTAAGTTTAAGTTATGTTGATAATCTACCATTAAATATAAGAATATTCCGTTTAATGAAAGAATATTTCGTTAAAGTTAACAGAAAAAAATAAAAAAAACCCTTAAAACCAAGAATTTTCGTTATCTACACACTTTTTATATAGAAAATATATTTATTCTATATTTGTTTGATTATGATATGATGTTGGAATATGAGCATTATATATTCTAATTCCGCAATTCTCTTAATATACTATCTTTTTAAAAATAAAATTAAGGTAAAATAATAGTTTGGTTAAAGAGTAATTGGTGGCAAAATCTCATTATTTTTACATTTTCTTATACTTAACCCTCCCTTTTTTATTTTTAGTAGCAATACATCCCAATCCACTATTACGTTATCAAATTCGCAATCTCTATTTGTTTTGGCTGTTAACTGCCAACATAGACACATGTGGTTGTGTATTATTTGTCCACGTCATAATTTATCAATTTTAAATTATATTAACTTAATATTAAAAATTAAATTAAAATATTATTGATTAATTTATTAAATTAAAATATAAATACAAAATATATTTATTGACTTAATTAAACTATGTTATTCAAGAACAAAATTATGGCAGAAACAAAAAAAAATTAATTCAAAATCATAAAATTCAAAAAATTCAAAAAGATGTAAACCTTGGATGCCAAAACCACAAGAACATGTCAATGGTACTTGGCTTCAAGATTCAAAAGAGCCTTTGTTGGATAAATTAAGGGCTTGATTAGAAGGAAACAACTAAATTAGAACTTGGACGCCAAAATCACAACCCAGAAAACAATGTACTTGATATTATCAATTATCGCTTCCCTCAAGCCACGACCCACGAAATTTTGAATGTATAACCTATTATATTATTTCATATAATATAATATTAGATTAAATAATATGACAAAATGTGATTTGTCACACCTTGTAACATATTATTGAGAGTCACAAAATTGGACACATGTGTGTGCCCAAATGTGACATATTTTGGAGTTACAAAATCAGTTACAAATTTGTAACTCCCAAATATTACTCAATAATGTGTATATTATATGTTACATATTTGAGATTGGATTTCATAAAGCCATAATGAAATATGGCTATTGGAGACATGTTTTTAACTCCCAATAGGTGTTTGGAGGTTACAAAATCATATGGGAAAGGATTTGGGACATTTTGGAAAAATGATTTTTTTTGTGCTAAAAATGGCCTGTGGCCGCGACCTGGGGGACAGAAGCCAGTGGCCGCGGCCACTGAAAAGTCCTAGCTGTGGCCAGTGAGGCTGACAGCCTATTTGGTTTTTCAGTGTTTTCCAAATTGAACAGTTCTAACATCCTAAATAACTCCCAAATTTCCATTTTAATTCCATAAACATCCAATTAAACACTGGTAACAGCCATGGGGGTTGGTGGAATTTGAAATTCAAAGGGGTATCTCAAACTCTATAAATAGGAGTCTAATGCTCACTTGTAAGACACACTATTTTCCATCCACAAAGCACTTGGCTGGAAAATACACCATAGAGGCTTGATAATTCTAGAGAGCTATTTTCTAGAGAGATCCCTTAGTGCTTAGAGAATATGGGGAAATAAGCTTTTGGACAAAGGTTTTGAACCTTGTTCAAGTTGGTGATCCCCACTACTCTACACTTTGGTTGTGTTTTCATTCTTTTGTTCTTCTTATTCTTCTTATTTACTTGTATTATTATAGTATTGAGTTTGTAATCTTCTTCTTCTACATATTTCTAGTTACTTGTATTTTGAGCAATTAAGTTGTAATATTTATTTAATCAATTACCTTGTCTATTGTATTTTTTGCATTGAGTTGTATTTTGGTTTTTCCATATTTCCATTGAGTATAAAAATATATTCTCTAACAATCAAAAGCTTATTCCCTTTTCAATGGAATGAGAAACCATGGAGATCATATGAGGATCCAACTTTGAAACAATGGAATAAGGTAATGTTCTTCTTTTGTTTTCTTAGAAGATCTAATGGTTTTCATATATGATAGAAATGAGAAGAATTTTTTTTTATAAATGAGGTTCATTATTTTGTAATCTCCTTTATTTTTTAGTGGTTAGATTAGAGATAACATAATATCTTGAGTTTTTATTATATGTGATCAATGTGTAAATAATGTAGTAGATTATTGGGTAAAATACTAGCATGTCATAGAATTTTCTTATTCTGTGTTATTGGGAAATTATTAGAATGACAACTATATGAGTTTTATTTATATGACATGTATAAATATGTAACGCCCTGGATAGCCTAGACCGTTACACGGTGTGTTTATAAAGTGCCAGACTTGCTAATCAAGTCATTTAATTAAAATCGTGTTACAGAAGCTACAAAGGAACTAGGGTTAAAAGTGTTTTGGTCTCAAAAGCCACATTTTCATTAAGGAACATTATGTGTTTACACGGGATCCCAAAAATTAAAGTTTAAAGATCATTTACAAAAGTTATAAGACTCAGATGCAACAACCAGCCATACTAAGGCAAAATAAGCAGTTAGGTAATCCTTGTCCTGGTCCACTCCTCAACCATGGTGGTCGAGCGGCTGGCTATGTACACTTCACCTCGGAGCTCTCCACCTCAGGCTTGGTCCAACTTGCCCTTGCCTTTACCTGCACCACATAGCACCCGTGAGCCAAGGCCCAGCAAGAAACACAACAACAACAGAGCATAAACAATTAGCAGACCAATCAATATCTCATATTGCATTGCACAATCTCAGCTATGTAACTAATCAGTATAATCAAGTATTCCACATACTAGGCATATCATTCATAACACGTACAATTCACAAATGATAACTAGGGCTAGCGCCCTCAGGCTGCTCCCTCTGTTATCCCGTTGTTCTTGGTTACCAGTGGCCAATCCGCGCCCTATGCGCTAATATCATGTACGACACTCTTAGGCTGCTTTTACATGTCCCATGGCGTAATACCAACATTGACACGATGCAATTCTCGGGAGCACTTAGTCCCATCACAATCATATAACCGGGTGCAGTTTTCTTACCTTTCAATTCAATAGCTTTGATCCCTCGACACCTTGAGCACGATCCCCCTCGAGCCCTAGCGCTCACCTAAACACAATCATGGCCAAAGTCATCATCAACCCTCAAGTTCAAAACCTAATCCCGGGGCCAATCCCGAGCCCCCAGGAAGTCCTAGTTCCACCAAACAAGGTGGTGGAACCAAACCCCAAACCTTAGGTCAAAAACCCTTGCAAACAACCCTAAAATCCCCTTCAGAAGGCAGGGTAGCGCTACAGCGCTACAAACAGAAGCCAAAAACCCTTCAGCAACATGGCCTAGCGCTACAACGCCCAAAGGCTAGCGCTGTAGCGCTAGTCACAAACAGCCCAGCACTAAAATTTCTCTTCTACGATTTTCTCGAACCAACCTCAACCAAACCTCTTCCAATTCTTACCCAAACTTAAAAACAACCTCATGACCACACTCCACTCATCCCAAGCACCCCAAACACCTAAAATCCAAGCACATGCATCCACAAACTCAGATTTCACCATAGCCACTCCTAAGCTCTAAAACTCAGTAAAAACCAGCTGAACATCAAAGTTTAGAGTTTAGACCTTATACCTTTGATAGAATTTCGACTACAAGCTGCCTCTAGACTCCTTTTGCTTGCTCCTCCTTAACCTTTGCCCTGAATTTCCCAAGGTCCCCATCAAATTCTACTTATACACCATAGTTCATGATCCAAACCAGCAACTGAAGAGATTATAGAATCTTACCTCAAGTGATGGCCTAATCTTGCTAAACCCTTATCAAGTCCTCAACCTTAGCTCAGTAACCTTGTGGCTTAATTGGGCTAGCTTCCCCCTGAGTTTTACTCCAGAAATCCTCAAGAAATTGGTGAAGAAAGCCTGAACCGACTTAGAGAAACTCTCTCTGTTTTTCCCTCTTTCTTTCCCCTTCCTTTTCCTTCTTTTTCAGACTTCTTTGATATTCTACAAATTCCACTAACTTAAAGCCTTAGTATAATTTAACTTCTGTAAAGAAAATGACCATTATGCCTTCCCTATTAATTCTAACCCTTTAGTCCACTTAAGGGCATTTTAGTCATTTCACCCAATTCCCGCTAATTCCTCGAGTGTCTTTATTATTTCCCGCTTAGTTCCCGATACCTAATTAATCACCAATAATATTCCTCAACGTCAAAATAAACTCCAGTATATCCGCTAAATTCCCATTTATACCCCTGAGCTCACCCCGAGCCGGGTATAAATCCCCACTATGACTTTTCCGCTACTTTGCTCACTAGGATCGTCTCGAGTCGCAGATCACAGATATATCCACATAATAATGTGGTCTCGAAAATTATCACATATATCAAAGCAGATATGCCCATAATGGCCAAAATTACGATTATGCCCTTCTAACCTAATCAGGGCCTACATGCATACTAACACACATAGTCATGCATCTCAAATACTCAAGTAATCATATAACATGTTTTAAATCATAATCATGCATCTAAATCATTAAAACCACATATAATTCTCATTATGCCCTCCAGGCACACTAATCAAGGCCCTTAAGCCTTATTAGTGAATTTGGGTCGTTACAAAATATATTGATTTTGTGAATCAATAGAAATGCAAAATCATATGTGTATGATATTTGTAATTCATGCTTTCAAATTAATAAAGAGTCATATTAGTATGATATTAGTCATGTATGTTGACAACAATATGAGATTATATTTCAAATATTTGTGAGATGATAATATGTTTTATCCTATATCATTAGAATGTAATAAGTTACCATTTATTTGGTAAATAAAGAGAATTATTTGGAAATTAAAATTCTCATTTAAAGTGTTGAGCATCTCAATTATGAGATAAGAAAAGATGAACCTAAGGGGTTACATCTTTTGATAAGTGTCTTGCCATTGCAAGAAAAATGGATCAAAATGGATTCAAAAATTGTGGGATGACATATTGACTCAATAGACTTATAATCTAGAGTGTGGTCAAATGAAATATATTTGAGAATTATTTAGTTACAATAATTCTTAAATATTCAATGAGGAGACATTTTCAAAATTGGAGAAGCAGTTTTGAATCTTTACACCAATGGTGAATAAAAGAGAACTTTATTCATTTTGGTTAAAGATTGTGATATGTTTAAATTAATCTCAATGGGGAGATAATTTTAAACAAAAATATAAGAAATCAAAGTGTTTAAATAAATCAATGAGGGTTTATTTTCTTTGATTTAAAGTGTTTAAAAATTGACATTTTGATTTTGATTTTGATGAGAAAATCAATGGATGTCAAATTGATGTTTTCAACAGAATCTCAAAGAGACTCTTAAGAAATACACAAAAGTTGTTTAAGTGATTTTGAGATTATTTAGACAACTAAAAATGAAAATTTTTGATTATTTTTTTGAGAAATTCTCACATTACATTTGTTTTCACATTTTATTTTGTGAAATATATAAAAGAAAGCAACCAAGTGAAAGTTACTTTCAAATAAGTGTTTCTTGCTTTAGCAAGTAAATAAATCAAGATAAACATTGAGGTTTTATCTTGAGAGTTTATCATGTGGCATAGAGAACTCATGATGAACTTTGAGAATCATAAGTCTAGATTTATCTTGGAGGATAAATGACTTGATAGAAATGAAGAGATTTCTATTTTAAAGTGATATTTTATTATCACTATGTGAGGAATGTGGAGGTGATGCTACAAAGTTAATCAATTGATTAATTTGGTCATCTTATCAAATAGATGATTTGGAATTCCATATTCTAAATCACATTGGTTATATGTGTATAAAATGAACAAATCTAGACATGCTTGGTGTCTAAAGTTGTTGTTTTGTAATATTTTGATTCAAGAAGGAATCAATTTAAAGCATAAATGAGAATTCTAGAAACAAAATAGGTGTCTAGAATTAATATTCAAATGTTTATCTTGGATATTAAACTATAAAATAGTGGGGGTGTTGACTATGGTCAAAATCACTATTTTAAAGAGGTAACTATTTTAATCAAACTATGGCTAGCAACAAAGTTTGAATAAAATAATGAGAGTGTCTAAGTATACATACATGAGAAAAGAAATGATTCAAATGGAATCATTTCTAAATCTCAAGGGGTGGGACTTAGACTCCCTAAAGAAATTCACGGTTGGTGGTAACATATCTTAATACTAGTCACCAAACTAGTATTAGGTTCAATAGGTAATAACAAGTCAATCAAGTGAATAGTAGTAGTACTCAAATTTTGTCCCATCTGAGATATGAGTACTAGTGTGTTACCAAAATGAGGGTTAAAACCGAAAGGTTTTTTAATAGAACTCAGTCTTGAAAAGGCAAGTATTTTAGGGTAACAAAATATTGTAAGAGTTCTACCTATATAGACCTAGGGGTGGTGCCGCCCCTCATGAAAATTGGGAGTCATTCTCAAGAAAAGTCTATGAATGGAATGTGCACATGGCCATTAACGGTGCAAAAGCGAGACATTGAGGTCTCAAGTGAACACAACAAAGGTGTGTGTGTTATCACTGGTTTGTTATCAAGGGATAGTGGTTCAATGCTTCGGCAACCAAAATTTCAACAAACTTTGTGATAATTACACTAAGGTAAAATTCAAGTCGAAAGACAGTTTACTTCATGCACCAATACAAAGGTTTCTATAGAGAGTGATTATATTAATCAAGTGGGGGAATATTATATTTTAATATAATGTTTGATTGATTAAATAAGTGTTACAAAAAATGATTATTTAATCTAGTGGGGGAATGTTATATTATTTCATATAATATAATATTAGATTAAATAATGTGACAAAATGTGATTTGTCACACAAATGTGATTTGTCACACAAATGTGATTTGTCACACCTTGTAACATATTATTGAGAGTCACAAAATTGGACACACGTGTGTGCCCAAATGTGACATATTTTAGAGTTACAAAATCAGTTACAAATATGTAACTCCCAAATATTACCCAATAATGTGTATATTATATGTTACACATTTGAGATTTGATTTCATAAAGCCATAATGAAATATGAATGTTGGAGACATGTTTTTAACTCCCAATAGGTGTTTAGAGGTTACAAAATCATGTGGGAAAGGATTTAGGACGTTTTGGAAAAATGACTTTTTTGTGCTAAAAATGGCCTGTGGCCGTGGCCTGGGGGACAGAAGCCAGTGGCCGCGGCCACTAAAAAATCCTAGGCGCGGCTAGTGAGGCTAACAACCTATTTGGTTTTTCAGTTTTTTCCAAATTGAACAGTTCTAACATCCCAAATAACTCCCAAATCTCTATTTTAATTCCATAAACATCCAATTAAACATTGGTAACAGCCATGGGGGTTGGTGGAATTTGAAATTCAAAGGGGTATCTCAAACTCTATAAATAAGAGCCTAATGCTCACTTGTAAGACACGCCATTTTCCATCCACAAAGCACTTGGCTGGAAAATACACCATAGAGGCTTGATAATTCTAGAGAGTTATTTCCTAGAGAGATCCCTTAGTGCTTAGAGAATAAGGGGAAATAAGCTTTTGGACAAAGGTTTTGAACCTTGTTCAAGTTGGTGATCCCCACTACTCTACACTTTGGTTGTGTGAGAGTTTGTGTTTTTATTCTTTTGTTCTTCTTATTTACTTGTATTATTATAGTATTGAGTTTGTAATCTTCTTATTCTACATATTTCTAGTTACTTGTATTTTGAGCAATTGAGTTGTAATATTTATTTAATCAATTATCTTGTCTATTGTATTTTTTGCATTGAGTTGTATTTTGGTTTTTCCATATTTTCATTGAGTATAAAAATATATTCTCTAACATAACCAATGTGCCCATCCTCACACTTAGCCATTTCATCATATCTCCCTTGAAACCAAGCTATGCTGGGTCCCGACATCGAGCACATGAAAAAGCCGAAGACCACCCCAAATGATAAATACAGTAAGAAGATCTGAGAAAAAAAAAGGAAAAAAAAAACACTTTACCCATTTGAATTTTTGCTGCCACCAAAGAAGATATGGGAATGAATCTGGAGCAGAGAAGAGATGGGTCGTGAGCCTAGTGCAGGCCAGCAGTGAGGTTGTCCAACACTGATGAGCCCAACTCAGATCTCACCGCGCAGCCCAAATCTCCATGGCTGTCAACACTGCAAAAGGAAAAAAAAGGGAGCGTAGGGGAGGGGAAGAAGAAAAAGAAGAAGACCCACCAGCCACCGTTGACTTCAAACATCCTAAGCGCCACCGACTTCGACTCCCAGTAGCGATCAATGTGGCCCTTGCGTCCCAGTCTCTATCAACTTCAAGCATCCAGAAGAAGAAGGAGAATACGAAGAAGAAGAAGATGCAAAAATTAGGTTTTGTTTTTTATAGTTTTGAATTTTTATAACATTTAGAAAAAGAAACTTACTAGGATTTAATTTAGTTTTTTTATTTATTTAACTAATCTATATATTCTTTAATTAATTTTTTAATTTAAAAAAAATTATGACATGGACAAATAATACACAACCACGTGTGTTCATGTTGGCAGTTAGCGGCCAAAACAAACGAAGGTTGCGCATTTGCTAATAGAATGATGGTTTGGGAGGTATTGCCACCAAAAATAAAGAATGAGGGGTTAAGTGTAAGAAAATGTAAAGAAAAGGGAGTTTCACTGCCAATTACTCTTGATTAAAATATATTTAAAATGGGTACTATTCATTGGTTCAAGTTAAAAGGAAGGGGTAAGATGAAAAAAAAGGTTATGAGAAGGCAAATTCGAAAGTGTCTAATATCATATCGAGTTAAAACAAATTATTTGAAAGAGGATATTTTTATATGGAAAAATAATTATGTATTTGTAATATAGTACATATATATAGGGCACCATTTATGTGCAACTACTTTTTTGGTTGTACTCCGGTGCAATTATTTTTTATTTTCTACACCTAAATAGTTATAATTCCATATTTTTAATATAATGGTATACATTGTATTCATTTAAGACATCCTGTAAATTTTTAAGAAATTCGGAATAATTTACAGTGCTGAGAACAAAGGTTCAAACAATCAAATTTTACGCTCGTATACAAAATAATAGGCATGAGTGCAACAAGCTATTTGAACCTAGTTTTCAGTACTGTAAATTATTTGAAATTTCTTGAAAATTTGTAAGATGTTTTAAATAACTACAATGTACATAATCATATAAAAAAAATTAAGATTATAACTATTTAGGTGCAAAAAATAACTGAAAAACAAAAAAAGACTGCACTAGTGCAACTAAAAAAGTGACCACGTATCCCATATATATATATTTGCACTCTTAATGGTTACTATTCATGAATGGTTACTTTAATATTAACCATTGGATTAAGATCAATGGTCTATATTTATAGTTGTTAATTAATATTTCTAAAAATAAATTTGGATTTTTTAAAATTTTTGGAAGTGTTACCTGATGAAAAATATGTATTTATTATGAAAATATAATATTGTAAACTTTTTCATTTTTCAAATGCATGTCAATTTCTAAATATAGCTAGTGTCTCTCATTAGTTGGAAATAACATTAATTATGGCAAAAAAATAACTAAATTCAAAATTAATGTAGAAAAAAATATATTTACCTGTTGGTGACTTGTTATACCAAGTCACTATATTACCACATCATCATAATTGTTAGTACTCATTTATGGATAGTAACCATTGAGAAGTCTTCCATATATTTATACTAAGTGCAAGTAACGTGCAATGCATGTTTGCTTAGTTTTATTTATAAAATTTATTAATTATTTTTATTAAGTTTTAATAATTGCCATATAAATTTTAAATAAATAAACAAAATTATATATAACAGAATGACATAAACATATTAAAGAAAAATTAAACCAAACATTGTTTATTTATTTTTTTAAATAATAACAATAATATGATAACATTTTAGATCACAAACTACCCTATTTAAGAAACAAAATATTCATGATATTATTCAAATCACACATCAATGATTGGAGAAGAAACTTCTGTTAGAGATAAATATATTGCCTCAATGGAAAATAGTAAGACTTTTACAATTCTAAACAAAATAATACAAGGAGAAAGTGATTGATTAAATAAGTTACAACTCTATTGCGAAAATTACATGTAAATATTGAAAGATGTAGGTGAAGAGAGTAATAGAAAATACAACTCTATAACAAAAAGATACAAATATACTAAATGATGAAGAACAAGAGATATACATGGAAGTGCAACTCTATAGCATAAAGATACAACTAAATATGTAAATAGACAAATAAATAGAAGATGATAAAAATCAATAGAAGAACAAGAACAATAAACAAACACTCTCACTTACACAACCAAAGTGAAGAGCATTGTGGATCACCAACTTGAACAAGGTTTACAACCTTTGTCTAAACGCTTATTTCTCCCTATCTCAAGCACTAAGGGATTCTCTCAAATAGAAATAGCTATTTGGAATAAACAAGTATCTAGGTGATTTTCTAGCCAAGTGCTCTAGTGGATAAAAAATAGTGTGTCTAACAAGTGAGCGATATGCTTCTATTTATAGAGTTTTGAGACACCCTTTGAATTTTGAATTCCATCAACCCCCATGGCTGTTACCAATGTTTAATTCGATGTTTATAGAATTAAAATAGAGATTTGGGAGTTACTTGGTTGCTGAAAACATTCAAAATTGGATAAAACCAAAGTTGGAAAAATGCTGTCAGCATTCCAAGCCGCGGCCGCTGGCTTCTGTCCCCCAGGCCGCGGCCTGGGACAATCACTGGCTACGGCCACAGTGCATTTCAGCCACCCAATTTTCCAAACTTTTCCGAAACGTTCCAAACTCATTCCTGTTGGGTTTTATGCCTTTATAAAACCATGTCGGACATGTAACGCGATTTTATATTGTCAATAAAAGAAGTAGAAATCATTTAGCTTGACAATCGTGTTGCTTGCTTGTTTTATTACATAATTAGTTGAATAATATAAACGTTTATAAAATCCCAAACATATAAATAATTACAATTATAGTGACTACATCACAGTGGATTATAATTGTAATTATATGTTCAAAAGAACGAGTCCTAATATTAAGTCAGTGCATTGGATTTTCACTGATCTGGTAATCTATGATATGATCTACTTACACATTTGGGGTGTGATGTCTTATCCAAGGCATTGACCATGTAGATAAGATCTGATGTATTTTGTTACATTGGCTGGTCCAATATTGATTATTGATAAGATGAGTAAGTATCGTTATCATCTAATCTAATCATATCACAACGTTGAACATAGGTCAATTAAATGTTAATTATGAGTGATTAATAATCTGCTAATTGTATTATACAAGTCTTTTGATTTGTTCGTTACCAGCTTACCCTACAGACTAGCTCATACTTACATAGTAGAGATTTGGTAGTATAATTGAGTGGGAGTATTTATCACAGACATGAAATCTATAGCTTCTATTTAAGGAGTGAAATGATGATTTCCTTATAGCTTGGTTCAAGTGTTAAATCATAGAGTACTCATTTTTGTAATTAAGTTTACGGAAATATCATTTACAAGGAACTTAGTGGGAGTTAAGGATAAAATACCAATGAGGGGTAAGACGGTAATTTGCACATGTCTCATTAGTAGACCATCTATAGAGGATTGAATGGCGGTTATGGTTATAACAATGGATAACGTATTTACATTTGGTGTAAAGCGTTCTATGAATTCAAGAGTGCAATTCTGAGTCTATAGTATAATCATGAGGAATTAATAAATGTAGTGAGATTATTTGTTATAAATAAACTCATGGTAACTTATTGGAGCTTGAGTTCATGGATCCATGGTCTCCATGTCATCTCTAATAAAAATGAACCTAGTACTCTTGAATAATTAATTATAAAAATATCATATTGACTAGGTCAGTGGAAATAAATAATGTTAAATTATTTATTGATATTTTGTGAGAAAATAAATAGAAGAAAATTAGAGATTTTTATTGCAAAGTCTCAAAAAGAGAGTATTATAGCAACTTGCCCACTCTCTCTCTTAGTTTTCTCTCTAGAAATTCTCTTCTCATGTGTTGAAACTTGCCCACACAAATACTATGTTGATTTTGAGAAGGACTTTGAAGACTGTGGTCTTGTTTCAAAGCGATTTGGATTCCTTGCAATACCTAGCATTCAACAAGGACAAAAGGTTAGGGAATCCAAAGAGTGTAGTCATTGTTCCGCTAAGCATTTGGTAAGTACTTTAATGATTTTATTATTGTATTTATGAATCTCTGTATGAAAATAATTTCTATGCATGTATTCGTGTTTTCTATTGTATGTTATTTTGTGCATTAGGGAGCATGCATATAGACTTATATAAATGAGATCCTACAACTGGCCTCAGAGCCAAAGGTTGCTAATTTATATGTTTATATATATATATGTGATTTTTTGACATGTTAGATAGGTTAATTGGATGGTAGCATAATTGTTTACATGTTTAAGTTTTATGTATGTGTGATGCTAATAGAATATTGTTCATAATTTTTGTATGTGTTATAATTTTTTATGTGTTTTATTTTGTTGTATAAAATTCATAAGCTTTGTACATAAAATCAAAATTTAAATATTGCACAAAAAAAATTTGGAATCTTATGTTTAGCCTATGAAAATCAGGATATACACATATATGTTCAGTATTATTTTTTAAGTTATATATATAATATATATGTAAAAAAAAAAGTGGCTGCGCGTTTTTAAAATTTTTTTTAGGAAGTTATAAATATATATATATACTAGATACAAGCAACGTTCAATATGCACATTTGGTTAGTTTTATTTATATAATTTATTAATTATTTTTATTGAATTTATATTAATTTTATATAAATTTCAAATAAATATCATATTTTAATGAAATAATTTATTTATTTTTGTTTAAGTTTATGTTTGTTCTAGTTTTTGAATTTGGTAATGACAACAAAATATTATATATTATATGTTTAATGTAATATTAAATATTATACGTATATTTTAAATTTAATTTTGTTGCTAGTTTTTAAAACATCAATTTGTTACTAATGGACAGTAAATTATATTATATGTTTAATATGATATTATTCTAATAAATGAGTTTAAGTTTAATTAAATTTTATTTAAGTTATAAAACATATGATTTTATTATTTTTAAATAATTATCATTGTAAAATATCTCAAAAATATTCCATTTTAATTTGTTTAATTATTTATTATTTTTAAATAATTATCATTGTAAAATATCTCAAAAATATCCTATTTTAATTTTTTTAATTATATATTTTATTTGATTTAACTTTAAGTGCGTACAAACTACCGTTAAATATAAGAATATTCTGTTAAATATAAGAATATTCCGTTAAAGTTAACATTAAAAAAATAATAAACCGTTAAAACCAAGAATTTCCGTTATCTACACACTTATTATATAGAAGATATATATATATATATATATTACATATATAAAAAGGAGGAAAATGTTTTTTTTTTTATATATATTAATTAACATATATTTTATATATAAAGGTTTATTAATATATATATATATATATATATATTTGGAAACATATTTATATATATGGAGGGCAATTAAAAAAATTATTTATTTTGGATTTGTATATTTAATTCCTTAATAAATTGTATATTTTTGTGCAAGTAAATATCTTTTTTTTGGTAATTTTTTTCTAAAAATTAAAAAAAAATCAAAATATGAATAATTGAATTAATTGTTTATTTGATTAATATTTTAAGATTGATTGAATTAAAATTAATTGTGATTAATTAATTAATTGATTTCATTAAACTGATTGATTAATTTTTTTTAGCTATTCATTTATTTGGGTAATAAATGTGTACATGAATAAATTAGTAACATGTCATATAGATTGTATGCTAGACTCATCCAATTAATTAACATGTCATGCATCATTATAATTGTCATTTTTGCAAATTTGTGCTTAGATGAGGGACTTATAGTGATGACCCATTATTTTAGATAATGGGAAAAAAGATCATATAAAACGGGTCATAATCTTGAAAGGTTTTATTTGAGCCCAATTGAACATGTAAAATTTAAATTTCTCTCTTGTTGGTGGTTCCACTTGTGAAATGTCATTTGCTTTGCATTACTAGATTAGACATAATCAATTGAATAACAATCAATAAAACGAAGGTTTAAATTCCTGTATTTTGCATTATGTATGAAAGTTAGGGGGCCTTATAGTGAGAACGACATACTGAGCTCAGCCCTCCTCCATGCAAGCCCAAATTGTTAAGGCCCATTTACCTAAGTTTAACTTGATTGTATTAGGTTAATTCTAGTTGGACCTAATAATTGATTAGAA
The DNA here is from genome assembly GCF_963169125.1 of Humulus lupulus. Lineage (NCBI taxonomy): Eukaryota > Viridiplantae > Streptophyta > Magnoliopsida > Rosales > Cannabaceae > Humulus > Humulus lupulus. Next base: position 67,418,667 of record NC_084795.1, on the reverse strand, counting down.
ACAAATTAATTATAATTTTTGGATTAATTTTCAATTGTAATTTTAGAATTAATAGAAAAATTATAAACTATAGTTTATTGATTATTTTAATAATATAGAAAACCTAAGTTTGGTAATTTTCAAAAGAATAAAACACTAAAAGATTTAATAATGAGTATTTAAAATCTGAATTCGATATCCATTGTTGATTTAATAAGATCAGAATTCAGTGGGGCCTCATGGCGTTTTGATTTCGTCTCCCTACGGAAGGTGTTCACTAGACTTCTTAACATGGTTAAATTTCTTAGGATAGATGGACATTCTATAAACTCATCCCTATGGTGATTATATGAATTAAGTCTATAATAATCAAAATCGTGGGTCAAACTCATAAAGTAAGAAATATTTGTGACTCTCGCCTACCGGGACACATGGGTTTTCGTTACTTTGATCGAATGGATAAGTAGTTAATTAAAGTCTAGGAAATTTTATTAATTGAGATGCTTCTCTATTTAACTAAGTGAATATTTTTGTGACTCTCGCCTACTGGGACACATGGGTTCATGGCTAGTTAAAGTACCTAAGAAATAGAAGATAAGTCTTTTAGTATTTTGCTTATCTCAAAATATTTTGTATGTTATGTAATTTCTAAAAATTTGATGATTGAATGTTTGTAAAGTAATGAGTTAATTTTTACTTAGTTTATAATCGTAGCTCTAGGCTTCACACCATATACTCTCTCCAAACTCTAAAATATTACTCTATGATGAGAACTTCAAGAAATGTTTGTCCAACATCAACATGTTGTTGATTATGGACAACATCGAGTTTGTGATAATCAAATATATTCATATTTGTCCTATGCAACGATCACCTAATCCTTCAAGGAGGATTGTTGATGGTGGACCGAGCAAAGGAAAGAAGGCTAATACTACCAAACATGCTCAAGGAGAAGTTGCCTTAAGCTTTTTCTTCGAAGAGCAAATGAGGAAGAAATTCAAACAAAAAGAATAAGAAGCCCACAGGCAGGCACCAAATGTTGTAAAGCATCTTGGAGCATGGCCTAATTATAAGTACACTAAAAGGGAAGTGTTTCCAACTACAAGGAGACTGAGAATTGGGACAAGATTTCCCAATACTCAAGGCATATGGAACCCAAGATAATGAAATATTTGTCTTGGATGCATGTGATTTTAGATGATGATTCTTCAGTTTTAGATCATTGGACAAGGATCTACTAAACATGCATATACCTTTTTACAACGTTTTAGCATTAGGAAAGCCATGAAGGATGAAAAGCTAAAGCTTGGAATCCAACAATGGTTGTTCGTATCAAACAAGGAAAAATGATAAGCTTGAATGAATTTCATAAATAAATCTATTGTTTAAGACAATGTTTATTTTATTTCGATTTTCAGTGGAAATTTTAATTTCAGTTTTCCTTATTACATCAACAACAACTTGTAGTTACTTTCACAAGTAATAAAATCATATTTCTTTAAATGGATGTAAATTGTGGGGTGGATGTATGGAAAACAGGCTTTACCTATTGAAACCAAATGAACCATATATACTAAATAATGAGTTGTTTAAGATAGCTAAACCTAGGACTGTTACACAACAAAAAGTCAATAATGATAGAAATGACATACCTTTGGCATCTTCACTTTGGTTACATTTGTGTTGGTATTAAATGATCAAATTAAAGGTACGCAACGGAATATATGGACCCATTTTAATAAATATTAATACAAACCAAGATCATACACATATATAAATATTAAATCACATGCAAATATAGATCAGGGATTACCTCTTGTCGCCTATCAAGTGTCCTTGAGTCTTTTTGTATAAATCAATGATCTTCCTATCCAGTGTTCTAAGATCTCATACCCTGATCTTCCAGACCAATCCTCAAACACACAAGGACGTGTGTGGGCATGTAGGATTCAAAATGTTGATTTATGTGACTCCCTAGATGTACTCAACACATGACATCGAGAGAGTTTTTGACAGAGAAGGTTTAGAATAGTTTATAGGTTTAGAGAAAACTATCGATTTTTAGAGAGTCTGGTCATTCATTTTTTTCTGTATATCACGTATATCAGATTTATAAAGATATTTAATCAAATTAAATAATATTTATTTAATTAAAATATAATTCAAATTAAAACTAATTAGATATTTTCATTTAATTATCTATTTAAATCATATTTAAAAGGAATAATTAAATAACTGATTAAACAAATTTATTTGAAATTAAAAATTAAAATCCCAGGGATAAAAAACCCTGATGCTAGGCACCACACACTGTATTGTACAGTGTGTGTCGACCACCCCTATTATGGTTGCCCTAATTTTCTCATTTGTTTATTTAATCAACTTTTAAGACAAGATATTTATTCCAACATAAATACCAATTAATTCAAAATTAACTTTATCTTAAAATGTCAGTTTTAAATTAAATAAATAAATATCATATTATAAATAAGATATTTATTATTTTCTCTCTTTATATTAATCCAAACATGATTAATATTAATTTTAACCTATAGTTTTTCAAAATAAAAACTATATAGTTAAATAATTAATTAATTCACAATTAATCAATTACCCATAATTATCAAATAATTATTTTCTTGCTCTGGAAAATTAATTCCTTTGCAATTTAGTCATTTCTCTTAACAAATCTTTCTTTTGACATCCTTACCCTTGACTGTAACGCCCTACCTCCTTAGAGTCGTTACTAAGTGAGTTAAAACGTGCAATTAACTCGCTAATCGAGGTTTTAGGTTAAAAGTGTAGCTAAACCGTAATAAAAGTCATACAATTTGAAAATATAATCCATTGAAAATTATAAAGCGATATACGTTTGGGATCCCAAAATACTGTTTAGAAATATTTACAACTCAAAAATGTAATTAGAGTCGACTAAACGACAAAATCAAGTTTAGTACAAACATCTCCCGAAAATACCCCCGGCCGTGGCATTCACGCAGCCCAAACATGTACACGTCGCTTCACGCTCTCCATACTCATGGTTGGTCGACTTTCCCTTTGCCCTTACCTACACCATAGAGCACCCGTGAGCCGAAACCCAGCAAGAAAACTCCACACAAGCGAATAACATACGCATAACCATCAATCAACACAAAACAAAACCGCTAACATGCTAAACACATACGGCCATGCCGTCCCAGGTGCTTTACCAGGCCCTGGGTTCGCGGTCTACACCGTGAGGATATCCTAGGTATCCTATAGGGTCTTACCCTGGAAACTCACACTCCACGTGCTTAACGCTGCTCCCGGCCCAACTCTAGCCAACGCCTCTATCTCATGTTCAGGTCCTTCTATGTAAAAAACTACTTCAGACTATTATGGTCAGTGTATACCTCGAACTTCTCCCCATACAAATAATGTCGCCAAATCTTCAGTGTGAATACCACCGCTGCTATCTCCAAATCATGGGTAGGATGTCGCTGCTCATACTCCTTCAGCTATCGTGATGCATCAACACACAGCCTAAACCCAACCTCGATGCATCGCAGTAGACAACAAACTTCCCTTCCCCCGAAGGAAGACTCAACACAGGCGCAGTAATAAGTCGTCACTTCAGCTCTTGGAAACTGTCCTCACACTTGTCTGACCAGATAAATTTCAAATTCTTCCGTGTCAATTCTGTCATCGGTGTCGCTATCTTCGAGAAGCCTTCCACAAACCGTCTGTAGTAACCTGCTAAACCAAGAAAACTCCGCACCTCCGAGGCGTTCCTTGGCCTCGGCCAATCCCTAACTGCCTCCACCTTAGACAGATCCACCTTAATCCCATCTACACCCATAATATGTCCAAGGAATGTCACTTCTGGTAACCAAAATTCACATTTCTTAAACTTGGCGTACAACTGATGCTCCCTCAACCTCTGTAGAACCTGTCGAAGATGAATCTCGTGCTCCGCCTCTGAACTGGAGTACACTAAGATGTCATCGATGAAGACAATAACGAATTGATCCAGAAAGTCCTTGAACACCCTATTCATTAGGTCCATGAAGGCTGCTGGGGCATTGGTCAAACCAAACGACATGACTAGAAACTCATAGTGCCCGTACCTCGTTCGGAAGGCCGTCTTCGGTATGTCCTCGTCCTTGATCCTCAGCTAGTGATAACCAAATCGAAGATCAATTTTCGAGAACACTGTCTTACCCTGCAGCTGATCGAACAAGTCATCAATCCTTGGTAGGGGTACTTATTCTTGATAGTCATCAAAGTCCTATCCTTCTTCTTCACAAATAAGACTAGAGCACCCCATGGCGAGTAACTAGGCCTTATGAACCCCAAATCCAGAAGCTCCTGCAACTGTATCTTCAATTCTTTCAGTTCCATCGGTGCCATCCTATATGGTGCCCTCGACACTGGCTCTGCCCTGGCACCAACTCAATGACAAATTGAATCTCTCTACGCGACAGCAACCCCAGTAAGTCCTCAGGAAACACATCCAAGAACTCACAAACCAATCTGGTCTCCTCCGGTCCTGCTGGCAAAACCCTGGTGGTATCAACCACACTAGCCAGAAAACCTATACACCCTCCATGTAGCAGATCTCTGGCTCTCAACACCGATATCCTGGGTACACGGGGTCCATGCACCGCTCCCACAAAAACAAAGGGATCCTCGCCCTCCGGCTCAAAGGTCACCATCTTCTTCCTAGAGTCAATAGTAGCTCCATATCTAACCAGCCAATCCATACCTAAAATCATATCAAAGTCCTCCATACTCAACTCAATCAAATCTACTAACAACTCTTTACCGTCAACTATCACTGGCAGTGCTCTAATCCACCTCCTAGATACTACCAGTTCCCCTATAGGCAAAATACTCCCAAACCCTAAAGTACAATACTCACTAAGTCTACACAGTCTATCAATCACCTTACTAGAAACAAACGAATGTGTAGCACCAGAGTCAATCAATATAGTAAAAGGAGAGCCAGTGCTAGAGAGCTGACCTATCACTACCGAGGGACTAGCCTCGACCTCCGCCTGCGTCAGGGTGAACACTCGAGCTGGAGTCAAGCTATCCACCTTCCCTTTATCTCCCTTCTTCACTGTTGGGCAGTCTTTCTTGAGGTGTCCCACCACCCCACACATGTAACAGGCCTTAGCCTGATACTCGCCCGGATGGCGTCTTCTGCACCTCGTGCATTCAGGATAAGTCCTCCATGCACCACCGCCTCCCTGATGGCCACCCTGAATACCCCGACCTCTCCTATCAAGACCAGAAGCGATCGAAGCATCAGGGGTCTTCCTCTTTAAATCACTAGGGCCTCCGCCCCTACAAGAACCAGAATATGGAGGCACCACCCTGCGGCCCTCCTGCCTTACTGCACTCTCTCTCCATATCTTATTTTCCGCTTCCTCAGCGGTAAAAGCCTTCTCTACAGCCTGGGCATAAGTCATCCCTCCAGGTACTGTTGTAATCCTCACATCTCGGGCTATCATCGCATTAAGCCCTCTAATGAATCTGTCCTGCCTAGCAGCATTAGCAGGCACAAGATCTGGTGCGAATTTCACAAGTTTTTCAAACTTTAGGGCATATTCTGTAACGGTCATGCTTCCTTGAACCAGCCCCACGAACTCATTTACTTTCGCTACCCTGATGGCAACATTAGAATACTTCTGACTAAATAAGTCCTTGAATCATTCCCAAGTCAAAGCAGTAACATCTCTGGTCTGTGATTAGGGGTGGCAATTTGGGTCACGACATGATGACACGACACGACATGACATGACACGATTAAGGTAAACACGAACACGACACGTTTAATAATCGTGTCGTGTTCGTGTTTACCTTAATCGTGTCATGTCATAATCGTGTTGACGCATTTAATAATCGTGTTGTGCCATAATCGTGTCAGACACGATAACACGAATACTTTACATAGGTTTTATGATTTTTTTCATATAGTTATGATTAATCGTGTCATAATCGTGTTATCGTGTTCGTGTCGTGTTGACCCGTTTAATAATCGTGTCGTGTTCGTATTCGTATTTTTGACACGTTTAATAATCGTGTCGTGTTCGTGTTTACCTTAATCGTGTCGTGTCATAATCATGTCGACACGAATCTGACACGTTTACACGAATTACCAGCCCTATCTGTGATGCCACCTCCCACCAGATTCGGGCATCCTCTCTCAGCATATATGTGGCACAGGCCACTCTATCATGTCCCTCTACCCTCATAAAGTCCAGAATGGTAGTAATCATGGTCATCCACTGTTCAGCTTTCAGTGGATCAGGTCCTCCTTCAAAGATCGGGGGCTGTTGTTTTCTTAACCGCTCATACAATGGCTCCCATCTATTCTCAACCTCTACTGGTTGTACAACAGGTACCACTACAAGTGGCATAATGGGGGCAACACTCCCTGATGGAGCCTGCTGCCGCAGAATCCGGATCTGTTCATCCTGGCTCTGTAGCCGAGCTTGTATGTCTGCCATAAGCTGCTGCCAGTTCTCAGGGACTGGCGGAGGGGTCTGGCTCTGGTCATCATCTCTAGTCTCAGACCTATTGCCGGCTAGTCGCGTAGATTTTCTTGGATGCATAATTATCCAAGCCAATCTGCAATCAACGACTCGGCAGTCAGACTATGATGACAGGGTAATAATCCTTCCATGATCCACCATTAGAACGCCAAACATTCACAAGCAATCAAAATATAACAGTTTATCCAAATATTCATCCATATATTCATTCACATGCATAGCAGTGCTGATAAGCACGCCTCAATATCATCATGCAATAGTCAAGGGCCAGGCCCTATCAGTATCTCATGCTCCCTATTAACCAAACAGATATCAGCAGTCATATTTCATTCAGATCATTTAAACATATACTCATGTATACATAATTACCAAACCCTGAGTCGAGCTTGTCTTTTGCGGCAAATGTACATGTCCAGCCAGTCTTCAGGAACCCTTAAACCTAGGACACTCTGATACCAAGATGTAACGCCCTAGATAGCCAAGACCGTTACACTGTGTGTTTATAAAGGTGCAAGACCTGCTAATCAAGTCATTTAGTTAAAAACGTGTTACTGAAACTATGGTTGAACTAGAGTTAAAAGATTTTGGGTCTCAAAAGCTTCATCTCTTATAAATAAAAATTTTCTTTTTACATGGGATCCCAAAAGTAATAAGTTTAAGACCGTTTACAAAAGATTTAAATACAGTTGCTAGCCACTCTAAGGCAAAACAGACAAATAGGCTTTCCTCGTCCTGTTCCACTCCTCGGTCGTGGCGACCGATCAGCTAACTATGTACATTCAGCCCCGTAGCTCTCCACCTCAGGATTGGTCCAACGTGCCTTTGCCTTTACCTGCACCACGTAGCACCCGTGAGCCAAGGCCCAGCAAGAAAACACAACAACAGAGCATAATCATTCAATAGACAATCTGATAACTCATACGGCATAAGCATGTACTCAACAGTTTAAGCATTCATGTTAATCAATTATTCAGCATACCAAGTATATCATTTCATATCAGTAATCAATTCACATATGATAACTAGGGTTAACGCCCTTAGGCCACACCCTCTATTTATCCCACTGACTCCGGCCCGCTTAAATTGAGCTCAGTGAATATTAAGCTGCCCTCGGTTACCAGTGGCCGAGCCGCACCTTGTGCGCAAGTATTATTTACGGCACCCTTAGGTCGTATATCATATGTCCCATGGCATAATATCATCTATGACATCATACAGATATAGGGAGCTCTTAGTCCCATCACAAACACATAACTAGGTGCAGTTTTCTTACCTTTAGATTTGCTAGCTTTGTTCAATTTGATCCTCAAGCACGATCCCGTCCGAGCCCTAGCGTACACCTAGTCACAGCCATAGATCAGAACCATCACCAAACCTCAAGTCCAAAACCTAGCCTCGGGACCAATCCCGAGCCCTCGGGAAGCCCTAATTCCACCAAACGGGGTGGTGGAATCAAACCCCGAACCCCCGGGCAAAAACCCTTAGAAATAACCCAAAAACCCCTTTCTGGAAACAGGGTAGCGCTACAACGCCCTAAGGAGAGTGCTATAGCGCTACAAACAGAGCCAAAAGGCTCTGGAACTTCAGGGCCTAGCGCTATAGCGCCCAGTGACTAGCGATGTAGCGTTAGTCACAGCACAGCTCTGCACAGCATTCTCTGCTTCGAATTCTCCAGAGACAAACCTACTCAAAACTCAACCAAACCTCAACCAAACTTCAAAGCAAGCCTCCCAACATCCTCCACTCATCCCATATGTCCCAACCACACAAAACTCAATCACATGCACTCCAAATCACAAAGTTCACCATGGCTGATCCTAGAGCTCAAAATCTCAGCAAAACCGCAGAATTCACAAAACTTAAACCAGTGTTTCTTACCTTTGATGGATGAGCTTAGCTTAGGTTATCCTCCACACTAGCTTAGCCTTCAACTCCTCAAAGCTTCAGCCTCAACTCCCTAATATTCCCCATCAAAACTCAACTCAAAATCCATGTTTACATAAAACCAGAAACTGAAGAAAACAACCTTAGACCTTACCTCAAGTGGATGGATTGCTCTTGCTAATTCCTCAAGCCAGACCAAAGACCTTAGCCTCAAGCTCTTGCCTAGAATCCCTCTAAGTTTTAGCTCCAAACACCTTCAAGAATTGAGGAAGAAACCTCCAGCCAAGAGAGAGAAAGATAGACTTCCAATTTCCTTTTATTTCTTTCCTTCAGACTTCTGAGACCTTTTACATATTCCAATAAGACATAAAACTTAATAATACTTATCCCTTATAAGCCAAATGACCAATTTTCCCTCCCCTTTATCCCTAAGCCTTTAAATCAACCTAGGGGCATTTTGGTCATTTCACCCAATTCCCACTAATTCCTCGAATGTCTCTAATATTTACCACTTACTTCCTGACACCTAACTAATCACCAGCTATATTCCTCAATATCAAAATAAACTCCAATATATTCTCTAAATTCTCAGAAATACCCCCAGGCTCGCCCTGAGCCGGGTATAAATCCCCGCCGTGACTTTTTTGTTGAACCGCTCACTAGGATCGTCTCGAGTCACAAATTACAAATATATCCACATAATAATGTGGTCTCGACAATTTATCACAAATATATACAGTTATGCCCTCAACGGGCCAAAATTACGAATATGCCCTTCTAACCTAATCAGGGCCTACATGCACACTAATACACATAGTCATGCATCTCAGATATTCAAATAATCATACAATCATGCTTTTAATCACTAGGTCACATATAATCCAGTTATGCCCTCCCTGCACAGTAATCAAGTCCCTTAAGCCTTATTAGTAAATTTAGGTCGTTACAATGCTTCCCTTGGTTTTGTTTTACTTAACTTAGTCTCTAAGGTTACCTCAAAGGCTCGGGATACCAAAAACGTCCCCGAGAGCAAAATGGTAAATTTCCCCAATATTCCATCCTAAACGTTCTAACTTCAAATATATATCCAAATATTTATTTTCATAACCCAATAACCCAATAAAACATCTAATACTCGAAATACCCCTCGACTCGCCCCGAGTTAGGTACACGACCCTACTGTGACTTTCTAGCTAAACTGCTCCTTAGGACTGTCTCGGGTCGTGCAACACAGATATATCACAAATATATCATAATAATCACATATATGCCCTCAACGGGCTAAAATTACAAACATGCCCCTAATAACCAAACGGGGCCCACATGCATATTTAATTCACCTAAACATGCATTTCTAATCTCATACCCAGCAAATTCACACATTATAATAATAAATCAATTATTGTCCTCCAGGCACGCTAATTAAGGCCCTAAGCCTTATTAGCAAATTTGGGACGCTACATTGACAGTGTAGGATAGAGGTGATCTAGAGACCATGGACCTATAATACGAAGCTCCAATAAACCAGATTATTAATTAAACTCTTTAATCTAATAATCTGATTTATTAATTCCATGATTACTCCACTATAAATATGGAATTGCACTCTAAGTATTTGTAGAATTATATTTACAGAGTTTTCTCTAGTAATCCATTGATATAATCAATATATGTAGTTCTGTCCTCCATTATTGGTTCATTAATTAGAGCTGGTCAAAATTACCGTTTTACCCTTCTAATTACCTCTTGATCCTTAAGTATTATTAATTCACTAGCGAATAATTAATCTATAATCTAATTATAGATTTGAGCTCAATAACTATTCAGTTCCAGAATCAGCCCTTAAGGGAATCAATATTCGATCCGTTAGGAAAGCATGGATTCCATTATTGTAATTCATGTTCCCAGCCATCCATGATATTGGATCTCCAAAACAAAATTCATTAGCCTTATTATTCTAAGAGACCTTAACGAGTGAATCAAAAGATCAAATAAACATAAACAGGAGTTCGTGAATATTCAGGATTTAGACCGATCTACAAATTATCTTTTATTATGACAATAATTAAATCTTTACGTCAAACGACAAGTTTATAAAGATAATTAATTATCATCGGTCCTGTCATATATAATCTCTATTATATACATCACATTTACTAAGATGTCTATCCACATCAGTAATCTGAATCTAGATTACTTGCATCTCACATGCTTAGCAAACCGTACTAGTAACAATTCATTAAAGATTCCTTACTTTAATATGTTATTGACTATTTTATTCATTATATATGATCTTAATTCTCTCATACTAATACAATAACATATTCTCATGAATGAATAGGGAACTTTTTTGATATTATTATATAATTAAATCAAACAATAATTATAGCATTCAAATATAATAAAATTGTACTTTTATTTAAAATCAATAAAATGTCTTTACATGCTTTAAGGACATTAATCCTAACAATTTGCTATGATAGGATTCTAAGACTAACAAAGGCTAAGCCTTTGAGGGAACTCTCCTAGAGTGACCTACTGGTTTGTGAATCTAGTCTCAAGAGCAAAATGACAAAGCGTCCATTCTCTATGATAGCAAAAAGGGACAAAGAACCACTAAGGCTAGTATATTCAGATGTCTGGGGACAAATGAATGTTCAAGTGAGGGGTGGTTATGAGTATTTTTTCACCTTCATTGACGATGCTCTAGAGACTCATGTAAGTACCTAAAGCATAGGAATTCTGAGAATTTGTTAAGAAGTTCAAAGAATTCATTGCTATGGCTTTAAAACCAAATTAGGTAAAACGTTAAAGATCTTGCAATCTGATAGAGGTTGGGGATATTTGGATACCAGAACCAAGATCATTTAAATGAACTTGGAGAATTGTCTAAAGAAATTTCCCTAGGGACTTCGCAACAGAATGGTGTTGCTGAGCGACGTGAATCACTCATTTATGAAAATGTGTGTTCTATGATAAGCTATTCAACTCTACCGGCTTCTTACCCAGATCTTTTATGGAGACATACTGCCTAGACTGCATGAGACATTTTTTAAATGTAGTGTCATCTCAAAGTTGACTCCAAGACACCACTAGAATTATGAAATGGTTATGAACGTGGTTTACGTCATTATGGAATTTATGGGTGTCTTGCTCATGTCCTGAGGAAAAAGATAGGAAAGCTTGAACAACAAACTGAGGTTTGCTTGTTTGTTGGCTATCCTAAATGTACTTAGGGTGGTCTATTTTATAGTCCAATAGACAAGAAAGTGTTTGACTCTACAAACACTACTTTTCTGGATAACGACTACATAATGAATTTCAAGCCTCGTAGCAAAATAGTATTAGATGAAAAACAATAAACTGTTGTTCCATCTTCACCGACACAAGTCGATGAAAACAAGGTAGATTTTGAAACCAATAATCCAAGTTAGAAAGTTACGGAGTCTCATCGTAGTGGGAGGGTTTCTCGAAACCCGGTACCTATGAGACGGTGAAACCCACAAGATAGTTGGGGACACAAGTAACAATGATCCGTTGTCTTTTAAACAGGCAATGGGTAGGTCTGAAAGGGATTTTTGGATCGAAACCAAGTACCAGGAATTGAGTCTAAGTACTCTAAATTTGTCTAAGATCTTGTAGATGTGCCATTGGACTTTAGGCCCATGGGGTGCAAATGGGTCTATAAGAATAAGAGATGAGCTGATAGAAAGGTCGAGACATTTAAGGCTTGACTCGTGGTAGAGAGAGAAAGTTGACTTAGAAAAAAAAAATTCTCTGGTAGCCATGTTAAAATTCATTTAGTATACTCTTATCCATAGCCACAACTCTTGATTAAGAGATAAGGCAAATGGACATCAAAGAAGAATTTTTAATGGCTATCTTGATGAGACCATTAACATGGATCAATCAGAAGGATTTAAAGTAGCTAGACACGAAAGTCGACAAGTTGAGTAAGTCAATCTATGAACTTAAACAAGCTTCACACTCCTAGAACTTAAGGTTTAATGGAAACATTAAGACCTGTGATTTTGAACAAAATGTAGATGACCCTTGTGTTTAACCAACTTAAGGATAAATACATTGTTGTGTTCTTAATCCTTTATGTAGATGATATCTTACTCATTGGGAACAATGTCAAGAAATTATCAGACATAAAGAACAGACTAGAAACAAAATTCCAGATTTCATTGTAACAAGTTGTGTTCTTGGTATCCAGATCATTAAGGATGGAAAGAACTGAATTCTGGCTCTAACTCAAGCGGCTTACTTGGGTGAGGTACTTAGGTGTTACACTGTAACAAATTCCGAGAAAGGATGTTTAGCATCTTGACATGAAATTTATTTTTCTATGCAGCAGTCTTCACAGACTCCTCAAGAGAAAGAAAAGACGAAACAAATTTCTTATGCATTTGCAATTAAAAGTCTACAGCATGTTATGTTGTATGTTGTGACTCGAGATCTGCTATATAGTGGGAGTGGTGAGCAAGTGCTAGTGAAACCTTGGAAATGAAAAATAGATAGCGGTCAGTATCTTAGATGGACTAAAGACTATACGTTAGTCTATCCGGGTGGATCTTTGAACTTGTTAGGCTACACATACTTAGATTTTAGACTGACGTTCATGACAGGAAGTCTACTTCTGAAAAATGTGTTTACTCTTTGGGGTGGAGCTATGATTTGGAAAAGTGATAGGTTGTTTGCCATCGCAGTAGCTGTGATTTGGAGAAGCGTTAGACTATTTGCCATTTCAGATTCCACCTTGGAGGTTGAGTACATAGTTGCGTCTTTAGCAGCTAAGGAAATAGTCAGGCTAAGGAAGTTCTATATGGATTTCAGTGTTATTCCAAAAATGGATAAACCACTCATTTTTTCTAGTTACAATAATGAGGCAATAGCAAATTCAAAAGAACCTCAAAGCCACAAAAGAGCAAAGCATATAGAGAGAAAGTACCACATTATTGGAGATGTGTGGCGAAGGCGTGATGTCAAGGTGATGAAGATAGCATTGGAAGGCAATCTTTCATAACCCTTTACAAAGATATACACAGAGAGCATAATTGTGAAGCATGTAAAATGAATGGTTTTGAAAAACATGATCCATTTGTTTTAAAAGGGCAAGTGAGAGTTTGTTGGGTTTTATGCCCTTATAAAACCATGTCGGACATGTAACACAATTTTATATTGTCAATAAAAGAAGTATAAATTATTTAGTTTGACAACTGTGTTGCTTGCTTGTTTTATTACATGATTATTTGAATAATACAAACGTTTATAAAATCCCGAAGATATAAATAATTACAATTATAGTGACTAGATCACAGTGGATTATAATTGTAATTATATGTTCAAAAGAACGAGCCCTAATATTAAGTCAGTGCATTGGATTTTCATTGATTTGGTAATCTATGATATGATCTAATTACACATTCAGGGTGTGATGTCTTATCCAAGGCATTGACCAAGTAGATAAGATCAGATGTATTTTGTTACATTTGACTGGACTGATATTGATTATTGATAAGATAAGTAAGTATCGTTATTATCTAATCTAATCATATCACAACGTTGACCATAGGTCAATTAAATCTTAATTATGATTGATTAATATTATGCTAATTGTATTATACAAGTCTTTTGATTTGTTTGTTACCAGCTTACCCTACGAACTAGTTCATACTTACATATTGGAGATTTGATAGTATAATTGAGTGGGAGTATTTATCATAGACATGAAATCTATAGCTTCTATTTAAAGAGTGAAACGATGATTTCCTTATAGCTTGGTTCAAATGTTAAATGATAGAGTACTCATTTCTGTAATTAAGTTTACAGAAATATCATTTGCAAGGAACTTAGTGGGAGTTAAGGATAAAATACCAATGAGGGGTAAAATGGTAATTTACACCTGTCTCATTAGTAGATCATCTATAGAGGATTGAATGACGGTTATGGTTATATCAAAGGATAATGTATTTACATTTGGTGTAAAGCGTTCTATGAATTCAATAGTGCAATTCTGAGTCTATAGTGGAGTCATGAGTAATTAATAAGGTAATGAGATTATTTGTTATAAACAAACTCATGGTAACTTATTGGAGCTTGAGTTCATGGATCCGTGGTCCCGATGTCATCTCTTATAAAAATGAACCTAGTAGTCTTGAATAATTAATTTAATTATCAATTATAAAAATATCATATTGACTAGGTTAATGAAAATAAATATTGTTAAATTATTTATTGATATTTTGTGAGAAAAGAAATAGAAGAAAATTAGAGGTTTTTATTGCAAAGTCTCAAAAAGAGAGTATTATAGCCAATTGAGACAATTTTGTTAATATTGATAGATTAGTATTAATATTAATAAAATGAATTAAATAAATGTCAAAATTATAATTTGTTAATTTTGATAAGTATTTAATTAATTATAATTATTAAATAATTAAAATAAAATGGGTAACTGAAACCTATTTTATGTCATAGCTAATTGCCTATATATACTAGTGTTATAGAATGCATTAGGTAAGATGGATTTGACAAGGTAAAAATTCAGTACTAATATTCTATACATAGCTGCCCACTCTCTTAGTTTTCTCTCAAGGAATTTTCTTCTCATGTGTTGAGACTTGCCCACACAAACACTAGGTTGATTTAGAGAAAGACTTGGAAGACTGTGGTCTTGTTTCAAAGAGGTTTGGATTCCTTGCAATACCTAGCATTCAACAAGGACAAAATGTTAGGGAATCCAAAGGGTGTGGTCATTGTTCCGCTACACATCTCATAAGTACTTTAATGGCTTTATTATTGTATTAACGAATCTTTGTATGAAAATCACTTCTATGCATGTATTTTTGTTTTTTATTGTATGTTATTTTGTGCAATAGGGAGTATGCATATAAACTTATATAAATGAGATCCTACAATTCCTACTTGATTTTGTAACTTCTATACACATTATGAGAGTTAAAATCACATATCCAATAGCCATATCATTTATGGCTTTGTGAAATTCAAACTCAAAATGTGTAACATATAATCTATACATTATTGGGTAATATTTGAGAGTTACAAATTTGTAACTGATTTTGTAACCCCAAATATGTTACACATTTGGATATTTACACTATCAAAAAAAAATGTAACTCTTATATATAATATGTTACAATATGTGACACACTTTGTCACATTATTTAATCTAAACATTATATTAAAAATAATATAACAACTTCTTTATTATTGATAGAAGATAAATGTTATTATAATTTCTTATTTAGTTACACACTCAAACTATTTGTGCACACACGACACTTATATATAATGTATTTATCATGTATTATATATTATTGTAATAATAATATTTTATAACATGTGAATTTATATTAATATAATTATTAAATATCTAGTTTTGTATTAAATATTATTATAATAATTATATTTTATAATATTTAAATTTATATTAATATAATTACTAAATATTTATTCTTGCAAAATTTTATAAAAATTGGTATTATATATTATATGTTATATATTATTATAATAATAATATTTTATAATATTTGAATTTATATTGATATAATTATTAAATATCTATAACATTTAAATTTATATTAATATAATTAATAAATATCTAGTCTAGTATTAAATATTATTATAACAATGATATTTTATAACATTTAAATTTATATTAATATAATTGATAAATATTTATTTTAAATTAATTTTAAATATATATTTCATTAAATATTTATAATATAATATTAAAATTAACGAAACCTGTTAAAACTAAAATTTTATACTATCTAAGTACTTTTTATATAGAAGAGATATCACATTATAATATTATAATTATATTTATTTGTAAAATATAATATCTTTCGATCACATCCACTCAGTAAAAAACAAATAAATGAGTTATGTATGCGTCTTGTAAGATTATTTTATATTATTTATAAAACATTTTGTAATCAAAATGCTTGATAATACTCAATATATACTACACTCGACTCGGCCATCTAAAAAGATAAAAGCATAATTATGAAACGATATTATGTTTATTTATAATCTAGTATTTTCTACTTGTACTTGACCATGTAAAATACAAATAACTTAGGAACTTGAATCAAAAGATTACCCTAAAAGCAATTATTTGTATGAAAAGACAATTACTTTTATTTATAAAATAATAGTTTCTTATACAACATCGTTCTAGTATCAAACCCAATATCACGCTTAATGATGTAGAGATAAATAATTTAGTTATATACCTCAAAATAATTTTGCGCAATAATTAATTGGTGATGAAGCTTCATTCTAAACTAATATTGATGATGAACTAAGTAATTTTGTTCTATAAATGTATATATTCCATTAAAATAATACTTTCTGTTTCGTCAATCTTAAATTAAATGTTTAGTAGCTTATTTTATTCTAAATTGTGCTTCTTTGAGTTATTAAATTTTGATATTATGTTAATGTCAAAATTTATGAAGTTCCATTATACAAATAATTACCAATAACCACTCCTTACCAATTAGTTTTAACCATTAATGTTAAGATAACTTATATATGCATAAACATTAAAAATAATACTAGATTTTTTTATTCATAAATATATGGTTTTTATAATTTTTTTAATCATTTTGTAGTCTTTTTTTTTTCTTTTCAAAAGCATATATATATATATATGACAATTTTTTTTTTTGTAGAGGCTTCACTTTAAGCTCTATTGGTAGGACTCTCAGTGTTTCTCGACCCGTGAACAGTTTTCGACGTGATTTTTTTTTATAACCGTGTATATTGTAGCTATTTAGAGCATCATACAAATTTTTAGAAAATTTGAGAACATGGAGAGCCCTACCGGTAAGGCTTAAAATGAATTCCCTATAAAAAAAATTATCATATATATATATTTGTTAAATTTACCGTTTCACTGTGAAAAATCAATGCTATTGGGACAAAGTTGATGCTTTTTTGTGTATTAATTGATGTGATTGATACATCAACTAAAAACATAACTATAAAAAGAATAATAACAACTAAATAAAAAATAACATAAACTAAACAAAAATAATATCATTCATTCAATCTAGGTTAATGACGGAAACGACGTCGTTTCAATCATCTTTAACCTTCAGCCAGGTCAGTTCATCCGAAGTGGTGTCCCACAAAACTCAAATGAAAAAATCATTCATAAATTCTCATTTCAATGTCATTTTTCAACATTTTAAACATGATTTCTTGATAAATTTCAATATTTTCTTTTCTTTTAGATTTGTTACACCCAAATTTCGAGAATAGAAATTTTGATCTCGAAAGTCAGGCTCGTGAAATGTAAGCTCGGAATAAGCATATTCATCATATAGTCGGTTGTAATGAGAAAGTCAAGGACGGTCTCGCTGAGTATTAAAACGGTGACGTCGGAATTGGTGAGCTCGGAGTTACGCGATCTCAAAGGGGTTCTGAGGCTACAAGTAGAGCTCAAAGTTACAATGAAAGGGGAGTCAGCACTTGTATAGATCTACTGGTTCAATTTTTGCCATCAGACAAGACAACTCGAGCTCAGGCATTATGAGCTCGGGGAGGGATGATCTTGATAAAGTCTCTTGCTAAGACCGAGGTAAACCAAGTTGACGAGCTTGTGGTGGATGACCGATCTCGGGGGCATTCATTCGAGGTTAATAGACACGTGTGAACGTAGTTACTGTTTGAATATCCCTATATATAAGGGATTGGTTGTAATCTATTAATAAATCTCGAATATCGTGGGATTTATGCGCGCATTGTGTAATTATATGCATTTAAGTATATTTAATTTGCGATTTGGATAATAACTCCCCCGAAATGTGAGGGGAAACATTCTGTAAACCACTCTATAAATAGCGTGGAACAATTCATTTGTGGGGACTGATAAATTTGTATGGGGAAGACTATGTAAAATTGCTTCCAGAAAAGCTTTGAGAGAATTCCAAAAATTGAATAACACCGACTCATGGACTAGGCAGATTTTAACTGCTAAACCACGTAAAAATCGTGTCTCTTACTATTTGTCTCCTTTGGTATTTTGTTTAATTGCTCTTCATTTCTAAGTTAACGAAAAACGCCGTCAACAATTTGGTGCTTTCATTGAGAGCCATTATACAAGACGTGAGCTTGTTTAATCAGAAAACCTCCTGAATCATCAATGGTCGCTGCAAACAACCCCAGTATTGGTGGGCGACCATTGCCCCATATACCCGAGGAGCAGACTCCTCATGCCGAGGAATATCCCTGACGACCTGGAAAGCAGCCTATGGTGGATCCGGACCCTGAGGAGAGGAGTGATTCATCCAATTCTCGAGAGACGCCTGCTCCCAGACCTGATGAGGATTTATACTACAACCCTGAAAGATATGTTCCTATCGTGGAACTTGAAAATCGTCAATTGCGCAAGTAATTGGCAGAGGCGACAAAACGCAATGAAGAATTATCCAGACAAGCAGCTGATGCCCAGGCACCTCCTCGAAGGCCTAGGGGACGCCCCTGTGGGAGCACGGCCGCCAGGAGGGCAGAACAAGTATCGCAACCAAATCATCTAAGGCCTTGGAGGAGTACCCAGGCTGAGGCCACTGTCAACCCGACTGCAGAATTGCCTACAGGAACGAGTAATAACCAAGCCCCTCCAGTGGCTCAAAACCCGAATCCTGATACTGCAAGAAACAACCTGGAACCTGTCCGGGCGAATTCCGGGCCATCTAGGCCCGACAATGGGAGACAGCCACTATCGCCCATAAGGCATCCGCCATCACCAATAATACACCCCTCGCCAGTCCGAGAGGTCCCACGACCTGCACCATGAAGGCCATCTCGTAGCGGCAGTCAAGATGGAAACTTACAGGCCAAGCCTTGATAGGGGAACGAAAAGGAGGCTACCCGAGATCGCAGAGCTCCTCAGCCTTCGAGAAGCCAAATGTCAAGATCACAAAGTGCTAGAACAAGAAGGCCAGCAGAGAACTCACCTTGTAATCACTGAGCCACGCCTCCAGAGAGGGCTACAAGTTACGTAAGCGAAAGCTCGGACTACACTCGGTCCGTAAGCATTTATAACACTGAGCCAAGGCCTATAGGGAATTGAGGGAATCACCCTGATATGTGAAATCATCTAAACCATAACCGAGGGCGAGATAATCCCCTGAACCCTGATCTACGTGACCATCTAAACGGTCGTAAGTAGCCAGCGTATAACCCTATACCAAGACAGGGAGTTGGAGTTTTTATTAATGATAACCAGCCTCCTCAGGTCAAGGCTCGACCCCTAGTGGATTTAGTCCAAGAAAGGATTGACCAGTTAGAAAGAGCATTCAGGCTCCTGCAAGACGAGCGTAATAGGGACAAGGCTGAAGAGTCCGATGAGGAGCTCGAGCCTTTTGCCCCGCATATCTCCAGTACTCTATTTCCTCAAGGATTAAAAATACCCCATGCCCCACCATTTGATGGAAACTCAGACCCGTATAGTCATCTGAGTACCTTCAACACCATCATGCAAGCCAGCAATGTTGGCTACAAGCTCAGATGTATGCTGTTCCCAGCCATACTTATAGGACCAGCAAAAAACTGGTTTTGAGAAGTTTAGAAGACATTCGATTTCGTCCCGGGATCAATTAGCTAGAGACTTTAAGAAGAAATTTAAGGCTATGGTTGGCATCAGGCTCGAGGCCTTAGCCTTAACCAATGTCCGCCAATAACAAGATGAGTCATTAAAGAGCTACCTCACGAGGTTTAACCTAGAAGTGGCCCGAGCTCGGAATGTTGACGATAGCGGCCACCTGATGGTCGTTAGGGCAGGTATTTTGCTAGGAAGTCCCCTTTGGGAAGATTTACAAAGGAAACCTATCAGGTCACTAACCGATTTCAATCGGGGGGCCCAAAGATTTATCAATGTAGAAGAGGCGAGGTTAGCACTGAACCTGACCTCTCCTCCCATAAATACAATGACAAACATAAACTTTGCCTCGACCTCGGCGACCCCGTCAACTTCAAAACCCTATGGGGATAACCCTTCTAAAAGGAAGAAGAACGAAGGGAATGACCCCGAGGCTGGTGGAGGTAAAAAGAAGAAAGGGGATAAATACTTCTCCATATACAAGGTGTATACCGAGCTCAATGAGTCTTTGGAGAATATTTACCTGGCCAATGAAAACCAGGTCCCGTTCAGATGACCTGACCCCATGAGGAATCAGAAGGCGAAAAGGGACTCAAATAAATACTGTAGATTCCATAGAGACATTGGACACACAACCAACGAGTGTCAGCAATTAAAGGACGAGATTGAAGGTTTGATCTCGAAGGGATATTTTGGTCAATACGTCAGAAACCGAAATCCCAATCAAGCATCAACAAGTCAGAGGGCAGCAGCCGCGCAGCCTGCCCAACACAATAACTCCTGAGCTCGAAAGGATGAGAGACCCCCACCGATTTATGGAGAGGATGTAGTAACCATCTTGGGGGGACCTCATATCGCAGGTTTGGGCAGGAACACCCAGAAAAGATACGTAAATGAGCTAAAGACCGGAGATGGTTCTCCTTACGAACCCGAGCCTCGAGCTCCAAAACAACAGAGGGTTGAGACTCAACCCATAACATTTACCGAAGAGGACGCGTCACATGTCCAATTTCCTCATAACGACCCCCTGGTCATTACACTCCAGCTCGCAAACAAGAGGGTACACCGAGTCCTGATTGATAATGGGAGCTCGGTGAATATCCGTTACAAAGCCACTCTAGAAAAGATGGGACTCACGCTTCATGATTTGAAAGCATGTGCAACAACGTTGTACGATTTTTCAGGATAAGGGATTGCTTGTATGGGATCCATCGAACTCCCCATAACCTTGGGAGACTATCCAGTCTCAGTAACCAAGATGATGGAGTTTGTAGTGGTGGACCTCCCATCGGCCTACAACGTACTGCTCGGGACACTCGCCCTAATTGGGCTGGGGCAGTATCATCTGTTAGGCATTTGGCCATCAAGTTCCCGACCTCTAGTGGCATCGAGCCTCTGAAGGGAGACCAGCTCGCAGGAAGGGAGTGTTATAGCATTTCCATAAGAGGAAAAAGTCAGCCAAGTGCGCAAGCCCTTGTAGTTATCCAAGAAATAAATAAAGGCGTTTTTGAAATTGATGAGGAGATCGATCCCAGAGTCGATGAGAGGGCCGATCTCAAACCTTTGGAAGAGCTCAAGGAGGTAAAGCTTGATGCAGTAAATGTTACAAAGGTGGTGAAGGTGGGTAAGAACCTTTCTGAAAAGGTAAGATAGCAATTAATTTTCTTCTTGAAAGAAAACCAGGATGTGTTTGCATGGTCACACTCATACATGGTAGGAATCAGTCCGAATGTCATGAGCCATGCGCTCAATATTGATTAAAGCTTCCCCCTGAAACAGCAAAAACGAAGACTCCTAGATGATGATAGAAAGAAGACTCTCAAGGAGGAGGTCGATAGGTTAAAGGCAAATTGATTCATACGAGATGCCTTTTATCCTGATTGGATTGCCAATCCAGTGTTGGTCCCGAAACCCAACGGAAAATGGTGAACCTATATCGACTACTCAGATCTTAACAAGGCATGCCCTAAAGACTGTTTCCCCTTGCCTCTGATAGATCAGCTCGCAGATGCCATTGCAAGTCATGGTATCATGTCATTCATGGATGCTTATTCTGGATATAACCAGATCGCCATGCATGCACCAGATCAGGAACACACGAGCTTCATGACTGACAAAGGGTTATACTGTTACAATCTCATGCCTTCTCGGCCCAAAAATGTTGGAGCCACGTACCAAAGGCTAGTGAACAGGATGTTTGCCAAGTAGATAGGAAATAACATGGAAGTTTATGTTGACGATATGTTAGTTAAATCGAAACATAATGATAACCATGTCGATGATCTCGTAGAGTGCTTTACCGTACTTCGAAAGTACAACATGAAACTTAACCCACAAAAGTGCTCGTTCGGAGTGTCTTCGGGAAAGTTCCTTGGATTTATAGTAAATGCACGAGGGATAGAAGTTAATCTGGACAAGATTAAGGCATTGATAGAAATGTCCTCACCTCGGAAGCACAAGGATGTTCAGAGCTTAACTGGACGGATGGCGGCGTTGAGTAGGTTTATATTGAAATCTACAGACCGTTGTCTTCCTTTTTTCAACCTTTTGAGAGGGGGCAAAACATTTGAGTGGTCAGAGGAGTGCGAGCTCACATTTCATAACATTAAGAAGCACCTCGCCGAACCACCAATCTTGTCGAAACCTATCACAGGAGAGGTTTTGTATTTGTACCTCGCGACAACCAAACACGCCATTAGTGTAGTGCTCTTTTGAGAAGAGAAAAAGGTATAAAAGCCCGTATACTATGTCAACAAAAGGTTATTGGGGGCAGAATCGAGATACCTATTGATGGAAAAATTGGCTCTTAGCTTGATACATTCATCTCGAAAGCTCCGACCTTATTTCCAAGCACACCCCATTCATGTGCTAACTGACGAGCCACTACGACAAGTTTTGTCCAAACCAGAGGCATCTGAAAGATTGTTAAAGTGGGCTGTCAAACTCAGACAATTCAAGATCACGTACCACCCAAGAATGTGTTGGGGTTTTATGCCCTAATTAAAACCCAAATTCTTTGTAATCTCATTTTATTATCAATAAAAGAATAGAAATCATTTTTTGACTTGGTCAATCACTTTGCTCACATGTTTTATTTTCATGATTATTTGTTTAATATAAACTTCTATTAAATCCCGAGCATATAGCTAATCTTATTTATAGTGACGTAATCACAGTGGAATATAAATATGATTATATGTTCAAAATAAGTTAGTCCTAAGATTAGTCAGTGCACTGGATTTACACTGACTTGGCAATCTACGATATGATCTACTTACACATTATAGTGTTATGTTCTTTCCAGAACATTAGCAAAGTAGATAAGATCGGATGTATTTGTTACATTGGACAGGACCGATATTGACAGATGATAAGATAAGTAAACATACCGTTATTATCTATTCTAGTCATATCATATAGTTGACCATAGGTCAATTCAATCTCAATTCTGAGTGGTTAGTATTCTAACTGATTGTATTATTTGAGTTCTTTGACTTGTTCGTTACCAACTTACCCTACTGACTAGCCCATACTTACATCTTGGGAACTCGGTAGTATAATTGAGTGGGAGTGTTAATCATAGATATGAACATCTATAGCTTCTGATGAAGTAGTGAAACGATGGTTTCCTTTTAGTTTGGTTCAAGGTGTTAAATATTAGAGATCTCATTTCAGTAATTAAATTAGTTTACTGAAGTATCATTTACAAGGACCTAAGTGTTTTAAGGATAAAATACAATGAGGGGTAAAACGGTATTTTTAGTCCTATCTCATTGTAGGTCGTCTATAGAGGATTGAGTGACAATTATGGTTGTAACAATGGATAATTAATAGCATATCTATATTTGTTATATAGCGTTCTATGAATTCAATAGTGCAATTCCAAGTCTATAGTGGAGTCACGAGGAATTAATAAGTTAGTAAATTTATTTGTTAGATTTATGATAACTTATTGGAGCTTGATTTCATAGGCCCATGGTCCCCATTGTACCTTGGATAAAATCATCTAGATAGTCTCAATTAATTGATTTAATTATCAATTAGAATTATCAAAGTTGACCAGGTCAATTTTGGATAGTTTCACAGAGTTGTGTAATTTTGAGAAGAAAAGAGAAATTATGACAGATTTATTAATTAAGATAAATTGGTATCTAAATTAATAAATAAATTTAAATCAAGGTTCAAATTATAAATAATTAACTTGATAAAGGATTTAAATAATTAAATCAATAGAAAATAATACAGGTCTTGATTTTAAGTCCAATGGGCTTATAATCAAATGGGAAATTTCACGGGCCTATAGCCCATGATAATTTCGACCTAGGGCTTCAAAGTGGCTATTATTTTATTGATTTTTTAATTAAATTAAATGGCCTAATTGAGTCTATAAAAGGAGTGCTTATAGAGAAGTCAAAAATAAGTTTGATAAGTCACAACTCAGATTTTCTGATAGTTTTAGATTCTCTCTAAACACAAGTCCTTTTCTAAACCTCTTTGTTATTTTCTCTTCTTCTCTCTATATCTATCTCATGTGTTGAGAATTGCCCACACTAGTCTAGGTGGTTCTAAGGATACATTGGAAGATCGTGAAGAAAATAAAAGATCGGTTCAGTTTCTTGATAATACTCTGCGACAGAAAGGATATAAGAGTTAGAGAAACTGAAGGAAGGACTCTTAATTCCGCTGCATATACTGTAAGTATTATATTATTTGTTTCTCTTTGAATTCAATTTTAGAAACATGTTTTAGGCTATCTTGTATTAATTTGTTTAATATTAGATATACATGAAAATAAATAAAGATCCTGTATAAGCTAATCCAACAGAATGACCATCAAGGGACAAGCCTTGGTGGATTTCATTGTCGAGTGTACTGGAATTTCAAATGATGAAGTTGTAACCCCAGCCCACGAGCTGTGGAAACTTTATGTTGATGGATCCTCCAACAAAAACAGATCGGGGGCAGGCATTACACTGATTACCCCAGCAGGAAATCGATTCCACTCCGCTTTAAGGTTCAACTTTGAAGCATCAAATAACGAGGCTGAGTACAAAGCATTACTAGTAGGACCTCGAATAGCCAAAGAACTCAAAGAAAATGCTATACATTGCTATAGCGACTCACAGCTGGTGGTCAACCAAGTTTTAGGGGAATATCAGGCTCGTGGCATAAAAATGGCCATGTACCTAGAGAAAGCAAAAGCTGCGCTCGGATAGTTTGAATTCTATGCTATAGAGCAAGTCCCCCGAGAACAAAATTCAAATGTAGACGCGTTGGCCAAGCTCACTCCAACCAGCGAGGCCGATACACTGAGGTCTCGGTAGAGTTTCTATCGACCCCGAGTATTAGCGAGCCTGACGAAGAGGACGTATGCATGATCGACTCACAACCTACCTGGATGACCCCAATAATCGATTACCTCGAAATTGGAAGTCTCCTAGCAGACCGAAACCAGGCTCGAAGGCTGATGTATCATATCCCGAGGTACACTATTGTGGAAGTAAGGTTGTATCGAAGAGGGTATTCTATGCCATTACTCCGATGTGTAACTCCACCCGAGGCGAAGAAAATTTTGGAAGAAAGTCATGAAGGGTTTTGTGGAGATCATACTGGGGGGCATAGTATATCCAAAAAAGTGATAAGACAAGGGTATTTCTAGCCCACAGTCAAGGCAGACACGTTCGAGTATGTCAAACGATGTGATTAATGCCAGCGATTTGCTTCAATTCCACGAGCTCCACTTACTGAGCTTACAATGTTGACCTCCCCATGGCCATTTGCAGTGTGGGGAATCGACCTTATAGGCTCATTGCCAATTGGAAAAGGTGGAGTAAGGTATGTTGTCGCGATCAATTATTTCACGAAATGGACCGAAGATGAACCCCTGGCCACTATTACTTCGAAAAAAGGTTTAGACTTTGTGGTAGAAAATATCATCTGCCGATATGGGATGCCCAGAAAGATAGTGTCGGACAATGGAACCCAGTTCGACAGTGACCTGTTTACCCATTTCTGTGAAAAAAAATGGGATAATATAAAGCTTATCCTCCATCGCCCATCCCCAGTCAAAAGGCCAGGTTGAAGCAGTCAACAAAACCCTAAAAAGCTCAATAAAGAAAAGGTTAGAAGAGGCTAAGGGAAGGTGGCCCGAGGAGTTACCTCAGGTTTTGTGGGCTTATCGAACCACAGCTTGGACTTCAACAGGGCATACCCCTTCTCTCTAGCGTATGGGTGCGAGGCCATGTTGCCTATTGAAGTCAAAATTCCTACAATACGGAGCCACGCGTACAATCAGGCATCGAACCAATCCCATCTTGAAGAAAGTCTAGACCTCATTGAAGAAAGACAAGATGAAGCTCAATTAAAAAATGCTGCATACCAGCAACGAGCTACAAGGTACTTTAATAAGAGGGTTCGAGATAGAAAATTCAGGTTGGGAGACCTAGTACTACGACGCGTATTTTTAGCTACACGAGACCCGTCTGCCGAGGTACTCAGACCTAACTGGGAAGGACCGTACTAGATCGAATCTGTCATTCGACCGGAGGTGTATAAATTGGCAAGATTGAATAGAGAGTTGGTTCTGCGAGCTTGGAATGGCGAACATCTACGACCTTATTATCAATAATGTGGAAATGATGTTTTCGTTGTAACCAAGCTTGTTTAATAAAATGTTAAGTTTTGTTCAAAAATTTGTTTTCTTGATTAAATGTTGTATTTTTTGCAAACTCTCTTAATTCAATAACCTATGGTCACACTCATAGGATATTAAGGGGGCATCAGTGGTATACAATCATACCATAAGTTTGGAAAAATAAATAACATAGAATAAAAATGTCTGGATCATTAACCCGACATGAAAATTTTGCTAAAATTGCCTGGACTTAACCCAGCGTTAAAACTAAAAGTGTATGGAATAATAACCAAACACGCGAGCTAAAGTTGTCTAGACTTAACTAAATTGAAAAAATTTATAAGTGGATGGATTACAAACCAAACACGAACTAAATTAGTTTGGAACAAACCAACTAATCGACAAGAAAGAAAGTTGGAATAGAAAATAAACCAACTACAAATTAAGTCAATCCCAAGGCTGGAAAATTTTGCAAAAATTAGTTTTGACCTCACAACCTCGAGGAGCTACTCGAGGATGAGAAAAAGTGACTAGAAAAGCAAGATATAACTAAACTACTCAACTTACATGCCAATTAAGTACTTTCGAGTACGTGGTGAAAGTAAGGTTCGACCTTGGCATTGATGAAGTTGAACATGGATATTTCGAACAAACTGTGCATGAATGCATTGGAATTCGAGCATAAATCCAATATATATATATATATGTATTTATATGGATAAACAAATATAAGAGCAAGTTTTTAATATAACATGCTCAAAATATTTCAACTTAGAAATGTAAAGCATAATATTAAAACAAAAAGCTGAAAGTAAAATAAAATGCATAAAAAAAATTCGAGCTAGAAGATTGTCTGCATCGAAGATTAATGTTGCTATATAAAAAATAGCTCTGATCGAGCTGAGAATTGTCTTCGCCCTAAGGTCATGTATAAATTAAGATAATTATTACAAAAGATATTAATGGGACGCAGTCCATGACCTCGCCCTCACGAAGCAGGTTCTTCCCCTCCAGCAGCTCCAGAGGCTCCAGCTGTAATGCCCCAAATTTCCTAATAAGGGTTAGGACCTTGATTAGGAGGTCGGGAGGGCCATAATTGATTTATTATGCTACTCAATGATTATATGCATGTTTATGTGAATTATATTATTATATGATGGTAAATGCATGCATATGGGTGTATTTATAATTATAAGGGCATTTTGGTAATTTGGCCCGTTGAGGGCGTAATTGTGTATTATCGTGCATGTGGGTGAGATATGAATGGTACCACATTATATGTGGATTTGTTCGAGCCTTTCGGCATGAGACGATCATGAAATGCAAGTGTTCGGTCTGGTCATAATGGGATTAAGTTCGGGGCTCGGGTTGAGTCTCGGGGTGATTTTAATGATTAGAACATTACCGGGAATTAAAGGGTAATGGGATATGGATTATTGGTATGTGAGAATATTGAGAATAGCGATAATTGGAGAGTGTTAATTATGATTAACGAAATAGGTGCGAAAGGATGGTTTTGCCCTTGGTGGCTGTTAAGGTTTTATTTTAGACTTAAGGGCATTTAGGTCTTTTCACCCTTAGAGATTGATATAAGCCATTAAGGCTGTGGAAGAGTAACAAAAAAAGAGTATCCTTTCTCCTTCTCTCCCGATAGGTTTTCTCCCTCATTTCTCTCTGGATTTTCAAGCTTTGTTTGAGGAATCAAGCCAAGGAACTAAGTCAGGATAAGCTAGGGTTATGCTCCACCATTGAAGAGGGTGTGTTGCTGAGATTGAGGTGAGTTTTAAGCCATTAGAACTATTGCTTTTGCTCTATTTTCTGAGTTAAGTTCCAGCTGGTTTTTGGGTTGGAAAGTGGGGAATTGATTGGAGTTTTGGCTAGGGTTCTTGGGGTTGTGGTGCCTAGGATATGTGGAGGTGGTATTTGGGTTCATTTTGGGACTTAATTTGATGTTTGGAAGCTTTTTTTTTGGGTTAGAAATGGTGGAATCGAAGGAAGAGATTTCTGGGCAGTTGCTGGTTGAAGGTAGCGCTACAGCGCCTAGTGTAGGGCGCTACAGCGCTACCTGCAGGGGAGGCTAGGGTGGTTTGGCTCTGAGTTGAGCGCTGGGGCGCTAGGAGGGTAGCACTGTAGCGCTAACCTGTTTCTTCATAACCCCGTTTTAAGTGTTTTTAAGGGTTTTTGGCTCGGGGTTTCAATCCTTAAGGCCCGGGATCGAATCTACTCACCGTGTGGGCATGTTTCGAGGTCCCGAGAGTGGGGTTTAGAACAAGACCCTAACATTGTTGATTTTCATTAATTGGAGATTATATTTGGTTATGACTAGGTGGCCGCTAAAGGATTAAAGGATCGATCGTTCTTAAGGGTCGTTCTTGTTCTAATTCTCGCTCGAACCAGAGGTAAGAGAACTGCACCCCATATGTGACATGCATGGTTATTCTTGATGCATGTTGGATGTTTAACTGTGATATATGCGATGCACGAGGAACATGTGTTTAGGGTATGCCATGAATATTGAGTATGAGACTGATCAGAGCTTGAGTCTCTGTGTTTGTGCATGATCATAATTGTGCTAGCAACTGTTAGGTAAGCATGCTGAATGCCCTACGTTTGAATATTCGACATGTGACATATGTTTGGTAACATTGCTTACTTGTACATGGTACTGACTCATTAGTCAGAATTGGCAAAGGTGTCAGTATCAACTGTGAAGTTGTGACTCATTAGTCAGGTTCGGCAGTGGAACTGGGCACTGGTCACACGGTGCTGACTCATAAGTCGGGACGGCCTTAGCGTGTTCAATGCAAGCCAATAAAGATTAGATCTAATCGACATTCTGCATTGGATGACTCAAAGAGCATTAATGCCGGACCGACCTCAAGTTCGATGAATATTATAAGCGCTTGTGTGACTTACCCATCAGTCACTCATCTGTTAAGTTAGAGACTTACCCACCAGTCTCTCATCTGTTTAAGGCTAGTGGCTTACCCAGCAGCCACTCTTCTGTTTAAGTTAGTGACTTGCTTGTCAGTCACTCAGTATGGTTTTCTAGAACCTCAAAGTGACAATCACTCATCGGTTCAGAGCTATAAGCTCTGTATGATCATTTTGATCATCATATGCATGGCTTTGGGTGCTGAGCCCCGTAGTGACTTGCTTGTTGGTCACTTAGTATGGTTTACTAGAATCTCAAGTGTTGAAACACTTATCTGATTAGGATTGACTTGATAGTCATCCAATCAGAAGGGCAGGATTTCTTATCCTGGATACCCCAGCATTGTTTAAACTTATTTGCATGCTTGAATAAAGTTATGTTTGATAGGCATGCCAGATATGATTTGATATCATGATATGACTGTTCATGAGCATATGAGTATTCTTGCTGGGCTTCGGCTCACAGGTGCTATGTGGTGTAGGTAAAGGCAAAAGAAAGCTGGACCATCCTTGAGTTGAAGAGCTTAGGTGACGATGTGTACATAT
The DNA here is from genome assembly GCF_963169125.1 of Humulus lupulus. Lineage (NCBI taxonomy): Eukaryota > Viridiplantae > Streptophyta > Magnoliopsida > Rosales > Cannabaceae > Humulus > Humulus lupulus. The sequence continues at coordinate 67,388,513 of NC_084795.1, read as the reverse complement.
GCAGCTGCTCGACCACCACGACCGAGGTTTGAAGGAGAGGAACTAGGGATAAACCCTATTTTGCCGCTTAGACCGGCCAGTTGTAAATATTTTCTTGTAATAAACCTTTAAATTATATTTTTGGGATCCCAATGTATACAGTAAACGTTCTAATGAAACGTTACATCTTAACCGAAATTTTTAATCCCTAAACTGCTAATCATACTTAGTTACACATTTTTGGCCAAATGACTCGATTAGCGAGTTTAACACTGTTTGCAATGTGCACCGTAACGGTCCCTGGAGTTTGGGGCGTTGCACCAGCCGTCTCCTCGACCTCAGCCCTGGTGTCTTCTTCATCGAGGCGAGCCTGCCATCTCTCAATAAACTCAGCCTCGAGGGTGTCCAAGAAACTAGTGTCAAGCTCGAGGTTGTTGACCCAGATATGGTACATCGCCATGTCGATGGCATGATATTTTTTCTTCTTGAACTCCTCAAGAAGGTGGGCCTTCTCACCTTCGATTATATCGAAGGTTGCCTTTTTGTCCTCCTCCAGTTTGGCATTGAGCTCTTGGAGTTCTCTGATTTTGGAGTCCTTCTCCTTGATCTTGGAGTTCTTGGCCTCGACTTCTTTCAAAGTCACGACCATTGTAGACTCGAGATCGGACACCCTTTGGGCAGATACCAGGGCAGCCTCCAGCTTCTTTTCAAGCTTGGACACCTTCAGCGCTGCGACCTTGACCTCGTCTGTAAGATTTAACTGGAGGTCCTTCGCTTCTTGAGCGTAGGCCCGGCTCGCTAAAACCTCGTTTTTCAACTTGAAGTTGTGTTGAACAAACACGATGAAAGCCTGTACACATAAAAAAAAATGGGTTATTAAACATGCAAGATAAGTATGTATAGGCGACGTTACAAAATAAAATGACTTACCGAGGTGAAGAGCTCACTACCCTTGTCAAAGATGGTGTTTGTATCGCGGTAGGAGGTAAGGAACTGCCATTGGGGACCTCCGAGGTTGCTAAGGCTTTGGCCAACTCGGGATAAGACGTTCAAGCCCAAGTTGATCCCGTGTGACCCCGCGGCTGGATCAATCACATACTCAAGAGCATGGGTCGAGATAGACGAAAGACGTTCCCGGGCAGGGACTGGTTTTCTAGGGGTTGGTGCAGGTCGCTTGGGGGAGGATACCGAAGGCAGGAGGTTTGCCGGCGCCGCCAACTCCACTTCAGTAGAGACCCTGACCTCGGGTGTAGAGTCGGTGGCTTGGCTCGGATTTTTGACAGCCGAGGCTGGAGGAGTCACCTCGGTTTTCTTCAGGGTTTTGGATGGGCGCCCTCCTCTTTGAGATGCCCTTGGGCACTTGCTTCCCTTGGCTCCTACAGGGCAGTTGAGCACGTTGTCCAGGTCAGAGTCCATGTCATCTGCAAAACATACAGGTCACAGTTTAGTATACGAGCCTAAGCCACTTAAAGAAGAAAAAATAAGGAGAAAAGAAACCTAACTAGTACTCTCTATCGAGCTTGAGCTCGACGACCAAGTAATTCCTCTATCCTCCGATGATGCTAGGGGAGTCCCTTCTCTATAAGTAGGGGTTAGCCTCGAGAGGTCCCTATATATATTAGTCCCATATTGAATGGCGACCCTGTCCCAGACCTCATTTAGACTATACATGGATTGAAACGGGCCTAGCCAACTATCGAATCTATGCACCCTATGATCTACCCAGGACCAAACGTAAAAATTATCCCTACGGTCGGGGAAAAGGATTAAGGTGTCGGGTTTGTGCTTAAGTAAGGAAGGTGACCACATTTTGGAGCTAAGCACAACTTTACCTCCACTACCCGAGCTCAGTGAAGCCTCGTCTTAAGCTTCGTTTCCATAAGCGGGACGGTCATTACGGCGAGCTGTAGGGGGTGAGCCCGCGAGCTTGAAGACCTCCTCCTGGGAGGAAGTTGTCGGTAGGAAGGGGCACATGTTCCCACCATAAATATTTGCGGTAGGCAGAGTCATCAGTCGACTGGCCTTCCTCCTAAAGGTCGCAGGGTCGAAGTCGCTCTTCGTGGAGAAGATACGACAGCGATCGCCGTCCATAAGGCAGTTGGAACAAAGCTGCCTTATGTTCCACCATTGAGTCAGTGGGAGTGGGACGGTGGTAGTTGGCTGTAGAAACAGTTTAACGTTAGAATTTCGAGCTTTACGATTTGGTGAAAAAGAAAGAAGGTTAGGCTTGAGAATACTTACGAATGCGTTGGAAGGAGTAAAACTTTGAAGGGGCGAGGTCGTCCGTCTGTTCGTCCAAAAGAACGTGAGCTTGAATTTCGGGGGATGGTTTGGCATGTCCGTGAAAAGTTTCTTCTTCTTCGGATAACTCGAGAGGTAGTAGAAGCCATCTCCTCCCCGAACTCGAGAGGGGTTTCCCTTGAGGCAAAAGAGATATAAGATCTCTCAAGGTAAGGGTCCTTCCCACTTCAGCTCATGATATAATGACTTAAAGGCCGAGAGGACCCTGTAAGAGTTGGTCTGGAGTTGGAAGGGAGGAAGTCCAACGAAGTCCATAAAGTCTTTGAAGTAGGACTTCAGGCGGAGCAGAGCCCCTGCCCTCATGTGCTTGCGACTCCATGCAGCGAGCCTGATTTTGTTATCGGGATTGCCATCTCCCGGAGCAAAGCAGCTCCGCTCGCTCAAGGTCGCAGGTCGACACATTAGAACTCTTGAGAGTTTTAAGCCATGGTAGGCTAGCAGGTCGGATATTTGGCTCGTGGGTGTGACTGAGCTCCAGTAGTGTTCAGCCTTGAAGAATTCCTCCCTTGAGGTCGAAATTGAAGCAGCTTGTGAGGTAGAAGGGCAGCTCGAAGGATCTCCCATCAGCGAGAATGAATGAACACCGGGCTCGAAAGCGATGGTGACTTTGAGTTTCGGATCAAGAGGGACGGGTCTGATCTCGGGATCCAGATCTGGGTAGACTGCGACCCTGAGTATTTTCCTCTTCTTCTCCTCGATCTCATCAATCTGGCGTCGGAAGTGATCTCGGATGTCTTATTGTTCGCACCTCTCCCGGTGCTCTCATATCAGGCGTTGTTTCTAGGTGAAGGGTGATTCCGGGCTAGGATTTGATGGAGAATAAGGGATTGCGAGCTCTGACCCCCACCAATTCTTAGAAGTTTGCGACATCTAGCAAGAAAGAAAAGGGTGAGGGCCAGGCATGAAGAGAAAAAATAGAAAAGATAGTTCTGGTGATTCGAGCTCGAAAGCTCGAGACCACGAGTATACCTCAATCGAGATTGGAGTCTCGAAAGGGTAGGATGAGTTCGAAGGCGAGCCCCAAAACATTAAAAAGTTTGGGCTTCGAGCCTGTACTCACACAAGAGAGTGGGGAAGTGCATATCAGTTTTAAGGATCCCAGATTTTCAGGGATAAAGCTCACAGTTAACCAAAAAGATGATATTTTTGGGATTTGTGCAGTTAAAACCCTAAATCGAAACCCCTATTTCTTGGCTTACATGGAATGCTATTCATAGAAAAAACCCCCAATTTCTACTCATTTACACCAGAGATTTTGGGTCTAAAACAGCAACTACAACAACTATTTTTGAATAATTTTTTTTGCCTAATATCGATCAAGTATCCTTATAGCAGTAGTAAAAAACCAGTAAATATGTTCACAGTGCAGAAGAAATACGTAAAAAACACATGAAAACCAAAAGCACAGGAGAAGAGTGTGAACTTACACAATGTAGTTCGTGAAAATGAGGAGATTGTCGATTGAAGGAGCGATTGCAGGAAAGCTTTCACGGAGTCGAAAGAACCAGAGTTATATTGTTTTTGTGGTTTGGAAAACATACAAAGAGGTCTCTGGTATCTCGCTTTTCTTTCTCTGGTGCGAGATATTTCTGTAAATAGAGTGAAAAGTGAATGAGGAAGATGAAGAAAGTTCATTTATAGACCCCAGATTATCAGAGATCATATTGATCTAGGCCATTGGCTTGGTTTAGAAACTGATTTGACGGTCAGGGTACAAATATGACGATGGTGGCAAAAAGCTGAGACACAAAGAGACGTGGGCAGATGAAAAGAGTACTCGAGTACTCTGGCTCCGCAATCCATGGCTGACGCGTGTCCACACTCGAGTGTGGTAGGTGGCTCGATTTTCGGAGGAAGCAGTTCAAAAGTTTCCTTCTCATAAGATTCGAACTGATACTTTTGAGGGGGCAAAATGTTACACCCAAATTTTGAGAATAGAAATTTTGATCTCGAAAGTCAGGCTCGTGAAATGTAAGCTCGGAATAAGCATATTCATCATATAGTCGGTTGTAATGAGAAAGTCAAGGACGGTCTCGCTGAGTATCAAAACGGTGACGTCGGAATTGGTGAGCTCGGAGTTTCGCGATCTCGAAGGGGTTCCGAGGCTACAAGTAGAGCTCAAAGTTACAATGAAAGGGGAGTCAACACTTGTATAGATCTATTGGTTCAATTTCTGTCATCAGACAAGACAACTCGAGCTCAGGCATTATGAGCTCGGGGAGAAATGAACTCGATAAAGTCTCTTGCTAAGACCGAGGTAAACCAAGTTGACGAGCTTGTGGTGGATGACCGATCTCGGAGGCATTCATTTGAGGTCAATAGACACATGTGAACGTAGTTACCGTTTGAATAATCTTATATATAAGGGATTGGTTGTAATCTGTTAATAAATCCCGAATATCGTGGGATTTATGCGCGTATTGTGTAATTATATGCATTTAAGTATATTTAATTTGCGATTTGGATAATAACTCCCCCGCAATGTGAGGGGAGATATTCTGTAAACCACTCTATAAATAGCGTGGAACAATTCAATTGTGGAGACTGAGAAATTTGTATGGGGAAGACTCTGTAAAATTGCTTCCATAAAAACTTTGAGAGAATTCCAAAAGTTGAATAACACTAACTCATGGACTACGCAAATTTTAATAACTGCTAAAATACGTAAAAATCGTGTCTCTTATTGTTTGTCTCATTTGGTATTTTGTTTAATTGCTCTTCATTTATAAGTTGATGAAAAACGGCGTCAACAAGATTAAAAACACTTTAAAATAAAACTTGAATTTTAAAAAATGTAGGGACAAAATAAAGAAATATTTGTCTAGTTTCCAACTTCTACTTTGATTAAACCTCCAGCAAACACGTTCAAAAGCTTCACATTCATTCCAAATAGTAAACTACAAAATAAAAAATAAAAAAAATAAAACCTTTCAAAATAGTAAAAAAAAATAAAAAAAATAGGTGCACCGTAAAAAAGAAAAAAAGAGGAAAAACCTCATAAGGTAAATTCCTAATATTAAATTAATATATATGTAAGCATTTTTCTTAAACTCGTCAATCAATAAAGAGTTGCAAATGAACAAAAGTTTACTATACAAAAGTTTAAGAAATATTTCGAGGTTATCATTAGGAAATATAGCACGAATTATAGCTCAGCCATATAGAGCCTAGCCACTATTAATGGTTATTGGTCTGTACAAGCTACCCACTGTATACATAATATACATTATTTGTGAGCGCCTTCAAGTACAGTGTTTTTTAAATTTATTTATTTATTTTGTAAATGGCATTGATCGAACAAGAAATATTCTATATGATTTCTATCACCGTCCAATATTTTACCTTTGCACCAAGTGGGGTATCCAGATTAAGACCCATGATATTACAAGTAATCCAACTTTGTTACATAATAAGAAGAAAACATTAATTAGTAACACATGATGATCGCCAATATCTAACGACTTTTTTTTTCCTTATGTAATATATTTTTACAAGACAAAAAATTACAATATAATCAAAGTTGGGTGAGAGTACTAGCTACTAGCTAGCTAGAACTTATTAAGAACTACCTGACTACATAAAACAAAGACAGCCATATATATTAATATATGTACACCATTATGTAAAAAAAATTAAGTGACAAAAATAAAAAAAATTAAGTTCAAAAATAAAGATAATTTTAATACCTAAAAAAAATCCTTTATATTATCTAAAAGAATATTAAAAAAAACTATATTTGCTAGTACTTAATCTTAAATAATATATATAGGAAAATTCTCTTATAGGGTTTCACTTTAAGTCCTACCGGTAGGGCTCTCAGTATTTATAACCCATGAACAGTTTCTGGCGTGATTTTTTTTTATGAGCGTGTATATTGTAGCTATTTAGAGCATCCTGCAAATTTTCAGAAAATTCCGAATAGTTTACAGTATTGAAAATTAGGTTCAAACATATTGTTGCACGCGTGACTAATTTTTTTTATGCGCGTGGAAAACAACATGTTTGAACCTAGTTTCGATACTATAACCTATTCGGAATTTTCTGAAAATTTGCAGAATGCTCTAAATAGCTACAATATACACGGTCATAAAAAAAAGTCGCGCCGACAACTGTTCACGGATCGAGAAACACTGAAAGCCCTACCAGTAGGCTTAAAGTGAAGTCTCTATAAGAGAATTATCCTATATATATATATTTCTTCTATATAATAAGTGTGTAGATAACGGAAATTCTTGTTTTTAACATTTTTTTTATTTTTTTAATGTTAACTTTAACAGAATATTTTTATATTTAACAGAATATTATTATATTTAATGATAGTTTGTAAACGCTTAAATTTAAATAAAATAAAATAAATAATTAAAAAATATAAAATAGAATATTTTAGAGATATTTTACAATAATAATTATTTTAAAATAATAAATAATTAAAAAAATTAAAATATGATATTTTTGAGATATTTTACAATGATAATTATTTAACATAATAAATAATTAAACAAATTAAAATATGATATTTTTGAGATATTTTACAATGATAATTATTTAAAAATAATAAAATGATATGTTTTATAACTTAAATAAAATTTAATTAAACTTAAACTCACTTATTAGAATAATATCATATTAAACCTATAATATAATCTATTATGAATTAGCAACAATTTACTTTTTAAAAAACTAGCAAGAATCTACGTATATTAAACATATAATATATAATCTCTTGTTGTCCTTTTCAAATTAAAAAAGTAGAACAAACATAAAGTTAAATAAAAATAAATAAATTATTTAATTAAAATAGGATATATATTTGATATTAATATAAATTTAATAAAAATAATTAATAAATATATATATGTCGGTGTATCTAAAGGAAAAGAGTCATTTGGCACCAAACTCACATCACGCGTATTGCACACTGCTTTGATATTAATCTTCAAAGAAAGCAAGCCTTTTACACTAACCAATCTCCAATTAATATATGTCATTATGGGGCATATAAAAATCTTCTCATATTATTTATATATATATATATATCCCGTGCCGTCACAGCTACTCATGTTTCCTCCAAATTAATTACAATTTCTTAAAGAAAATTTTGCCAAGAAAAAATGTAGTCAAAAGAATATTTTAGAGCTATTAATTGTTTAATATTATAAATAATTCAAAGGTAATCATGAACTCAAAGATTTTATGTATATAAAAAAGCACTAAAATATATGGTATCTCCTTTTACTTGGTAATAGTAATAAGTACAAATACACATGTACAATATATATATATATATATATATATTTATATGATCTCAATACTTGTAGAGCCATCCAAACAAGATTTAATTCGGTTCAATTTCATATTGAACTGTGATCATTCTTTGAAAAAGAATATAGCTATAAGTATAAACAAATCAAACAAATAATGTACGTAGCTAATCTGAGTTAATGGATTTATATCTGAGCAAAAAGCAAAAATATTTGGAAAGAGCAATAATATATCATACAAGTAATTATAAAAGTTCCCACTAACCATTTTCTCTTTTCTTTTCTTTTCTTTTCAAGCACTCTTAGTTCCATATCGTCGATCATCACACTGAGAAAATTACCATTATCATTATTATTCTCAATGATGCAATGGATTGGGACCAGTCGGGACTCGGCGCTTTTCAACGCCATATCTCGGATCAATCTCATGATCATTAGCACTATTACTTGACTGATGATCTCGATCGCCACTTGAAGCTTGATCGTGCGATCGTTCCTCCGCCGCCATACCTGGTGTCGAACGACGTCGTTTCTTATGGTGGCCTGCTATAAATGGAGTGAAGTCAAAACTGCTTGCTAGAACTTTTCTGCTCATCAAAGGGTGGTAGTTATTATTAACGTTATAATTGGAGATCGAAGAATCTGTGATGAGATTATTATTCATGGGGGCGGTGATTGTGTTTTGTTTGGCAATATTTGATTTGGACTTGAAGTTTCGAAATTCACGAAAGAGTAATAAGAAAAGAGAGAACCATAGGAAGAAGAGGAAGAGGAGTTGAGAAAATTTTAAGGCCATGGTGAGGGTGAAGGAGAGGGTGGGAGAATAAGAGGAGAATGGCTAGAAGGGGGAGGCATATGGATGAAACTAGGTTAAGAGAAGTTTCAGATGTTATGAGAGAGAGAGAGAGAGAGAGAGATAACCTAAGGAGAAAAGGGTTTTTAATAGAGAGATAGATGAAGAGATTTTTATTTTTTTGGATGAGTTTGACAGCTTGATTGAATGGTCTAATGGTGGGTTAAGATATATATATATATATATATATATATATATACAAGGATTAAGGAATGAAGGAGATGCTTGAAAATATGTCATTAATTGCCTACCTGATAGCTTTCATTTGAGACTTACAACTTAGTACCTTTTTATAATTAGCTATATGATATACTTATTAATGCAAGGAGAGAGGAGAAAGAGAAAGAGAGAGAAAAGAGAGGCTTTTCCCAATGAGAGTTTCTTAGAAATAAAGTAAATATAATAAAATGTCATAATTAAAATTGTCAAACCTTGAATCATGTCTGTTTGATTATGTTGGTAATGCTTAATTATTATTTAAATATGTTATATATAGGGGAGAATAATGTGAGGTAGATAGTAGAAGAATGTATATAGGAACTGTCAACTTCTCTCTCTCTCTCTCTCTCTCTCTCTCTCTCCATTAATGGTTGGAAGGAAGCTCCGTACTTTGTTTTGAGTGAATTGCAACTAAATGATAGAGTGGGGAATATGCAATCTACGTTTTCTATGGACAAAGCATCCATGAATAGTTGAAGAAATAAGTGAGGGCCAAATCAAATACTTTTTGAAGAAGTGGACATTAAGAGGTACCGCCAAGATGAGCAAAAAAGTTTATTTTCCTAATTCATTTTCCTTTCCTTTCCTATTAATTAGTTAAATGCAAAATAAAGTTGATGGATGTTGATTACTCTCTCTCTCTCTCTCTCTCTTGGTTAAATTTGTTGCACTTTATTAAATTCATTAAAATAAAGAGCAAAAGGACATATTGAGCATCAAAAAGGGAGTTTGATCGAGGATGGTAAATTCCTGAGTTGGTACAGCCTATTTGTGTATTGAGTTACTTAACTTATGATTTCACATTGAATAAATTAACAAGAATCTCATCCAAATTCAAGACCATGCTTCATGCTTTTGACAATATGGTCATAAACTTTATATAACCTTTTTCATTTTATTGATCATTATTCATAATCGGTTTTCCATAATCGTCATTTATTAAAGTAAGAACGTATACATTATTATATTATTTTAGTTGCTCTCATATCATATATAGGCCCACAGAACAACCTTAATGATTTTACCTTGTCATATCCCAGTTTAGTGTAATTCCAAAAAAAATCCCAAAAATAAATGTTTGAATCAAATAATATGTAGTGAGAGAACACCCCATTAATTAGCGGCTACATACCAAAAACTTTGAGCCCCGCCCGCCACAAAACAGCAACACCACCCCACGCCAACTGGAAAAAATAACTCAGAGCACCGGCCCACCATTGTCAACGAGACCAAGCACCTAAACACGCCCACCATCCAATGAACCATACCAAACAACCACGTCGAGAACGATGGCAACAACCACCCAGATGCACTCCATCAGCAAACTGTATCCTTTCTCGCCCAGCCACACCCACACGCCATGCCAGAGCTAGCCACGGTGCATTTAACCAAGAGGGGATAAAGAAATCAAACCATAAATAAACTTAGGGTTAGAGGGAAACCTTCAAATTCTATAGTATTTTTATTTAGTTATATATTTGTAGGTTTATTTATTTTTAGGTAAATGACAACATAAATACTCAATGTTTCTAGTAATTTATTACTCAAACTTTTTATTTTGATAGGAAAAATAGTTAAAGTTGCTAAAATTGTATGTAGCTTCTACTTCCTCTTCCTCTGCTCTGGTAAATGCTGATTAGGCTGACACATGTTCATCTTTATTGGTCTAGCTTATAATTTTTTTTTAAATGTTATTAATTGATTTTAAAATTAAAAAAATGACAAAATATTTTTTTGATTATTTTTTTATTTAAATCAAAGCCTATTTATTTAAAAAACGATAATTATTAAAAATTATAAACCTAAATTTAAACGTAATTAAAACAAAACCAAAAATTAAACAAAATATATTTGATAAAAAAACCACCCCTTTCTTCTTCTTCTTCTTTTGCATGGCAATTCTAAATCTAAATTAATCAATGCCAAGAACACTAAAACTAATTCTCCAACGCTAAAAAAAAGTCAAGAACACTTTCCCCACGAATACCTTCCTAGTTTCAAAATCTACCTATATCAAACAACTAAATCCAATTTATTCGGCAAGCTAACAATGAGCAAGAAAAAAAAATTATGGGTCGTCAGAATATTTTTTTAATGAAAATTTCTATGCCAAATTTAGATCTATTTATTACTCAGTCGTAGTTCTATCGCTCAATCAAAGAGCGGGCCTCGTCGGATTCATTGCGCCATGCCTATTATTGTAAAATATTTACTAAATTTAATAAAAATAATATTTTTCACTCAATTATATTTTATTTATATACATGCATATATTATATATTATGAAAATTTAATATTGTTAATGTAATCCTGAATTAAGTGTGTATATATATATAAATAAGAAGATTTAATACAAGACAATAATATAAATTTGTCTATAATTGCTAAATAAAGTGAAAGTTTTATTTAATAAAAATTAAGAATATGGTCTATTTTTTGTTTCAAGCATAACAACTAATCAACTAATCTTGGTTGTTTAGTGTCATGACATGAAAGATAGAGATGTCGTAAATAATATAAATTATGTAAGACTTTGATATGATTTAAAGTATAAACCTTTTTATGTCGTGGAGTAAAAATCTTACTAACTCCACAAAATTAGTGGAGCAAACAATCACGATGGGGGCAAAAGTCCCGCTGGGACTTAGTAAAACGAATCGTTCCACTTAGGCCTAGACAAATTTTATGCTAAAAAATTAGTACAGCAATAAAAGCTGCGATTTAAAAAAAAAAAATAGTAAAGCCCAACCCACTATTTAATAACATTGAACCCACTCTCTCATATCTCATTCTCTTCCCTACTAGCCTCCCATCATATTCACTATCTCTCTCTCTAAAAGGTCTCCCTATCTCTTCTCTCTCTCCCTTTCCTCTCTTCTCACCATTTTATTTATTCTCTTTGTGCAAGTTTTGCGGAGCTCCACAATGTGTTGAGCGTGGGAGGGAACGAAAGGGCTAGGTGCTTGGGGATCATTCTCTTTCTCTCTTTCTTTTTTTCTTTATGTTTTTTTGCATATTTTTTTTCTCTTTTTTTTCCTTTGATTTGCCCTAGATGGAAATGTTTTTTCTCTTTTTTTTCCCTTTGATTTTTGTAGTTTTTGGGCGTTGGTGGTGGCTGTGGTGCTCGGTGTTGGATGGTGGTGCGATGGGGTGCATGAAACATTTTGGTTTCTACAAATTTTTTTAAATGGAGACTTATTGCGCCACGAATCCTATGGTGCCATAAGTCCATCTTTTTGTGTCTACCCCTGTTGCGTCATGTATATATGTGGCACAATAATCACTCTTGTGCCGTGATTTTCGTGGCACAAACAGTTTTTTGTTGTTGTTGTAGTGAATATAGAAGTTTTACATTCATCACCTGAAGTGAGTAATATAATCTTATTTATGGTTGTCTAGCTTTTAACTCATCAGGTAAGGACTATTAAACAAAAGATCAAACTCATGATGTCTTAGAGTAATAAGATTGCAGGTGGCTGGGAACACACTTTACAGATATGGAATCCACTCCCTCCTTGTTAGGAAATAGATTAGTTGTTCATTTTAGTGTTGATTCGAGGCATGAATATTGAGTGCTCAATTTTTGTAAAATCTTCATTGTATACAAGTTACATAATTATGTTCAATAGAATATCAATTGATGGATCTAAATGATAAAAAGTATAATTAGAGAGGTTAACAATAATTACACCTAGCTCTAATTATAAAGTAGTAGAGGGTAATAAATCATGCAATGACTATATCAATGGAAAACTTAATAAGTTAAAGCTTCTAATAATATTGTTGTCTGTGATTTCATCATTGGACATGTGGCAGTCATTAGAGAAGTAGTTAGGCTCCTTGGGAGCTAATGAAGTCATGTGGAGCTCGCATAGAGCTCATCGGAGTGTAAACTCCTCCCAGCGCGTTTTGATCCATTTCCAGGCGTGGATGTCTTCAAGTTAGGCCATATCTCGAGGACCTCAATTGCGGTCCTCCCGTCCTCTTGGTTAGTTAGTCCTCCAGGTCTAGGAGTTTGTCCTCAGAACCTGGAGTAAATGCCAAGTGTCAATTACAGTAACTTTGTACCACAAGCGGCCGTCTCCAGCTTTGGGTGCCTTGAGTATTTTAGAATTAATGCCTTAAAAGCATGTAAAGGAATTTTATTGATTTAAATAAAAGTACAATTTTATTATGTTTGAATGTTATAATTAATTATATAATAATATCTAAAAAATTCATTATTTATTCATGAGAATATGATCTTGTATTAGTACGAGATAATTAAAATCATATATAATTAATAAAATAGTCAGTAACATATTAAAGTAATGAATCTTTAATGAATGATTACTAGTACAGTTTACTAAGCATACGGGATGCAAGTGATCTAGATTCGGATTACTGATGTGGATAGACATCTTAGTACATGTGTTGTATATAATAGAGATTATATATGACAGGACCAATGAGAATTAATTATCTTTATAAACCTGTCGTTTGGCATAAAGATTTAATTCTTATCATAATAGATTATCATTTGTAGATCAGTCTAAATCATGAGTATTCATGAACTCTTGTTTGTGTTTATTGGATCTTTTGATTTACTCGTTAAGGTTTCTTAGTAAATGAGGCTAATGACTTTTGTTTTGGAAATTCAATACCATGAATGGCTGGGATGATTTACAATAATGGAATCTATACTTTCCTAACAGATCGAATATTGGTTCCATTAAGGGTTAATTCTGGAACTAAATAGTTATTGAGCTCAAATCTATAATTTGATTATAGATTAATTATTCACTAGTGATTTAATGGTACTTAAGGAGAGATAATTAGAAGGGTGAGATGGTAATCTTGACCAATTCTAATTAACGAACCAATAAATGAAGGACAAAACTACATTTATTGCTTATATCAATGGACTATAAGAGAAAACTCTATAAATACTTAGAGTGCAATTTCATATTTATAGTGGAGTAATCATAGAATTAATAAATAAGATTATTAGATTAAAGAGGTTAACTAATAATCTGGTTTATTGGAGCTTCGTATTATATGTCCATGGTCCCCAAATCACATCTGTCCTACATTGTCAAGGGTAAGGATGTCAAAATAAAGATTTGTAGAGAGAATGACTTAATTGCAAAGGAATTAATTTTTCAAGGCAAGGAAATAATTATGTGATAATTATAGGCAATTGATTAATTATGAATTTGTTAATTATTTAACTGTATAGTTTTTATTTTGAAAAACTATAAGTTAAAATAATTATTAATCTAGTTTGGATTATTAATTATCTTATTTATTATAAGATATTTATTTATTTAAAACTGATATTTTAAGATAAAGTTAATTTTCAATTAACTAATATTTATTTTGGGATAAATATATTGTCTTAAATATTAATTAAATAAACAAATAAGAAAATTAGGAAAAATCCTAATCTCGCTCATGTCACTCACTATATTGCACAGTGAGTGACCCCACACAAGGATTTCTTGTAACGATCCAAAAATTACTAATAAGACTTAAGGGTCTTGATTAGTGTGTCGGGAGGGCATAATTGGTAATTATGTGAATATACGATTTAATGCATGATTATATGATTACGAGGAAATGATTAAGTGTATGTTTATGAGTATTAAATACACATGTGGGCCCTGTTTGCTTATAATGACATATTTGTAATTTTGGCCCGTAGAGGGCATAAATGTAATTTTATGTGATTAATTGTTGAGACCAAATTATTAGGTGGATATATTTGCAGCATATGGCTCGAGACGGTCCTAGTGAACAGATTGGCGAAATAGTCATGACAGGGATTTATACCCGGCTCGAGGGAGCCTGGGGTATTTTGGGAATTTGGAGAATAATTTAGGAATTATTAGACATTGGGTAAATAATTGGTGATTAACTGGATGATAGGATTTAAGTGGTAAATAATAGGAACACTCAAGGAGCTAATGGGAACTGGGAGTAAAATGACTTAATTACCCTTTAGGCACTCTTGAAAGATTTAAATGGGTAGAGGGGCAAGTGAGCCATTTGGTTGTTAGAGGATATGTTCTGAATTAAGTGGAATAAAGCAGAAAGAGGTGGAACCTCCCTGCTCTTTCTTCCTCACATTCTCCTCTCTCTTTTCTTTCTCTCAATTGGTTCAAAGGTTAGGAAGGGAAAAGAAGGGCAAAAGCTTGGGTATTTGACTGGGATTTCTAAGCTAAGGTGAAGGGCTACAGAATTTCGACTGGGAACTAGATTGGTTCTGGCTTGTGGACTTAAGGCTAGCCAACCAGAGAATTCAATTGAGGAATTTGGAGAACTCAGCCATTTTTGAGGTAAGGAGTCAAGCCTTTAAGTTTGTTGAGTTTAAAACCTGAGTTCTTACCCTGGTTTTTATGTTATTCTGGGTTTTGGGGAAAAGAGGTTTGATTTTTGGTGGTTGCTAGAGGGAAAGGAAGAATTAGTGGCTATTAGGGACCATCCAGAGGCTAGGGTCGGAATCATCCAACTGAGGTAACCATTTTTGGCCCTTATTTGTTTTGAGTTTTATGGTTTTAGATGGTGTTCTTGAGCTTGAGAGCTCAAGTTTGATTTTTGTGTTTGATGAAGTTGTTAGTCAAGGTTTGGTGTTATGTGGGTGTTTTGGTTGAGCTATAGTGTATTGTAGGTTCAATTTTGAGTTTAGTTGAGGTTTGGAGTGGATTTTTGGAGCTTTGGCTCAGCGAGGTTCGAAGAAAGAAAACCCAGAAATTGGCATTTTTGGTACTAGTGCTGTAGCGCTAGGTTGGGAGTGCTACAACGCTAGGCTGTATTTTCTAGGGGTTTTGGGTTTCTGTCTATAGCGCTGTAGCGCCCACCTTGTAGCGCTCCTTAGCCTCCTGAAATTGGTTTTTGGGTATTTTCTTAAGGTTTTCACTTAGGGGCTCGAGGGACGGGTTCACCACCTCGTTTGGTGGAACTTGGGGTCCTGAGAGCGCGAGTGTGGTCCCAGAATTGTCCTTTGGAATTTGAACTCATCAAAGTACCATTTATGGATTGTGACTAGGTTTATCGCCAAGGCTCGGAGCTAAGGGTCGTGCTCTGAACCGTTTCACTTTCTCCGCTCGGAAATTAAAGGTAAGAAAACTTCACCCGGTTGTGTGGCTATGTTGGGACTAAGAGTTCCCTATACTTGTATGCAATGTTGTATGATGGTATTATGCCATGCAAGCATGAAATAAACGACCTAAGAGTGCCAGAATTAATATTTGTGCACAGGACGTGGCTCGACCATTGGTAGCTGAGGTTAATTAAATAATCACTGGGCTTGGCCTAAGCGGGCCAGATTCAGTGAGTTAAACACTGGGCTCGACCTAAGTGAGCTGATGACAGTGGGTTAAACAGAGGGTGCAGCCTAAGGGCATCGACCCTAGTTATTGTATGATATGTCCATCGTTGTTTAATTTGACGAATATGATATGTTGAATACCTGGATGTTAGATTGTTGATTTATTAATCGTTATCATTGATTAAGTGAATGTTGTGGCTTGCTGGATAAATGATTAATGTCTTGTGAATTATTTGATTATGCTATGATATTATGGTTTTCTTGCTGGGCCTCGGCTCACGGGTGCTACGTGGTGCAGGGAAAGGAAAGGGTAAGATGGTTCAACCATGGGTTGGAGAGCTTTGGGGGCGAGGTGTACATTGTCAGATGCTCGGCTGCCACGGTCGAGGGATTATATAGGGACGGAAAAAAATCAAATGTGTATTTTTCCATTAGAGTGGCTTTGTTTATTTATAACACTTGGAAATCTTGTAAATATGTCTTTTAAACCATGTTTTGGGATCTCATGTACTAAATATTTATTTTAATGAAAATTATCTGTTTATGACCAAAATCTTTTAAACCTAACCTGTTTATGGCTTTAGGTTCATATTTTTATATAAATGACTTGGTTAGCAAGTCTTGCACTGTTTTAAACACACAGTGTAATGGTCTTGGTTATCTAGAGCGTTATAACTTGGTATATGAGCAGTCTAGGTTTAAGGGTTCCTGAAGACTGGCTAGACATGTACACTTGCTGCTAAAGACAAGCTCGACTCAGGGTTTCGTAAATGAATACATGAGGTTATATGCTTAAGTGCTTGAATGAAATATGAATGCATTAATTTGCATAATTAATAGGGAGCATGAGATTCTGATAGGGCTTGGCCCTTGACTATTGTGTGATGAAATAGAGGTGTGCTGATTAGCATTGCTACTGCATGTGGATGAATATTTGGATAATGGTTTGTATACTGATTGCATATGGTGAATTGTTTAAATTGAACTTATATGTTATACATGTTTAGTGGTATATGGAAAGCAGTGTAAGTGTGAATGTACCTGGTAGCAATAAAATTTGATAACTAAATGCATAGTATTGTAGATTGGTGTTTATTATGCTTTATGTGTGCATGATTATTGTGGTTGTTTGGACCTGCCCGTGGGATGGTTTTGGATATGAACATCAGGGCTGAGGGGTTTAGTCAGTGATGGCGGATGAATTCAGATCGTTTGCATTTAGAATGGTTAAGTGGACCTGGTATTGTTATAATGGGGATTGCAGATGATAGTTAGGGTTGGAATCCTCCATCTGCCCCTGAAAGTCGTAGCAGGCGTTCGCTGGTATGTGAGTAAAGCAATGAGGTCTGATAGAGGAGACTAGATGGGTGAACAGCGGGTTTAGCTAGGAAAAAGAGTTGCTTTGTATACTTTGATGGTAAGGGCACCAGTATTGGTTTAACCTGAGGGTGGAAATAAATAGGAATTAATGTATGGAAGACTTAGAAGGCATTATCCTCTGGTTTTGAGGAGGGTTTGGATTTGCCTAAGAATTGGTCAGTGGATGGGCATAGCTAATCTCATTCTTGATTATATGAAGATGATAGGTCGTGACAGAGTGGTTGCGCTAAGTAGTTGTGGCAGAAGGATGCCCGGAAGTGGTACTCAGACCCAAAAGGTTGTCATAACGGGTTGAGAGGAATTATGGCAGTGATTTAATAAAGAGGTTATAAAGACGTAGTCTGAGCAGAGGAGACTGATAAGTTTATGACCTTGGTTTAGAATGGTAAGGCAACGACAATGTATGTCAATAAGTTTTGAGGGTTGGTCAATCTGCTTGAAAGTTGATACGAGTAGATGTAGCCGGAAATGATGACTCTTTTAAGGATTAAACTCTAGGATGGCCCAGAGCATCAGAGCCACACTAGTGTATGAGATTTTCATTCGTGCTTGGCAGCAGGGAGGGCCATGTTATTTAATATATAAGGAATGAGGTATGGGGCGTGCATGTCGTAGGGCAAGTAATGCAGATGATGGTACTCCCATTTGTGGGAATTAGTAAGGGCAAACACTCGGTAATCGGAACAGAAGGACCATTCACAGTTCTATGGCTCCTGGTTTTGACAGGAAGGGGTTTAGTTTACAGGATAGCTGTCAGGAAAGTAATGAGATCTAGTGAAGTTATTTAGTATGCATCAGAAGCAGGAGATGCCATTTGGAAAGATGCCAAGTCAGGGCACAATTTCTACATGGAATGGTTTATGTAATGCCCCAAAATCCCTAATGTGGTTTAATTGTCGGATTAGTAGGTCGGGAGGGCCATAATTGTTTTATTGAGCCATTAAATGATTGTATACATGTCTATGTGAA
Organism: Humulus lupulus; assembly: GCF_963169125.1. Lineage (NCBI taxonomy): Eukaryota > Viridiplantae > Streptophyta > Magnoliopsida > Rosales > Cannabaceae > Humulus > Humulus lupulus. The sequence goes on along the minus strand of NC_084795.1, from coordinate 67,370,242 downwards.
TTATACTATAATATGATGTTAAATGCGTGCATGTGGGTCCACATTTGATTGTAAGGGTTTTTTGGTAATTTGGCCGAGGGCATATTTGTATATTTTGGTGCATGCTTGTGATTAATTGTTGAGGTCACATTATAATGTGGATTTGTTCGAGCTATTCGGCATGAGACGATCTTTGAATATAAACTATCGGTTTGGTCATTACAAGCTTAAGCTTGGGGCTCGGGGTGAGCCTCGGGGTGTTTTGGTGATTAGAGCGTTATCGGGAATTAAAGAGTAACGAGATATGAATTATTGGTATTTGAGAATATCGAGAATAGCGGGAATTGGAGGGTGTTAATTATGATTAACGAAATAGGTGGGAAAGGACGGTTTTACCCTTGGGAGTCTTTAGAAACCTTTAAATGACCTAGGGGAAAAATAGTCATTTCACCCCTAAGATATATATCAGCTTTGTAGACTGTAGAAGCTTACCAAAACAGAGCAAGTTCTCCCTTCTCCCGTACATCCCTTCTCTTTCATTTTCCTTTGGAATTCTTGACCTCAATTTGAAGAAACAAGCTGGGAAATCAAGGATTGGAGTTTATAAACTTAGTTCATCCATTGAAGAGGACACAAACCCAACTTGAGGTAAGAATTCATCTATGAATTTAAGCTATACTCTGTTTTTCTTATGGTTTTTAGTCAAGAGATTTTGATGTGGTTAGTTGGGAATTTATGGAAGTTTTTGGAGGAAATTCACTTGGGTTTTGATGCTTGTATGTCGGGTAAGTTGTAGTAACAATTGGTGGCTTTTTTTGGTGATGTTGGGGGAGTTTTAATGAGGTTTTAGAATGAGTTCGAAAGGAGAAAACAGGGATTTTGGCTGAGTTTTAGGTGGGGTCGCGGCTCTGTTCTAGAGCGTCGTGGCCAAAGCTTGAGAAAATGGGAGGAAGTGGCTGAAGGGTCGCGGCATGGCCAGGGAGGGCCGCAGCCCGTGCTAGGAGCTGAAGGGAGGCCACCTCTGGTTGGGGGGTGGGCTGCGACATGGCCAGGGAAGGTTGCGACCCTTAGTGGCATTTTGGCCAAAAGTTGGTTTTTGGCTTGGGGATTCAAGCCTTAGGCCTCGGGATCGATCCTACTACCCGGTTTAGTAGGATTCAATGTCTCGAAGGCTAGGTTTTGGTTCGGGAACCTTTGCTATTAATTTTATTGATGGAATCCCATATTTGGTTATGACTAGGTGACCGCCAAGGAACCAAAAGGTTGATCGTTCTCAAGGGTCGTTCCTATACTAATTCTCGCTCGAACCAGAGGTAAGAAAACTGCACCCTGTGTATATGACATGTGTGGTTGTTATAAAGGCATGTTGGTTGTTAAATGTGTACATTGATTGCATATTAAATGCTTAGCAAATCTTGCTTACTTGTGTATGGCACTGACAATTTAGAACCGGCACTGGACGCGTATTACTGACCTAAGAGTCAGGAACGGCATAAGTGTCATGAACGCAGAGCTGATAAAAGATTAGATCTAATCGATATCAGCGTTGAATGACTCTAGGAGCATTAATTCTAGACCGACCCTAAGGTCGATGAAAATTATAAGTGCTTGACTAGTCTAAGACTAGTTAGTCAAAGCCAGGGCCTAAGGCCTAGGTGGCTATTTTTTCATGTGACTAGGGAGCGGAATCCCATGGTTGTGACTCTATGGTCATGCGATAGGTTATGTTGGTGACTAGTTCATCAAACACCTATCTTGATAAGCTAGTGAAAGGATCACTTATTTGTAAAGCCCAGGTGACCCTATCGTCACATGGCTAATGGGAACGGAACCCACCTTAGTGACTTTTACAAATGTCACTCCTCTATTTTAGACTGAAAGTCCTGAATGATTATTACGATCATTGTTGATATTATATTAATGAAATATTGTGTTTTCTTGCTGAACTTTGGCTCATGGGTGCTATGTGGTGCAGGTAAAGGGAAAGAAAAGCTCACCCATCCTTGAGTGGAGAGCTCAGGTGGTGATGTGTACATATGCGGCCGCTTAACCACCACGGCCAAGGAGTTCTCATGGGAACTAGGGGTTTACCCTATTTTTGCCGCTTAGATCGGCGGGTTGTAAATTTTATTATGTAGTGACCATTTTGCATTGTAAATAACTTGTAAACCTTTTTATGGGCCCATGAACAGTTTTATGTTTTAAATAAAATGGATCATTTCCTTTTGATTGGTTTTTCCACCTTAACCTATTAATAACACCTAGAAGCACGTTTTTAACCAAAGAACTCGGGTAGCAAGTTAAATTCACGGTTCAACATTCACCGTAACGGTCTTGGGGTAACCAGGGCGTTACAGTTTAGTACGTTAGAGCAGATTGAGGATTGCCCAGGATTAGAGAATGGAAGAATGGAATGCTTTGTTACATTCGAAGCCCGAGGCTAGTTCCTCAGAGGTGACCAGTTGACTTGATAGTCCTCGTTCTTGGTCATATAACAAGTTGAAAGAGTTCGGTGTTGAGTATCTTCTAGGAGAGAGGCAGATATGAAGTATATGTCTCAAGGTTATTGTACGAGGGGCTTGAAATATTAATATTGGTTAGGATGAATTGGAAACTTCTAATAGAAGAATTGGAGTATAGGTAGTAAGGGGTTCGTAGTGGAAGTGATTAAGCTTGTCATATGGGAGCTTCGATATAGGCTTGAGTGGGAGCTAATTTGTTAGATAAGGGACAACCATGGATTTTAGGGGATATCATTTGAAGTATGTAAGTTGGACTGAATGGAAATTGAGTTGGTCAGTAGGGAATTCAGATGGGCATGTAAGGAATTTTTGGGTACGCTTCAGGATTGGACTATGGATAGGTTCAGTATCAGGGACATTATGAAGAATGGTATTGGTTTGGTAGAAAGAATTACTGATTCAGCTGAAGAATTTTTTGACTTAGGGATGGAGTAGACGGAGCATCGTATCATGAGATTTGTTGTCATCGCCTGTTAAGAATGAAGAGTTTAAATGCCCGGTTACAAGACAGAACAATGTATTCATAAATTGATCTTCAATCTGATTATTACCAGCTGAGGATCAAGAGAAGAGACATTTCAGGAATTATTACTTATACCCAGTGGGGTGTGATGGATTATTAGTAAAGGTTCTTAACTGATTTAAGCTTCAGCAACACATGTAAGTTCAACAAGCAGAAAGTATAGGAATAGTATGGACGAGTCACATCCAGGTTCATTGGCGATATGTTGGACTATTCCCCAGTTGGAAGCAGAATGCGAACGACTACTACACTGATGATACCAAGACTGAAGAAGCAGGATCACAGGCAAGGCTCCAAAAGGTGTCAGTTTCGATCTCGACAATGATATTCAAGGTCACACAACAGGAAGAGAAGGGATCATGTATGAAGAGATTTAGTCAGAAGCCACAAAGAGGTTACTGAAGAATGTTGGAGGAATAAGAGGCACAGTGGGACCAGTGAACATGTCATCTACTACCTGAAGTATCTTTGAAGACAGCTACACTAGAGATTGGAATGACAGAAGAACCTAAGGTTAAACTGAATGGGTGATTTTGTATCAAATTTTCAGAAGACAGAATGAGGATTGGTTAGCACTCTATGATATAGGAATCTGTATGTAATGGATGGATACGGAGGGGTAATACGAAGAACCTTATTTTTGTTAAGACATGAAACTATAAGTGGTGCATCAAAGTCTGAGACGCGCCCAGTTATAGACTGAACAAATGATGGTTTGAGCCTAGCAGTAGGTGAAAGAATGGGAACATGGTCGGTATACAGGGAATATTGAGTTGACAGTGAATGCATAGTGTAAGGGATTTGAGCGCTTGGTTGTTTGTATATGAATAACCCTGAGACCAGGATCCAGTGAGACTTAATGGGTGATTCATATTAGAAACCCTTGACTGTACAAGGGAGAATTAATTTGGAAGCTGATCTCTTATTTCATAAGATTTGTGTCAATTGGGTAGGACGCCATGAATTACAGTAAGGTCAGATAAGGTAACAATTGAGATTGATTTAGCACCTGTAATTGGTTGTGGACCAATATATATCTCTATAGATAATAAAATTCAGAAAGAGAATCTTGTGGGAATGGTTAAGAATCCTACCATCGTAGCATGAACTAAGGGATGAGGATCGGATGAGTGATCTGATGGAACCTGGTGTTGGGATGGAGATCCTAAATGGACATTGTACTACCTCCTTAAGCATATGATAATCAGTGAGCTTAAGTGGATAACAAGATCTGATATTTGTATACTGGGAGGTAAAAAGGTATAGTGATGAACCGTAGGAATGGACTACGCTAGACTACAAGTAAGATGATTGGATATGAAATGTTGCAACTCAACAGATTGAGTTAACACACTTGGGTTCGTATGAACGGGTGACATGGCATGGTATTTGATAGTGCTAGGTTGAGGCCCTTAAATTTTCCAAGTTCTGGAAAGGAAATATAGAACAAAGGGAGTAAGGTTGGAACCTAGAATTATTCACTGTCTACGGATAGAATGGCAACCTGAAGAATTAGTGGTTATTTTATTGAATTATACATTGAAGGTGCAAGTATTTGGGAAATATTAAGAAAATTATAGTCCCTTGATGGAACCATCACAGTGATGAATGCGGGATTACGGCTAAGGTGACACGGCATAAGATATGGTAAAATAGAAAGTAAGAAGTATTGGTTCTAAGTAAGGAAATAAAAGGCAATGAGTGTCATGGTTCAGTATTGGTTCGGGGGAAACTAATGAAGTTGTTGGAATTATTAAGGCATGAGGATCTGCCTACTTGAAATGACATAAGAGTTCGCAAGATTCAAGTATCGGAACATCAAATTCCAGAACATGAGATTTGTGATTCTCCAAGCATTGAAAATAAGGAAAAGTATGATACCTTGAGAAAGAAAGAAGGACTTTTGGATTTATGAATTGAGAAGGATCCCGAGATCGTACCAAGGATTAGGCCAAGGGCCTACAAGTTTGCCTTACCCTGGTATGGGTGGTGGCTTATGGGTAGTATTGATGTCAATGACAAGACAGGAAAACGACCGCTAATGAGATAAGCAGACCTTGGGGTTTTAGCAGAATTATTGAGTAAGGAAAGGTTAATAAGATTACAGTTATAAAATAAGATCTTATGGAACAAGATTGTCACTCTGGTAAGAGTGTTATTGCAGGGTTAAAGGTAAAGAATTAGACTCTAGAGTTATGGTCAAAGGTATGAGATTTATTACCGGCCTGACACTCTCCTGGGTGTTTCCTTGTGCATTTAGGGCAGGTAGGATGCTCAACTCGGTTACCCTGTTGGTTCCCACGGTTCCGGTCATTGAAGCGGTTATTGCGGTTGTTATGGTTCTGAGAGTTGTGGTTGCTGCTGTTCGGGACTGGAGGTCTAGGCCTTTTATCAACCCCACTATTCTGCCCTTCGATAGCCTTTCTCTTGTTGTTCTCATGGAAGTTCTTGTTGCGGTGGCTCTCTCTTCTAGCGGCATTATCCTTCCATATTCGATCCTCCAAATATTCAGCCTCAAGAGCTCTATCCAATACTTCTGCATAACTGGCCACCTCAGCGCTGGTCATCCTAACATCCCTTGCTATCATCGGTTTGAGTCCCTTTACAAACCTCTGAACTCGCATTGCATCAGTCGGCACCACTTCAGGGGCAAACTTGGCCAATCGATCGAACTTCTGTGCATAGTCGGTGACCGAAAGGCTCCCTTGAACCAGAGTTATAAATTCATCAACCTTAGTTGCTAGCACTGCTGGACTATAATACTTCTTACTGAATGCCTGGACAAACTGCGCCCAAGTCATGGTATTTGGATCATGGGTCTGTTTAGTCACGTCCCACCAAATACGTGCATCCATCTTAAGTAGATAAGCTGCGCAGGAAACCCTTTGGCGATCATCTAACTCCATATGATCAAAAATAGCCTCAACAGACCTTAGCCAATCTTCTGCCACCATTGGATCAGCTTTCCCTTCAAACGTCGGTGGGGCTTGTTTCCTGAAGCGTTCATATACTGGTTCAAACCCATAGGCTACAGGTTGTGGTGCAAGTGGTGGTACTGGCGGCTGCGGTTGTGCCACTGGTACTTGAGGTATAGGGTGCGTTTGAGATGTCTGTGGTGCTTGTCTAGCTTGCGCTAGCTCCTCTTCTCTTAGTCTCAACTCTTCTCTTAACCTTGCCACCTCTACAGCCAAGTCCACAGTTGGCGCTGCTGGAGCTGCAGGTTGAACAGATGGCACTTCAACGTCAGGGATGGCCGTAGTTTTAGACCTTGTGTGCTCCTCTACTACTCCACGTATCTATCTAGTTAACAACATCACCCCGCAAGATAATGTTGTGGAGTAAACTCCCTAACCTATGTCTATATTAACAATCGTGTCGCAAAGCATAAGTGTCCTTTGATCTCCATCCTCGCGGTCAGACGCGGTATAACTCGCAGTACTTCCTCTACTGCCGATTTTTCCTTCCACGTCATGCACCGTCTCTATACGCTCCTCTATTGCGCCATCATCGGTCTTTACTAGCACCAGCTCCAGACGACTAAATTCGTAATTTTCCAGAAAATCACGAATCGTAAAGTCCATGGTGCTAAACTCCATGTCATCTATCACAACGTTATTCCATGATTGATTTAACTGTAAAAGAGCCTCTGGGTACATTGACAACGCCTCACTCATTACCCAGTATTGTTCTATGGGCCAAAGCAAGGCTCCTCTCTTATTCATCATTCTTTGTATACGTTCGCAAACCTCCTTCGTCGTCTTTAAGACCGCTACCTTCCAATCGTGGTAGTCTTCGTCAAGCTCAACTTTAGGAATTGCACGAATCTCCTTAATCAATTGTTTCTTTGTTGTTCTTAACACATGAGGCATATTTACTACAGCAGTTAACAAATAGAAACATTAAATAAAATAGAAACAAGCAATAACACATAAGCAAATACTTACGACGCGGTGAAGTGAGATTTTCCCATCTTTAGCGTGTATGGGGTGGGGTCCTTGGAAAAACATGGACGACCGTCTCTGATACCATTTGTAAAGAACGCCCTAGACTAATACTTACAAAACATTCGCATAACATAATTTATAAAAGAATACCATCCATTATTAAAGTCTCAGGGGGACTTATTTAAAATCATGCAAGTTGGCGCCATAAGTTTAAAATAAAACATAGGTTTTTATGCAAAGTTCAAAGAAAACCAAATAATTTAAATAACAGAGTCCCACTGATAATTTAGGAAAGTCTCTTAAAAACAAAACATAATTTAAATGGCGTTCTACGTTGATCGTTTTATCGTCCATAGGATTGCCCCACGCCATACACCCCATGATGAAAGAACTCCTCACGTCACCACGCGTGCCATAGAGAAATCCTATTTGCTACCTAGAAGGAAAGTAAGGGGGTGAGCTAAAAGCCCAGTAAGGAAGTACAAACAAATAAGCAAGTAAGAAAAACAACAAAAAACAAAACACTAACATTCATCTAAGACATCATGGTACGTCATAACGTAATCGTAACATATCATCATATCATAACATAATCGTACATATCATCATATCATAACATAATCGTACATATCATCATATCATAACGTAACATATCATCATATCATAACATAAATGTGACATATCATCATATCACAAACATACAGCATACATGATGAGCATGGAACGCTAGTTGTCCATGTCACCCTATGAGGTAAACAGGAGATCACTGGTCCTTGAATAACCTCGGCGTATCCGCCCTAGGAGTCATGTCTCAATGTCCTTAGTAACTCGTTCGATGTATCTGACATCGTAATCTGTTTGATGTATCTAACATCGTATTCTGTTTGATGTATCTAACATCCATACACATATCACATTCAACAGATCATCACATTAAGGCATTCATAATTTCATAACAGTTCATTCATATAACAGCCCTACCATTCATAGCATAAAATCATAAAATCTATCTAACTTCCTTACCTCAGGTCCAAGCTAAGAATTTCACAATCTTTCAACGAGCCTATATCATAATCAAAATAACGTTTCTTAGGTTCATAAAATTACTATTTTGCCCTTCCATACAACTCATGTGTGCATGGGCCATGCACTCATGATAACAGTTACACTAAACATGCAATTATCGCCAAAAAGAATAATGCTCGTTCTACCCATTTTACTAACATGATTGTTTTATAAAAATCTCATAGTTGAATAATAATCATGATTTTGGATGTAAAAGTTGATTTGCATGTAACATGCATACGTGGGAACATTGCGTAATAAAGACGTTTTCAAAAACGATAATTCTACATTTCTTTTATTATTTTAAAATTCATAGACATATTACACGCTTTATTTTCTTAAAACTTCTAAGTTGATTAAATTTCTCAAAAACTTTATTATTATTTTTTTTATAAATTTATTTTATTTTAGCTCAAAATAAAATATGTGACATTTTCATTAAATAAATATTAATTTACCAAGAATTACCCAACAAACTTGGATTTAATTAAAATACCTATTTTAATATGTTTCTTTAGAAAAATATATTTTATCATTGTGTTACAAAAAATGATGTGAAAAATATATTTTAAGTGTGGAATAATACATTTTGATTTAAATTACTTAAGACTTAGTTTTTAAGTAGCAAAAATCCATATGTGACAATTTAATAACAATTGTTAACCTTTTTAAAACAACTTTCAGCCACCAATTATTTTATTCAAAAATCACAAATAAGTAGAGTCTAAATATTTTTCTTAATCAAAATAAATGAAAAATCATTACTTATCAAAATATGCATTCATACCATTAAAAATATCATTTTTCAATATTACCATAACGTAGGAAAAAATAATTTATTCCAAAAAATTAATCAAATTCATTTTTAGTGAAACTTACTTCATATTTTATTACAAAATTCCAGCAACTATTATTATCATTAAAAATCACCATATTCAAGTTTATAAACCCATATTTTCCCAAAACTCAATAAAAATTCTGTAGGAAATTAATTGAGTAAAATATCATAACATGAGACTTAAAATCCTCTTTTAATTTCATAAAAACTAACATATTCATCAAGAACATTATTTATGCATGCAACTTATCTTTTTATCAACTTTTACCCAATTATTTACAAAAAAAACAGCAAGCTTAATTCTTTATAAAACTCAACTTTTGTCTCAAAAATTACATAAAATCATACATGCTTAAAATCTCATTATACTCTTATAATATGCATGATTCTAATATCACTAACATATTCACATGAATCCTTTTAAAAACCATTTGTTGCAATTCCATGAAAACCAACAAAGCACTATCAATAAAATAACATATAGTAATTTATAAGCACCATATTCACATATGCCTTATATTAACCTAACATATTTCTATCATTATTTTCATGCATCTTATAATTTAATCATTCAAAATATAACATGCATCTAACAAAATTTCATGATCAAGATATCAAGATTGCCACTTATTCTCTTACCCATATAACATAGGTCCTAAAACATGGATCTAATATATTGTAAATCACACAACATATCAAGAACACCCTTGGGTGTACCTAGGCCGAAATCACCAAACATGCACTCATAGATTATCACAATTTTTTTATGCATAGCAAAACCAACATCACAACCCTTTAACACAAATCATACTCTCACAATATCCAAAACCTATACATCAATCCTACCAAAATTAACCATTAGCATTATTAACAAAACCTCATAGACAACCCACCAAAAACAATATAAGGGCTAAGAAAAGACCATTACCTCTCTTGATTGTAAAATCAAGAACACAAAAGATCAATACCCAAACTCCACACCCTTGTTCAAGCCTAGGGTTTTTATTGGAAAACCACCATGAGGAGAAAGGAAGAACCCAAACACACACAAAAAAATAACACAAATCAATATCATATTATCAAATAAAGAGATTATGCAAAAGAGAAAACAAGAAGACATACTCTAGGAGGGGCTCCTCCTCACCTTCTCCTTCCTTCTTCCTTTCTTTCTTTCTTCCTCTCTCTCTCTCTCTCTACACGCCACTCTCTCTCTCTCTCTCTAGGTCACGGCAGCCACACACAAGAGCAATGGCTCTTCTCTCCTTTCATAACCCTTTATCAAAATCCTCCCATAAAGTCTCCCCTAACACAATAAGGTAAGTTTCCATTTCCCATTTATTTTCTCTTAATTCCTCTTTATTTTAAAAAGATATAAAGGAACAAAATGATCATGCCTATCCCCAAAATAATTATGGTCTTCAATTCTTGATTTTAATCATTTTAAGGAAATCCTTCCTTTCCCACTAGGTCACACGCCCAACACTCTTCTTCCCTTTTCTTTTCTTTTTTTTTTTTATAAATAAATTAACCCAATTAAAATCTAAAATAAGGAAGTATAAAATGTGTAGAAAAATCTACACATGTGCACCATGCCACCATGCACTAGCACACACTAAATCACTAGGGTGCATTACTATCTATCATGCACCTTAGTGCATTCCACCATAGCTCACATAATTACCTCATTTGTCACACTTAATTAAAATGTAACACTAATAGTAAAATAACATGTTACACATTTATTCACTTATTAAATTAATTAACTAAACAATTCTAACAATTAAATAAAATAATAAACAATCAAATAAAACAAATAATTATCCAAATAAAAATAACAACACTTAAATAAAACAATTCATCACACTTAACATTTAAATCAAACAAATCACAAAAATTTAAATAATCTAAAAAAAAAAAAATTGGTGCACTACAATTTTGAATCCTACGTGCCCACACACGTCCTTGTGTGTTTGAGGATTGATTTGGAAGATTAAGGTGTGAGCTTTCAAATTTTAGATTGAAAGATCGTTGATTTATACAAAAATATTTGTGGATACTTGATAGGCTTCAATATGTAATCTCTAATCTATTTGTATGTGATTTAAAATATCTATAGCGGAAATTGGGTTTTTAATAAATTTTAAAAACACAATTTCCGCTATATCTCTGATTTACACTTTTAATACCAACAATTGGTATCGGAGCAATCTGCATATATATATATATATTAAATACTGTGTGGGTTTCTTGCATTTGTTATATGTATGTTGATATGTATATTGAATGGATTGATATATTTTTTGAATGTATGGTTGAATGATGGATCATTAATTATATGGTGTTATTGGGTTAGGAATTTAGTTTTCTAGATTTTGTATAAGCCATAAAGGGCATAGGATTTTTGTAAATTTTATTTTTGAATTATGTATTTTAAAAATCTGTACACAAAGAAGAGAAATGACCCAAGCCTATGGCTCGAGCCCTAGCCGCATGCACCAGGCCTAGGCGCACGACCACCTGCGCACCGAGGCGCACGACCACCCACGCCACAGCCCAGCCCCGAGGCTCCCTGCACATCCGCGCCATGCACACTTGCAGCCTAGCCCGGGGTCTCCCTGCGCGACTGCAGCCAGCTCGAGCCACCTGCACAGCCACCAACCCGAGCCCTTGGCTCACATGGTGCCGTTGACCCTAGTGGTCTAGGGCACCAATCTTAGTGCCGAAAGCTAGATCTTATTTTTTTGTAATTAATCTTTTATTTAATTAATTTTTAAATTGTTTGAATTTAAAAGTTTAATTATCTTATTTTATTTTTATTAGAAAATAAAATATCTTTTAGTTGGTTAAGATTTTATCTTAAGTTTAAATAATTATTTGAATTTGATTCTTTAATTATTTAAATTCAACTAAATTAAAGAGATGACAAATATATATATATATATACATATATATATATATAAAGGAGAGCACAAAGGAGATGATGTGGTACTCTAAAAACTCTTCAAAACCACTCTATCTATTTTCTAATTTAATCTAATTTTTTATTCATTTTATAGATATAATAATAATAAATGTAATTTTTAAAATTTAAATGAAGTATTTATAAGATATTATTATTTAAATATAGATAAATATCTCTTTGTGAATCTATATATATTCTAAACATTCTCTATTAATCTCATATTTTCCTCTACTCTAATTTTTTTTTTCTCTTCTTCTCTCTAAATTCTTTCAATTTTAATTTTCAATGAATTCCAATTCATATCTCCAAATCTGATTGATTTACATGTTAATGATAACACAATGCTCTCGGGTAATTATTCAATTATTAATGTTTGTTAATCTTTAAAGTTTTTATTTTAAATTATTGATCTTGATATTTAAATATCTTCATCTTATTTTTCTATCATGTTTTAGATGTTATCGGAAGTTTATGTTGTGTGGGTGATATTAAGATTGTCGGAGGTAGTTGAGAAATCTATCTATATATATAAAGGAGAGCACTAAGGAGATGATGTGACACTCTAAACTCTTCAAACCACTCTATCTATTTTCTCCTTTAATGTAATTTTTTATTCATTTTATAGATTATAATAATAATAAATGTGATTTTTTAAATTTAAATGAGATATTTATAAGAGATTATTATTTAAATATAGATAAATATCTCTTTGTGAATCTATATATATTCTACACATTCTCTATTAATCTCATATTTTCCTCTAGTCTAATTTTTTCTCTCTTCTTTTCTCTAAATTCTTATAATTTTAATTTTCAATGAATTCCAATTCAAATCTCCAAATTTGATTGATTTATATGTTAATGATAACGCAATCCTCTCGGGTATTTATTCAATTATTAATGTTTGTTAATATTTAAAGTTTGAGTATTTATTCAACCATTAATGTTTGTTAATCTTTAAAGTTTTTATTTTAAATTATTGTTCTTGATATTCAAACATCTTCATCTTATTTTTCTATCATGTTTTAGATGTTATCGGTGTTGGGGTTTTATGCCCTAATTAAAACTCAATTTATTTGTAATCTCATTTATTATCAATAAAAGAATAGAAATCATTTTTTTGACTTGGTCAATCACTTTGCTCACATGTTTTATTTTCATGATTATTTGTTTAATATAAACTTCTATTAAATCCCTAGCATATAGCTAATCTTATTTATAGTGACGTAATCACAGTGGAATATAAAAATGATTATATGTTCAAAATAAGTTAGTCCTAAGATTAGTTAGTGCACAGGATCTACACTGACTTGCCAATCTACGATATGATTTACTTACACATCGCAGTGTTATGTTCTTTCCAGAACATTGACAAAGTAGATAAGATCAGATGTATTTTTTACATCGAACTGGACCGATATTGACAATAGATAGGATAAGTAAACATATTGTTATTATCTATTATAGTCATATCATATAGTTGACCATAGATCAATGCAATCTCAATTCTGAGTGGTTAGTATTCTAACTGATTGTATTATTTGAGTTATTTGACTTGTTCGTTACCAACTTATCCTACGGACTAGCCCATACTTACATCTTGGGAACTCAGTAGAAAAATTGAGTGAAAGTGTTAATCATGGATATGAACATTTATAGCTTCTGATGAAGAAGTGAAACGATGGTTTCCTTTTAGTTTGGCTTAAGGTGCTAAATGATAGAGATCTCATTTCAGTAATTAATATTAGTTTACTGAAATATCATTTACAAGGAACTAAGTGTTTTAAGGATAAAATACAATGAGGGGTAAAACGGTATTTTAGTCTCATCTCATTGTAGACCGTCTATAGAGGATTGAGTGACAATTATAGTTGTAACAATAAATAATTAATAACGTATCTATATTTGTTATAGAGCGTTCTATGAATTTAAGAGTGCAATTATGAGTCTTTAGTGGAGTCACGAGGAATTAATAAGTTAGTAAATTCATTTGTTAGATTTATGATAACTTATTGGAGCTTGATTTCATAGGCCCATGGTCCCCACTATACCTTCGATAAAATCATCTAGATAGTCTCAATTAATTAATTTATTTATCAATTAGAATTATCAAAGTTGACCATGTCAATTTTGGATAGTTTCACAGTATTATGTAATTTAGAGAAGAAAATAGAAATTATGACAGATTTATTAAATAAGATAAATTGGTATCTAAATTAATAAATAAATTTAAATCAATGTTCAAATTATAAATAATTAATTTGATAAATGATTTGAATAATTATTTAATTAATTAATCAATAGAAAATAATACTCGCATTGATTTTAAGTCCAACTGACTTATAATCAAATGATAAATTTCACAGGCCTAAAGCCTATGATAATTTCGACCTAGAGCTAATATTATCTATTATTTTATTAATTTTTTAATTAAATTAAATGACCTAATTGAGTCTATAAAAGGAGTACTAAGTGAGAGATGACAAACACTTGTTTTTGAGAAGATCAGAAGATCTAGCAGGTTTTAGATTCTCTCTACAAACATAAATCATTTTCTAAGCCCCAGTATTCTTTTCTCTTCTTATCTTTGTATCTATCTCATGTGTTGAGAATTGTCTACCTTAGTCTAGGTGATTTTAAGGATACTTTGGAAGGCTATGAAGAAAATTGAAGAACGGTTCAGTTTTTTGGTAATACTCTGCAACAGAAAGGATACAATGGTTAAAGAAACTGAAGGAATGACTCTATCATTCCGCTGCGTATAATGTAAGTGTTCTTATCATTATTTCTGTTTGAATTCAATTTTAGAAACATGTTTTAGGTTTTCTTATATTAATTTGTTTAATATAAGATCTACATGAAAATAAATAAGATCCTGTATAAGTTTTCTCAACAACTGGCCTCAGAGCTTTTGGTAATCTTTATTTTCATGCATGAACATGTTAAAAATTGAATTATTTGATGTGTTTGAGTAATTGGATGGATTTCATGTGTTTTATGAAGCGTATTGAATTTTATGTGATTATTAGAAATTTTAGGTTATTTTGTTGTGTTTTCTATGCCATTAATTTTTATAAATAATTTATTTTGTGTAAAACATGATAAAATTAAATTAGAAAATGTTTTTTGTTTGAAAAAATTGCACAAAATTTTTTCCAGAAATTTTTGGCCTGGCTGCCCACCCACGCGCGTGCGCACACCCTCGACAGCCAGCCCCACCCCCTCTGCGCGTGCACGATGTTTATAAAAATACCAAAAATATCAGATTTATTTTATCATTCAAAAATGTTTTTAAAATAAGATATTTTTGTTGTTTGAAATTTAAATAATTAGATATTTTCTACAAAGATTCAAATTTAAAAATATACTAACAACTTAATTTTAAATCTTTTAATATATTAAAATATTATAATTAAGATATCAGATATTAAAGATATTTTCTTTTAAATACTTATTATGTTTATTAAATATTTATTTGAAAATATTAATATTTGCTTATCTATATTTTTTAATATTTAAATTATATGAAATTTGAAATTTGTTAGTTAGATATTTTTATGGATATTTAAATTTGCTTAACTGTTTTGAGATATTTTAGGGTTGTTATAACTATTAATATTTTATTTTTTTTAATTGTTAAAATATTTTCTTATAGTTGTAACAACACAATATATTTTTTGAAAAACAGTTCAGATGCTGATTTTAAATTTTAAAATTGGTTAAATTTTGAAAGAAATCATTTTTTTTTCAGACAATTATTAAAATAGTTCTTTTAATGGGATTTAAATTAACTATAGTTAATTGTTGATAAATCCTATTTAAATTAAATTAATATTTTTTTTCAAATTAACCTAAACCAAGTTGATTGTTGATAAATGAAATTTAAATTAACTATTGTTAATTGTTGATAAATTTTATTTAAATTGACTTATTTTTTGTAAAAATTTAATTAATTCAAATTTTTGATAAATTCTAGAAAATTAATTGTGGTATTTTTGCAAATGAAATAAAGTGTGGTATTTTTTCATAAAATCCATAGACTTGCTCATATAGTAACATGATTATACCCATCCAATTATAACATATCTGTTTGCACTATATGTGGTATTTTTGCAATTGGGCTTAAATGCATATAGTGACCCATATGTTTGATTTATATATGGATTTTGCCAAATTAAATATTCATAAAATGATAGGTTTTATTTGGGTCCATTAGAAAATGTAAAATTTGAATTCTTCTCTTGTAGGTGGTTCCACTTGTGAATGCCCATTTGCTTTACATGACTATAGTGGACCTAATCAATTAATAACAATTAATAAAACGAATGTGTTAAATTCCTGTCTTTTGGACCTTGTATGGAAGTATGAGGACCTTAGTAGTGGGAACAACATACTGGACCCAGCCCTCCTCCATTCAAGCCCAATTGTTAAGGCTCATTTGCCTGACTTTGACTTAATTGTATAGGTTCATTATAATAGTTAAACCTAAATATTGATTAGCAACAAATTAATTCTAATTTAATTGAATTTGTATCAATGTGACACTTTAGAATGAATAGAAAACTATAGGACTTTGATTTTAAAATTTTAACATTTTCAATTTTTTTTTTGGAGAACCATAGTCATTAATTTTCGAAAATAAATAAATAATAAAAAAATTACTATTTTTAATTTATAATGAGCTTATTTTATAAGTATAATATTCGATCTCCACCATTGGTTTAACAAGGTCAATAGCTTAATAGGGCCTCGAGAAGCTTTGATTCGTCCCCCTACAGAAGGTGTTCATTAGTTATTTTGACAATGTTAGATTTCGAAAGATAGACAATTATAGGTCAAATTATACTAGACTCACCCCTACGGTAACTACTAGGACTAAATCTATTGATTATCGAAACCGTGGGTCTAGCTCATAAAATAAGAGATTTTGTTTTCTTATTTTGATTGAATGGTAGGTTGTTAATGATGGTGTCCATTATTAAATACGTTTACAACTTTATTTAACTAGTGGTATTTTTTACTCTCGCCAACCGGGACAAGGATATCATAGATTAGTTAAAAACTTAAAGAAATAGAGATGTGATTTTTTTTTTTGTATTTTTTCTCATATCTTACATATTTTTGGTATATGTTGTGCTATTTCTTGAAATTTTGTGTGAATAGAAATTTTATTGAGCAAAAGTGATTGATTTGTATTTTATTGATAACTGGTAGTTTTAAGTATGGTTGTGTCTACTCCCATCATTTCTCAACTTTTGATGGAGAAAACTTTCTTAAATGGAAGCAAAACATCAACATTGTGTTGATTGGTGACAAATCCAAGTTCATCATGAATGAGGAATCCCCAGAAGTTCCAGCTGAAGGAGCCACCAAGTCTAGACTGTGAGGGATAAGTATGAGCGTTGGCAGGAGACTAACAACAAGGTGCGGTACTACATGTTGACTAGTATGGTCGACACTCTCAAGACAAAGATAGAGAATGTCGAGATGGCCTACGAAATCATTGATCAGCTCCAAGACATGTTTGGTGCCAAGTCAGTGCAGACTCGTTTTGAGGCCACCTAGAAATATGCCAATGCTCTGATGGCACCTTCTCAACATGTATGCGATCATCTGATCAAAATGACAAACTACTTTCAGGAAGCTGAACTGCATGGAGCAACAATAGATGAGGAAACTTAAGTCGGCTTTATCCTCAACAGTCTCTCTCCAGCTCCTACCGTTCACCACCAACTATGTGTTGAATAAACTTAATTATGGTCTGACGCAGCTCATGAACGAGCTTCAGACTTTTGAGTCTATCATGGGTGGACCAAGTAAGGGAGGAGAAAAGAAGACAACTACCACTACTACTGTTGATCTAGCTAAGGCTGAAGCTAACCAAGCTTCTTCTTCGAAAGTTGGAAACAAGAGGAAAGGTGGACAAAACAACAACCCCAAGCCTGCAAAGGCGAGTGCACAACCAAATGTACAGATGCCTAAGGGGAAGAACAAGAAAAACAAGAAAGGTAAAGGTAAGTATTTTCACTGCAAAGAGAAGGGGCATTGGATTGTCCCAAGTTTCTAGCAGCTAAAAACAAAGGTAATGATTGTAGTTCATATATCTTAGAACACATGTGTTTTAGAGAATGATAAATCTGTTTGGATTATTGATTCTGGATCTACTAACAATGCTTGTAACTCTTTATAACTCCTTGAATCGTGGGAGAAAGTGGACGAAGGCGACTTAAAGTTTAGAGTTGGGAACAGAGAGTTTGTTGCGGTCCAAGCTAGAGGAAGAGCTCGTCTGAAGTTCGAAAATATTTTTTTAATTTTAAATGATGTATTTTTTATTTTGGATTTTAGTAGAAATTTAATTTCAGTTTCCATGTTTCAATTAGAACAATTTGTTATGACTTTCACAAGTTCTAATATATATATTTCTTTCAATGGATCACAATTGTGTATTGCATGTTTGGAAAACGAGCTTTATATTCTGTGACCTAAAGAACCCCTCACTCTTAACAATGATTTATTCAAAGTAGCTAAACCTAGGACCAATAAACGTCAAAAGACTGAAAACGATAACATGATGTATTTATGGCATTTGAGACTAGGTCACATTGGCTATGATAGAATTCAAAGACTTACAAAGGATGGGGCTTTGAGGGAACTCACCTTAGGTGAATTACCTGTCTGTGAATCTTGTCTAGAAGGCAAACTGACCAAGTGTCCATTCTCTACAAAGGGTGATAGGGCCAAGGAACCACTTGGACTTGTTCATTCAGATGTTTGAGGACCTTTGAATGTACAAGCCAGGGGTGGTTTTGAGTATTTCGTCCATTTCATTGACGATTACTCTAGATACTCATGTTTTTACCTAATGCATAGGAAATCAAAAATATTTTCAAAGTTTCAAGAATTCTTAGCTATGGCTCAAACCCAAATAGGTAAAACGTTAAAGATCTTGCGATCTGATAGGGGTGGAAAATATTTGGATATGCAGTTCCAAGATCATTCAACTGAACTTGGGATTTTATCACAACTTACTGCCCCGGGTACTCCGCAACAAAATGGTGTAGCGAAACGCCAGAATAGAACTTTATTGGAAATGGTTAGATGCATGCTTAGTTACTAAACTCTACCAACTTCATTATGGGGACATGCAATTGAAACTGCGAATGACATTCTTAATGTCGTGCCATCCAAATCAATCCCCGAAACACCTTTAGAATGCTGGAATGGTCGTGAACCTAGTTTACGCCATTATAGAATCTGGGGGTGTCCTGCCCACGTCCTGAGAAAAAAGGAGGGAAAGCTAGAACCGCGAACTGAAGTTTGCATGTTTGTTGGCTATCCTAAAGGCTCTCGGGGTGGACTTTTCCATAGTCATTTAGAAAAGAAAGTGTTTACTTCTACGAATGCTACTTTTTGGAAAATGACTATGTCCAAAATTTCAAACCATGCAGCAAAGTAGTTTTAGAGGAGATGGTTGAAGAATTAACTCCAACCAATGTTCCATCGTCATAAACGCGAGTTTATGATGAAACTCCCACTATTCATGTCCAACCGACGCAAGTCGATTTAAATGAAGAAAGTACCACTGTTCCTTAGCAAAGAGTCACGGAGCCTTGTAGTAGTGGGAGGGTTTCTAGGAACCCAGTTCGCTATGGTTTTGGATGGTGAAACCAATATGGTTATTGGTGACACTAGTGATGATGATCTATTGTCTTTCAAACAGGCAATTGCTAGCCCTGAAAAAGGAACTATGGCTCGAAGCCATGAAATAGGAAGTGGAGTCCATGTACTCAAATTCGTCTGGGTTCTTGTAGAAGCACCTAGTGACTTTAGAGCCATTGGGTGCAAGTGGATCTACAAGAAGAAACGCGGTGCTGATGAAAATATCGAAACTTATAAAGCTCGATTAGTGGCAAAAGGTTACACCCAAAGAGAAGGCATGGACTATGAGGAAACTTTTAGTCCGGTAGCCATGCTCAAGTCCATTCACATCCTCCAATCCATAGTAGTCGCTCTCGACTATGAGATCCGAAAAATGGACATCAAAACAACTTTTCTTAATGGAAAGCTTGACGAAGTCATTTATATGGATCAACCAGAAGGATTTAAAGTAGCTGGACAAGAAGGAAAAGTTTGCAAGTTGAATAGGTCCATCTATGGACTTAAGCAAGCTTCTTGTTCCTGGAATCATAGGTTTGATTAAATAATCAAAACCTATGGCTTTGAACAAAATATTGATGAGCCTTGTGTTTACCAACTGAAGGCAAATCAAATAGTGGTATTCTTGGTTCTTTATGTAGATGATATCTTACTCATTGGAAACAATGTTAAGAAATTGTCAAATGTGAAGAATTGGCTGAGCACTCAATTCTAGATGAAGGATTTGGGTGAAGCAAGTTATGTTCTAGGTATCCAGATTATCAAGGATAGAAAGAACAAACTCTTAGCTTTATCTCAAGCAACTTACATTGATAAAGTGCTTGAACATTTCTCAATGAAAAATTCCAAGAAAGCACGTTTACTGTCCTTCCATGGAATTCATCTTTCAAAGAAGCAGTCTCCCCATACTCCTGAAGAGGAAGGCGCAATGAGAAAAGTTCCTTACGCATCTACAGTTGGAAGTCTGATGTATGCTATGTTGTGTACTAGACCAAATATTTGCTTTGCAGTGGGAGTAGTGAGCAGGTATCAGTCAAACCCAAGACCAGAACATTAGATAGCAGTTAAGCATATCCTCAAGTATTTAAAGCAAACTAGGGATTATATGTTACTCTACAAGGGTGGTGTTCTGAACCCTGTAGGCTACACCGATTCAGATTTTCAGACTGATGTCGATGACAGGAAGTCTACTTCTGGAATGGTGTTTACTCTTGGGGGTGGAGCTGTGATATGAAGAAGTGCAAAGCAGTCTGCGATCTCAGATTCCACCATGGAGGTTGAATACATAGCTGCATCAGAAGCAGCTAAGGAAATAGTATGACTAAAGAAGTTCTATTCGAATCTTGGTGTTATTCCAAAAATGGATAAACTTCTTGTATTGTTTTGTGACAACACATGAGCGATAGCCAACTCAAAAGAAACTCGAAGTCACAAGAGGAGTAAGCATATAGAGAGGAAGTATCGCATAATTCGAGAATATGTGGCCAGGGGAGATGTAAAGATTATGAAGATTGCATCTGAAGACAATCTTGCAGATCCATTTACGAAGACATTTCCAAAAGCTACATTTGATAAGCATATCAAGGAAATGAGATTAGTATAATTAAGGCATTAGTTTCAATTAATGCAAGTGGGAGTTTGGTTGGGTTTTATGCCCTAATTAAAACACGATTTCTTTGTAATCTCACTTATTATCAATAAAAGAATAGAAATCATTTTTTTGTCTTGATCAATCACTTTGCTCACATGTTTTATTTTCATGAATATTTGTTTGATATAAATTTCTATTAAATCCCTAGCATATAGCTAATCATATTTATAGTGACGTAATCACAGTGGAATATAAATATGATTATATGTTTAAAATAAGCTAGTCCTAAGATTAGTCAGTGCACAAGATTTACAATGACTTGCCAATCTATGATATGATCTACTTACACATCGCATTGTTATGTTCTTTCCAAAACTTTGGCAAAGTAGATAATATCGAATGTATTTGTTACATCGGACTGGACCGATATTGACAGTAGATAGGATAAGTAAGCATACCATTATTATCTATTCTAGTCATATCATATAGTTGACCATAGGTCAATTCAATCTCAATTATGAGTGGTTAGTATTCTAACTGATTTTATTATTTGAGTTTTTTGACTTGTTTGTTACCAGCTTACCCTACGGACTAGCCCATACTTACATCTTGGGAACTCGGTAGTATAATTGAGTGGGAGTGTTAATCATGGATATGAACATCTATAACTTCTGATGAAGAAGTGAAACGATGGTTTCCTTTTAGTTTGGTTCAAGGTGCTAAATGATAGAGATCTCATTTCAATAATTAATGTTAGTTTACTGAAATATCATTTACAAGGAACAGAGTGTTTTAAGGATAAAATACAATGATGGGTAAAACAGTATTTTAGTCTCATCTCATTGTAGATCGTCCATAGAGGATTGAGTGACAATTATAGTTGTAACAATGGATAATTAATAACATATCTATATTTGTTATAGAGCGTTCTACGAATTTAAGAGTGCAATTCCGAGTCTTTAGTGGAATCACGAGGAATTAATAAGTTAGTAAATTTATTTGTAAGATTTATGATAACTTATTGAAGTTTGATTTCATAGGCCCATGGTCCCCACTGTACCTTGGATAAAATCATCTAGATAGTCTCAATTAATTGATTTAATTATCAAAGTTGACCAGGTCAATTTTAGATAGTTTCACAGAGTTATGTAATTTAGAGAAGAAAATATAAATTATGACATATTTATTAATTAAGATAAATTGGTATCTAAATTAATACATAAGTTTAAATCAATGTTCAAATTATAAATAATTAATTTGATAAACGATTTGAATAATTATTTAATTAATTAATTAATCAATAGAAAAGTAATACAGGTCTTGATTTTAAGTCCAACGGTCTTATAATCAAATGGGAAATTTCACAGGCCTAAAGCCCATGATAATTTCGACCTAGGGCTGATATTATCTATTATTTTATTAATTTTTAATTAAATTAAATGACATAATTGAGTCTATAAAAGGAGTGCTAAGTGAGAGATGACACACTTGTTTCTGAGAAGATCAGAAGATCTAGTAGGTTTTAGATTCTTTCTACAAACATAAGTCATTTTCTAAGCCCCAATATTCTTTTATCTTCTTCTCTCTGTATCTATCTCATTTGTTAAGAATTACCCACCATAGTTTAGGTGATTCTAAGGATACTTTGGAAGGTTGTGAAGAAAATTGAAGAACGGTTCAGTTCCTTGGTAATACTCTGTAACAGAAAGGATACAGGGGTTAGAGAAACTAAAGGAATGACTCTCTCATTCTGCTACATATAATGTAAGTGTTGTTATCATTATTTCTGTTTGAATTCAATTTTAGATACATGTTTTAAGTTTTCTTATATTAATTTGTTTAATATAAGATCTACATGAAAATAAATAAGATCCTGTATAAGTTTTCCCAACAATCAGATGTTTATGTTGTGTGGGTGATATTGAGATTGTTGGAGGTGGTTGGGAAAAAAGAAACATCAAAATTTTAACAAATTAGTAAATATAAGTTAATCGATAAATCTTCAAATAGATTTTGTAGCATCATTAATCGAAATATTTTCTACCATCTCTAATGGTGTGGAAACTATTACGAGTTCTAATATATTTATATTTTATTAAATTACGATTATTATTTAAAATGAATAAAAAATAATAAAATAAAAAAATTGATATAACCATCTTATTTTTTATATGCTTATTTTACTATTATTATTTTAAATTTAAATAAGATATTAATTTTTTTATTTATAATAATATGTTGATATCTATTTTTATAGAAATTTTTTTTAAATTAAAGATATTTTATAAAAAAATATCTTTTTGTATATGAATTTAAATTTAAATAATTATTTTTTAAAATAATTAAATATTATTCTCGATGAATATTATTAAATATATTATTATTATTATATGTGAAGTTTTGGTACAATTTGAATTGAATCTTATAATTATGATACAAAAGCCTATAATCTCTCTCAATAATCTTTTCTTTTTTTCCAAAGAGATACGAGTAAATTGAATGGAAAAAATCTAAATTTACCATCCCATCAAAATATGCTGCTACATAGAAATTTTAATATATGTATATGTATTTTTATATCTTTTAGTATCAATAGTATATACTAACTTATCACACCTGCCAACTTCTAAAACTAATAAGTATGAATAATGTCACTGATCAATAACATATTCGCACATTTAGGAAGTTACTATACAAGGTAAACAATAATCATATCCAGAAATCCAATTCATCAAATCTAAATTAAGTAAATGGTCTTTATGCATAAAATAACTTAATAATAGGAAGCAAAAAACCCCTAAAACTTTGCTTTATATAATTAAGCTACTAAAGTTTCATTTGTTCCTAAGCTCAAATAATCAAGAAATCAAAATATGGGATACTGTCATTGCCTTGACAATAATGTGATAAGCTAATTAAAGCAATTTTATTTGGTAAAAACATAAATAATATCTATAAATTTCGTTGCGAGATATATTTTAAATGACAATGCCAAAATTGGAAAATGTCACACATTTTTTTTAAATAAAAGGAGAATTCAAGTCAAAATCTCTAATCTATTTCTAATTTTTCTACATTTTTTTATTATATTTTATTTTATTTATGATTATTAATTTATTAACATACAAAATATCTAAAATCATCAATAATGGCAATACCTTTTCTGTAACTCTTTTTTTAATATTTATTAATAACTAATTTTCTAATAATTATTATAATAAATCAACCATATATAAATTCATATTTATCTTGAGGATTTTCTAATTCATGATAATCTTTTTATTGTTTCATATTTCAAATTCAAAATTTAAAATATATTAATTTATTTATAAATAACTAATTTTTTAATCATTATAATAATATAATCATATATAATTGACATTTGTTGACCCTCGATTTGGCCAACAACACGGAGTAAAAAATACGACAAGAAAAGAAATGACAATTAAGAGTTTAATCTAATGGTAAAGAAGAAACACTAACAATTTATAGTGGTTCGGCCCCAATGAATGGTAATGACCTACGTCCACTTAGTGCTATTATTATTATTGAATTCCAATGTTGTGATCAAAGAACTAAGGTTCTTTGAGTTTCACAAACCTTGGGAGAATTACAACAAGACGATGGATAATCGCACTATAGGCTCTCTCTCTCAATATTCAGGAAAAAGATTCAAAGATCAAAAGTCCCCTCCTTGAGCTATTTCATGCATATTTATAGGCTCAAGGGGGGTTACATAGGCCATTGGGCCTTAACTCTCCTTAGTATCCGTGTATCAAGGTAATAAAGATGAAATAATAAATGTATTTATTACAAGATCACAATATTATAAGGGAATAAACTGAATCATACGACCAACCTGGTCGTAACTAATAGTCAGGCTTGATGAAGCAAATTTGTAGCTGGTCGATAACCGAACAGCACTGCCTTATTTCAATTCTGCCACGTGTCATCTAAGTGTGAGAAATCCTTGCCACATCATCAGCAGCCATTTTTGGGTAAACATTTGCCCCCCAAGTTTACTTTACATCGATCAGCATAAAGTAAACTTAGAAAACTGACTCTTCGCTTACCCCACCAAATCTGTCAGAGCCGCTCATGCCTTCTCGAAAAAGGTAACCAATCATGTCCAATCACGTCTTTTTGGTTTTCCAAAAACTTGTCTGACGGCTATTACACTTCCCCATACTTTGAAAAAAGGTAATCTCATGATTACTTCTTTTATGGTGTCTCAATCACTATAAATAATACCCCAAATTCACATTTTCACTTTTTACTTTTCACTTGCCTTCTATTTTTTCGAGAACTCTGAAGAACTTCGACCGTTTGAGCCAAGAAAATCCCAGAAGCTCCTGCTGCTAATCTAAGGAACCTCCGTTCAGACGCTCAAAGCTTTCGTTTTCATACTCCACCTTTCATCCAAGTAAGTTTTACAAACCTTTCAGTCGTTTGAGTTGCCATGCAAAATCATTTTTTATTTGTTTCGTATCTAAGTTCTTGACTGTTCTTGACCGAAACTGTCTTGGGGTACTGGGCATATTGATAGATGCTTGATAAGGTGATGAAATAACATTTCATAGGAGTTAGGAGTCAATTTGGCAGTCGAGATTGTAGATTTAGGGCGTAAAATCGAAGTAAAAATTTGATTTTTAAGCTAGTTGAAAAACTGGGTTTTTCTCGCCCTCTCGGAGTCGAAAAAGTTTTCTCTGAAAAACTTTATACTTCCGCTTTTTAATCCATTTCTCAAACTGCTCGTAAGAGACTTGGTGTTTTTTCTAGAATGCTAGTGGTCGTATAAAAGCTTAACTTTTATATGCGAGCAACATTATTCTCACTTTCAACACAAGTCTTTAGACTCCAAGTTCTCATCTCCCCTTTTCTGTTCGCAGATTTTGATGCAAGATCCGTGGGGAGGTGAGAGACCAATTGACGACGACCTGCTCGCTCAACTGCTCGTGGATGAAGAACAGCCGTCGTTACTCATTCCGGACATCCCTTTTTCCCGAACTCTACCTAACAGACCTCATTCAAACCTTTCAGCCATGGGTAGAGTAAAATCCACTGCCCATAAAAAGAAAACATCAAAACCTTCTGAACACCAGCTTGCCCCTCATGCAGAAATTCCCTCGACCAGCGGTAGAGCTGAGAGTACTCCCGAGCCAGGAATCCAAGCTCAAGCCCAACTTAAAAATTCCATTCGACCAGATGTCGAGTGGCATGTCGCCCCTCCTAGTCGAGTAACGATTAGGATGATCGCTAATTATATCAAGAAGTATGGGCTCCCTGGGGTGACCCTAATCCAACCCACCAGAGACCAACGGGTGAATCTGCCTGGAGGCGCGTATAGCGCTTGGTCGAGGTATCACATCGAGGCAAGAACGATCCTGCCTCTTCATCCTTTCTTCCAAGGAGTGGCCAATTATTTTAGGGTCGCTCCTTTTCAAATAACCCCAAATGGATATAGAATGCTCTCAGCACTCTATATCCTTTATAGTCATAAGAAGTGGGCGGTCCCCACACCACACGAGGTCAACTACCTGTTCGACCTAAAATCCAACCCCAACCAAGAAAACACGGGGTTTTTCCATTTCTGCCACTAGGAAACGACGTGCACTTTCCTGAGTGATACTACTTTCATATCCAATGTGGGGAAGTACCATCTGGAGTACTTTCTGACTATCGATATGGTCGCCAACAACTTGGCCTTCACCCAAGGAGGTAATACCTTTGCACTCCTGGTCGTTTATTATTTTCCTTTGATTCTTCCTGCATTTCCCTTAGAGATTTAGTGTATTTCAGGCCCATGGCTGCGACCAGCTCCTACTCCAGACATGGAGGTCCGATCAGCCCTTTTGGCCAGCATGACCGACATAGAGAAAAATGTCAAACAGCTGGTCATCGAGGCTAATCTGAGGCTGGTTGGCCTTCTGGCGCCTCACCAGGATGTGAGGGAATCTACTGCGGGGAGCGCCACCGTCACTGAAGTCCCTAAGCAACAACAAGATGTGTCACAACCTTCACCGAGGAGGGCAACAAGGGTGACCATTAACGAACCAACCGGCCCCCCGCGACCTGCTGCTGCACCGGTCCCTCCAGGGAAGGGCAAGAAGAAGGCCTCAGAGCCTATTCTTGAGTCGTCGGATGAGAACGACACTAATTTTTTGCTTTTAGATAGTCTGCCTATTCCCTGTCACCTTTTCGACGGGGATGGCAACTTTAGATACCCACCTGCTTTAAATTCAGACTTCTTCAGGCCAGAGAGTGAGTGTAGCACTAGTAAAGTAAATAGTGTAGCGACCAGTAATTATAGCTCGGGTATTATACTTTCAATTTCTCTGCCTTTGTTTCTTAAATTTAGCAAGTTCCTTTTATTATATTGCCTGAATGTTCGCTTGTTTCTTTTTTGCATACATGCCTGCCAAACGTGCTTTTGACTTGTAAACCAAATCGACGAGCAAGAAAAAGTCCCATAAGCTCTAGTCTGGGGAGGGCTGTAGCAATCCCCCCGCGAAGAAATCTCGAACAGACGACCCTCCTGTGTCTACTCCAACGAAGGAGACAACTCCTCCACCAGCTCTTGCTAGGGAGGCAAATCCTCCAACTCCAATAAACCCAGATCCCCCGTCTCCGGTCGGAAAAAATCCTCCTCCAGCTCCAGTCGACCTTACGCCTCCAACATCCACCGTCAACCAGTCGGCTGGTCGCCGGGAAGAAGCCTCGGGGGACGACCTCACGGGTGTGGTGCTCAACTCAGCCAAAGATAGGCTGTCTAGAATAACGAAGCATCGCCGCAGTCGGGAGGCGATTCAGGAGACAGGCTCCATGGCAGTTGACCAAGTCTTCAATCAGGCACTGAACGAAGTGCTTGCCGTGAGTTTCTTTATTTATTGTATTTTATGAATTTTCTTGTCGATTCACCCCTACTAACAACTTTGTCTCTTTCTGATCGCAGGGAGTTCTTACCATGACTTCTGGTTGGCGCTGCTCGAGGATGCTGACCGCTCAATTCGAAAAGAGACTTAGCGATCAGCTTAGTGCTGCTGAGGCTCGATACACCGAGCAACTCAAGGCGATTGATGCTACTCATGCTGAGCGACTGAAGGCGGTTGAGGAAAAGCATTCTGATGCCCTTAAGGAGGCCAAGGTGAAGCATACCGAGGCTCTCAAGGAGGCTGAGGCAAAGCACCTCGAGGCGCTGCAGGTGACTGAGGCCAAAATCGCTTCTCTTAAAGAAGAGCTGAAAAAGAAGGAGGCGAGTATTGCCAAGATCACTGCATCCAAGGGGCAGTATAAGGAGACTTCGCTTATAAATTACCGGGAAGCCCACAAGCTTCAAGATGAGCTGCGGATAAGCCACAAGGAAGTTGCTGCACTGGAAGAACGGAATGCCTGCAACCTTGAAGACTATGAAGGGGCGGCGTTCGAGTGCTTTTACCTGTTCTGGAAGAACAATCCCAATTCTAATTTCTGCTATCTTCCAGACCATATCAAGGAGGCAGAGTTGGCTAGGTGTGTTGCTCGTTTGGAAGAGGAAACAATTCCAAGGTCTCTAGAGATTTGTTTAGCGACCGGTATCGAGGGGGCTCGAGAAAAAGCTGGAGATGCAGTCGATCAGCAGCAGAAATCGCCACAGGATCCCCCAGCTACTTCATAACTTTATCTTTTTATTTTTTAATTACATGACCTACGGGCCATGACGTAAAAACAATTTTATGTTTTAACTTTTATTGCTGCACGGGCAGCTTTTCTCTTTTTATTGAACAATTACATCCGAGCAGTCACTGCTCGCAGTGTAAAAGAATTAATTTTGATATTATAATATTTGCATTTTATTATAACATCTGTTCACATGACCGAACTTAGCATAGTACTTTGGTTTGGTTTAACAAAATACAAAATTTTGAAAAATACTCTAAGTACCCTAGCATGCTTTCACTTATTTTGCTCATGTGTCTACATACATTTCGATATGTTTTGCTTACTAGATGCATTATATGCCCCCAAGTGATTGAGGAACTTTAGGTCCTTAGTCACTTGCCTTGACCAAAATTTGTTTGAACAATACTACTCGGAGCGAAGGAATTAAAACGATAATACAGCAAAACAACACACGTAATGAGCAAATACTTGTAATAAATACAATAATTGGCAAGAATGACTGGTTGCGCACAGTACCTTATATTCTCATATTAAAAGGACAAAACGTGTATGTACGAGTGATCAATGAGATCTTATACTTATAAGCGATCTATCACGTAAAATGACCAACCCTTTTTCATAACTTGTAAAAAGTAAAATTGATACAAGCCAATTCTTTAAGAAGAATTGTTCACCGATAGTACTTGCGGAGGTGTTCTCCATTCCAATAGCGAGGAACAAGATCTCCATTTAAGCGAGCAAGTTTATAGGTGCCAGGATGGAGGACTTCTTCAATTTGATATGGTCATTCCCAGTTTGGTCCGAGTACTCCAACAGCCTGGTCGCGGGTGTTTAAGAAAACTCTTCGCAGTACTAGATCTCCGATATTGAATTTTCTTTCACGTACTTTAGAATTAAAATACTGGGAGACTTTTTGCTGGTACGCAGCTACTCGGAGTTGGGCTTGCTCACGCTTTTCATCAATCAAGTTCAGGGATTCCATCAATAGTTAGCCGTTAGAGCCTTGATCGTACGTGATCCTTCGATGTGATGACGAATTTAACTCAACAGGCAACATAGCCTCATACCTATAAGCCAAAGAAAATGGAGTATGGCCTGTTGCTGTTCGGTGGGAAGTTCTGTATGACCAAAGGACTTCAGGCAATTGTTTTGGCCATGCCCCCTTAGCTTCTTCTAGTCTTTTCTTCAGAATATCCTTTAGCATTTTATTGATTGCTTCGACTTGTCCATTTTCTTGGGGATGAGCGACTGAAGAAAAGCTCTTGATAATCCCATGCCGTTCGCAAAAGTTCGTGAATAAATCACTATCAAACTGCGTGCCATTATCTTAGACGGCTTTCCTTGGCAATCCATAGCGACAAACAATGTTTTTAACCACAAAATCTGGCACCTTCTTGGTCGTTATGGTTGCGAGTGGCTCGGCTTCAGCCCATTTAGTGAAGTACAACATATTTGACGCCGCCCTTTCCAGTGGGCAAAGATCCGATTAAATCTATACCCCATACTGCAAAAGGCCACGGAATTTGTATCTGTTTCAGTTCATTAGGGGCTGCTCGTGGGATTTTGGAGAACCTCTGGCACTTGTTGCACCTCTGTACAAATTCCATTGAGTCTTCATTCATTGTCGGCCAGAAATACCCTCGCCTCAGGATCTTTTTTGACAAGATTTGCCCCCCGGCGTGGTCCCCGCAAAAGCCTTCGTGTACCTCTTTCATCAATTCCTTGGCCTTCTATTTTGAAATACATCTGAGGAGTGGCATTGAGTATCCCCTTCGGTACAAGATTCCATCGACCAGGATATACTTAGTAGCCTGCCACTGAAGGGTCCTAGCTTTGTTTCTGTCCGTTGGTAACACGCCTTGCGTTAAATACTCTATGTATGGTGCCATCCATGTATCCGCCACCTGGATAACCAGAGTGGTCTCCTCTGCTTGGATGCTTGGCACAGATAGCCATTCAACTGGCACTATGTTCAGAGTATCAGCATCCTTCGCACTTACTAACTTGGCCAAAGCATTAGCGTTTGAATTCTGGTCGCGAGGTACTTGCTGAAGGGTGTACTTGTCAAACTGCGCCAATAAATCCTTTGTTTTGTTTAAATAAGCAACCATCTTTAAACCTCGGGTCTGGTACTCTCCCATGACTTGATTTACCACCAGTTGAGAGTCATTGTAGATGTCAAGTACCTTTATATTCATGTCCCTGGCTAATCGTAACCCAGCGAGCAATGCTTCATACTCAGCCTCGTTGTTGGAAGCAGTGAAGTCAGACCTGATTGCGCAGTGAAATCAATGCCCTTCAGGCATAATCAGGATCATCCCCACCCCTGCGTGATGCTCATTGGAGGAGTCGTCTGTAAATAACTTCCATGAGGGAGGTTGGTTCTGAGACTCAGGCTCTTCAGGCTCTTTGGTCTGCTTGCTATCTGGAAGTTCAGTGAACTCTGCAATGAAGTCAGCCAGGGCTTGCCCTTTCATTGCTGCTCGTGGTAAGTAAGAGATATCTAACTGCCCAAGTTCGACTGCCCATTTCAACAATCTGCCCGCGGCCTCTGGCTTTTGCAGAACTTGCCGTAGAGGCTGGTCGGTCAAAACCGTGATTGGGTGAGCTTGAAAGTAAGGCCGCAGCTTCCTAGAGACCAAAATTAAGCAATAGGCTAACTTTTCAATAGGTGGGTACCGCAGCTTCGCCCCAACTAGCCTTTTGCTTACGTAATAAACAACCTTCTGTACGCCTTCTCCTCCTCTTACTAAGACAACACTAGCAGCGCACTCTGTGATCGCCAAGTAGATAAACAAAGTTTCCTCATCGACCGACTTCGATAGAATGGGTGATTGCGCCATGTGAGTCTTCAATGCTTGGAAAGCCTGCTCGCACTCCTCCATCCATTCAAATTTCTTGTTGCCTCTAAGTAGATTAAAAAATGTATCACACTTGTCCGTTGATTTCGAAATAAATCTACTGAGAGCGGCAATTCTTCCGGTCAAACTTTGAACATCCTTAATCTTTGTTGGAAATTTCATATCGATTAGGGCTTTGATCTTCTCGGGATTGGCTTCAATTCCTCTCAAGTTAACTATAAATCCTAGAACTTCCCTGATCCTACCCCAAAGGAGCATTTGAGGGGGTTCAGCTTCATCTGATATTTGTTCAAGATGTTGAAGCACTCTTGAAAATCCTCTACATGCTCTTCTACCTTCTTCGACTTAACCAGCATGTCGTCGACATAGACCTCCATGTTTGTGCCGATCAGCTCCCTAAACATGTGGTTCACCAGTCGCTGGTAAGTCGCACCAACATTTTTCAAACCGAAGTGTGACAGTCAGAATCCTGTGATCCGTAAGGGGAAAGACCGGGTAAAGTTGTGCAATCCCACACCGCCTGGGGAAGGTCAAGTGTGATGATTCTAAGAATGTGTAGGTATGGGACTACATAGTTGAAGAGGGCTTAAATGGATTGATGGGTACTACCTATATAAAAAAGATGCATCTTCTTTTCGGTAGCCCATCACTTGAGAACTTCAAAGTTAAGCATGCTTGACCTGGAGTAATCTCAAGATGGGTGACCTCCTGGGAAGTTTTCCCAGGAAGCGTGCGAGTGAGGACAAAGCACGCTGGAAAGACTCGTGTTGGTTTGTAGGGCCAGTCGTCATTCCAGGAAGCAGCCATAGTGACGTGGGGCGTCATAAATGGTATCAGAGCCTTGACTTAGCCGGAAGTGTGGCTGACGGGGACGTCGGGCCTGTAAGGGGGGGTGATTGTGACAGTCAGAATCCTGTGATCAGTAAGGGGAAAGACCGGGTAAAGCTGTACAATCCCACACCGCCTGGGGAAGGTCAAGTGTGATGATTCTAAGAATGTGTAGGTATGGGACTACACAGTTGAACATGGCTTAAATAGATTGATGGGTACTACCTATATCAACAAGATGCATCTTCTTTTTGGTAGCCCATCACTTGAGAACTCCAAAGTTAAGTGTGCTTGACCTGGAGTAATCTCAAGATGGGTGACCTCCTGGGAAGTTTTCCCAGGAAGCGTGTGAGTGAGGACAAAGCACGCTGGAAAGACTCGTGTTGGTTTGTAGGGCCAGTCGTCATTCCAGGAAGCAGCCATAGTGACGTGGGGCGTCACACAAAGGGCATTACTTTGTAACAGTAAAGCCCAGTGTCAGTCCGAAAGCTAGTGTGATCCTCATCAGGAGGATGCATACTAATCTAATTATACGCGGAGTATGCATCTATGAAAGAGAGAATCTCGTGCCCTGCAGTGGTGTCGACCAGTTGGTCGATCCTGGGGAGTGGGAAACAGTCTTTAGGGCAGGATTTATTAAGGTATATGAAATCCACGCATGTTCGCCATTTGCCATTCGGCTTGGGAACTAGTACGGGATTAGAGACCCATGATGGATAAAACGCTACCCTGATGAACCTATTCTCCTTCAGCTTCTCGACTTCTTCTTTTAGGGCCTTTGATCTATCTTTGTCGAGCAGCCTTCTTTTCTGTTGCACCAGTGGAAAACTCTTGTTGATGTTCAGGACATGGCTGATGACTGCAGGGTCTATTCCAACCATGTCTTTGTGCGACTAGGCGAAGACTTCCGGTTCTTCCTCAAAAACTCCACCAGTGTTTATTTTGTTGTTGTCTCTAAGTTTTTACCGACTTTCACAACCCTGGTCGGATTTTCTTCATCGAGTTGGACCTCTTCAAGGTCCTCGATGGGTCCTATTTCTTCCTTAAAATCCCCAAAGAGAAGATCCAAGTCTCTATCTTCCTTTGGGCAACGCCCTATTTGGTGACATTATCACCTGACTGGGCCTGAACATCAACTGCCATTTGTAACTCTTTCCCGGGAACATCTCTCGACATACCTTTCTTTGCTTTGGTTATCGAGGCGTTATTTCCCTTGCTTCCCGCTGATTTCCTAATACGCATCCTACCCCTGCGTCTGTTGGGAATTTCATGGCAAGGTGCCATATTGAAGTGACGGCTCGTAGGTCGACCAGAATTGGCCTCCCAATTACAGCATTATATGCCGAAGGACAATCAACTACTATGAAAGTAGTGAGTAATGTCCTGTTAGCAGGTGCAATACCTGCTGTAACTGGAAGCCTAATCGACCTAGTTGGGGCGAGCCCTACGCCGGAAAAACCATAGATGGTTTAGTTGCATGGCTCCAAGTCCTTGACGGACAACTTCATTCTCTCCAGTGAAGACTTGTATAGGATGTTGACCGAACTTCCTATGTCAACCAACACCCTCTTCACCATCATGTTGGCAATCTGCACATCTACGACTAGCGGATCGGAGTGTGGGAATCGTACGTGCTGGGCATCGTCTTCAGAGAAGGTTATCAATTCCTCCTCTGTTTGAGCTTTCTTTGATGCTCGATCCTCCACACTCATCATCTCGATGTCCTGGTCATGGCGTAGGGTTCAAGCGTATCATTCCCTTGCCTTACCACTGTCCCCTACAAGGTGTGGGCCACCATAGATGGTGAGTAAAGTGCCTGCCACAAGAGCTGGTTGTAAAGGTTGCGAGCACTGGAGTGCAGGCGCCTGCTCATTGCCACCTTGAGCCTCTTGCTGAGACCATCCTGTGGCTCGCACATATCTCCTTAGATGTCCCTGCCTAATCAGGAACTCATTCTCGTCTTTCAACTGGTTGCATTCGTTAGTTTCGTGCCCGTAGTCGTTGTGAAAACAACAGAATTTCATCGTATCTCTCTTGGAGATATCTTTCCTTATAGGTGCGGGTCGTTTACAAGGCACGTTAGAGCTGGTCGCCTGGTAGACTTCCGCTCGACTTTCGACAAGTGCCGTGTAGTTGGTGAATCTCGACTCGTATCGATTGCCCGTTTTCTTGTTGCCTTTGCCGTTGCCATTGGGTTTCTCCGACCCGTTGGCGGCCTTGGTGGGTTCTTCCTTTAGCCCCTTGTCTTTTGTTGGCAATTTCCTCTCATTGGCAATGCATCCTCGAGCTTAATGTATCGATCAGCCCGATCCAAAAACTCTTGGGTACTTCTTACCCCATTCTTTCTTAGGCTACTCTAGAGGGGTGAATGGTGCCTAACCCCAGCAGTTAGGGCCATCATCTTGCCTTCATCACCCACTGTCTTGGCTCCAGCTGCCGCTCGCATGAAGTGCTGGACATATTCCTTTAAGGGCTCTCCCTCCTTCTGGCGTATCTCGACCAACTGATTGACCTCTGTGGGGTGTACGCGACCCGCATAAAATTTCCCGTAAAATTCTTTCACGAACATCTCCCAGGATACTATACTAGTAGGAGGGAACTTAAAGAACCACTCCTGGACGGTGTCAGACAGTGTTGCGGGGAAGATCCGGCAGGGGGCATCTTCTGACACTTTTTGTATATCCATTTGTATCTCAAACTTGTTAACGTGAGATATTGGGTCTCTGCACCCATCAAAGTTCGGCAGTGTTGGCATCTTGAATTTACTGAGGGTTTCAGCCACAACAATACTCTGTAAAAGGGAGTGCCCCTCCTCCTATCGTACTCTATATGGGACGTCCGTCCCCCGACCAGCTGTTGTACTGCATGGTTTAAAGCATCAATCTGAGCTTGAGCCGCTTCTGGGACCGTAGGGGCGACCTGAGCTGGGGGAGCGAACTCATCATGCATTTCACGACGGTCGTTGAGTACGTCCCTTAAATCGTCATCCCTACGTCTCTGCTCGCTAACTCCTAGCCGATCAAAGACGTTCTGCTGCCTAGGTTGCCCCCCACCGTTATGGCTAGCTGGCCTATTTTCTCTAGGTGGGGGGCTTCTGCTTCCGCCTCTTTCCTCATTCCTCCGACCAGTGTTTCCTCTGCCAGAGTCAGCTTCATTATAATCGTAGCCGTCTCTAAATTGGGGCCGACTATGGCGTGACCGACTGTTCACGCTATTTCCTCCTCGGGCTGGAATTTCCCGAGCGTCAGGGGGGCCTGCTCTGGTCGTTGGGTCCCCGTGCATTGTTATGCCATGGGGGGCCCCTGACCGCAGAGCCAGACTCATTGTTCCTTTTGTTGGCAGCAGGACGCTGTCCCCTGCTAAGTGGATTCGGCTCTTCATCCCCTGGGCGTCTATGGCTGCGGGGCGGCTGCCCGGCCCTATTCTGCCTCGGGCGCTGGGGATTGTCTCGACTAGCCTGAGATGGAGGCTGTTGCTCAGGATCCCTAGCTGGGACATCACCCTGAGCCACAGGTGGCTGCTTCGACCTTTGAGGGCTTGCTGGCTGGAGCGGAGGGCTAGGATTGGGAGCTCTTTGAGGCGGCGCATTCGGTGGCTGATCTAGTTGAGAGGCTGGCACAGCCTGACTCCGAGCTAATTGGATGGGTGCTTCGAGAGCGACCATGGCATCCCTCTACCGACAGTCCATGTCCGCTTGCCGCTCACTCAGCTCTCGGCGCTGGCGTTCAATTTCTCTCTGCTGCAACGCCATTGTCTCCGCAGCATTCTCCTGATTGGCCCTCAGATTAGCCAACTCGTCCTGCAACACCCCGAGTGTTGCCCTCAGCGTTTCCGAATCTAACTCCTCCTCTTCAAACTCCAAATGTGGTTCATTCTCAGCCACATTTGGGGGAGGAGGTTGGGATGATGCAGCGCCAGCGGTCTGTCTAGCTCTATTGGATGTCTTCGCCATTAGATTTTCTTATAGTTTTTTTTATCAATCTCTCAATGAAAGCACCAGAATGTTGACCATCGATTGGCCAACGACATGGAGTCAAAAATACGGTAGGAAAAGAAATGACAATTAAGAGTTTAATGTAATGGTAAAGAAGAAACACCAACAATTTATAGTGGTTCGACCCCAATGAATGGTAATGACCTACGTCTACTTAGTGCTATTATTAATATTGAGTTCCAATGCTGTGATTAAAGAACTAGGTTTTTTGAGTTTCACAAACCTTGGGAGAATTACAACAAGACGATGGATAATCGCACTATAGACTCTCTCTCTCAATATTCAGGAGAAAGATTCAAAGATCAAAAGTCCCCTCCTTGAGCTATTTCATGCATATTTATAGACTCAAGGGGGGTTACATGGGCCATTGGGCCTTAACTCTCATTAATATCTGTGTATCAAGGTAATAAAGATGAAATAATAAATGTATTTATTACAAGATCACAATCTTATAAGGGAATAAACCGAATCATACGACCAACCTGGTCGTAACTAATAGTTAGGTTTGATGAAGCAATTTATAGCTGGTCGATAATCGAACAACACCGCCTTATTTCAATTCTGCCACGTGTAAGAAATCCTTGCCACGTCATCAACAACCGTTTTTGGGTAAACAACATTTATTTCAAAATTTTCCATTTGTATTTATCTTTTTATTGTTTTGACATTTCAAATTTCAAATAAAAATATTTTTATTTATATTTAAATAAAATATTTAGAAATGACTAATTTTTT
Organism: Humulus lupulus; assembly: GCF_963169125.1. Classification (NCBI taxonomy): domain Eukaryota; kingdom Viridiplantae; phylum Streptophyta; class Magnoliopsida; order Rosales; family Cannabaceae; genus Humulus; species Humulus lupulus. The sequence continues at coordinate 67,333,086 of NC_084795.1, read as the reverse complement.
AATAATTATAATAAAAAATGAATTATATATAAATTGATATTTGTCTTCAAGATTTATTGTTTTGATATTTCAAATTTAAAACTAAACTATCTTAACAATTAAAAATATCAACATGTATACACTTGATATTAATTTGATTAAGAATATTATTAATTAAATTAATAAAATATTTATTTTAAAAAAATGAATGATTATGCAAAATGTCATGATTTATAAATTTTCTACCCTAAAAATATAAAAAAAAATCTTAAAAAACTATATAATAAACAAAAAAACAATGCAAAGCTTATAAAATACTAATATTAAATAAAAAGACACCTATAACAAATAGCTTGTCTTTTATTTTTGGCACTTTAATTATTCAAAAAAATTTGAAATCCTAAAGGAGGCTCGCTATATAATAAACATTATCATAAAAATAAGTACGGTCAAGACACCCTTACGTATCCATATAAGGAGCATATTGTATGGGTAGAGTGAAAATGAATCCCTTACACACAATCTCCCAAAAAATATTTAAAAATATATATTTTTTAATCATTACACAAATTTGCATGAAGCGCGACTATGCTTTCTAGTTTCTAAATATTAGCAAGAAAGCCTAAAAAAGAGGAGAATCATTATTGGAGTCTTGAAAACCACCTAAAGGCTATTTGTAATTTAATTTCTATTTTTTCAAAGGTTGTAAATTTAGAAATACCTAATAATATTTATTATTTATTTATTGTATTTATTTAAATAAATATTAATTAATATTTGATTGATAATATGATTATGCATTAATCAATTACATATCATTCACGAAACCCACACAATTTTCATTAATTATGCATTTTTTTTAAAACATGATTATTTAGACTGTGGAAACTGTTTATTTAGAAGGGATAGACAAGAATATTTTTTTGAAAGTGTCATAGAAAACGACACGTCGTCTGCCTACCCAATTGCAAGTATTATTATTTATTTATTTTATATATGAGAAAGGGGGAAATAAAAAAAAGGTTACGCGAAGCGTAAGGGAACCTTTGACCAAGAGAAGAGAACGACAAACCAAAGTTAACTCAAATTGGGTGGACGAAGCGATTAAACTCAAATTAGTTCAGAAAGGCGACATCAAATTCCAATTCTCGGAACCTTAATCCCCCAAATTCAGATACTCCAACATGGTACGTTCGCTCTCATATCACTTTAAATCTTCCCCAATTCACTATTTTTTTCTGCAATTAAATTTTAGGGTTTCCGTATCAATTAGCTACGTCATTTTTTCTACAAAAATTTTCTGGTCGGTTAGCTTGGTTGCTTTCTGTAAGTTCACACACAAGAGTTTTTAGTTTTGATTAATATATTATGCAGTATATATTTATCGTTTTATTATGCAACGATGTTATTAATTCAAGTTATTATGTTCTGTATTGATTTATTTTCCAGCATCTTCACCATCGATTATGACACCCTAATATTAGGTTTTCGCGTCCTTTTCGATCAATTTAGTTTGATATTATCAATTGAATTTTGTGAATTATAGTGGCTCCTTATGGGGTTAGCGTCGTTTTCTATTGGCAAGTTCATAAATACGGAGCATAATGATTTTTTCTTATAAAATAATTTGATCACTTTAGTTCTAAGATTTTGAGGTGAACGATTGATTAAAGGGTTGGACATTTTTTTTAGTGTAATATCGTTATGACATTTGAAGTCCCATTCAGATCAATCTTAAATATTGTACTGGGATTCAGGGAGATGAATTCGGTTGTCTGTCTCCTTAATTGGGCCTATTAAACTTGTCAATTTGACAATACACCCTGTTACTTAGTTTCCATTTGCCACATGCATGCATAACCAAGAGGATAAATAGGCTTGTAATCATCAGAAAGCTCAGATAACTTAATTTAAGGAGCTGCTCGCTTTTGCAACATCAGATTAGCTCTTGGCGTTATTGTTGTCACTTTAAATTCTGTTGAATCAGAAGTTGGTTTGATACATTTTTTTCCTACCTGTGGTCCGAGATCATGTATCCCAGTATAATGTTTTTCCTAGAACCTGGATGGAGAGGTAGAAAATCATTTAATATGTAAAATTTAACTATTGTACTACTTTGTATATTTGACATTGAGATGTGAACTTTGCCTGATGACTTTACTAGCACAAGTTTAAAGATATATGATTAAGTTTATGAGCTAGCTTATGGAACTTAACCATAAATTCTTTATATATAAATTTCAAAAGAAACAAATGGAAAGGTGTAATAACTAACAAACCTCACATTGTTTGGCTTGGAATGGGCAAGTTCTGCAACTTCCAATTGTTCCTATTCTTGTCGCTGGGACATGAATTTTTTCTTTATGTTGTATACGGAAAATATGAAAGTTTATTTGGATGAGAGGAACATTGAAATACTTGTTATTAAGTTTCAGTTACTATTCACAAGTTGTTTGGAACTTAAGGCATAATATGCATATACATGTGCATGTCTGTGTATTATCAAGTTTGGTTATGCGCATGCACAAGAGCTCTCATATCATCAAGTTCTCTTAGCAGACTTATATTCATGGTAACTCAATAGTAGTTTGTTCATCACCAAGTTTGTTGTATTGTTTCATGTGTTTTTTGTTTATGCATGATGAGAGCAAAGTTCTGGTATGATATTATTAAATTATGGTCTCCATCTCTGTGTTTTTGTGTGCATGTTGTGGTGGGGTTCTCTCCCTCTCTCTCTCTCATAATTATCTTCAATCTGCTAAGCCTGCTTTTATTTGGATTTCTACAGTCTTCACTTGCAGCTGCACGAGCAGACAACTTTTACTATCCACCAGAATGGACCCCAGATCAGGTATGTATATGAATCATAGTCTTTGAGAACATTGTGTATTGATCAGCTTTTAGGATTCTTACATGTCTTTGTTTCGCAGGGTTCTTTGAACAAGTTCCACGGTCAACATGCTCTGAGGGAAAGAGCAAAGAAAATAGACCAGGGTATTTTGATTATAAGGTAATAAAGCACACGTCTTATTTTTTTTCTCTCGTTGGTGTATCTCAGAATGAGTGGAAGGGTTTTTATGTGTTATCTCCGATTTTCTTTTACAATTATTGATAACTTTTGTCATTTAAGTACCAGCTCTAAAATGTATTGGACAGTGGATGTTGGGGACAAGTGCAAAGTTTTAACTCAGTTGCCAAAATTTGTGTTAAATTTCAGGTTTGAGATGCCATTCAACATATGGTGTGGTGGATGCAACTCTATGATAGCAAAGGGTGTTCGGTTTAATGCAGAAAAGAAGCAAGTGGGAAATTACTATTCCACAAAGGTACTTTGTGCAAGCTGACTACTAATATTTAAATGCTTAATCTCAGATTGTAGAAACTATGACTATATTTTACACTGTTAATATTTTTCAGATGCAAGTACATGCATTTGCTACTTAATTTCCCCCCTCCCCCTCCCTTATTGAGTTATCTTTTAACAGTAATGTTCTTTCGTTCAGATATGGAGCTTTACTATGAAGGCTGCATGTTGTAGACATGAGATTGTTATTCACACAGATCCAAAGAACTGTGAGTACATCATTGTCAGTGGCGCCACGAAAAAAACTGAGGATTATGACGTCGAGGATGCAGAAACTTTTGAACTTCCTGCAGATGAAGGTTGGGTTTTATTTTTGGCAGTGAGCCTTTTTTTTTTAAGCCAAAACAATTACTAAAAATAAAAAAACTAACCAATGATATCTCTTTGTTGTCGGACCATCTTCTAGATTTTAGTTTGTTTTCAAGTTGTACACAATAATCATCACGATTAAATGATATTTTTTCTTCCAGAAAGAGGAAAGCTAGCAGATCCATTTTATCGTCTTGAACACGAAGAACAGGATTTGAAGAAGAAGAAAGAAGCAGAGCCAGTGTTAGTGCGCCTGCAGCGATCTTCAGATGCCCGACATGCAGATGACTATTCTCTAAATAGGGCTCTCCGGGCCCAACTTAGAGTATGTTATTTATCTAGTTGTGTTCACTCCATTTTCATGTACTCTGTTTTTGATGACCCTTAAAAAAAGTACATGTTTTGCTGTTTTCTTGAATGCATTTAGTTAAAATATAGTTCCCTTTTAAAGAATTATTTGCTATTATTGAGTTGGGAAAGGAAAGAAAGAAATAATGTTTCTCACTTCTCCATATCAGGGTCAAAAGAAGAGAATTGCTGAAGAAGAGGCTGCTTGCAAGAAAATGGGTCTAGGTGTGCGTCTGCTTCCAGCATCCAAGGAGGATTCTGCTGTTGCTTCCAAAGTGAAGTTCTATTCCAAGTTTGAAAGGAATAGGAAGGACAAGCGAGCTCTGATTAATGCGTGTTCAATTTTTTCAGAGCCGTCTGGTTCTTCAGCATCTAATAAACGACTAGAGCTAGAATCCAAGAGGAGGAGGATAAATGCGACCGCTGCATCAAACATTCTGACAGGAGGATTCAAGCCATCGTCATGGTCGAATGGTGCCGCTGCTCCTTGTAAGCGCAAGGGAAATTCAATAACTGCCAGACGTTTCAAGCTTACTGAGAATAATATATGATAATTCAAGAAGGGAAAGAAAAAATAGTCCCGTTATACTTAATTCTGATGTTTCTTTATTCCTCTTTTCTTCATTTTGCTGGTGTTAAGAGTTTTTGTACATAAGCTTATGTTATGTTAATACTTAATTGTGTGCGGCATTGGATATATTGTATAATGATGACCTTTTTGTGATGGAAAGTAACGGCTGGCCAGCCTTTTGAGAATCAGAATGGATGTCATTGAATGTAGATATAGCATAATCTGAGCAATTTCAATCAATAATTAAACTTAGGTTCATGAATCTGGATTATGATACTTTTGTTTTACTTTTCTCTTTCCCACGCCTTATTGTAGAATCGAAACCAAGGTTGAGAGTTGGAGTTCCAATATTTTGAACTTTTTATTTCTCTTCTTATATTTTTAATAAAAAAAAATGAAATAAAATCTTTCCCAACACGCTAACTTTAATAAATCTAAAGATTAGTAAAGTCTTTAATCTAAAATAAAAAATCAATAATCTAACATCTACATTTGGAAGAACAAATATTATTATCCTCTTTTAGGTCTTCAATTATCCTCTTTCGCAGCCTTTAAATTCTAGAAGTAGTTCTTTATTCAACCTAACATATTCGAGTGACCAACCATCATGATCTCTGAAGTGCTGGGGTATAGGTCCTCTTTTCCTCTTGAAGACATAATATTATACAAATATAGAGACAGCTTATATTATATATACTCGATGATTATAGATATGAATCGTAGCTCTTTATTGAGTTTTAGCAGAGGAAGGAGGCTTGGGTTCCTATAGAATCTAAGCTAGAGTTCACGAAGTATCTGGGCAAATGTCTGGCTTGTTGTGTCTATTGCAGTCAAATTATGTCTAGCGTTTACTAGATATTATGGCTGGCTTGTAATAGGATGGATATTGGGTTCCAGTACTACTGGTGGAAGAGGAAAAAAACATATAACAGTATTTCAGACACAATTCCTCGATCACTGCTCAAAGAAGGAGACCTGTGATATAAAAAGAGAGCAGTACACTAGTAACAGTTACTGTAATAAAAAAAAAGGGCACTGTTTCTATTATAACTATTGTTGTTTTTCTTCTGGGAAAAGATCATCAGACACTAAAGAAAGTCTACTCTTTAATTAATTGGGGAACGAAGATCATAGTTGGTTTCAATCCATCGACACAATCTATATAAATATTTATATATTCATCTAATTGTTAAAAAAAAGAAGGCAAAGCATGCGGTCTGACTCTTAGTACGATTGTATTACTCCCAAATCTAAATAGTAAGATATTTCAGCTGTCTGCAAAAGCATTATTACTAGTAGTGCAGGATCAAAAAAGGTTTTATTTGTACAAGTCTAGACAACTGTTCATGTAAGAACTCAAATTGCCAGCAAGTACTGATGGCAACGTGATACTGCAAGCTTTCTCCATACACACACACACATATTTTTATATAATGTCCATATAAAATATTATAACGTGATATTATTATATAAATCTCCACGACTGTGCATATATATATATATTAATGAAAGGTGCATGGTCCCAGCAGCTAACTCTAGGGCTAAGGACTGTTTAGAGTTATAATGAAACCAAATACAAATTGCGAGCTAACCACTGTTTACTGCTGCTTCAGCTGGGATCTCTCGTTCTGGTCACAAGTTAAGTATATACCCACTCTATATATATCGAGACATTCTCGACTTTGACCCTAAGAAAAAAAGAAAAAGAAAATTAAATAGCATTATAAATATCTAAACGTACCCACAGCTTGATTTTGTTTTGTCTCATTATGGATTTTCTTCATTCTTTTTGGTGAAGTTATCGGTGCACCCTTCAAAAAAGACACATTGGTGCACTTTCTCCAGTTTTTCTTGAAAAATATTTTCGACTCAAATTTTGGTAAGGTAGTATATATTGTAGTTATTTAGGTGTATATATATTGTAGATATTTAGACTACTTTACAAAGTTTTAAAATATTTAAATAATTTACCTGACTAAATACAAGGATAAAATAGTTTGTACCGCAGAGCTTGATTTTGTTTAGTCACATTCTGGATTTTCCTTTTTCTTTTTGGTGAAGATATATAGTTGTATATAATAATGATGAGTGTATATAATATATATATAGGTGTGTTCGTACATACAGGCTATATGTAAGACCTAAAGTCCACCTAACACGGCCATAATATCACGCAACGATTCAAAGAAATTGAACCCAAATATATAACAACCTTGTAAAATTTAAAAATAACACTCACACCAAATATATTGACACTGTTTCTCAGTTACCACTACATTACATTATATGCATAGCCACAATTCGGACTCATTTGCTTTATTTCTTTACTTCTTTGGCTTGTTTTACACTTCTAGTAATAATTGCAGAGCGATATATAATATTATACAAATTATGATCAGTACAAGTTTCTCTCGATATATACCATGTCCAGTTAAGTTTCTTTATTTGATGTAGTTAATATTTATATATAGATGTGGGTTATGTACGTTGTGCTATTTAATATGGGCTTTCTTTCTTTTTGTTTTTTGGTAGAAATATCAAATGGGCTAGGTTTCTTACTCAAAAGAAAACTATAATATTATTGTTTTGCTTTCTTGAAGCTATTCGGAGCCTGGGGCAAGGGAGAAACCGCCGGGAAATTTTAGAAGCTAAGAGAGAGATCACCAGCCACTATATAGATGTGAGTTTAATTTATATAGCATATTGTTAGTTTCCATTCCAACCTTATTATCCTATACGACCTAGCTATACTCTCTCTATAAAATGTTTGTGTGGAAAACATATATTAATTACTGGTTTTTTTTACTCTGTGAGAATGAATTCTACGACTTTTGTTTAGTGTAATTTCGGAGAATACTTTCACAAAATAATTGCAATTGTTAGTTTGTTCTGCGTTGGATTTGCATTATAATGGGGTGAATTTTCGAGTACTACTGAAATCACCATCTTTTCAATGTTGCGTGTAGTACTTCTCCATGGTACACACACACTCACACACACATATATATATATATATATATCTATATGATAGGTGTTAGGCACAAGTTCATGGTTTTCTTCGGTGATATGAAATCATATAATTCAAACGATCGACATGGATGATGTCGATGACCATCTCATATATACTATATATTTTCTCGGATTTTTTGTTTTTTGTTTTTTTGAGTGAAAATATTTTAATTCTTGGGTTAAAGCTTTATATAACCATGTCTGTAATCCTTACTTAGCAAGGAATTGGAAATAAAGAAAAAGAAAAAAACAGAAGAAAGAAAGAAAAAAGAAAAAGAAGAAGCTAAAATGAACTTTCTTTGTAGGAATTTTTGGTCATGTGTTTTTTAGTATTAGGCTTAGCCGGCCATTTAGAAGTATAGATAATATACATGTCTATATCAACAACTCAATGTAAATGTGAGGCGTGCCACCACGAGGCTCTTTTTCTGATCAAATATATAGTTTCTATCTTTTGCTGGCAAGCTTTTGGTTTATTTCGAGTTGACCAATTTTATAATATTATTATTATTATATGGTAATGACTTTAATTATTAATTGTTAGCTTACAAGTACTGTGTTGAAACTAAAATTAAACACGTAAAACAAATTAAATTCTAATCATGAAAAATGTTTCAATTAAAAAATTTCATCATTATAATTGTGACTACAGATATGTCTTGAAAAATTTTAGTGACCAAAATTAAATAATAAAAAAGGAACATATTTATTTTTTATAACAACGATTATTATTATTATTATTATAAATGAAATGACATTCTTAAAGGTAAATTAGTCACAAATACTTGTGACAAAATATTATAATGTTTCTGATAAATTTTTATGTTGAGATTAAATATTGTACTAACTACCAAATAAAAGTATTTTCTCTTGTTACGAAGTATAATGTAATTAATATTATATATTTGATTTTTCATTTTATTTTCAGCATCATATAGTATTATAGGATAAGAGAATAAAGGTTTTTAAACGTTTTCCGCTTTTGTTAGTGTTTCCGGATAAATAAACCTTTAGTTTTTTTTTTTTTTAAAAGGAGATAAACTTTATAGCAAAAATATTACATATTTTTTTTGTGGGGATGCATTTCTATTAATATAAGCAAAAAAGTTGTTTTCGAGCTGATAAAGGGTCCGAAAAGCTATTTGTCTTTTTATAAGTACTGTACTACTTTTACGAAAGCTCCTGTCGAGTAAATAATTAAGACCATTAATTTTATGTTAGTAGTACTGTATGCACCAACGTTAATACGTTGGCACTACAGTTAATGCCTTTATTATCTAATTTCCTACTTTTTCATTGGTGAATCTATATATATATATATATATATATATACACTAGACACAGATAAAAGTTAACGTGGATTTGCTTAATTTTATTTATATAATTTATTAATTATTTTTATTAAATTTATACTAATATCATATCAATTTTAAATAAATATTATTTTAATTAAATAATTTATTTATTTTTGTTTAAGTTTATATTTTTCTAGTTTTTGAATTTGAGGGTAAAAATAATATATTATATATTATATATTTAATATAATATTAAATATTATACATGGATTTTAAATTTAAGTTTCTTGTTAATTTAATTTTTTTATTGCTGATTCATAGTATATTATATTGTATGTTTAATATTATAATATTCTAATAAATGAGTTTAAGTTTAATTAAATTTTATTTAAGTTATAAAATGTATGATTTTATTATTTTTAAATAATTATTATTGTAAAATATCTCAAAAATATCATATTTTAATTTTTTAATTATTTATTTTATTTTATTTAAGTTTAAGTATTTACAAACTATCGTTAAATATAACAATATTTTGTTAAATATAAGTATATTTTGTTAAAATTAACATTAAAAAAAATAAAAAACCGTTAAAATTAAAAATTATCGTTATCTACTCACTTATTATATAAAAGATATATATATATATAATAAATATAATAGATTTGTAAGCAGCGGCCAATATTTAAATTTCTTATATATTTCTGCATTTTCTTTTCATAGCAATGATAATAGAAAAATTGATACAATTATTAATTAATTTAATATTTTTAGGCGTTGTTTATTATACTGTACAATTCAAATATATTGTTATGGTTTTCAATATTATTAAAATAACAAGCATAATTTGAAATTTTCATTGGACTTATTAATTTGTTTTCGGGTTTGTATTTTTGTGTTTATGTAAATTGCGTATATATGTATAAAGGCACGTGCATATAACAACGAATATAGATATAATTTTATATTTTGCAATAAATTATTCGAAATAAAAAGGTTAATTAGAAATATTCTGATACTATTTTTTGTTTTAATTTTTATTAATAAAAACAAACTTTACCAATTAAGCAAACATCCAAAAACTAAAACTTATTATTTTTTGCTAAAGAATAAAAAATAAATAAAAGTGAATCCAAACACACAAGTTCTTTGTATTTCATTTTAAAAAAATAAGTTCTAAGTTGTATATTTCAATAAAAGTCAATTAAAAAAAAATTCTAAATTGCTGTAATTTTCTTATCTCTTTTCTGAGTTGGATTCAAGGTATATACAAACCGACTACTTAACGGACATTAACTAATGAAGGAGAAATTGTGGAATGAATTATTAATATAGCCTAAAAATATGATTGAGAAAAAGAAAAAAAAGTCTCCCTGATAAATTTTAAAATGTAAATAGCCCTAAAAGTATTTATTAATCTGATTTCTCAAATTACTTTTTATATCTCTTCTATATAATAAGTGTGTATAACAGAAATTATTAGTTTTAGTAATTTTTTAATGTTAACTTTAACGGAATATTTTTATATTTAACAGAATATTATTATATTTAATGGTAGTTTGTAAATACTTAAAATTAAATTAAATAAAATAAAAAATTAAAAAAATTGAAATCAGATATTTTTGAGATATTTTATAATAATAATTATTTAAAAATAATAAATAATTAAAATATGATATTTTTCATATATTTTACAATGTTAATTATTTAAAAATAATAAATAATTAAACAAATTAAAATATGATATTTTTGACATATTTTAGAATGATAATTATTTAAAAATAATAAAATTTATAACTTAAATAAAATTTAATTAAATTTAAACTCACTTATTAAAATAATATCATATTAAACATATAATATAATCTACTGTGAATTAGCAACAAATTATTTTTTTTAAAAAAACTAGCAAGAAACTTAAATTTAAAATTCACGTATAATATTTAATATTATATTAAATATATAATATATAATCTCTTGTTGTTACTCCCAAATTCAAAAACTAGAACAAACATAAACTTAAACAAAAATAAATAAATTATTTAATTAAAGTAAGATATTTATTTCAAAATTTATATGACATTAATATAAATTTTACAAAAATAATTAATAAATTCTATAAATAAAACTAAGCGAACTTGAATATTGCATGTTGCATGTTGTTTGTAACTGATATATATATATGTATATTATATCGAGCAATAAGTAACTCCAACCACACACACCAAGTTAGGAAAGAGTATTAGCAAGGGACACTCTTGCTTTTGTAATCTTAACAAATTGAAGTTTAGTACTGTTACACTAAAAGAAAATCTCATTTGACAATAATTTTTTAGTTACAATAATACATGATAGAAACCATCCATGATAAAATTCATATGTCCTTTGGCTTATAATTTTTTTAAAAAATTTCTCTACTTAATCTATTGTCTCTGTATGTTTTTCCATATAATATTGTTTCTTATATTTTTGGAATATAAGAAAAATATTAGTGAGCATCGGTACCATATATAGTCAGCATTATATATATATATACATATATAGGGAAATTTTTTTATAGGGCTTCACTTTAAGTTCTACTGGTAAGGTTCTCAGTGTTTCCAACCCGTGAACAGTTTTCGGTGCGATTTTTTTATGACCGTGTATATTGTAGCTATTTAGAGCTTCCTACAAATTTTCAGAAAATTCCGAATAATTTACAGTACCAAAAACTAAGATCAAACATGTTGTTGCAGCCGTGATTAGTTTTTTTTTATGCGCGTGGAAAACATGTTTGAACTTAGTTTTCGGTACTGTAAATTATTTGGAATTTTCTGAAAGTTTGCAGGATGCTCTAAACAGCTACAATATACACGGTCATAAAAAAAATTCGCGCCGAAAACTATTTACGGATCGAGAAACACTGAAAGCCCTACCGATAGAGCTTAAAGTGAAGTCTTATTGAAAAATTGTTCTATAAATAATTTTTTTTTCGATTAGTAGATAAGTTATGATGCTATTTTTTTTTTATGACAATATTTGCAATTATAGCATACCATCTTGCAATTTATTATTTATTTTTTTTAATATGAAACTATCTTAATTTTTATTTAAATTTTATTTTTGGCACAATATAAATTATTTCGATTTTTAAAAAAATATACAGAAAGTCTCCTATAATTATAATCAACACCCTCTAAAAAACACAGCATACCTAAAATAGGGTGGTGAGTAATGAGGTAAAAACGCCTACCCTACCGCCCCTATATATATATATATATATTAGCGTAAATTATAAGTGTCAAAATATTGAATTCTCATCTGTTATAAGACAATATTAGTTGCAGTACTGGATAGCAGTGGTTTTCTATATACTGTTCCTATGTATATAGTACCTCTACAGTTGGAAATATTAATGATTTTACATTTTAGTTTCAAAATTGAAAATCATAAATATTGCCACAATAAAACGTTTTTGCCTAGCGAACCTCCGGATTTATGATCGATATAGTTCAGTATTTGCGCAACATATTATTAGTTAGCCCCTGTGACCAGTATATATATTTCTACAGATGCTATTTATAGGGTAAAATATGTAAGCAGTATTAATTTGCCTGTGATGTGTGTATATATACAAATGTAATAACCGTAATTAATATTTACCAGCTATATATATATATGTTGGTTGCCATTATCAGATTATCTGTGTCTTATCATTACTAAATAAAGAGTAAGCGCCAGGAGGTCATTGCAGGAAATTTGTTGTTACATATAAGCTTTTTCAGGGATCAGTACGTACGGATCAAAACAACACACACCCATATATATTATATTATATATATATATATATACACGAATAGCTCGTTACGTTCTGTTGAAGATCGATACATGTATTGACCTAGCTATATAGCTAACAAGTGTTAGGGGTTATAAGTAGCAAAAAATACGTGTAACATAAATAGCAACTTATTCCAAATGACCACATGATAAACGTTACTTTCACACTAATTAAAAATATATAAGCACAAATCTATTCACTTATTAAGTGTGAGTGTGCTTTTTTTAAGAAGAAAAAGAAAATGTATATATATCATATCATTATAATTAATTCTTATTATATATATTTACATGTTGACATTTATTATTTATTTTATATATATACTACTTTTATTATTTGGTAGTTTTAGTTTTAATATGTTTTGTACAATGTCATATTTTGGAAGCACCCAATATTCTAAGGCACATGATTAGTCTGAACTTAAAGTCAGCTAATTTTCCTGCTGTCGAAAATCTTGTGTCAAATTTCCAATAATTAACGCTAAGCTTGAGATATGTTTTCTATTTTTATTTATTTTTCGTTACGTACAAAGGTCATTTTCCTCTAATTAGCTAGCTAGCTATCAATAATATTATACTATAAATTCATATGCCAATTACTTTCACTCATCTTATGCTAATTTAAATTATAGACGATATTGTGGGGTGTTTAATAGAATTGGAAGCTTTTTTTTCTCTTCAACAAATTAAAATTAGCTTTCACACAATTAAAACATAACATATGCACTGAAAATGCTTTAGGGCCTACAACATTTTGGGCTCATCACAAACAATTAATGTTTGACAGAAACAAATACAGTATCGTTGAAAACTGTATTTATGTATTGATATAGCTGTCCATTTGTATATATATGTAGGGTTCAATCAAATAATTAATTAGGGTTATTTCGTTTTCTTGGCTTTTTTTTCTTCTTTTTTTTTTTTTTCCAAAGCATATTTCTATAAGATTTAATTATTATTGATTGCTTTGAACTGTTTGTATATATTGATACAGTATACTGAGTACTAATTTTCTGAATGAAATCATATAGTTGTCCTGCACAGGCATATGTCAATTTATTTGTCAAGTTGAATTCGTGCAATTATAAGTCGAAATGCAGCCCCTAAAGTACCACAGCCTTCTTATTTTTGTAAGTTTTTATTCAGTTATTTTACAGAAAATTTAGACCTATCAATTGCTGATGGAACATTTAAGGATACACTAAAAGGTCTTATCAACTAGATTACAAGTACATTTAATAACGTGTTATTATAGCTTAATCGTTAACCATATGGTATTATTGCATGTAAATATTATTGGCCAAATACGTACACACACAAACATATGTAAATCCAATATTCGGGATCAAGATGACTTCGGATATCGAATGATATCTTGCTAATATAAGATATGAGGAGAGCTAAATAAATTCTATTGGTTACTCTCTTTTACACTTTTTCTATACTTTGATGACATGTGTCTTTTTTTAAAATATCTATTTTTACAATATAATTAGTCATGATATTTTAATTTTATTACATTTATACCACCATTAAATAATACTTATTATTCTATATTCAAAAATTAAATTCTGCAAAAAAAAAATCATGTATATAATAACAATCAACTACATATAGTAAAATATAATTAAACATAAATAAATTAATAAGTCATATTATCTAGTGCATACTCATTATTTGCAAATATATAAATATATATATTATTCACTAGATACAAGCAACATGCAATATGCATGTTTGCTTAATTTTATTGATAGAATTTATTAATTATTTATATTAAATTTATTTTAATGTTAAATAAATTTTGAAATAAATATCCTATTTTAATTAAATAATTTATTTATTTTTGTTTAAGTTTGTGTTTGTTCTAATTTTTGAATTTTGGAGTGACAACAAGACATTATATATTATATATTTAATGTAATATTAAATATTATATGTAGATTTTAAATTTAAATTTCTTGCAAGTTTTTTTTTTTAAAATAATTTGTTTCTAATTCACAGTAGATTATATTATACGTTTAATATGATATCATTCTAATAAGTGAGTTTAAATTTAATTAAATTTTATTTAAGTTATAAAACATATGATTTTATTATTTTTAAATAATTATCATTGTAAAATATCTCAAAAATATCATATTTTAATTTGTTTAATTATTTATTATTTTAAAATAATTATCATTGTAAAATATTTGAAAAATATCATATTTTAATTTGTTTAATTATTTATTATTTTTAAATAATTATCATTGTAAAATATCTAAAAAAAATATCATATTTTAATTTTTTTAATTATTTATTTTATTTTATTTAAGTTTAAGTGTTTACAAACTACTGTTAAATATAAGAATGTTATGTTAAAGTTAACATAAAAAAAAAATAAAAAACCATTAAAATCAAGAGTTATCTACACACTTATTATATAGAAGAGATATAATCTGCATTTGTAAAATATGAATGAAATTGTGATTTTTGTTTTTGTTGAAAAAAAAAACTTGAACGGTGATTCAAGAATTAATTTATATGTAATTAGTTTTTTCGTTATGACTTATGTACTAAGTAGTAATGATTTTTTTACTTAGTATAGTTTTAATTTTTAAAATTTTCTTGAGATACATTATTAGCAAGAGATATACTATTAATGGAAGCATAATAATGAATATATAGCTGAATGTTTTTTCTTTAAATGGTTTTTTTTAATATATAGAAAAACGAAATAAGTATAGTGGCATAATTTTAATTAAACTAAAAAATCTACTTTAAAATATGACACATGTCATCAAAATATAGAGAGTGCAAAAGAACACTTCTATGTATATATGCAGCTTATCTATATATTCAGGTGTATATATATAAATATTATATATATATATTTTGAAATATAAATGGAGCAAAAATGTTCGTGTACATATATTCATCATTATATTTCTAGCATATATTCTTGCATATATAATATCATGAAATCAGAACAAGATCAACAAAACTAAACCAAAACTAATTTGGTAGGTTTTTCCAAACGTAATATCTAGATTTAATCATGTATTCTAGTTTTAACATTTCTCAAATATTGGGGCTAATTAATATTATTTAAGTAGTTCTAATATATTTTTATATATATATATAAAAGTAGAAATTTGTGAAAATTGTATTTTTTTTAATTGATTTTGTACTCTAGATTACTTTTATAATTTTTTACGAAATGATATCTGTCTAAAATTCGACCATTTGTTTGAATTCTTCAACCGACTGTTTGAATTCTTCGACCACCTATCTAAATTTTCGACTAACTATCTAAATTAGAAGATGTTATTTTGTAAAAAATTATTAAAACTAGGTTAGAGTACAAAATAACTTTAAAAAATAAGTAATTTTGCGAGATCATTTTGCGAAATCACCCATATAAGTATGATATGATACATGACTACTGGAATCAAAATTTGGAGAGGGCGTACATAAATTATTTAGATGGGACATATAGGTAGAAATTTTGATTTTAAGAAAAACATTTAAAATTTTTAATTTTAATTAAGTAAGCAAAAAAATAAACATAATAAAAAAAATCGGCACTTGGTAATTGCGCACCTCGGCTCTTACGTAGGCCTGTTTCATGTATACATAAATATATATAGAAAATTATAAGAGTTTTGGGGAAGACAGTGATTTGATTTCTCATATATACATCAAATCGTGGCCAGAAAAATGATTAGCAAAAGAGCTTACATTTCGGTAAAAGTCCGAATTCTGCATGCACGTATATATGTATATATAATAAGTATATATTGATTGTTTTGATTTAATTAATTAACTATTCCACTTCATGTAGAACTATTCTATAGAAATTGAGAGATTTGTTCTGCAATTATTTTTATACCGATGCTAAATTAGTACGTTACTTTTAAATGCTCTATAAAAGAATGACTTTTCATGGTTTTGAAATATAGATCATGCCTGCAAAATATAATATATAATCATTGCTCAACATCTTAAACATATATATACATATTTAATTTTTCCAATCAACAAAAAGGGCAGGCAACACTAAAGAATTTCACCTAGCCTAGCTACTAGGACAATATTGTGTGTGTGTGTGTGTTTTTATAGCACTGCTAACTTAAGAATACGTTTATGCTTGTATATTCTAGTACAAGCATAGAAACAAGTATCGTACTGTAAATAGACACACATACGCACCATATAGATTGGGTATAGATCATGAAGACTTCCTTCAAACGATTAATAAGACTAATCAGCTTGCGTTAGCCTAAACGACCAAACTGCACACCTTACCTATTACATACTCATTCTTGACATATTTATATATATATTTATACAAAATCTCAAAGCAGCAACAATCAGAACAATGTAATTAATATATATATATATATATATATATAGAGAGAGAGAGAGAGAGAGCGCGCAGAGAATCTGACTTAATAAGGCCTTTCTCAGTACGTTTTGAGTTTGGTGATTAAAAAGAAATACTGACAAATAATAAAAACTTAATAAGATCGACTAATTACCAATCTCGGAAATGCTATAAACATAATAATTATAATTTATCTATGTCATCATTTTTTGCATTGTATATTAAGACTGTACTATAATCTTTATGAACTCTTCTCTTAACATGAACAAACTGAAATGGTCAATTAAAATATGCTATTTTTTGTGAACCACACTCCTCTGTCTTTGCTAACATATAGTAATTTTGTTTAGGAGCTGTGTTTTATAACTACTCATCCTCTGGAAAAATAATCATAATTTGATATATCAAATCCTTTTAATAAGTTCAATTCTAATAACATTATACCTGGGATAGAGTTTTTGGAACTTTTCATATATGTTGCTTGTCCAACCCTTTGAGCTAGGTATGCCATGAGATCCACCCCCCTGTCAAACACTTGGAAATCTATGAATCATTACAGTTACAAAACACTCACAGTGACCATATATATATATATCTATATAATGCTAACCATGAGAAAATGAAGGAAAAAAAAAAACAATAAGAAAACCAAGGAAAAATATGTTAGGATCCTGAATAATATACTCAGAGAACGGAATTTAATCAAGTAGCACTCCAGCGTAATAGTAATTAGAATAGTGGAATAATACTACATGTATATTTTAAGTGTCATTTGCAGTAAGGAATTCCACCAATATATATGGTAACCTTAGAATCATTTGACTAGCTTGTTTTTTCATATAGTTCTGAAATGTTTTGACTGCATACATATCTTTCTATCTATATATATATACATATATATGTCCCTTATATAGTTAGGTGTTTCATACTTAATAAAATGAATATGAATCATGTCAGCATGAAGAACTATACATAAATGATAAAACTAATAAATCAGGGAAAATAATACAATACAATTTTTTTTTTGTAGATAACAATAATAAATGAAGCTCCTAAAGACAAAAAGAAACGATTTCATGAATAAGTGCTACCCTTGATGGGGGGATCTAGGTTTTTGGAGGCTCAAAAAATAAATTTGATCTGCTTCTACAAATTAAACAGAAAACAGAACTTAATTTAACTGATTTTTGTTGGCATAATTCATCTGGGGGATGATCATCACATCAAGAGAATCAGCTTTCTAGAATTGAACTGTTCTGTGAAAGAGATTTGAACCGGCGGGATCCTCGTGGTCTTGATCAATATGAGAAATTAAGGTAGTACTTGTGATGACAACCGGATTAATAGGGTTTAGGCCTCCGGATTCACGGTGGTGATAGGCCGTGGGTGCCGCCATGAAAACCAAACTAGGGTTTTCTTCCCGGGTACTAGTGTTTGATGTAGTGTTCAGAAAATGGGAACTGGGCTTTTCTTCTTGGATATTGGAGGTGGTACTAGTGTTACTTATGAGATAATGTGGCTTATTCATGTAGCAGAATGACTGTGGTTTTGAGAAGGAGGGTGATGGGTTGATGAGTTCCCAGTTCCCAGGATGAAATAAACCTAGAAAATCGTCCTCGGAATTTGCCCCACTGCTGCTACTCGTCATCATCATCATCACTGATTGATAATCGGTTACACTACTTGTTGTCATTGTTGACGTCTCTGCAGCCTGAAATTTCTCATTAATGCCGAGCAAATCCACATGATTATGATGGTAATGTTCTGATAATACCTCTTGATCCGCCACTATATTTTTCAGAGTAGTCTCCGGTTGAGAGATTTTCTGTGTGGATTTTTGAAGCAATAATCTCTCTCTTGTTCTTTCTCTAGCCCTCGCTCTAGCCATGTCTCTTGATTCCTTCGCCACTTTAGAATGATATAACTTCCTGAAATTGTTCTTCTTTTTGATCTCTCTACCAGGCATGGTGTCTTCATTCACCACCAAGATTTCATTATCTTTATCATCGTCACCGTCACCATCATTACTCCGCTTAGTTATTAACGAATGTTTGAGCTCTGTAATGGCAGTTTTTGATTTGTTGAACAGCCAGTCGATGGTTTTGCTTGCTTTGTCGAAACCCAACATGTCTTGGAGATCAAAGAACTTTCTCGCTATTTGAAGGGAAAGCCTCATCCTCCGGTCCCTGAGGCCCTGAGCCGTCGAGATCTTGCTATGCCGGTCCTTCTTCCCAGCTCTTCTTCTGGGGTTATTAACCTTCGTCGTTTTCTCCCCACCACTTCTTTCGATCTGCTTCCTCTTCGAAAACCCTTTTGATGAGAAAGTTGAAGTAGTGAC
This sequence comes from Humulus lupulus, assembly GCF_963169125.1. Classification (NCBI taxonomy): domain Eukaryota; kingdom Viridiplantae; phylum Streptophyta; class Magnoliopsida; order Rosales; family Cannabaceae; genus Humulus; species Humulus lupulus. The sequence continues at coordinate 67,313,688 of NC_084795.1, read as the reverse complement.
ATAATCATCACTCGCACTAGTTCTGATAGCATTAGTGGTAGCAGTAGTGGCGGCTGGAGTGATCATTGGTAGTAAATGACTATACATGAGCCTTTCGCCTTCAGAAAATGTGGGCAGCTGTGAGTAACAGTCAGGGTTTTGACGATCTCGCTTCTCATCAATAATCTGATGCGTCTGATTAGTGCGTGGGAAATTTTGGTAATCGTTACTACAATAGGGAAACATCATCTCTCTTAAATAGTCTCTCAATATATATTATTAAAGAGAAAAAAAAAATATTAATAAATAGAGAAAGGAGGAAAAACGTTTGGCTCTTACTATTCTCCCGATCTGAAAATTAAAAATGGTTGGTTAGGGTTACTGCTTCAGAGAGAAAAGCATACAGTAGCTAGAACAGAAAAGAAAACTCAGTAAGAGGGTTTTTTTAATTTGGTTAGTGAATGTTCCTCTCTATAGCTATACATATATATATATATATCAGTGTCTAGCTAGATATATTTATATAAACATATCTATATATGGATAGGTAGTTGCTACTGTTGGTTCCACCTGAGATTGGTATGATGAGCTAGCTAGCTACCGGAGAATTGTGCATAAGTTAAAAGCTGAATGTGTAAATTTCATTTTTTCTTAAAAAAAAACCGGATAAAAAGAAAAGAAAGCTTTAAAGTTTGGATGATATATATAAAGAGAAAGAAAGAGGGTTATGTAACCTTATTTATTAGGTACTTATAAAACATTTTGTATGAAATATAGGTTATTATTAGATATATGCACATAGTGCATGATGAATAATAATATAGTACAATTACTATACAAGTGAACCCAAAATAAAAAATAAAAGACAGGTACAGTGAAAATATCACGTGGGAGCTGGAAAGAATAGGCTAATTTAGCTAGCTGATCAGTCAACATCTTGAAAATAAATAAATAAATGAATGAAAAAGAAGAGAGAAAGTGAGAGATAGCAATGGGAAATTAAATGGCAGAAAATGGACATGTCTATCTTCTAGGCCAAGGCTTCCTAGAGAGGGAGAGAGATGAAAGAAAAGAGAAGAGAGAGAGAGAGAGGCCAATTATATGATGAATGGAACAGAGAGAGGCTAATGTGTATGTACACTACACGTATGAAGCGTCTTTACCGCCATGAAAGCCAACGCTCGTTTTGACCAAGTGTGACCAAACGTCACTTTCAGTTTCACTCTATTTATTTTATCTAATAATACCATATTTACCACTTTGGTTTGGTTGGAGTTACTTCTTTTTTATTTTTTATAATGATAGTAAATTGAACTAGGCCTCACCCTCCTTCTTTGTCTCCCTTTTTAAACTTTTCTACTTATATATTCGTTCTCCTTTTCACGTTATCACTTTTTTCTCCAAAGTTCCGACAAAGTTGGCTCATGCTAACTTTATTTGCTTTTCTGTATAATATACTATTTTCTTCGTACATATATTCAAGCTGGCCATCATGAGTTTAAAATTTGTGTAATTCTTTTCCTTTCATTATAGAAGTAGTACTTGAAAAGGTGTTTAATTTACACACTACATTTATATAATTTTTGTTAAGTAACTTACTGTGTGACTACAGCTAGTATTTAATCATAACTCAAAAAAACATGAATTCATAAATTGTTGCTAAATGAAATATTTAATCTTTTACGTAAAATAATCATGAAGTTAATTATAGAAACTAAATTTGTAGTAGTGAGACTGATATTATACATGCTTACATATTTATATAAATAAAAGACTTTTTACAAAGGCTGATATAACTGTAGCTTAACATGTTAAGAAGACTTTTACAAAGTTAGCTCTATTATCAACCACCAAACTGATGACTGGAAACACCAAAAAACGCCAAAAATTAATTAGTATTTAGTAGTTGTTTCTATGAAGATTACGCAACGCAAAATAAAAGAAAGTTGATGGAAAAAAGGCAACATTGTCGTTGATATACGTAGTCGGAGCACAAAAAAAGACAAATTAATGAGTAATTTTAGACGTTATATGAACTCCGATAATAGAGAAAAATGTGCACAAAAGAAGAAAGAAAAAAAAGCAGTGCAGAGAATGAAGTGCAAAATATTGATGAGCTCAGCCAAATCTTGTGTTGAGGCTCAGTATATGCGTATTTCAATATCTAACCAAATACAATTCTACCTAAAGCTGCTACAAAGATAGTTACAAAATTATTATTAGCTTTCAAATTTAATTACAACTACCAAATTGCTACAACCATTTTCTTTTAATCATATTAATAAACTATATTTAATTTTTGTTGTTGTCACAAAATTACATTATATGGCTAGAAAATAAAGTTTTTTTTTCATTGAAAATGAAATATATACATCACACATTATGTATACCCAAACATGCCCCTACTCAATAAATCCAAAATATATGATGATAACCATTTTCCTTTCTTGTTTCCCTATCTTCAGAATTCATTATTAATTAGGTTTTTTTATAAAATCATTTTATCATATAATCACCTTGTAATATATCTTTATCAACATATTTATAGAATTTAATGTGTTCATGAGTGTTCTTGAAGGATCAATTTGGAATGTGTCTATACCAAGCCGATTATCTCCAGACGGTTTATGTAATTAGTTTTTTATTCAATTAGTTATGATTGAAAATGTTTCTAAATTTTTTTACGGTAGTTATTTTGATATAATTATATTAAATTTGTATTGTATTGTATTATATATATATATTGGAATAATGATATATTCATATTAATAACTTATAATTAATATATTATTATTATAGTGAGATTATTTGCATGTTAGTACGAGAACGATAAAAGTTACAGTTAGTTTATATATCTCTATCTATCATCTTCACACTTATTTATGTTTGGTCACTTATTTTTTTATTTTTTTTACAATAAATATTTTAAATTTAATATTAAGATAAAATATTTTGAGATAATTATTTTTTATTGGTTTTAGTTTTCAATTATTTTGACTGTTAATATTTATGTGATATTATTTTAGTTTTTTATTATTATTATTTTGACAAATTATTTTATTATTATTGTTGTTGCTATTATTTTTTTAGTTTTTTCAATTAATAGTTTTTACATACTTAATTTTTTTTTACCAGATTTCCATTTTTTCAATCGTTTTTATGCTAGATGTATTTTATTAGAAGTGAATTTATCTTCTGTGTTTTTAATGTCATTGTTATGTTTTTGTTGTATAGCATTATGGTATTGTTTATGTGAGTTATTGAAAATTTGGAGACGTCAGAAGATCTATTGGAAGATTGTTGAATTTCACAGTTAAGTTTTTAATTTTATTGCTATTTTAGCATGAAAACTTAATTTTTCTAATTATTTTTTTTATATAAAACAACATGTTTATATTATTGTAATTTCATTCTTAAAAGTTTAATACTCACAAAATTTTTATTTTTTATTTATTTTTGCATGCTCTTATGGAGTGCTATAATGTTTTCTGTAATAATTTTTTCTATTATTCTGGCAAAAGCAGTAGCACTGATGGTGGCTTTTGATTGGTCTTTTCTGCTTGGGTTACCTTTACACTTCATAGAGACTGACTGTTTGATTTAGTCTCCGCTTACCCAAAGCGATCCTTGTAAGCTAATGAGTTAGGATATTTGTTAGATGATATAGCTAGTTCATTATCCAGTTTTTCTGAGGCAACCCTAATTCATGTTCGTCGTGTTAGAATACTGTAATCTGAATTTAGCCCTAATTAATTCAAGAGAATCAAACAATAAATAGCCAAAGGTTAGCGGAAGCGTACCGGAGTCCATTGAATCGTTTGTAAAAGGGTATGATCTTCCAATTTTGCATCAAAAACCTTTGAAGCCTTATTTCCCTGATGATGGGGATTCAGGAATCTGAAAAATACGATATGATGCAAAAATGGGGACCATTACCCGTTATATTACCAACTGCCAAAACAGTTAGTAATATTTATTGACTATTTCTAATTTGGCCCCTCATCAAATCAGAAATTGTCTAATTGGTATCCACATATTAAAATCATGACAATCATGCCCTTAAGTCATAAACTTTATTCCAAAATAGACCACGTAAATTTGACTTATTTATTTGATGACCCAACACACATTTTATATATACAATTGTGACCCCAATAAATTTCTAACAATCTCCCACTGGGCCACATATGTATATATATAAATGTGTTAACCTTATTGAGCTCATAACTTTGTCATTATAACCATATGCATATGCAATCTCGTCCATTAACTATATCAACATAGGATCAAAGCGATTTTCGTTGTATCAATCACAACTAAACCCATCAATGGTCACATATACCGACACAGTTAAATGACATAGATCAATCATGATAATGTGGTATGAAAATTACATGCATGGTGATCTATCCATGTCAATTTTCAATTGGTCCTACTTTACTTTATAGAGATCAAAACTTTAGCTTAATGTACAAAGTGAAATAAACTGAATAACATAATTTCTGATCAGAAAAATATCCAATTATACAAGTTTCATGAAACACATAAAAAACACAAAGGATAATAAAGACAAACTCCCACTGAATCTAGATATCCTCATACTCTAAAACACCCATACGAGTAGTGTGCTCACGAAAGACCTTGGGTGACAAACCCTTAGTAAGGGGGTCTGCAATCATGGAGTTTGTACCTAAGTGTTCTATACAAATCTGTCCACTCTGTACCCTTTCTTTTACAACAAGGAACTTGATGTCAATATGTTTTGACTTTGTCGAGCTCCTGTTGTTGTTGGAATACAATACAGTTGACTTATTGTCACAATACAACTTAAGTGGTCTTTCAATTCCATCCACAATGCACAGCCCGGTGACAAAGTTTCTCAGCCATATACCATGGTTGGATGCCTCATAACATGCAACAAACTCTGCTGCCATGGTGGATGAAGCTATGAGTGTTTGTTTTGCACTCCTCCATGATATAGCTCCACCACCTAACAGATATATGTAGCCCGAAGTGGATCTCCTACTATCTTGGCATCCCGCAAAGTCGGAGTCAGAATATCCAATGATCTCAAAGTGATCTGACCTCCTATATGTGAGCATGTAATCTCTTGTTCTCTTCAAATATCTCATAACCTTTTTGGCTGCTTTCCAGTGATCAATTCCTGGATTGCTTAAGTATCTGCCTAACACTCCAACAATGTACGCTATATCCGGACGCGTACAAACTTGAGCATACATTAGACTCCCAACAGTTGAAGCGTAGGGAATCTTTTGCATTTCTTGAATTTCAAGGCTTGCTTTAGGGCATTGCTTAAGACTAAATTTGTCTCCTTTAACGACAGGGGTATCACCTGGTCTACAATCTTGCATGCCAAACCTTTTGAGTACTTTATCGATATAGCTCTTTTGTGATAATCCAAGAATACCCCGAGAACGATCTCGATGTATTTGAATTCCTAAAACAAAAGAGGCGTCACCAAGATCTTTCATCTCAAAATTTCTTGACAGAAATCTCTTGGTTTCGTGCAACATGCCTATATCATTTGTGGCAAGCAGTATGTCATCAACATACAAAACCAGGAAAACATGTTTACTCCCACTGAACTTGTGATACACACAATCATCAACAACATTCATCTCAAAACCAAACGAGAGAATCACTTGATGAAATTTGTGGTACCATTGACGGGAAGATTGTTTGAGCCCATAAATGGATTTGGTCAATTTGCAAACCATCGTCTTTGGGTTTCCCGACACAAAGTTTTCAGGCTGCATCATATATATTGTTTCATCAATGTTTCCATTGAGAAATGCTGTTTTCACATCCATTTGATGAAGCTCTAAATTATAATGTGCAACAAGTGCCATGATTGTCCTAAAAGAGTCCTTTGATGAAACTGGAGAAAAGGTCTCCTTAAGGACAATCCCTTCCTTTTGAGTATATCCTTTTGCTACAAGACGAGCTTTATACCTTTCCACATTACCTTTTGAATCCCGTTTTGTCTTAAAAATCCATTTGCAACCAATCGATTTCTTTCCTTCTGGTAATGGGACAAGCTCCCAAACTTTATTGTCTTGCATAGACTTATACTCTTCATTCATTACTTCAATCCAATTTTGAGAGTTAGAACTTTTCATGGCCTGATGAAAGTTGATTGGGTCATCTTCCATCATTCCATTGTCATCCTCATGTTCTTGGAGAAATATAATATAATAATCTGAAATAGCACTTCTCCTTTCTCTCGTGGATCTCCTTAATGACACTGGTTCTTGAGGTTGTTGAGTTTGTTCTTTTGGAGCAATTACCTCATTTTCATTTGGGGTTTGTTGAGGTTCCATATTCACTTTCTGATCAATGATAGGTGTAGGAACCTGAATATTGTCAAAAGTGATAGCAGAATTTGGGTTTGAATCCAATTCCTCTTCAAAAGAAATATCTCTAACCTTATTTCTCCCCCCAAACTCAACATCCTCGAAAAATGTTGCAGTACCCGTCTCAAAAATATTTTTAAGTGTGGGATCATAAAACTTATAGCCCCTAGATCGCTCAGAATAACCAATAAAGTAGCTGCTCACTGTTTTGGAGTCCAATTTCTTTTCATGTGGCCTATAAGGCCTTGCCTCAACTGGACATCCCTAAATGTGAAAGTGCTTTAAACTAGGCTTTCGGCCTGTCCAAAGCTCATAAGGTGTTTTTGCAACTACTTTAGTTGGTACTCTGTTCAAAATGTAAGCTGCTGTCTTTAATGCTTCTCCCCAGAGAGACTCAGGTAAGGTAGAATGAACAATCATGCTCCTTACCATATCCTTAAGAGTCCTATTGCGTCTTTCAGCTACACCATTCATGCTAGGTGATCCTGGCATGGTGTACTGTGGGACAATACTGCATTCCTCTAGGAATTTAGCAAACGGTCCTGGACGTTGTTCGCCTGAGCCATCATATCTACCGTAGTACTCACCACCACGATCGGATATGACGTTTTTAATCCTTTTGTTGAGTTGATTCTCAACTTCAGCTTTATAAGCTTTGAACACATCCAGAGACTGTGACTTTTCATGAATAAGATATAGGTACCCATAACGTGAGTAATCGTCTATGAATGATATGAAATATTGTTGACCATTCCATGATGCTGTAGGGAATGGCCCACAAATATCTGTATGAATTAATTCTAAGACATCTATAGATCTGTTGGTACCTAATATCTTAGTTTTGGTCTGTTTTCCCTTGATACAATTGACACAAACATCAAAGTTTGTGAAGTCAAGAGACTCTAAAATGCCATCAGCCACAAGACGCTCAACTCTATCTTTTGAGATATGACCTAAGCGCTTATGCCATAATGAGGCTGAATTTTCCTTATTTAATTTGCGTTTAGTACCACGTGATTCCACATGCAAGGTTTCATTATAGGATGCAATTGTTTCTAGCAAATAAAGGTTTTCATAAGCATTCAAGTAACCAGTTCCAATAACATTTGAATTTAAAGACAAACTAAATTGATTGTTTCCAAAAGAACAACAATATCCAAATTTGTCCAATAATGAAACAGAAACTAAATTCCGTCTAAAAGACGGTACAATAAAAGTGTCTTTTAAATCCAAATAACAACCTAAAATGCCCAATAGCTTCAACTTCTACCGATTGTCCATCGCCCACAAAGATGTGTCTTTCACCATCACTTGGCTTTCGGTAGCTCAGGCAACCCTGCATAGAAACACTTATGTGAGTAGTAGCACCAGAATCTATCCACCAAGTGTTTCTAGGTACTAAAGATAAATTAACCTCAGAACAGACCAAAGTAAGAAACATACCTTTCTTTGCACGCCATGCGTGATATTTTGTACATTACTTCTTCACATGTCCAGGCTTGCCACAAAAGAAACAACCTGTTGGTTCCTTATGTTGTTTCTTTTGCACTAGACCCTTACCAGCTTCATTTTCATGCTTTCTTTTCTTGCCCTTATCCTTAGAGGCACTGGCCAAGTGAGCACTTTCAGTTTTATCTTGCTTCAACCTTTCTTCCTCTTGCACACAATGAGAAATGAGCTCGTTTAGAGTCCATTTCTCCCTTTGACAGTTATAACTGACTTTGAACTGATTAAAATGTGCAGGAAGCGATATCAAAACCATAAGAACAAGCAAATCCTCAGAAAGCTCGATCTTTAGTGCCTTAAGTTTTGAAGCAATTTGGTACATTTCCATAATGTACTCTCTAACATTTCCTCGACCCTTATACTTCATGGACATCAAGGAAGCCAGAAGTGAAGTCATTTCAGCCTTATCATTTCTAGCGAAACGTTTTTCAATTGCATCGAGGAAATCCTTGGCCTTAGTGATCTCTTCAGATTCTGTGCCTCCGAAGGCTTCTGGAATGCATTATTGCATGATCATTAGACTCATGCGATTAGAACGATCCCATCTCTCAAACTCCATCTTTTCATCAGGAGTGCTTTCTGCAGTAAGAGGTGAAGGTTGTTCTTGCCTTAATGCATAGTCTAATTCCATGCAACCAAGGTTTACAAGTAATTTTCCTTTCCAAGCCTTGAAATTTGTCCCATTAAGCATGGGAATAGAGTTAATGTTGGCAGTTATTGTGGCAGGAGTAGATGAATTAACTGAATATATAAAAAAATAACAAAAAACAAGCTCACATAAGAATCCATATAAAACAATAAAATCAAATAATGGTTAATCCCATCTCAAGATACCAAACACATCATTAATATTAAGTCTTTGGACAGTAATATTAACTGTAAGCGGTACTCTTGTTGTAGCGATCAAACATTGACAATAAATTATGTCAAACAATATGCATCTTTGGACTAACATATTATTCGCAAAAAAATACCTTACAATTGCCACATATTTATCACCACAGGTATGCATAAAATTCGGCCAAATATTAACTCACCTTTGGGTTAATTAATAAATGCATGAATTATACACACACTATTATCTTGATATTTTAATTAAATTAATCTACACAAAAGAGATCACTTTGGTGATATTTTGTTTCAATTAATTTAACTAAAATATAAGATATCCTTAATTAAATCCAAAACCAAAATCAAAATTTATTGTTACTGTATTATTCCAAAATCAATAAACTGTATATAAGAAATATATACAGGTAAGTTAATATAAGCAATTACTATACTATATGCATACATATATAAGTAATCATGTCTATTTCTTTTGAGATGATTATATGCATACATATATAATACATACAATACAGTAATCATATCTGTTTTATATTTCACTAGAACTAATAACAAGTGCAGATCAACGAAATTTAATACATTAACGAAAACAAGTGCAGATTGACAATTACTGCTATCACTTTTGACAGAACTAATAAAACATACATCTTTTCATCAGTAATCATGTCTTTTGTAGTATATACAATTGGTATATATATGTATATACTACAAAAGTTAACAAATATTCCATTAACTACATAACAGTAGATATATCACGCATAGATTACTATATCACGCATAACAAAAGTTAGCACAAAATCGGATATTTGTTTATATCACGCATAACAAAAGTTGCTTATATATATTCAGAATGATATACATAACTATATCACGCATAACAAAAGTTAACAGATTACAGATTACGCTATTTAGCACAGAATCACATGAACTAATAAAATATATATATATTTATATATATAAACGATTGCAAAAAATTAATTTCATGGAAGACCAATACTTCTATATATTCTCAAGAATTAATTTAGGGTTGCTCTGATACCAAATGTTAGAATACTGTCATCTGAATTTAGCCCTAATTAATTCAAGAGAATCAAACAATAAATAGCCAAAGGTTAGCGGAAGCGTACCGGAGTCCATTGAATCGTTTGTAAAAGGGTATGATATTCCAATTTTGCATCAAAAACCTTTGAAGCCTTATTTTCCTGATGATGGGGATTCAGGAATCTGAAAAATACGATACGATGCAAAAAAGGGGACCATTACCAGTTATATTACCAACTGCCAAAACAGTTAGTAATATTTATTAACTATTTCTAATTTGGCTCCTCATCAAATCAGAAATTGTCTAATTGGTATACACATATTAAAATCATGACAATCATGCCCTTAAGTCATAAACTTTATTCCAAAATAGACCATATAAATTTGACTTATTTATTTGATAACCCAACACACATTTTATATATACAATTGTGACCCCAATAAATTTCTAATACGTCGTTCGACCAATAAGGCTGCTCATGAATTAGCTGCGTATGCACTCAGGGTGGAAGATGAACTTGCATGGTTGGATTCTTTTTCATCATTCTTATTTGATATATTGCACTCTGGTTATTTTCAATGAAATGTGTCATTGTTAAAAAATACATTCATATACCCTTATATTGTAACGTTTTTATTTTTATTTTTTAGTAATAGATAAGAGGATTTTTTGTAGCCGCAAATCTGTATACATGTATATCCACTAAAAAAATATCAGCATTTCTTAATTATGTAAAGAGTTAGGTTTTAATCATAGTACTGTTGAGAGTGATTCTCTTTTGATTGTTTCTGGAATGATTAATCGTAAGTTCATGGCTTGGTACTTATGGGACTATTGGGATGAAAGAGATATGCAGTCCTACATTATTATCACTTTTGCGAAGGAAATTATGCGGCAAATATTCTAACTAGATGGGCGAAGAGAATGTTCATAACGATATTTTTTAATCCCTTTGCCTCATAAGTTGAAAGATGTGCATCCTTTTGATAAGATAGGATTACATAATGTTAGATTGTAATTTTTTTTCCATCAATTTTATATATCTTTATATATAAAAAGTGTGTATCTTTTGTTAACTTTAACCAAATATTCTAAATATTTAACATAATATACTTTTAAAAAAAATAAAAAATAAATATTTATTAATTATATTAATATAAATTTAAATGTTATAAAATATTATTATTATAACTAGTGTTATCCCCGTTTCTCCCCAACATTCATGGATCTGCGTTCTGAGTCCATAGGCCACCCTGAAGGGATCTGAGGCCCAGATCAGGCCCAATAGACGAGGATGGACTGAACTTTGGCAGCCCAAGTATCGGGAAAGCCCAAATGATGTCATGGAATAGAAGCCAGGACCATGACGTTAGCATGTTGCATATTCCCGGATCTTTCGTCCGGTGCTTCCTGGGATGCAATGAAGATATCGTCTCCTCCAAGCCCAAAATTAGACCGGGATGGCAATGGATGAACCAGGACCCTGGTAAATGAAGAAGGATGTTAGTAAACGGACCCAGACTAGGTGGCCAGGTTGAGCGTGATAAGTTGTCCCCGATATTGACATCACCCCGAGAAATGTGGAGTTGAGTCCCCATAACTAACCTGCAGAAGAGGATAAATACGGAATGTACGACGTCGGTTTAGAACTGTACTGCCACTAGTCTGACAGATCATGTCCCCCAGATCTCCCTCGAAGCCCAAGCGACCCAGATGGAAGCAACATGCTATCGTTAGTCTTGTAGTGTGGTTACGCTTAGGCTGGCCCAATGGGTCTTCATTAATGCATTTTATATATTAAAATCCTTTGTATTAAGGCTCAATCAGAGAGCAAATAATGCTTATACCTTATTGGGCCCAGATTAGTCTAGCCCGAACCCAGTGCACTCAATTGCCTATAAATATGAACAGTTGTGCGCTGGGAAAGGGATCCAATTTCTTCTCTGGTAAGCAATTACTCTGCTCAAACTTGCAGAAAAGACCATTGTCAAAAGCTCTCTAAGCTCTAATACAACTAACTCATGGACTAAGGCTCATTAACGCCCCAACCACGCAAAAACCTTGTTTGCAAATCCTAACTCCTTTCTTCATAAGCTCTCTTATCTTTCTTAATTTTAGTTTCCGAAAAACTTGGAAAACATTTTGGTGCTTTCATTGAGAGCTGAGGAAAGCTTCTTGGAAAAAAAAGATATCGGATATCTATAACAATGGTGAGCACAAAGCACACCACTTTCGGCCCTGCTCACCAAGAACAATGCAATGGAGAGCCACTGCCCAGTCAACCTCTTCCTCATAATCAACCTGAGGATACACCTTATCAAATGCCCCAGCTTGACAAATCACAGAACTATGAAGATGGGGCAGATTACGAGGAATATTACTATGAGGAAGAGGGAAATGAGGGGGAATACCATGATCATGAAGCTGAGGATCCGGCGATCCCTGAAGAAGTAGACCCCAACCAAGAGGACCCGGAGGTGACAAAACTAAGGCAACAAGTCCTGGACCAAGAGGCCAGGATAGCTGAACAGAAAGAAGCCACTCGCCAAATGCAAGAATCCCTCCTGGCCCTGCAAGCTTTCATTGCCGCCCAAGGGTTGGCGACCAACCCTCCAGTTGTTCCACCTCCAGGAACACGACCGTCTGCCCCATAGGTTAGGGCCAGCGTGCCCGAAAATGCGAGGCCGATCCCTCCTCCGGGACAAGATCCCGAACATGGCCCACCTAACCCAGCTCAAGAAAAAGGGAAGGCCAAGGCGACCGACCCCGAGGGAAAAGCAAACCCCCGGAGGAAAACTCCACCCGTCCAAAAAATAGGGGCCAACCCAGGGCTGCTCCGTAGGAGAGAGAAGGTGTGTCTCGTCCCAGGACAGGATCACTCAATCAATTCGCAAAGGATGCGCTCGCAGGGTACTAGGCCCCGGGCTGTCCCTAGACAAACTGGATGGGAACAACTTTTCCACCCCAGCGCCTTTGTGAATAAAAATCACCGAGGACGCCATCATGCTGACAAGCCAGACGCCCTTAGCTCAGGGGACGACATGTCCCGGGTAGACTTGTGCGACGGGTTGAATGCTCGAAAGGAGCGGGCCCGCAAGGAAAAAATCTGCCCCTGAGGGGGTGATCTGAAAAATAATCTCAACGATAGGAGGAACGAGAGGGTTCCCCTATATAATGGTACGGCCAAACATTTCATGGAACAACTGGCCGCCTTAAAAAAGGTCACGGATCGCCTGGTCTGTAAGCAGGAGGGAGGAGGTTCCGATTTCGAAGAAGAGGGAAAGGAACCTTGCGCCAAACACATCCTGTATGTGGTGCTCCCTAAGGGGTTCAAGATGCCGAACCTTCCTGCCTATACCGGGAACACAATTCCCAGAGATCACCTATCGCACTACAATCGGTTAATGATCGTAGCCCATGTCTGCGACAACGGAAAGTGCCTCTACTTTTCAATTACTTTAGATGGACATGCAGAGGAATGGTGGAAGAGGCTTAAGCCAGGATCCATCCAGTCCTGGTCCGGACTACAGTCGGCGTTCCGCAAACAGTTTGTGGTCGTCATGAGGATGGATATGCAAATTAGTGCCCTCGCAAACATCAAACAACTCCCCACGGAGACTTTGAGGGCCTATATCGAGAGCTTCACAAAGGAAGCCTCCAAAACAAAGGTGGATGATGGGCAGCGCTTGGTGGCCCTGCAGTTCGGGATCCATGCCGGGTTCTCTCTCTGGGACGACATGCAACGCAGTAAGGCGGCCACCCCCGAAGAATTCATAAGGGGGGCACAAGGCTTTATCAACTGGGAGGAAGCCCGAATCCAGGCATTCGGATGGCAAACAGCTCCCCAGCCAAGTGCCCAGACCTTTCTGGGGTACGAAATGCAATATCCGGCCCCTCAGTATCTAACACCCCCGATAGCGCCAGGATTGACGAGTGCTCCTGAGATGACTTTTGCAGCCCCAACAATCTACGGCCTTGTGTCCTCCAGGTATTCCCAGACCTTGTCCACCCCATTGTCCGGGTATAGGATGGCACCAGTCGGACACAGCGCTGCTCCCAGCGGGGTCCAGCCGTCCCAGATGGGGGGGACTGAGGCAAGCGTAAACCCCTCCCGGGGAAAGAGATCGGGGAAAGGACAAAATCGGTTCGAGCCCTGTAAGAAAGGAAAGAGGGTCTACGAGCCCCAGTATTCAGAGTACACCAATTTGGTGGATACTAGGGAAAACATATACCTGGCCACGGAGAGGACGGTTCACTACTGAAAACCCGCCCCTATGTTCAAAGGGGGAAAGAACTCGAGGGAAACCAGTAAGAGGTGCGCATACCATAAGGAGGTGGGCCACATGACCGAAGAGTGTCGTCAGCTGTAGGACGAAATCAAAAATTTGATCAAACTGGGACATCTCCATTAGTGGGTTAGGATGCCCGTGGGTGTTCCGGGACAATCCGCAATCCCGGGTGCACCTGGAGCGTACCAGCCTCCCCAGGGAGGATACGCGATGGGCCCGGGGGTACAGATCCCACAGGGGGTCCCAACTGTGCAGGCACCCAGACCCGGGATGCCCTATCCTTTCGGAATCGCACCCCCGCGAGTAGATGGTCATGTAGCCACCATCTCAGGCAGACCACATCTGGGGGGGACCATCTTGGAATGATCAAAAGCGCTACCTCAGCGAGCTTGACCATGACAAAGAGGTATGCGCCTTGGTCCAAGCACCAGCCCAAAGCCCGAAGTTGATGAACCTCCCCATCACCTTCACAGAAGACGACGCCTGAAACGTCCACTTCTCGCATCATGATCCTCTGGTCATTGATGCCCAAATAGCTAACAAGATGGTGTCCCAAATATTGGTGGACGACGGAAGCTCCGTCAACATTTTATTCAAGCCAACCTTCGTCACGATTGGCTTAACTGAGGCAGATCTAGCCTCATGACCAACCCAGATCTACGGGTTCAATGGAGATTCGATACTCCCAATGGGAAAGATCCAGCTACCCATAACGCTGGGGAACGAGATCCAAGGCTCGTTCAAATTTTGCACATTCATAGTAGTGGATTGCCCCACTGCATACAACATCATCTTCGGTCGGCCCGCACTAGTCAATTTCGGTGCTATCACTTCGATCCGCCACCTCTGCATGAAATTTCCTTGCGACAACGGAGGGGTAGGAACAGTCCGGGGAGACCAGAAGAGCACCCAAAAGTGTTACCACATATCTGCCCGACCTATTTATATGGTCCGCGAAGAACCTCTTGAGGAGGAAAACGTCGATTCGATCCCGCCTTCTCCTCCTGTGAGACAGAGGGTCTGGGAAGAAGACGAACTAGATCTGCAGATAGGGGCGGATTGCGCGCTGGAGCCCATGGAAGAAATTGAAGAGGTGTGCATCAGCGACACTGACCTGACCAAGGTAATCCAAGTTGGGAAGAACCTGAATGCAGAGGTCTGGGCCGCAATCGTTGCTCGAGTGAAAGAGAACCAGGATGTCCTGGCCTGGTCTCATTCGGACATGACCGGGATCGACTGCAATATCATCTGCCACGCCTTGAACATCAACAAGGGTGTGACATCGGTTCGGCAAAAACAGAGACCTCTGGGGGCGGAGAGGGCAGAGGCCCTCAAACTAGAAGTTGAAAAGTTATATTCGATCAACTTCATCTGAGAATTTTTATATCCCGTATGGCTAGCCAATTCGGTGCTGGTGCCTAATGATGGACCCAAAACGGGTATGTTTTAAATATTTATAAATCGCAAGCGCACGAATCGTTCATATAGAATAGTGATCGTGTAAGCAAGGATGTCGAACCAAAATGAGTTGTCTAAAATCGAAAAGAAAACTATTTTAAGCCAAAATTAATAAATTCTAACCAAGCTCCAAAGATTGATGAGAATTTGTGACAAGAAAATCAAATAAGGGACAATAATAAAGAAATTAAAGACAATATATAAACATAAATTAATAATAGAAATCAAGATGATAAAAGAAAGATTATTAAGATAATAGAATCCACACAATATAAGTTCAATAATATTTATAAGTACATTGATTTCCAAGTTTTAGTAATAGTAGAAATTAATCAAACCATCACTTATTCAAATTAGATATTCTATTTAAGCACAAGTTTTTATAAAAATATAGGATTTATCTTCACTTTTAAAATTATAATTTCAAAGCATTTAGTGTAAATCAATCTAATGAAATAACAAATAAATCAATGAATACTATCTCTAAGGCAAAACATAATATTTTTGTTCTAAGCATTGGATGTGTACAATTTAATGACACATCTTACACAAAGAATATTATGTTTTTGCACTAATGAAGAACAAAGTGTAAATATGTGCTAACAATAAAAAATACATGATATTTAAGATGAAAGAAGATATTTGAAAAAGAAAATCCATAAACTTTATTGCACAAAATGGGAAATCAACATACATAATAAATACTATCTAGTTACATATTGTTTCATCATCACCTTAATAATCTTAAAAAGATTAGAAACTCATAACTAGAATAGAAAATACAAACAAAAAAATTACAAACATAACTTAGGAAAATTTGGAGGAAAACCCCTAAATTGTTCCTCTAAAAATACATAGAAAATTAATCAAAAAGAAGAAGAAGATAAAGAGAATAGAGAGGTATTGAAAGTGTAGAACTTGTGTAGTGTAACCTCTCCCAAAATTAAGCACTTAATTTCCTTATTTATAGCCAAAAAATGTGTTTAAAATAATCAATTTAAATTGATTAAATTAAATTTGAAATGATGAATAATATGGCATATAGGCGTAATTTTGTAGGGGTGATGATGATTTTGGGTAACATGTTGTAGAAAAATTGGGTAAAAATAGACAATTTTGGACAAAGTGACAAGGGGACCATTTATGGGCCCAATGAAGGAGGAGGTGGCTGGGCTTGTTTGGTGTGGTAGGCGGCTGGGAAGGGGTGCGGTTGGGAAGGGGTGCTGAGAAGGAAACCGTGGGCCTGGGGGCTGCAGCAGGCGGATTGGGCCTCGGCTGGGCAGTAGGGAAGACTGCTTTCGGATTGGGCCTCTGGAGGCAGGCGGGTGTACGACTGGGGAGGAGGGCTGCTGAAGCAAGTATGGCATGGCTAGATTGGAGGCACGGGCCTGGGCTTCGAATGGCAGGCCCAACAGTTGGTAGAAGCTTGGTTTTCAATTTTTGCCATCTTTTATTTTTTCTTTCTTTTCCTTACTTTTCAAACACAAAATGCAATAAACTCCCTACAAAAATAAATATAAAATAAATCATAATAAAATATTTCCAACAATAAAATAAATCAAGTTAATTATTTGAAAATATTAATTATAACTTAATTTATATTTAATATTTAAGCTCAATAATACAACATTTTTTTTACCTCAAATTAAACAACAATAATTCAAATAATTAACTACAACATTTTACAACAAAATAACTATAAAAACACACAAAAATATATAAAATCAAAATAAACCCAATAAATTCAAAATTACTTAAAAACTTAGTAAATTAATTAAAAACTCAAGAATTAAGCAATAATTAGCACATACAAAGTGGTAAAATAACTATATTTTGTAGAGTTATCACCTAAGCCAAACAAGACTTGGAGAATTTGCATTGATTTCACAGACCTCAATAAAACTTGCCCGAAAGATTGTTTCCCGCTACCCCGGATCGACCAGATGGTAGACGCGACATCCGGCTACGAAATCTTGAGCTTCATGGATGCCTACTCAGGCTACAATCAGATCTCGATGCATGTAGCGGACCAGGAACATACCAGCTTCCAGACCGACAAGGGGGTGTACTACTACATCGTCATGCCTTTTTTGTAGAGTTATCACCTAAGCCAAACGAGACTTGGAGAATTTTCATTGATTTCACAGACCTCGATAAAGCTTGCCCCAAAGATTGTTTCCCGCTACCCCGGATCGACCAGATGGTAGACGCGACATCCGGCTACGAAATCTTGAGCTTCATGGATGCCTACTCAGGCTACAATCAGATCTCGATGCATGTAGCGGACCAGGAACATACCAGCTTCCAGACCGACAAGGGGGTGTACTACTACATCGTCATGCCTTTCAGACTTAAAAACGCCAGAGCCACGTATCAGTGGCTCGTCAACAGAATGTTCCAAGTCCAACTAGGAAGGAACATGGAGGTCTATATCGACGACATGCTGTTCAAGTCCAAGACCTCCGTAGGACACGCTGATGATATGGCCGAAGCCTTCGCAATCATTCAAAAATATGGGATGAAGCTGAACCCCAAAAAGTGCACTTTTGGCGTGATGTCCGGGAAGTTCCTGGGCTTCATAGTAAGCTACCGGGGAATAGAGGACAACCCGGATAAAATCAAAGCGTTGATTGATATGCCCTCGCCATGGAAGCACAAAGATGTTCAGAGCCTAATAGGGCGAATAGTCGCCTTGAGCCGTTTTGTCTCCAAGGCCACAGACAAGTGCATCTCGTTCTTCAACGTCCTTCGAGGAAGCCAAAGGTTCGAATGGTCGGCCGAATGCAAAGAGGCTTTCCAAAGATTAAAAAAGCATCTGGCCCGAGCACCAATATTAGCAAAGCTGGTGGATGGAGAGCCATTGTACCTTTATTTGGCCGTGACCGAACACGCCATCAGTGCCGCACTAGTACGAGAAGAAGGGAAGGCCCAACTCCCGATCTATTGCGTAAGCAAAAGGTTATTAGGTGCGGAGTCACGATACCCACTTATCGAGAAATTGACGTTTTGCCTACTAATCGCATCCTGGAAGCTTAGGCCTTACTTTCAAGCCCATGCCATAAAAGTACTGACCAACCATCCCTTACGACAAGTATTGCAAAAACTCGAATCATCGGGAAGGCTCTTGAAGTGGGCCATGAAATTGAGCAAGTTCAACATTGCATATGTCCCTAGAATATCAATCAAGGGGCAGGCCCTGGCTGACTTCATCGTGGAATGCACTGGGATCACTGAAGAGGACGATCCCATCGATCCCACGATACCCTTGTGGAAGGTTTTTGTAGACGGAGCCTCGAACAGAAATGGAGCAGGAGCCGGGATCATCCTAGTGTCACCACAAGGACATCAATTACAAAGTGCCCTACGATTCCAGTTAAAGGCTTCGAACAATGAGGCCGAGCACGAGGCCATGTTGGCCGGATTGCGCTTAGCCTAGGAAGTACGGGCTACAAGCCTGGAGGTCTATAGTGACTCTCAATTGGTTGTCAGAAAAATCTTGGGAGAATACCAAACAAAAGGGGAAAAGATGGCAGCTTGTGTAACACGAACGCGGTGTGGGACATCGACCTAGTAGGGTCACTCCTGACTGAAAAAGGTGGTGTGAAATATGCCATCGTGGCTGTCGAATATTACACCAAGTGGGTCGAGGCGGAACCCATGAACGCCATCATCTCAAAAAAGGCCATGGACTTCGTCATCAACCACATTGTGTGCCGGTACGGTCTCCCCCACAAGATCGTGCCCGAAAATGGGAAGTAATTTGACAGCGTCCACTTCACTAACTTCTATGAAAGGCATGGCATCACCAAAAGCTTCTCCGCGGTCGCCAGACCTCAAGAAAATGGGAAAACAGAGGCCGTGAACAAGATCTTGAAGGGAACATTGAAGAAAAGGCTTCAAGCCTGCAAAAGCAAGTGGCCGGAGGAGCAGCCCCGCGTAGTATGGGCATACTGGACCACCGAAAGAACGTCTATCAGACACACTCCTTACTCCATGGTATACGAATGCGAAGCAGTCATCCTAGTGGAAACACCTGTCCCGTCCCACAGGAGAGACACATATGATCCTGCTCAGAACCACTTCTTACTCCAGGAATCTTTAGACCTTATCGAAGAGATCCAAAAAGAATCCTAGGTTCAGTTGAAGATGTCCCATGGCAAGATTGCTCGGCATTTTAACTTGAAAGTTAAGAGCCGAAGGTTTGAAACCGGCGATCTAGTCCTGAGAAGGGTCTTCCCTGCAACCCAAGATCTGGGAGTGGGGGTTCTGGGCCCAAACTGGGAAGGACCATACGAAATCCAACATGAAGTATGTCCGGGAACGTATCGCTTAAGGCGACTTGATGGAACGTGGAACATCTCCGTAAGTACTTCAATAGTCAGGAGGGCATGTTCTTGCTTTTAATTTTCCTTGTAAACAATGTACGCCCCAATGCAGTTTTTTGATTAATAAAAATGATGTGTACAAAACATCATAAAGAAATATTGTAAAACAATGGAAGTTCGTGTTCGTCTTCATAAACAAGTGACGCAAGACTAGTCTTCGCTCACTTGGGGGGGGGGGGGGGTTATATCCATTCGTACGAACAAGTCTGGGAAAAAAAACAAATAGGATGCAAAATGCAAAAATGTAGTCCTAGTTCGGACCGTACAAACGGGTGGCAGTAGAAACCCAACTCCTAACGAAAGGACGCAAGGCTAACGCCTAGTCCCAACCCGAACTAACATGGTTCGGGGGGTACAAACCCGAAAGCATGCAAGGCTAACGCCTAGTCCCAACCCGGACTAACATGGTCTGGGGGGTACAAACCCGAAAGGACGCAAGGCTGACGCCTAGTCCCAACCCGGACTGACATGGTCCAGGGGGTACAAACCAGAAACGTCTAGCCCGAACATACATGGTCCGGGGGGTACGAACCAGATAAGACACAAGGCTCAAGTCTAGTACCTACTCAGACATTCGTAGTCCTGGAGTATAAAGAACGTGAAAATCAGTCGACCGAGCATGGTCCCGGATAACCAGATATCGGTCCATGTCTTCGCCATAACGGCCCGGAACCGTCAGAACGTGAGTCCTAGGTATGAGTTATCTAAAATCAGTCTTAAAAAGGACTCGACGCATGGGAACCTCTCCGGTAGGTCCAAAATAAGCTGATCGACTAATCCCTGATGGCCCAGGCCATTGGAACTTAACCACCAAAATCAGGACAAACAAACTTGGTGGCAATTGTTAACTCCCTAATGGCCCAGGCCATTAGAACCTGAATAGCAGGATTAAA
Organism: Humulus lupulus; assembly: GCF_963169125.1. Lineage (NCBI taxonomy): Eukaryota > Viridiplantae > Streptophyta > Magnoliopsida > Rosales > Cannabaceae > Humulus > Humulus lupulus. The sequence goes on along the minus strand of NC_084795.1, from coordinate 67,292,913 downwards.
GAGAGTTAAAAAATTAAAATCTAAAGAGATCTACGATGGTCCAGGCCGTTGGATCCCGTATTACGAAATCGGGACGAACACATTCCACATGCGTAACAATCGTTTTCTAATTTTCCCAAATGGTCCTGGTCATTGGAACCAGGACTGAATACTCGACTCTTTCATGTGAGGTGGTAAAACACTTGGCGAGATTCTAACAAATTGAGTGGGAAAAGCTAGTTCAAAAGGAAAATTAGGTACACATAAAAATTGTCTTGGACGCACCCGCATCCATAAAAGTGTTACAAAAAAAAAAAGAAGAAGAAGAGAAAGAACAACCTAAAGTAAAAGACCCGGGCTTAGGCTTCTCCATGTCCTAATGCCTCCATGTTGGCCTTGTCTGCCTCCTCCTCGTCCGAGGGTTCCGCGTTAGCTTTCTCCTTGGCCTCGAACTAGGCTCTCTTCGCGGTGGGATCGGGGTAGAGCAGGAGGTTCATGTTCTTGTCATGGAGCCAGGCCATGTAGATGGCCTCGTTGAAGGTGGCCTTCAGCAAGGCGTCTGCCTGCTCTTTCCTTTGACGGGTCTCCCCATGCATTTTCACCTCCAGCTGAAGCATATCATCCAATGTCTGGCGTCGAGTCTCAAGGGCGGTGATCTTCTCCCATTCTTGGCAATACTGGACCTCGGCTGCCTCTAGGAGAGCCTTAGACGATGCCTCAGAGCCCTGAACATGAAGAAGCTCCGCCTCCAAACTAGCCACCAGTTTTTTATACTTGGCTTCTCTCCGGCACGAAGTTTCTTAAAGCTGGAACCGGGCTCGAGCAGTCTCTTCGCGGTCCACTTTGGATTGGGCCACCTCCTTGACCAGGGCTTCTTTAGCAGCTTCCCGCTAGTCCACAGCTGCCTCAAGCTCCAGCTGACCTTTCTCCAATTTCATGACCATCGCGGCCACCAATTCGACATTCCGATGGGCCAGTAAAGCGTCTTGGAATAAATCGAAGTTAAAAAAAATATACAGATTAAAAATACAAAAAGCAAAAGGATATACAAGCGAATAACTTACAGTGGTGGCCTGGTGACAGATAGCCTGAGAGATGAATAGAGCATCCTGGTTAGCCAGGGTGGCGTACCGTTTCAGTTGGAGGTTGGACATAGTAGTCCCAACCTGCTCCAACAAGTCTGCGGCGAATGGGGCTGTGTCCTGCCCCAATTTGGGACGAAACCCAGTCTCAGCAACGAGCCGATCCACGATCGGATGAGAAGCACTGAAGGCAGCTGGACGCTCGGAGAACTCAACCTTACGATGGATCATCAAGGCTTGGTAAACTTCCTCCCTTTTTCTCTGGCCATCTTCCCATGTCCGGGACACCATCTTCGACTGCTCCTCCCGCATGATCATCTCCCCCTCTTCAGGAAGTGCAGGATTGATGGGAAGCATGGGTGCCTCCAGAAGTTCCCGGGTGGTGAGCTGACTCTCCCCGGAAGAATTCTTAGGCAAGGAAAGATCTTTAGTCTTGGCCCTCTTCGCCCCGTTTGCGGACTCACCAGCAGCCGAGTCCGCAGCCCTCTTCTTGGACCCTTGACTCACCGGAGGTTCCTGCTCTAGGTTAATTACCGGAGGTCGAGCAGATTGGGGTAGGGCAGTTTCGGCGTGAATCGTCATAGTATCCCCGTTTCTCCTCAACATTCACGGATCCGCATTTTGAGTCCATGAGCCACCCTGAAGGGATCTGAGGCCCAGATCAGGCCCAATAGATGAGGACGGACTGAACTTTGGCAGCCCATGTATCGGTAAAGCCCAAATAGTGTCTCAGAATAGAAGCTAGGACCATGACATCGGCATGTTGCATATTCCCAGATCTTTCGTCTAGTGCTTCCTGGGATGCAATGAAGATATCGTCTCCCCTAAGCCAAAAATTAGATCGGGATGGCGATGGATGAACCCAGGTCCTAGTAAACGAACCAGGACCCTGGTAAATGAAGAAGGATGTTAGTAAACGGACCCGGACTAGGTGACCAGGTTGAGCATGATAAGTTGTCCCCGATACTGACATCACCCCGAGAAATGTGGAGTTGTGTCCCCATAACTAACATGCAGAAGAGGATACATACGGAATGTATGCCGTCGGTTCAGAACTGTACTGCCACTACTCTGACAGATCCTGTCCCATGGATCTCCCTCGAAGCCCACGCGACCCAGACGGAAGTAGCATGCTGTCGTTAGTCTTGTAGTGTGGTTATGCTTAGGTTGGCCCCTCATTAATGCATTTTATATATTAAAATCCTTTTTATTAAGCCTCAATTAGAGAGAAAATAGTGCTTATACCCTTATTGGGCCTGGATTAGTCTGGCCCAAACCCAGTGCACTCAACTACCTATAAATATGAACAGTTGTGCGCTGGGAAAGGGATCCAATTTCTTCTCTGGTAAGCAATTACTTTGCTCAAACTTGCAGAAAAGACCATTGTCAAAATCTCTCTAAGCTCTAATACAATTGACTCGTGGACTAAGGCTCATTAATGCCCCAACCATGCAAAAACCTTATTTGCAAATCCTAACTTCTTTCTTCATAAGCTCTCTTATCTTTCTTAATTCTAGTTTTCAAAAAACTCGTAAAAAAACTAAATACTTATTAATTATATTAATATTGTTGACTGGCTGTTTTTTCGCTATCAACTAATTAAATCAAGGTTAAAGAAAATGCAATAAAGAACACTAAGATTTTACGTGGTTCAGGTTATTAACTAACCCTAGTCCACGGGTCATTTGTATTATGATTTGGGAAGCTTGGAGGTCTCGAGCTTCTATGGACCTCGAGTAGCGTTTTAGCAATGCTCTGAATACAAAATTGGGGATTCAATCAATGATCATTTACGTGCCCTAGCCCTATTTATAGATGGCTGAGGACAATTAATTCCTTAATGAGGATTTAATACAAACATTCTCCCTTAATGGGGTCTTAACAACTAATAAATACATATTCCCATAGTTAAGGAGCTAGTGGGCCTGGGCATATCTCCTCAGACCCATTTATGAGGTTACAACCCACAATTTTATGGGGTAACACGTCCCTTACACTATTAGGAGATAGCTACATGTTTTCTCATGTTAGGCGGCGTTGTGAGACATTCTGCTTGTAGCTTGTACGGACTTGACACCACGACTTGGGTAATAGTAGCATGTCAGATAACTGCTTGTGGTTTAGGGTTATTGTGCTTGACACCTGGCACTACATTCCAAGCGCCGAGGATGGTCCTCTCAAATCTTGATGACTTGAATGGAAAGGATCTGGAGGACACCTTAATCACAGTCCTCAGGAAGTAGTCCTCCTCGAGGACATATACTTTTTTGGAGGTGATGCACAATTAACATGGGTAGCCTTCCTTCTGAGGAGCTCTAGGAAAACTCAGAGGGCTTTATCACCTTCCGCGAAGCTTAATTACTCCTTAATGACTGCCACATGTCACTTGGAGAAAACATAGACAATTAATATAAATTCAAATGTTATAAATATCATTATTATAATAATATTTAATACTAGACTAGATATTTATTAGTTATATTAATATAATTTCAAATGTTGTAAAATATCATTATTATAATAATATATAATACAAGACTAGATATTTAATAATTATATTAATATAAATTGAAATGTTATAAAATATTATTATTACAATAATATATAATACATATTAAATACATTATATATAAGTGTCTTATGTGTACAAATAATATGATTGTATAACTTAATAAGAAATTAAAATAACATTTATCATCTATCAGGAATAAACAAGTTTCTTCTCCAATCATTGATGTGTGATTTGAATAATATCATGAATGTTTTGTACCTTAAATATGGTAGTTTGTGATTTAAAAGGTTATCATATTATTATTTAAAAAAAAAAAAAGAATAAGCAATGTTTTAGTTTAATTTTTCTTTTAATATGTTTATGTCATTCTTTTATATATTATATTGTTTATTTATTTAAAATTTATATGACAATCATAAAAACTTAATAAAAATAATTAGTAAATTTTCTAAATAAAACTAAGCAAACGTGCATTGCACGTTGCTTGCACCTAGTATATATATAGGGAAATTCTATTGTAGGGGCTTCAAAAAAAGCCCCACGGGTGGGACTCTTGTGTATTGCCGACCCATGAACAGTTTTCAGCGCGATTTTTTTTATGACTGTGTATTTTGTAGTTATTTAGGGCATCCTGCAAATTTTCATAAAATTTCGATTAATTTACAGTGTCAAAACTAGATTCAAACATATTTTCCATGCGCATAAAAAAATTAGTCATGAGTGCAACAACTTGTTTTGAACCTAATTTATGCACTGTAAATTATTTGTAGGATGCTCTAAATAACTACAAAATACACGGACATAAAAAATCGCACCAAAAAGAGTTCAAGGGTTGGGAATACACAAGAGTCTCATCGGTGGGGCTCTTTTTGAAGCCCCTATAGTAGAATCTCCCTATAAATATATTATAATGAATTTTCTTAGGCATGGGTTCACTCACTACAAGAAAAGTGGCATTTGCCGACACAATTTTGAAACGCGCCGGCAAAAATGGCTTTTGCCCATACCGTGGGGGCGTTTTTTATATTTGGGATTTGGGGAAGATACAAATTTGAATTAAGGAAATTGTTTTTAGTGTATTATCGTAGTTCCAACTTAAAATCAATTAGTGTTGAGTGGGAGTAACTCATTTCTGTTTAAAGTTATTGTGTTTCCCATATTATTTCAATGTGAGACTAATTCTAAAATACATCATCTCCTGTTTGGGGTCTGAAAGGTGTAATCATAATGAACGACCTTAGACCTAACAAAATTGAATGTAATATTTGAAAGAATCATTTGTGTGTATAAATATATAGGATAATCTTTGGTTGAGACAATAGTTTTACCCGTCCCAGTAGGGGCTTCTTTGTTTTGACACATGGAGAAATTGTAATCCAATTTTTTTTATATATGACAATGTACATGGTAGGTACAGTAGACATCCCACCAGTTTTCGAGAAATTCATAATAATTTATAGTGCTGAAATTATGGTTCAAGCAGTAAATTACATGCATGCCTCATTTTTTTTAAACGAGTGTAAAATAGATTGTAGGAACCCTGATTTCGGCATCCTAAATTATTCGGAATTTTTTGAAAATTGGTAGGATGTCTACTATAACTATCATGTACATTGCCATGTAAAAAAATTGGGTTATAATTTATCCAAGTCCCTAAAATAAAAACTTCCTTAGCTTCCTATATATATATATATATATATATATATATATTTGAACATCACAAGGCTAAATCAGAAGATTTCTCGGTATAGAGATGTTGTCTTAATTGGTAATAATAGAAACATCACTGATGCATCTTGGAAAGAGCAGAAAACAGGATTGGCAGCTATAGTGCGAGAGAGTGGGAAACTTGTTCTACAGTAGTAGATGCTATAGCTCCGCCTTAGAGAGGGAGAGATTATGGGTATTAGAAATGGGTCAAAGGTGGGCCATTGAGAGAGGCTGGAACCAGATATCTATTCTATTGGACTCCAAAGTGGCAGTTCAAGCTTTCAACGAGAAGAGGCGCCCGCCTGATTGGAAGAGTTGGAGCAGTGCTTTTGATGTTTTAGAATTACTGAACAATTTTAATATTTGTATTTTGTAGATTTTTGTTTATTAGTCGTTGTGATTATGTATGCGCTGATAGTCTGGCTAAAAGTGCTAGAGGCTCTATCCATAATGTTGGATATTGCCAGAAGAAGGGAACACCCCTGTGGTTCCGAACTATATATACTCTAATCTAATTAACTCCACATTCTAGCATAAAAAACTCTCTGGGCGACCCGCCCAAGACACCTTAGATTCAATTTGTTACACGCACTCCACAAACGCTAGAGAACAATTGATTTAATTAGAATTTCAAGTACACTAAGTTCTCAATAAGCCTACAAAGAACACAAGAAAACACAACAACTTGCTCAAATAACACTCAAATATTATATAACGTGTAATATCACTATTTGACATGCAACCTTTATATATATATATATAATAGGCCCTTATATATATATAAATTAACTATCATAAAGCTTGTAAACAGTAAAGAAGAAGACAAGAATTTGAGAAAAATGCTCTAATAGATCAATGAACCCGAGCCTCTGAAGTCTTATTTATAAGTCAGTAATTGAATACAAGAAAAGCCTTGAGTAACTAAACCAAGGTTACAACTCAACTAACTACTCATTTAAAATAACAAAACAAGGAATTAACCACCTAAATAACTAACATAACAAAGTTAAGTAGGTTCTCTAACAGCCCCCTCAAAATGAACGGTCTTGGGAGAACGGTCAGTTTGCAACACAAAGAAGAGAAGGACGCTATCAATAGATGCTTTGTGAAAACGTCTGCTACTTGGTATGTGGAGGAAATGTATTGAATTGAGAGTTGTTTTCGAGTGACCATATCTCTAATAAAGTGAAAGTCGATCTCAATGTGTTTGGTCCGAGCATGGAATATCGGATTTGAGGCCAGATGTATGGCAGAAATATTGTCACACCATAGCACCGGTATTGAGAGAGTTAGAAACTGACGCAAATGACATTTTTTGTAGTAGTGAATATGCAACTGCAATTCGGAGAAGAGATGTTTGAACCAAACTAGTTTAGTAGCCGCATTAGCTAAGGCACGATATTCAAACTTAGTGCTGCTGCGAGAGGCCACCTTTTGCTTGGAGGATGACCAAGATATAATGCTATCACCAAGGAACACACAGTAGCCACTCGTGGTTCTGCGATCGTCAGAATTAGATGCCCAGTCGGCATCAGTGAACGCAACAAGATGTAGAGAAGGAGCAGCTGTGAGAGTGATGCCATGAGATCTTGTGCCATTTAGGTACCTGAGAATGCACTTGACAGCCAAAAAATGAGAGTCAGTGGGATGTTGCATGAACTGACAAGCCTTATTTACATCGAATGCGATGTCTGGATGAGTCATAGTAACATATTGAAGAGAGCCCACAATTCAACGATACTCAGTAGGATCTTCTAATAGTTTGCCAGCATTTTTGGGCAGTGGTTTACCCAGGGTTCCAGGTGTGGGGGCAGGTTTTGAATCTAACATCTCAGACATAGAGAGAATATCATGGATATATTTTTGTTGACACAAGTGAAGCTGTCCTGGAGAGTGAGTTACTTCAATACCAAGGACATAGTGCAATGTACCTAGGTCACGGATAACAAACTTGTGATGCAGCAGCTGAATAATATCATTAACATGATGAGTGGAGCTACTTGTTATGATAATATCGCCGACATAGACAATGAGAAATACTTGAACAACTTGTCTACGAAGAATGAACAGAGATGAATCAGCCTTGGAGCAGATGAATCCCCATGAAATTAGAGCTGTACTAAGCTTGGAGAACCATGTGCGAGGTGCTTGTTTAAGGTCATAAAGAGCTTTGGAAAACTTACAAACATGAGAAGGATAAGTGTCATTGATAAAGCTAGGTGGTTGATGTTAGGATCAATGCTCTAAAGGCATGTAAAGACATTTTATTGGTTTTAAACAAAAGTGCAATTTTATTATATTTGAATGTTATAATTATTGTTTGAATTAATTATATAATAATATCAAGAAAATTCCCTATTCATTCATGAGAATATGATCTTGTATTAGTACGAGAGAATTAAGATCATATATAATGAATAAAATAGTCAGTAACATATTAAAGTAAGGAATCTTTAATGAATGGTTACTAGTACGGTTTACTAAGCATATGAGATGCAAGTAATCTAGATTCGGATTACTGATGTGGATAGACATTTTAGTAAATGTGCTGCATATAATAGAGATTATATATGACATGACCGATGATAATTAATTATCCTTATAAACTTGCCGTTTGACGTAAATATTTAATTCTTATCATAATAGATGATCGTTTGTAAATCAGTCTAAATCCTGAGTATTCATGAACTCCTGTTTATGTTTATTGGATCTTTTGATTCACTCGTTAAAGTCTCTTAGAATAATGATGCAAATGACTTTTGTTTTGGAGATTCAATATCATAGATGGCTGGGAACATGAATTACAATAATGGAATCCATACTTTCTTAACATATCGAATATTGGTTCCCTTAAGAGTTGATTCTGGAACTGAATAGTTATTGAGCTCAAATCTATAATTAGATTATAGATTAAATATTCGTTAGTGAATTAATGGTACTTAAGGATCAAGAGGTAATTATAAGGGTAAAACGATAATTTTGACCAGCTCTAATTAACGAACAAATAATGTAGGATAGAACTACATATATTGATTATATCAATGGACTACTAGAGAAAACTCTGTAAATATAATTCTATAAATACTTAGAGTGCAATTCCATATTTATAATGGAGTAATCATGGAATTAATAAATAAGATTATTAGATTAAAGAGTTTAATTAATAATCTAGTTTATTGGAGCTTCGTATTATAGGTCCATGGTCTCTAGATCACCTCTTTCCTACACTATCAAGGGTAAGGATGTCAAAAGAAAGATTAATATAAAGAGAAAGAACTAAATTGCCAAGGAATTCATTTTCCAGGGCAAGGAAATAATTATGTGATAATTATTGGTAATTGATTAATTGTGAATTAATTAATTATTTAACTATATAGATTTTTATTTTGAAAAACTATAGGTTAAAATTAATATTAATTTTGTTTGGATTAATATAAAGAGAGAAAATAATAAATTGTTAGGGTTTTATGACCTAATTAAAGCCAAATTTCTTTGTAATCTCATTTATTATCAATAAAAGAATAGAAATCATTTTTTGACTTGGTCAATCACTTTGCTCACATGTTTTATTTTCATGATTATTTGTTTAATATAAACTTATATTAAATCCCGAGCATATAGTTAATCATATTTATAGTGACGTAATCATAGTGGAATATAAATATGATTATATGTTCAAAATAAGTTAGTCTTAAGATTAGTCAGTGCACAGGATTTACATTGACTTGCCAATCTACAAAATGTTCTACTTACACATCACAGTGTTATGTTCTTTCCAGAACATTAGCAAAGTAGATAAGATCGGATGTATTTGTTACATCGAACTGGACCAATATTGACAGTTGATAGGATAAGTAAACATACCATTATTATATGTTCTAGTCATATCATATAGTTGACCATAGGTTAATTCAATCTCAATTCTGTGTGGTTAGTATTCTAACTGATGGTATTATTTGAGTTCTTTGACTTGTTCGTTACTAGCTTACCCTACGAACTAGCCCATACTTACGTCTTGGGAACTCGGTAGTATAATTGAGTGGGAGTGTTAATCATATATATGAACATATATAGCTTCTAATGAAGAAGTGAAACGATGGTTTCCTTTTAGTTTGATTCAAGGTGCTAATATTAGTTTACTGAAATATCATTTACAAGGAACTAAGTGTTTTAAGGATAAAATATAATGAAGAATAAAACGGTATTTTAGTCCCATCTCATTGTAGACTTTCTATAGATGATTGAGTGACAATTATGTTTGTAACAATTTATAATTAATATCGTATCTATATTTATTATAGAGCATTCTATGAATTCAAGAGTGCAATTCCGAGTCTTTAGTGGAGTCACGAGGAATTAATAAGTTAGTAAATTTATTTGTTAGATTTATGATAATTTTTGGAGCTTGATTTCATAGGCCAGGTCCCCACTGTACATTGGATAAAATCTTCTAGATAGTCTCAATTAATTGATTTAATTATGAATTAGAATTATCAAAGTTGACCAGGTCAATTTTGGATAGTTTCACAGAGTTATGTAATTTAGAGAAGAAAAGAGAAATTATGGCAGATTTATTAATTAAGATAAATTGGTATCTAAATTAATAAATAAGTTTAAATCAAGGTTCAAATTATAAATAATTAATTTGATAAAGGATTTAAATAATTATTTAATTAATTAAATCAATAGAAAATAATACAGGCCTCGATTTTAAGTCTAACGGGCTTATAATCAAATGAGAAATTTCACGGGCCTAAAGCCCATGCTAATTTTGACCTAGGGCTGTTAATTGGCTATTATTTTATTGATTTTTTAATTAAATAAATGACCTAATTGAGTCTATAAAAGGAATGTTAAGAGAGAGTTGAAAACATAAGTCAGATTTCAGATGACACAAGTTTCTGATAGGTTTTAGATTCTCTCTAAACATAAGTCATTTTTCTAAGCCTTATTGTTCTTCTCTCTGTATCTATCTCATTTGTTGAGAATTGCCCACTCTAGTCTAGGTGATTCCGAGGATACTTTGGAAGACTGTGAAGAGAATTGAAGATGGGTTCAATTTCTTTGTAATACTCTGCCACAGAACAGATACAAGGGTTAGAGAAACTGAAGGAATGAGTCATTCATTTCGCTGCGTATAATGTAAGTATTCTTATCATTATTTCTCTTTGAATTCAATTTTAGAAACATGTTCTAGGTTGTCTCATATTAACTTGTTTAATATTAGATCTACATAAAAATAAAATATTCTGTATAAGTTTTCCTAACATATATATCTTATTTATAGTATGATATTTATTTATTTAATTTAAAACTGATATTTTAAGATAAAGTTAATTTTGAATTAACTGATATTTATGTTGGGATAAATATATTGTCTTAAAGATTGATTAAACAATCAAATGAGAAAATCAGGGAAACCTGATACAGGTTTGGGCGACACACATTGTATTGTACAGTGTGTGGCGCCTATACCAGGGATTTAATCCCTGAGATTTGAATTTTGAATTTCAAATATTTTTGTTTATTCAGTTATTTAATTTTTCCTTTTAAATATGATTTAAATAAATAATTAAATGTAAATACCTAATCAGTTTTAAATTTGAATTATATTCTAATTAAATAAAAATTATTTAATTAGATTAAATATCTTTATAAGTCCGGTAGTACGTGACTTTAAGAATAAGACTTCATTATTATTTTTGAGAAATAAAAAATATAGATTCTCTCTAAAAAGTGATGGTTTTCTCAAAACCTGAAAACTATTCTAAAAACATTCTCTCTGTCAAAACTCTCTAGATCACATAAATCAACATTTTGAATCCTATGTGCCCACACATGTCCTTGTGTGTATGAGGGTTGGTCTGGAAGATCAGGGTGTGAGATCTCACAACACTCGATAGGAAGATCGTTGATTTATACAAAAAGACCCAAGGACACTTGATAGACTACAAGAGGTAATCCTTGATTTGTTTGTATGTGATTTAATATTTATATATGTGTATGATCCTGGCTGGTATTAATATTTATTACAATGAGTCCATATATTCTGCTGTGTACCTTTGATTTGATTTTTTAATACCTAAAATTTGTACTTGAGCAGTCTATACACACACACACACACACACACACACACACACACATATATATATATATATTAAATACTGTGTGAGTTTCTTGCATTTGTTATATGTATGTTGATATGTATATTGAATGGATGGATATATTTTTTGAATGTATGGTTGAGTAATGGATCGTTAATTATATGGTGCTATTGGGTTATGAATTTGATTGTGTTTCTAGATCTTGTGCAAGCCATAAAGGGCATAGGATTTTTGTAAATTTATTTGAGAAATATGTATTTTTACAAATTTGTACACAAAGATGAGGAGGCACACGACCTAAGCCTCCTGCAGCCGCATCCACCAGCCTCGTGACTCCCTGCGTGTAGCCCAGCGGCTCCCTGCGCGTAGCCCCACGACTCCCTGCATGCAGCTTGTGGCTCCTTGCGTGTGCCCAGCAGCTCCCTGCGCGGACCCCGCGCCCCTGTGCGCGCCATGCACCCGCCTGCCTCCGCCCCTACTGCGCTAGGCCCCTGGCCGAGCCCCTGCATGCCAGCCAACCACTTGAGCCCTTGGCTCCCCTTGTGTCGCCGACCCTAGGACACCATCTTGGTGCCCAAAACCCTAATTCACGAGTTTTTGCAAATTTCTTTTATTTAATTAATTTTTAAAATTATTTTAATTTAAAATTTTAATTATCTTATTTTATTTTATTAGAAAATAAAATATCATTTAGTTGATTAAGATATTTTAACATCTTAAGTTTAAATAATTATTTGAATTTGATTATTTAATTATTTAAATTCAACTAAATTAAAAAGATGACAAAAATTGTTATGTAATTAAAAGTTAGTTTTAATTAAATAAATCAATTAGAAAGTTTGTTTCTAATTAATAAGTTGGGCAAAACAAAGTTCCTAAAGATTAGCAAGAAAGCCTAAAGAAGAGGAGCATCATTCTTGGAGAGTCTTGAAAGCTACATAGGCTTAGATTGGAATTTTATTTCTAATTTTTCAAAGGGTCGTAAATCTTAGAAATACCCATTAGGACTCGGTTCGTCATTTATTGTAATTATTTAAATAAATATTCATTGATGTTTGATTGATAACATGACCATGCATTAGTCAATTACATGTCATTCATGAAACCTCACACAATTTCTCATTAATCACACATGTTTACCAAAAAATGGCTCCTGATGACGTGGCAAGATTTTCTTCCACGTGGCTGACACGTGGCAGTTCTGAGTAAAGGGATCCTATTCGATCATCGACTAGATAATTATCGATTCGTCATGTCTCGCGATTGGGTGCAACCAATCTAGTCGCATACTATCGTTTATTTCCTTTGGAATACGCAATGTAACGCCCTAACTCCAGGGACCGTTACAGTGCGCATTGCAAACAGTGCTAAACTCGCTAATCGAGTCATTTGGCCATAATCGTGTAACTAAGTATGATTAGCGGTTTAGGGATTAAAAATTTAGGTTAAGATATAACGTTTCATTAGAACGTTTACTGTATAAATTGGGATCCCAAAAATATAATTTAAAGGTCTATTACAAGAAAATATTTACAACCAGCCGATTTAAGCGGCAAAACAGGGTTTAACCCTAGTTCCTCTCTCAACCCTCGGCCGTGGTGGTCGAGCAGCCGCATATGTACACATCGTTACCTAAGCTCTTCAACTCAAGGATGGTCCAGCTTTCTTTTGCCTTTACCTGCACCACATAGCACCCGTGAGCCGAAGCCCAGCAAGAAAACTCAATATGCTTATGAACCACAATAACATGTCATCAAATCATAAGGCGCATGCCTAGCAGATATAGCCCTATTCAAGCAGACAAATAGGTTTAAGTGATGTTGAGTATAACACATCAACCGATAATCATTATAATCATCCAGGATTTTAGCCCCAAATAGAAGAGTGACAGTTGTAATAGTCACTAAGGTAGGTTCCGTTCCCATTAGCCATGTGACGATAGGGTTACCGGGCTTTAAAGATAAGTGATCATTTCACTAGCTTAAATAAAGTAGGTATATGATGGAATAGTCACCAATATAAACCTACTGAGTGGCCATATAGTCACAACCATGGGATTCCGCTCCCTAGCCACGTGACAAAACAGTCACCTAGGCCTTTGGCCCTTGCTCTGAGTAACCAGTCATAGACTAGTCAAGCGCTTATAATTTTCATCGACCTTAGGGTCAAACCAGGATTAATTCTCCTAGAGTCATTCAACGCTGATATCGATTAGATCTAATCTTTTATCGGCTCTGCGTTCATGACGCTTATGCCGGTTCCAGCTCTTAGGTCAGTAATACGCGACCAGTGCCGACCCTGAATACTCAGTGCCACACAAAAGTAAGCCATGCTACCAAACATATAATATATGTCAAATATCCAAGCATAGGGCATTCAGGATGCTTTCTTAACAATTGCTAGCATAATCAGGATCATGCATAAACACAGAGTCTTAAGCTCTGATCAATCTCATATTTAATATTCATGGCATGCCCTAATCACATGTTTCTCGTGCATCACATGCATCACATTTAAACATCCAACATGCATCAAGAATAATCATCCATGTCATATACACAGGGTGCAATTTTCTTACCTCGGGTTCGAGCGAGAAATAATATAAGAACAACCCTTGAGAACGATCAACCTTTTAATCCCTTAGCGGTCACCTAGTCATAACCAATTGAAATATATTAATAAAGTAAATCAATAAATGGTTCACAATCTAAAACCACACTCCCGGGATCAATCCTGCACTCTCGAGAATCTCAATCTCCCCAAACGGGGTAAAGGAACCCATCCCCGAGCTTAAAATTCATCCCGAGCCCTAAAATAGGCTTGCTGAAAAATGGACCAGCGCTGTAGACTATTAGGTGGCGCTGAGGCTCTATTTCAAGTAAGAGAGGCCCAGCTCTCTGCCCTGCCTAGCGCTGCTGCACCAGGAATGGCACTGCTACACCAATTATAGACCAGAATCTTTCTGGTTTTCCCTCCTTACAATTTCCCTTGAAACCAACCCTCCAAACCAATCCCAAACATCACCCAAACATCCAATTCAACCCCTAAACTTCATTTACAACACACCCTCATCAAAACCCAAGCAACCAAACTCAAAAACTTCCATGAATTCTCACAACTAACACCTAAAATTCTCAACTGAAAACTTACTAGAAAAACAGAGTATAGCTTAAAGTTCCTGGATGATTTCTTACCTCAAGCTGGATTTAGATCCCCTTCAATGGTTGAACCAAGGTCCTAAGCCCTCAAGCCTTGCTCTCCTAGCTTGGATCCTCAAAGGAAGTTAAAAAAAAACAAAGGAAGAAGAAGAGAAGAATAGGTATGGGAGAGAGATGAGAAAGGATGATGATGATGCTCTGTTTTTACAATTCCACAGCCTTCTAGTGTGATATAATCCCTTGGTCAAATGACCATAATACCCCTAGGTCAATTAAATCCCTCTAAAGACTTCCAAGGGTAAAATCATCATTTCCTGCCTATCTCGTTAATTATAATTAACACCCTCCAATTCCCGCTATTCTCGATGTTCTCAAATGCTAATAATTCATATCCCGTTACCCTTTAATTCTCGGCAACGCTTTAATCATTAAATCACCCCGAGACTCACCCCGAGCCTCGAAACTAACCCCGTTATGACTAGACCGATAACTTGCATTCCAAGATCGTTTCATTCCGAATGGCTCGAGCAAATCCACATATTATGTGGTCTTATTTTTAATTCACCCATATGCATGAAAATACACAATCACGCCCTCAACGGGCCAAATTACCAAAATGTCCTTATAACAAAATGTGGTCCCATATGCATGCATTTATCATCATATAATAATATAATTCACATAAACATGCATATAATCATTTAATAATATAATAAATCAATTATGGCCCTCCCGACCTCCTAATCAAGGTCCTAAACCTTATTAGGAAATTTGGGGCATTACACGCAATCTTGTAATAATAACATTTATTATGCTTCCTTTTATTACCTTGATACGCTGATCTTAAGTGTAATTAAGGCCCATCGGCCCATGTAACCCTCTTGAGCCTATAAATAAGAAGAATAGGGCTCAAGGAAGGGACTTTTGAATTTTTGATCTCTTGTATTCAGAGAGAAAAGCATAGTGTGATTATCTACCAGGATTGTAATCCTCCCAAGGCTTGTGAAACTCAAGAACCCTAGTTCATTGATCACATTCCTGGGATTCAATATTAATAAGAACACTAAGTGGACGTAGGTCATTACCATCTTTTTGGGGCCGAACCACTATAAATCGATTGTGTTATTTACTTTCCATTTGATTTGATTTTTGTTTTCATCTCATTTCCTATCGTTATTTTGACTCTGTGTCGTTGGCCAAATCATAGGTCAACATTTTGGTGCTTTCATTGAGAGACAAACTCAAGAACTTCAAAAAGATCAAATGGCAAAGACATCCAAGAGAGCTAGACAGACTTCTGGCGCTACATCCACTCAGCCTCCTCCTCCAAATGTGGCTGAAAATGAACCACATTTGGATTTTTAGGAGGAAGAAATGGACCCTGAAACGTTGAGGACAACACTAAGTGTGTTGTAGGATGAGTTGGCCAATCTGAGGGCCAATGAAGCGAATGCGCGCGGAGACCTTGGCGCAACAACAAAGGGAAATCGAGCGTCAACGTCAGGAACTGAGTCAGCAGTAGGCGGACCTGGATCGCTGGCAGAGAGATGCCACAACCGCCTTAGAAGCAGCCATTCAGTTGGCTCGGGGACAAGCTGCACCGACTTCTTAACTGGATCAGCCACCAAATGCACCACCGCAACGGGCTCCAAATCCGAGTCCTCCGCTTCAGCAAGTAAGCCCTCAAAGGCCGGAGAAACCACCTACTGCTCAACAAGACATCCCAATTTAGGATCCTGAGCAGCAGCCACCTTGTCAAGCTGGTCGAGGCAATCCCAGTGCCAGAGGCAGAATAGGGCCTGGCAGCCTCCCCGAAGCCCTAGACGCCTAGAGGCCAATGAACAAAATCCACCGAGCATGGGCAATGCCCTTCTGCTAATAGAAGGCACGACGAGTCAAGCTTTGCGGTCAGGGGACCCCCACTGCATAATAATGCACAGGGACCCACTGACCAATGCAGGCCTCCCCCTGATGCTCAGGAGATGCCAGCTAGAGGAGGAAATAACGTGACCAGCCGGTCGCGCTATAGTCAGTCTTAGTTTAGGGACGACCATGACTATAATGAGGCCAATTTCGGCAGAAGGAATGCTGGTCGAAGGCATGAGGAAAGAGGTGGGGATAGGAACCCCCCACCAAGATAAAATAGGCCTATGAGACAAAATGCTGGGGTGCAGC
Organism: Humulus lupulus; assembly: GCF_963169125.1. Taxonomy (NCBI): domain Eukaryota; kingdom Viridiplantae; phylum Streptophyta; class Magnoliopsida; order Rosales; family Cannabaceae; genus Humulus; species Humulus lupulus. Next base: position 67,276,193 of record NC_084795.1, on the reverse strand, counting down.
ACAGACATCATAACGTCTTTGACCGGCTGGGTGCTAGCGAACAGAGGCGTAGAGATGATGACCTGAGGGACGTGCTCAACGACAGGCGTGAGAGGCACGATGAGTACACTCCTCCGGCACTAGTCGCCCCAGCAATCCTAGACATTGTACAGGCCCAAATTGATGCTTTGAATCAGGCAATACAACAGCTAGTAGGGAGCCGGACATCCCACATTAAGTACGAATGGAGGAGAGGTACTCCATTTGTATAGAGGATCGCTGTGGCCGAGACCCCCAACAAATTCAAGATGCCGGTACTGTCGAACTTCGATGGGTATGGGGACCTAGTATCTCATGTTAACAAGTTTGAGATATAGATGGATATCCAGAAGGTGTTAGACGATGCCCGCTGCAGGATTTTCCCCGCCACCCTATCTGACACTGCTCAGGAGTGGTTCTTTAAATTCCCTCCTGCTAGTATAGTATCATGGGAAATGTTCGTGAAGGAATTTTACAGACAATTCTATGTTGGTCGCGTACACCCCACGGAGGCCAACCAGCTGGTCGAGATACGACAGAAGGAAGGAGAGCCCTTGAAGGAATATGTTCAACGTTTTATGCGAGTGGCTGCTGGAGCTAAAATAGTGGGCGACGAGGGAAAAATGATGGCCCTAACTACTGGGGTAAGGCGCCATTCTCCCCTCTGGAACAACCTAAGAAAGAATGGGGTAAAGAGTACCCAGGAGTTTATTGATCGAGTTGATCGATACATCAAGCTCGAGGATGCGATTGCCAACGAGGGGAAATTGCGTGCAAAATACAAGGGACTAAAGGAAGATCCCACCAAAGCCACTAACGGGTCGGATAAACCCAATGGCAACGACAAAGGCAACGGGAACGGTAAAAATGGTGGAAAAAGGGCGAACAATGAGCCATCAACATCCGAAAACAAGCGCCCGAAAGGAAATAGGTATGAGCCAAGGTTCACCAACTATACGACCCTTGTCAAGAGTAGAGCAGAGGTCTACCAGGCGCCAACTCTAGCGTCCCTTATAAGAGACCGGCACCTATAAGGAAAGATATCTCCAAGCGAGATACAACAAAATTCTGTCATTTTCACAACGACTATGGTCATGACACTAATGAGTGTAACCCGTTGAAGGACGAGATTGAGTTCCTTATCAGACAAGGACACCTAAGGAGATACGTGCGAGCCACATGAGGTTCTCAGCGAGAGGCTTAGGGAGGCAATGAGCAGGCGCCTACACACGAACGCTTGCCACCTTTACAGCTAGCTCCTGTGGCAGGTACGTTATTCACCATATGTGGTGGCCCACACCTTGCAGGAGAAAGTGGGAAGGCAAGGGAGCTGTACGCTCGGACCTTACACCAGGACCAGGACATCGAAATGATGAGTGTGGAGGATCGAGCACCTAAAAAAGCTCGAACAGAGGAGGAGTTGATAACCTTCTTCGAAGACGACGCTCAGCACGTACGATTCCCACATTCAGATCTGCTGGTCATTGACGTCTAGATTGCCAACATGATGGTTAAGAGGGTGTTGGTGGACACAGAGAGCTCAATCAACATCTTGTATAAGTCTTCACTGGAGAGGATGAAGTTGTCCGTCAAGGACCTGGAGCCGTGCAATCAAACCATATATGGTTTTTCTGGCGAAGGACTCGCGCCAACGGGGTCGATTAGGCTCCCAGTTACAGCAGGAACTGTGCCTGTGGACAGGACATTACTCACTACTTTTATAGTAGTTGATTGTCCTTTCGCGTACAATGCTGTAATTGGAAGGCTTATACTGGTCGACCTGCGAGCTGTTACCTCGGTTTGGAACCTTGCCATGAAATTCCCAACCGATGCAGGGGTAGGATGCGTATTGGGAAACCAACGAGAAGTGAGGGAGTGCTAAAACTCCTCGATATCTAAGGCAAAGAAAGGTGGATCGAGGGAAAACGCCAGAAAAGAGTTGCAGATGGCCAAAGAAGTACAAGCCCAATCAAGTGATTGTGTCACCAAATAGGGTGTTGCCCAAAGTGAGGATAGGGACTTGGATCCTCACTTTGGGGATTTTGATGAAGAAGTAGGACCCATCAAGGACCTTGAAGAGGTCCAACTCAATGAAGAAGATCCGACCAGGGTTGTGAAAGTTGGTAAAAACTTAGAGACAACAACCAAACAAAAACTAGTGGAATTTTTGAAGAAGAACCAGGAGGTCTTTGCCTGGTCGCATAAAGACATGGTTGGAATAGACCCGGCAGTTATCAGGCATGTCCTGAACATAGGAAAAAGTTTTCCCCCAGTACAACAGAAAAGAAGGCTGCTCGAAAAAGATAGATCAAAAGCTTTAAAGGAAGAAGTCGAGAAGCTAAAGGAGAGCGGATTCATCAGGGTAGCATTTTATCCATCGTGGGTCTCTAATCCCGTACTAGTACCCAAGCTGAATGGAAAATGGAGAACATGCGTGGATTTCACAGACTTTAATAAAGCTTGCCCGAAAGATTGTTTCCCACTCCTGAGAATCAACCAGCTGGTCGATGCCACAGCAGGACATGAGATCCTGTCATTCATGGATGCATACTCTGGGTACAATCAGATTAGTATGCACCCACCTGATGAGGATCACACTAGCTTTCACACCGATACAGGGCTTTACTATTACAAAGTAATGCCCTTCGGTTTGAAAAATGCTGGTGCGACTTACCAGCGACTAGTCAATCACATGTTCAAGGAGCTGATCGGTACAAACATGGAAGTATATGTTGATGACATGCTGGTTAAGTTGAAGAAGGTAGAAGGACATGTATGATACTTGCAAGAATGCTTCAACGTCTTGAATAAATATCAGATGAAGCTGAATCCCCTCAAGTGTTCCTTCGGAGTTGGATCAGGGAAATTTTTGGGATTTATAGTTAACTCACGAGGAATTGAAGCTAATCCCAAAAAGATCAAGGCCCTGGTTGATATGAAATTGCCAACGAATATCAAAGATGTTCAAAGTTTGACCGGAAGGATTGCTGCTCTAAGTAGATTTATCTCCAAATCGATAGACAAGTGCGTCCCGTTCTTTAATCTACTTAGAGGCAACAAGAAAATCAAATGGACGGAGGAGTGCGAACAGGCTTTTCAAGCTTTAAAGACGCATATGTCATAGCCGCCGATCCTATCTAAGCCAATCGTAAAGGAAACTTTGTTCATATACTTGGTGGTCACCGAATACGCTGCTAGTGCTGTCTTGGTAAGAGAGGAGGAGAATGTGCAAAAAGCCGTATATTATGTAAGCAAGAGGCTAATAGGAGTAGAGCTGCGGTATTCGCCTATTGAAAAATTAGCCTATTGCTTGTTTTTAGCCTCCAGAAAGCTACGGCAATACTTTCAAGCTCACCCCATCACAATTTTGATCGACCAGCCTCTACGGAAAGTTCTGCAGAAGCCAGAAGCCGCAGGTCGATTATTGAAATGGGCGGTAGAACTTGGGCAGTTTGAAATCTCTTACTTACCACGAGCAGCGATAAAAGGACAAGCTCTGGCCGACATCGTCACAGAGCTCATTGGGCTTTCAGACAGTGAGCAAACAAAAGAGCCTGAACCTCAAAGCCAAACTCCCTCTTGGAAGTTGTTCATAGACGGTTCTTCTAATGAACATCATGCTGGAGCCGGAGTGATTATGATAACGCTTAAAGGGCATCGATTTCACTGTGCAATTAGATTTGACTTCACGACGTCTAACAACAAAGCCGAGTATGAAGCGCTGCTCGCAGGTTTACGGTTAGCCAAGGACATGAAGATAAAGTCACTTGAGATCTAAAGTGACTCCCAATTAGTGGTTAATTAAATTACTGGGGAATATCAAGCTCGAGGTTTGAAGATGGTTGCTTACATGAATAAAGAAAAATATTTATTGGCACAGTTTGAGAGCTATGCTCTCCAGCAAGTACCTCGTGACCAAAACTCGAATGCTGATGTTCTGGCCAAGTTAGCGAGTGCCAAGGATGTTGACACCCTAAATATAGTACCTGTTGAATGACTGTCCACACCGAGCATCCAAGTAGAAGAAACCTCTCTGGTGATTCAGGCAGTGGATACATGGATGGCACCTTTGATTGAGTACTTGACACATGGAGTGTTTCCTACGGAAAGGAGCAAAGCCAAGACTCTCCAGCAGCAGGCTGCTAGGTTCATCTTGGTCGACATAATTCTATACTGAAGAGGATACTCTATGCCACTCCTCAGGTGTATTTCAAAAGAAAAGGCCAAAGAATTAATGAGAGAGGTCCATGAAGGCTTTTGCGGGGACCACGCTGGGGGGCAGAGTTTATCAAAGAAAATTCTAAGGCAAGGGTACTTCTGGCCAACAATGAATGAAGATTCGATGGAATTTGTTCGAAGGTACGACAAGTGCCATAAATTCTCTAAGATTCCACGAGCAGCTCCTAATGAGGTAAAGCAGATGCAAAGTCCGTGGCCATTCACAGTATGGGGTATAGACTTGATCGGATCTTTGCCCACAGGGAAAGGCGGCGTCAAATACGCCGTAGTGGCTGTCAATTACTTCACAAAGTGGGCCGAAGCCGAACCACTTGCAACCTTAATGACCAATAAAGTGCTAGATTTTGTGGTCAAGAACATTGTGTGTCGCTATGGGTTGCCAAGAAATATTTTCTCAGACAACGATGCACAGTTCGATAGTGATCTGTTCACGAATTTTTGCGAGCAGCATGGAATTATCAAAAGCTTTTCTTCAGTTGCTCACCCTCAGGAAAATAGGCAAGTCGAGGCAGTCAATAAAACGCTAAAGGATACTCTGAAGAAAAGACTTGAAGAAGCAAAGGGGGGATGGCCGGAGAAATTTCCTGAAGTCCTCTGGTCGTACAGAACATCCCATCGAACAACAACATGTCCTACTCCATTTTCCTTAGCTTATGGATATGACGCTATGTTGCCTGTTGAATTATATCCACCATCGCATCAGAGGATGACATACAATCAAGGCTCCAATATCCAGTTATTGATGGAGTCCTTGGATTTGGTCGAGGAAAGGCGCGAGCAAGCCCAACTCAGAGTAGCAGCTTACCAGCAAAAGGTCGCCCGGTATTTCAATTCTAAAGTACATGAAAGGAAATTCAATGTGGGAGATCTAGTGCTTATAAGGGTTTTCCTTAACACCTGCGACCAAGCTACTGGAGTACTCGAACCTAACTAGGAAGGACCCTACCAAATAGAAGAAGTCCTCCATCCAGGCACTTACAAACTTGTTCGCTTAAATGGAGATCTCATTCCTCATTATTGGAATGGAGAACACCTGCGCAAGTACTATCAATAAACAATTCTTCTTAAAGAATTGACTTGTATTAATTTTTCCTTTTACAAGTTTATGAACGAGGGTTAGTCATTTTTTGTGACTGATCGCTTATAAGTGTAAGATCATTTTAGTGATCACTCGTATAGACACAATTTGTCCATTTATTACGACAAATAAAAGGGACTGTGTGCAGCCAGTCAATCTTGCCAACTATTGTATTTATTACAAGTATTTGCTCATTACGTGTGTTGTTTTGCAATATTTTCATTTTTACAAGTATTTATTCCAACCAAAAATGTTTGAACAGGTCCTAGTCAAGGCAAGTGACCGAGGACCTAAAGCTCCTCAATCACTTGGGGGGCATATAAGGTATCTAGTAAGCAAAGCATATCAAAAGGTATGTAAACACACGAGCAAAATAGGTGAAAGCATGCTACGGTGCTTAGAGTATTTTTCAAATTTTTTGTTATTTTGTGAAATCAAACCAAAGTACTATGCTAAGTTCGGTCATGCGAATAGATGTTATAATAGAATGTAAATATTATAATATCAAAAATGAAATCCTTTACACCGCAAGCAGTTACTGCTCGGATGTAATTTTCTGTTAAAAGGAAAAAGCTGCTCGTGCAGCAATAAAAATAAAAATTGTCTTTACATCACGAACCATAGTTTGTGTATGTCAAAATAAAAGTTAAAGAAAAAACAGATAAAAGTTACAAAGCGGCTGGAGGATCATGCATAGGCTCTTGTGGCTGCTGGTCGACGGCAACTCCTGCGTCTTCCTGGACACCCTCAATGCCTGTTGCTAGAGAGATCTCGGGAGATCCTTGAGTCTTCTCTTCTTCCAAGCGAGCAGCACACCTCGCCAGATCTACCTCCCTAATATGATCTGGTAGATAGGAAAAGTTGGCATTGGGATTGCACTTCCAGAACATATAGAAACACTCAAACGCCACCCCTTGTAGTTTTCAAGGTTGCGGGCATTCGCCTCCTCCAGTTCAGCAATCTCCTTGCGGCTTATCTCCAGCCCTGCTTGAAGCTTGTGGGCTTCCCGATAGTTCATTAGCGAGGCCTCTTTGTACTGCTCTTTGGAAGCAGAGACCTTGGCAATTGAAGCTTCAAACTTCTTCAACTCCTCTCAGAGGGAGGCGAGCTTAGCCTCGGCCATTTGCAACACCTCGGTATGCTTCGCCTCGACCTCCTTGAGTGCCTCGGAATGCTTCGCTTCAACTTCCTTGAGTTGCTCGGCATGTTTAGCTTCGATTGCCTTAAGCTGCTCAACATTTTGGGCCTTGGCTGTGCCAAGCTGGTCGCTAAGCCTTTTCTCAAACTGAGCAGCCAGTGCCCTCAAACTCTGCCAGCCGGAGCACATGGTGAGAACTCCTTGCAATTAGTAATAGATAAAGCTGTTAGTAGGAATAAATTGACAAGAAAAATTAATAAAGTATGGTAAAAATGGTGACTTATGCTAAGCACTTCGTTCTGTCCATGATTGAAGACCTGATCGACCTCCATAGAGCCAGTCTCTTGGATGGCCTCTCGGCTATGGTGATGCTTTGTTATCTTGGTCAGCCTATCTTTGGCTAAATTGAGCACCACACTGGTCGTCATGCATCTGGTTGTTGGAAGCTGGAGGAGTGAGGTCAGCAGGTGCTACAATAGGAGTCTGTTTGACTGGAGCTGAAGGATTTTGATTCACAGGAGGAGTCGTCTCTCTGGCAGGAATTGGTGGAGGAGTTGTCTCTTTGGTGGGAGTTGGTGCAGGAGGAACCTCTGTTCGAGCTTTCTTCGCGGAGGGGTTGCTGCAGCCCTCCCCAGGCTAAAAGTATAATACCTGAGCTATAATTACTGTTCGCTACACTATTTACTTTACTAGTGATACACTCACTCTCTGGCCTGAAGAAGTCTGAATTTAAAGTAGGGGTGTATTTAAAGTTGCCGTACTCATCGAATAAGTGACAGAGAATAGGCAGACTATCTAAAAGCGAAAAATCAGTACCGTTCTTGTCGGATGATTCAAGAATAGGCTCGGGGTGTTCAGAAACCTTCTTCTTGCCCTTCCCTATAGGGACCGGAGAAGCAGCAGTTCGCGGGGCGCCAGTAGGTTTGTTGATGGTCACTCTCGTTGCCCTCCTCGTCGGGGGTTGTGACACATCCTAGTGTTGCTCGGGGACTTCACCACCAGTGGCACTCCCCGCTGTGGATTCCCTCACATCCTGGTGAGGTGCCAGAAGGCTGACCAACCTCAGATTGGCCTCTGTGACTAGCTATTTGACGCTTTTTCTACGTTGGTCATGTTGGCCAAAGATGCCACTCGTATCTCCATCTATGGAGTAGTAGCTGGTCGTAGCCATGGACCTGAACGGTATAAAAATTCTCTTTAACACGTGGGAAAGCTAAAGGAATTAAGCGACTAGTGAACAAATTTTTTTACCTCCTTCAGTGAAGGCCAAGTTGTTGGCGCCGGGTCTGTGGTTAAAAAGTACTCCTAGAAGCACTTTCCTACATTGGATTTGTAGGTGGTCTCACTCAGGAAAACGTGAGTCGATTTCTGGTGGCTGAAATGAAAAAACCCCGTATTGTTTTGGTTAGGGTTGGACTTGAGATCGAACAAGTTGTTGATCTCATGTGGTGTGGGAACATGCCACTTTTTATGGCTATAGAGGATATAGAGGGTAGAAAACATTCTATACCCATGTTATCCCCAAAAATTGGAGATCGATGACGTGACAATAGAGGTGACAAGTGGCAGTCATGGTCCGTAAAAGACACATTAATAAGTCAATAAATATATTGGCTCCTCAGAGTTGTGATAAAGTGATCTGGCTTAGGAGTAGCCAAGTAGGCCATTGAAGAATTTTGATTGGCTTGAGAAGTGTCATGACCAACCAGGAATGACTTGTCTGCCCAGGAGTGACTTGTCTGCCCAGTAATGACTTGTCTGCCCAGTAGTGACTTTGCTGCCCAGGAGTGACTTGTCTGCCGAGGAATGACCTTGCTGCCCAGGGATGAACTTGGACAATCGGTCATGCACGTGTCCGACCAGCCAAGTGCATGTCCTACCAGTCAAGTGCATGTCCTACCAGCCAAGTGCATGTCCTACCAGCTAAGTGCATGACTGCCCAGTAGAGGTATGGTCGACCAGAAGGTGATATTCATCAACCAGGTAGAACAGACTACGTTAAGATTCCCAGAAACGGCTTCAACAAGAATCGGTCTTGGCATACGCGGGAATCTCTCATTCTTCCCACAAATTTGGTGTTCTGTTACATTTTGAATATTTTTGTAATTTAAATGTAATAAATATAATAAAATATCCCGATTATGGGGATATCATCTGTACGATCCTAAGCCTATAAATACAAGGCTTATGGCATCATAAAGTGGACTTTTGGAAATTTTGGGTCTGAATTTTCTAGAGAGAGAAAGTGCTTGTATCTGAAAGAATTATTGTATTCTTGTAATCTGTACTGAAGAAACTCAATTGGCTTAGTTCATCTGATCTTGAGTACAGATCTATAATCACAACTCTAAGTGGATTAGGCTATTACCAACATATTGGGGCTGAACCACTATAAAAATTGCGTGTGTTATTTACTTTCTGTTCAAAATTGTCTGTGTCGTTTAATTTCTCTTGAAGGCTTTATCGTTTTTGACGTTCTCACGTCGTTGGCCAAAAACACGGTCAACAACCCATTTGGAGCTATTTGAAAGGGAGCGACCCCAAAATAATTGGCCACTCCCTGGTAAAAAGGATGGAGAGGCAAGATTGCTCCTGCCTCAATGTGGCATCTTGACTAGGCACTGAAGGCGCTGCCGGGTAGGTTTGCCCGCTAGTCGACGGTGGGTTTAAATAAAGTTACCCCAGGAAGTCAGTACTTCCTGAGGTAATTGGTTAGCATCCTAGTAGTAATGTTGCTAGGGGGTGCAACATACCACTCAACGTTTGGTCGAAGGACGTCCTGGGGTTGGGCTTGTGTTTAGATTCCTGGCTCAAGGGTGTTTTCAGCTCGACTGCTGGTCGAAGGAATTTCAGCCCGAGGAGCAGGCTGATTTGCTTGAGGTTGGTTGGTTTCTTTTTCTGGGCTGTGGATTTTACTCTACCCATGTTTGATGGACTGGTCGAAGGTCTGATAGATGGGGTATGGGAAAAAGGAATCTCTGGAATGAGTAACGACAGCTGTTCTTCGTCCTCGAGCATGTGAGCGAGCAGGTCGTCATCGATTGGCCTCTCACCTCCCCATGGATCGTGCATGAAAATCTGCGAACAAAGAAGGGGAGATGAGAATCTACGACCCAAAAGACCAAGAGGTGTAAAGAGTTGGAATAACGTTGCTCGTGTATAAAAGTTAAGCTTTTATACGACCAAAAACATTCTAACAAAAACATTAGGTTCTATGCGAACAGTTTGGAAAATGGATCAAAAAGCAGAAGTAAAAGGTTTTTCAGGAGAAACTTTTTTGACTCTGAAGGGGCGGGAAAAACCCAATTTTTCTACATGCTTAAAAATTGAATTTTTACTTCGATTTTACGCCATAAATTTATTATCCTAACTACCAAACTGATCCTTAACCCCTGCAAAGTATTATTTCAAGCTCAAATATACATGCCTCTTTTGCCTCGAAACAAAGTTTTCAAGAATAGTAAAAAATATTCAAGAACTCAGAACCTAAAATGGGGATGAAATGGATATTGCATGGTATCTCAACAACTGAAAAGTTTGAGAAACTACTTATACAGAGGATGGAGTAGAGTTTTGAGACGCTAAACTCGATTTGGCTGAGCAGGAACTTCGTGAATCGTCAAAGACCGTTTGAAGCTTCTGAAGATATTACGCCTTGTTCTTCGGTGTTCTTGAGGATAAAAGTAAAACGTAAAAAGTAAAAAATGATACTGATGGATTATTTATATTAGTCGAGGAGCAGTTACCGAGGCAATCACGAGGGGTAACTTTCCAAGGCATGGTTAAGTGTAATAGCTGTTAGACCACTTTTGGGAAACGTAAAAGACATGATTAATTGCCTTTTTCGAGAAGGCATGGATGGCTCTGACAGATTTGATAGGGTATGCGAAAGGTCGGTCACCTAAGTTTACTTTATGCTTGGTCGAAATAATATAAACTTGGGGGGGGGGGGGGGCAAATGTTTACCCAAAAATGGCTCCTGATGACATGGAAATATTTTCTTCCATGTGGCTGACACGTGGCAGTTCTGAGTGAAGGGATCCTGTTCGATCATTGACCAGATAATTATCGATTCGTCAAGTCTCACGATTGGGTGCGACCAGTCTGGTCGCATACTTTCGTTTATTTCCTTTGGAATACGCAATCTTGTAATAATTACATTTATTATGCTTCCTTTTATTACCTTGATACGCTGATCTTAAGTGTAATTAAGGCCCATCGGCCCATGTAACCCTCTTGAGCCTATAAATAAGAAGAATAGGGCTCAAGGAAGGGACTTTTGAATTTTTGATCTCTTGTATTCATAGAGAAAAGCATAGTGTGATTATCTACCAGGATTGTAATCCTCCCAAGGCTTGTGAAACTCAATAACCCTAGTTCATTGATCACATTCCTGGGATTCAATATTAATAAGAACACTAAGTGGACGTAGGTCATTACCATCTTATTGGGGCCGAACCACTATAAATTGATTGTGTTATTTACTTTCCATTTGATTTGATTTTTGTTTTCATCTCATTTCCTGTCGTTATTTTGACTCCGTGTCGTTGGCCAAATCGAAGGTCAACAACACATCATTTAGAAATATGATTATCTAGAATTATCCTATTTGTTTATATGAATTGTTTTGGAGAAACCAATTGCAAGTAAACTACTAAGTATTAAATTAGTTAAAACTTGGTAACTCACACCATAATAAAGACAATAGATTTTATTGGCCTTTAAGATAACCAACTTTATGTAAAAAGAGTTTTTATAAAGCTAGATGAATGTAATAGGTAATTATCTAGATCACATTAATTATAGAAATAGACTCTTTTATAATTATGAATTTTGTATTTAATTACATTCACATGGTTATTAATAAACTAGTAATTAATTTATTAGTTTAATAAAACACCTTTAATCTAAAATAGTAAGTGGGAGAATGTGAACATGTGACCTATGATCTCCATTATTAGTACAACATCGTGAGCTATGAATAGGGCCTCGAGACGGCTTTGTTTTCGCCCCCATAAGGAAGGTTTCTAGACATATTAATATCAAGGTTGGCTTCTTACGAAAATATGAAGAAGTGACGTATTTTAGGCTTGATCGACCTTAAGGCGACACTCTATAAGTTAAGTCATGAATTCCGATATAGTGGGTTACACTTACAAAGATGTAATTAAACTTTTGCGGTGGATAATTGCATCTTGACCAAACTAGCGGTACTTTATATTTAAAAGAGAAAATAAAGAGTTATTTTAAGTTTTAAATTATAATGATAAGATTGTCTTATAAGCTATCTGAATTTACCCTTAGACAAAACTTTATTTGTTGGGTAATTTTTGTTATAAACACGTTTCCTAATACGCAGTGGAAATGTGGTGGGTTGGCCCAGTGCACAATTTTTTTTTTTTGTAACATATTTAAACTACCTTTAAATATGCGGATCCATTAATATACATACATTAATCATAAGCGAGAAAAGAATAGAAAACATACTTCTTGATGCCTATCAAGTGTCCTTTCTATCTTTTCGTAATTTGAACGAACTTCCTATCCAAGCTGCTCCCAGATACTCACACCAAGATCATCCACAACGTTCTCTACACCTCAAGAAGTGTGTGTGCACTTAGAGAATAAATGATAGTTAAATTTCTGATTCAACTTGATGTACTCAACACATGAGATCAAGAGAATAGACCTGAGATTGGTTTTTTTATTTTTTTCAGGGAGAGATAAAAAAGTATTGTTCTTTTCTTTAGATTGAATAATAGAGTGTGTCTTCTTATTTTCTGATAAGTCAAACTTAAAAAGAAAATATTTAATTTAAAAAAAATAAATATGTAACTAATTTACATTTTATCTTTTAATTAATTAATTATCTCATTAATGAAAATATCCAAAAACTAACTTTTGAATTTTCCATTAATTAATTAAATAAATAAAATTGAAAAATCTATCCCTAAAAACTATGCAGTACATGCCACACACAGTCCATGGACTGTGTGTGTCGTGTACCACCCTATATTTTAGGGATATTTGATTTTTCCATAATTATTTAAGTATTTATTCAAACTACCTTATCAGATAAAAATCCAACAACCTGATAATTAATTCAAATTTGAATTAATTATATTTTTAACTAATTATCAAATATAATTAATTATTTGAATAAATATCAATCTTTTTAAATTCAAATCTAATTTAAACTTATCAAATTATTATCTCCCACTAAAATAAAGATATTTAATTAATTCTACCAATTAATTAAAACCAATTTAAATTAAATAATAATTTCGAAATTAAATATTTAATTTATTATAATATTAAAAATTATAATTAATTAATTATTGAATATAATTTTAAAAATAAATTTAATTATTTAATATAATTTCAAAAATTACATAATAATTAAATATTAATTAATTTTGTTAAGCACAACTAATTTGTAATTAATTAATCACTATTATCACATAATTGCATATTTCAACAAATTTCTTCTTAAATATGTATTTCAACAATTTTTCCCTTTATATCATCTCTTGCCTTGAATAGTGTTGATAGAGCCGCTGTGGGGGCCTATGGACCTATAATTCCAAGCTCCAATAAATTTGAGATTATTAATTAAACTCTTTAATTAAATAATCTTAATTTATTAGTCTCATGATTACTCTATTATAAATATGAGACTGCACTCTTGTAATTATAGACATTTCATTTACTGAGTACTTTATATAATAAAGTGTCCATTGATATAATCATTACATACAAATTAACCTTCTAATAATGGTTCATAATTAATCGGGAATAAAATTACCGTTTTACCTTTTTAATTATATCTAGTTTCCTTAAGTACCATTGGCTTTACTAGTGAAGGTTAATTCATAACTAAATTAAGAATTTAAGCTCAATAACCTTTCAGTCCCAAAAGTCAACCCTTAAGAGAACCATTATTCAATCTCTTATGAGAAGGTATAGATTCCATATTTGTATACTATGTCCCCAGCCATTTACATTAATGAGTTTCCAAAACAAATGTTTCTAGCCTAATCATTCTGACAGACCCTAACGAGCGAATCAAAGAACTCATGTAACATAAACAGGAGTTCATAATTACTTCAAGATTAAGATCTATTTATATATGATCATCAGATGATATATTTAATTAATACTTCGAAACAGTATTTAACTAAGTATTAATAAACATATCTGGTCCAGTTTTATATATTCTCTACTATATAAAGTACCTCCACTAAAGTGTCCTACTACATTAGTAATCCAGATCTAGATCACATGTATTCATAATACTAGTGAACCGTACTTGTAGTAATTAATCTAAAGATTCCTTAACTTTATTTTACTGCGAACTATTCAAGTTAATTTATCTCAAACACAATCCTCGCGTACCAATACATGTTTGAGATCACATATATGAACTTAGGAATTTTTATGATATTTACATAATATTATCACAGAATAATATAGTCCATAAAATATATATATAAAAAATTCAATTTATTTATTTATTTCTTAAAACAATTTCTACTACATATGCTTTCAGGGCATAATTCCCAACAATCTCCCACTTGCCCTAAAGCAAATGAGGCATCTATCTAATTCCCATGTTTCTTACATGCTGCTTAAAATATTTTATGGAAAAAGTCTTTGTGAAAGGATTTGCAAGATTATTCTCTGAAGCTATCTCCATAACTGCAACATCTCATCAATAAACTATCTCTCTTACCAAGTGATACTTCCTCTTGATGTGCTTTTCCCTCTTGTGACTCCGTGGTTCCTTTGAGTTAGCTACTGCCCCACTGTTATCACTGTATAGGACTAGTGGCTTATCCACATCTGGCACTACTTCCAGATCTGAATAAAACTTTTTGAGCCACACAGCCTCCTTAGCTGCTTCACAAGCTGCTATATACTCGGCTTCCATGGTGGAGTCTACAATGCTGGTTTGTTTAATACTTTGCCAGACTACTGCTCCTCCTCCAAGAGTAAACACTGATCCAGAAGTCAATTTTTGACTATCTCTGTCTGATTGAAAATCAGAATCAGTGTAACCAATGGGCTTCAGGTCTCCACCTCAATATACAAGCATATAATCTCTAGTATTTCTAAGATACTTGAGAATATTCTTCACTGCAATCCAATGTCTCAATCCAGGATTGGATTGATAATGGCTGACTATCCTTACTGCATAAAAAATGTCAAGTCTTGTACACAACATGACATACATTAGACTGCCTACTGCTGAGGCATATGGATACTGTCTCATATCTTCCTCTTTCTGAGGTGTTTTAGGACACTGCTCCTTGGAAATGAATACTTCAGAATGGGTTGGCATATCACCCTTTTTGGAGTTTTCCATATTAAAGCGTTCTAGCACCTTATCAATATAAGTTGCTTGAGACAATGCCAAAGTTTTATTCTGTCTATCGCTAAGAATTTTAATGCCTAGAATATACTTGGCCTCTCCCAAATCCTTCGTTTGGAATTGTTTAGCTAACCAATTCTTTTCCTTTAATAATGATGTTACGTCATTGCCATTTAGTGATATATCATCAACGTAAAGAACGAGGAATACTACTACACCATCTTTGATTTGTTTATAGACACAAGGTTCATCAACGTTTTGTTCAAAACCAAACATTTTAATTGTGTCATCAAATATAAGATTCCAAGATCTAGAAGCTTGTTTGAGTCCATAAATGGACCTAAGAAGCTTGCAAACTTTTTGCTCTTGACCTTTTACTTCGAACCCTTCTAGTTGAGACATGTAAATGGTTTCGTCAAAGTAGCCATTCAGAAAAGCTGTTTTGATGTTCATTTGCCAAATCTCATAATCCATGCATCCAGCAATGGACAAGAGTATACGAATGGATTTTAGCATGCTACAGGAGAAAAGGTTTCTTCACAATCAACCCCTTCTTTCTGTGTATAGCCTTTCTTTGAAAGTCTCTACTTTCCCACCCTCTCCTCTTTTCTTCTTGAATATCCACTTGAAACCAATGGGTTTTATATTCTCAGGTGGATCTTCAAGAACCTAGACAGAATTGGAATACATTGATTCCATTTCTTGGTTCATGGCTTCTTACCATTTGTCCTTGTCAGAATCATTCATTGCATCTTTAAATGTCAATGGATCATCTTTGTTTGTGTTAGACACAAGCATTTAAACTTCGTGTTCATAGCGTGTGGGTTGCTTACTTACTCTCCCACTATGACGAGTCTCTATACTATTCTGACTAGAACTAGCAGTTTCCTCTTGCTGTTTTTCATTGGTTGTTGCTGGTGACTTTGCAACTTCATTCGAGACCATTTCCTCCAGTACAACATAACTACAAGGTTCGTGGTTATTAACATAATCATGTTCAAGAGAAGTTGCATTTGTTGACACAAATATTTTATTTTCTTTTGGACTATAGAAAATTCCACCTATAGTCTCTTTAGAATATCCCACAAATATGCACACTTCAGAGCGTGATTCCAACTTCCCAGTCTTTCTTTTAAGCACATGTGGAGGACACCCCCAAATTCGAAAATGGTGTAAACAAGTTTACAACCATTCCATAATTCCATGGGTGTCTTTTGGATAGACTTGGATGGAACAACATTCAATTTGTATAGAGCACATTGAATTGCATAGCCCCAGAATGACAATGGTAATGATGAGAACTCATCATTGATCTAACCATATCTAGTAACATTCTGTTTCATCTTTTTGAAACACCATTTTGCTGTGGCATTCTAGGTGCTGTGAGTTGAGATTGAATACCATGCTCACGCAGATGGTCCTCGAATTCAAAATTCAAGTACTATCCTCCTCGATTAGATCAAAGAACTTTTAGTGATTTACCTAATTGCTTTTCAGCCTCTGCTTGAAATTCTTTGAACTTTCCAAAATTTTCAAATTTTCTTTGCATTAAGTATGGGTAACCATATCTTGAATAATCGTCAATGAAAGTAACGAAGTATTCATAACCTCCTCTTGCTTGTACATTAAGTGGACCACAAACATCTGTATGTACCAGCTGGAGTGGTTCTATAGCTCTTGAACATTTAGTAGAGAAATGTCTCTTGGTCATCTTGCCTTCTAGACATGATTCACAAACAGGAAGAGATCCAATAGATAGTTCTCTTAAAGGACCATCCTTTACAAGACTATTAATTTTGTCTAGACCAATATGACCCAATCTCAAGTGCCACAGATATGTTTCACTATCGGAATCAGTCTTTTGTCATTTAATAGATCTAGGATTAGATGTTTTAAATAATTCAAAATTATAAGCAAATTTCTCTTTAGCTTGCAGTTTATAAAGCCCATCAATAGATTTTGCAGAACATATCTTAAAACCATATCTTGAAATAACAATCGAATTATTATTAAAAGAAATTTTAAAACCTTGTTTATGCAACATGAAAACAGAAATTAAGTTTCTAGAAAATTCAGGAATATAATAAACACTCTTTAAAACAAGAAATTTATTCTTCTTAAATTCCAGACGGGCTGTTCCAACTGCTGTTGTAGAGACAATCTGAGCACTGCCTACCCTCATAGTCACCTCTCCATCAGCAAGCTTCCTCGTCGAACTAAGAACAAACATGATTAGTGGCTCCTGAATCTACTATCCAAGACGAGGAATTGTCTTCCACTAAATAAGCTTCTAACACAAGTAAATCAAATTTACCTTTCTTTTTCTCTTTCAGGTCAGCGAGATACTTTGGACAGTTTCACTTCCAGTGACCATCTACTCCATAGTGAAAACAAGTCCCTTTAGGGGTCTTCTTTTTGGAGCTTTTGGTGTTCTTGTTCTCTTTGCCTTTGGATGACTTTTTAGGCTTCTTTGAATTCTTGTCTCTTTCTTTCTCCTTGTCCTTTCTATTTCCATTTTTCCTCTTTTTTTTCTTTAGCCTTTGAAGAGGATGGGTTAGAATCAGCAACATTTGCTTCTCCTTCTTTCTCAGAACTTTTGTTAAGAGATTCATAAGTTTGCAATTCATTCAACATCTGTTTCATGTTATATGATAATTTGTTCATGACATAGTTGGTTGTGAAACCTTTAAAAGCTGGAGAAAGAGATTCAAGTATAATGCTTACTTGAGTCCTTTCATCAATGATTGCCCCATGGATAATGGCATCGTGCATTATATTGATCATGTCTAATACATGCTCTCTGATAGAAACTCATTTCTTCATTTTCTTGGTCATTTAGGATTTGGTGGCCTCATGCTTGCACTGATCTGACTACTGGCCAAACATATCTTGAAGGGAATCCCAGTTATCATAAGCATTCTTAGTGTTCTCAAACTTCTTTCTGAGCACATCGCTCATACTCGCAAGAATATAACACTTTGCTTTGTTGTTTGATAAGATCCAATTATCAAACTTTTCCCTTACAGTTTTGGCAGCAGTAGCGGGAGGGACTTCAGGACATTTCTCAGTAAAGACAAATTTGTGGTTCTCACATATTAATACAATGTTCAAGTTTGATTTCCATTTCATGTAGTTTTCACCAGTCAACTTTTCATTTGCAAGTAAAGAAGATACAGGATTTGAGCTAGACATGATTGCTGAAAATAAATAAATAAAAAAAATGAATTTATGCATATCATAAATATCAATAATTTTCAGAATAGTAAACGTGATGCATGAATGCAACAATTAAAGAACACATAAAAAATAATTACTAATTCCATGATTAATTAATTTGAACATTAATGGACTAGCCTTGGGGTAGGTTAGACTAATTGCTAATTAATTTTGAGACAAGTTCTCAAATTTATAAGTGAAAACTCAAATCAATATTTCTCTTTTGACTTATAAACAACCACTTGTTTGGTCAAGAATACATTAGTCCGCTCGAAAGCCTAATGTACCTTGTGAGTGTAACCCGTTATTTTATATCAATGACTTAACTCAAGAGTGTGCCTTAGGGTTAGTCAAACTTGAAATACATCATTAAATCCTATTCTTGAAAAAGAAGTTTGCCTTGAGAATAACACAATCGGAAGCCTTCCTTAGGGGGACACAAGCAATGGTGCCACGATGCCCTCTCCATGCTACCTCTGTGCTAACTAATAATGGAGACCATGAGACTTATTGTCATAACTCCCTCTCCCACTCACTATTTTAAAATATATGTTTTCTCAAAACATCCTATGCTTTTTAATTAGTTTGTAAAAATAAAGTGATCTATTTTTACCAAATGATATTCTAATAATTACTAATCATATTAAGAAAAAATAAAATTATAGAACTATGCCCTAATTAATTCAATTTTAATTTACTATAATTACTAGGAATATCATTTATTATTTAATAAAACAATTTTATTAAATACTAGAAATTAAACAACTTTTAAAATATATTTCCACTCTTGAACTAGTTAAAACTAGATTTATTATTATATGGTTCATCACATAAAGCATATAATCACAAAGGACAATCCTAAGGCATGTTTCTACTCATATGGGATGCATGCATAATTTTAAATACTGTGTGGGTAACATATATGGCATGTCAAAAATGCATGATAAAGTATTAAACAATTTATCATATTAAAAAATTTAAATAAATAAATACTAAATAAATAAATAAATGCGGGGCGGGTGTCTTGGGTATTTCTAGAAAAATTACAACACTTGCAAAATATACACAAAAATGTAAGAAACTAAATAAGACCTAAAGAGAACACAATCTTCAACTTTGGGCCTTCATAAGTAGTCTTGATCCATTAAGTCATTTATCCATTTAATTTTGAATTAAATAACTTTTAATCATCTTAAACAAATTTTAAGAATAATTAACTTGGGCTTTAATGCCCAATAAGTTATTAGGCCAAGTTTTGAATTTGGGCTTAAACAATTAATTAAAAATAAAATAATTTCTAATTATGGGCTAAAATTAACTAGGCACATAATTTATATGAATAACTTAGATGCAAGCCCTAGGGTTTAAAAACCCTAGGGGCGGTTGCATGAGGCTCGACATGGGGCGCGTGGGGTTGGCAAGCGCGAGGTGCGGATGCGCACGGGGCTTGCAGCACAGGGGCGAGGGCGTGCACGGGGCTAGGTGCGTAGAGGCGCGGGTGCGCGCGGGGCTGGCAGCGCAGGGGTGTAGGTGTGCGCGGCTCAAGTGGCGTATGGGTGTGCGATGCACACGGCTGGTGGCGCAGGGGCGCGTTGCTCAGGTGAGGTGGGTAGGGGCTTGGGCTTCAGGGCACGGAACCCGGGGCTTGGGCCTTACAGAAATTTTCAAATAATTGAATACATAAAATTAAATTACGAAAAATTCCTATTCCCGAAAATGGCTTACATTTTTTATCTAGAAAACTTAAGAACAATTCCTATACCCAAAACACCATATAATTAACGACCTTTAAGAATAAACTTTAATCATACATACATCCATCCATTCACACAAATTACAATAATATAAAAATTCATATTATGCCCACATAGTAATTAATGTATGTAGAGATTAATGACCGCTCTAGTACCAATTGTAAAGAACGAGTTCCTAATACGCAGTGGAAAGGTGGTGGGTTAGCCCAGTGTACAACAAAAATTTTGTAACATATTTAAACTACCTTTAAATATGCAGATCCATTAATATGCATACATTAATCATAAGCGAGAAAAGAATACAAAACATACCTCTTGATGTCTATCAAGTGTCCTCGCTATCTTTTCGTAATTTGAATGAATTTTCTATCCAAGCTACTCCCAGGTACTCACACCAAGATCTTCCACAAAGTTCTCTACACCTCAAGAAGTGTGTGGGCACTTAGAGAATAAATGATAGTTAAATTTATGATTCAACTTGATGTACTCAACACATGAGATCAAGAGAATAGGCCTAAGATTGGCTCTTTATCTTTTTTCAGAGAGAGAGAGAAAAGTATTGTTCTTTTCTTTAGAGCGAATAATAGAGTGCGTCTTCTTATTTTATGATAAGTCTAACTTAAAGAGAAATATTAAATTTAAAAAAAATAAATCTATAACCAATTTAATATTTATCTTTTAATTAAATAATTATCTCATTGATGAAAATATCCAAAAACTAACTTTTGAATTTTTCATTAATTAATTAATTAAATAAATAAAATTGAAAAATCTATCCTTGAAAACTGTGCAGTACACGCTACACACAGTCCATGGACTGTGTGTGTCGTGTACCACCCTATAATTTAGGGATATTTGATTTTTCCATAATTATTTAATTATTTATTCAAACAACCTTATCAGATAAAAATCCAACAACCTGAGAATTAATTCAAATTTGAATTAATTATCTTTTTAACTAATTATCAAATATTATTTATTATTTGAATAAATATCAATCTTTTTAAATTCAAATCTAATTTGAACTTATCAGATTATTATCTCTAACTCAAATAAAGATATTTAATTAATTCTACCAATTTAAATTAAGTAATAATTTCGAATTTAAATATTTAATTTATTATAATTTTGAAAATTATAATTAATTAATTATTTAATATAATTTCAAAAAATAAATTTAATTATTTAATATAATTTCAAAAATTACATAATAATTAAATATTAATTAATTTTGTTAATTACAACTAATTTATAATTAATTAATTAATTATTATTATCACATAATTGCATATTTGGCCGGGAAGAACACATTTCTTCTTAAATATGTATTTCAACCATTTTTCTCTTTACATCAACTCTTGCCTTGAATAATGTTGATAGAGCCGCTGTGGGGACCTATAATTCCAAGCTCCAATAAATTTGAGATTATTAATTAAACTCTTTAATTAAATAATCTTAATTTATTAATCTCATGATTACTCCACTATAAATATGAGATTGCACTCTTGTAATAGTAGACATTTCATTTACTGAGTACTTTATAAAATAAAGTATCCATTGATATAACCATTACATACAAATTAACCCTCTAATAATTGTTTATAATTAATCGGGAATAAAATTACTGTTTTACCCTTTTAATTATATCTTGTTTCCTTAAGTACCGTTGACTTTACTAGTGAAGGTTAATTCATAACTAAATTATGAATTTGAGCTCAATAATATTTCAGTCCCAAAAGTCAACCCTTAAGAGAACCATTATTCAATCTCTTATGAGAAGGTATAGATTCCATATTTTGTATACTATGTCCCCAACCATTTACATTAATGAGTTCCCAAAACAAATGTTTCTAGCCTGATCATTCTGACAGACCCTAACGAGTTAATTAAAGAACTCATATAACATAAACATGAGTTCATAATATCTTCAATATTAAGATCTATTTGTATATGATCATCAGTTGATATATTTAATTACTACTTCAAAACAGTATTTAACTAAGTATTAATAAACATATCTGGTCCAGTTCTATATATTCTCTAATATATAAAGTACCTCCACTAAAGTGTCCTACTACACTAGTAATCCGGATCTAGATCACATATATTCATATTACTAGTGGACCGTACTTACAGTAATTAATCTAAAGATTCCTTAACTTTATTTTACTGTGAACTATTCAAGTTCATTTATCTCAAACACAATCCTCGCATACCAATACGTGTTTGAGATCACATATATGAACTTAAGAATTTTTCTGATATTTACAAAATATTATCACAAAATAATATTATCCATAAAATATATGCATACCAAATTAAATTTATTTATTTATTTCTTAAAACAATGCTACTACATATACTTTCAGGGCATAATTCCCAACAATTTTATGTGGAAATGTAAATGTTATTTTATGTGTTTTAATTGTTGCATTCATGCATCATGTTTACTTTCCAAAACATTGATATTTTCCAAATGATAATATTATATTTTGTATTTCATTTAAGTTAAAATGTCTCAAAACAAGTACAATGTAGTGGATGAACTTAATGATGAAAATATAGTATTTTGGAGACATGATATGGATATATTATTGTTAAGAGAGAATTTGATGGAGGCTATTAATATACCACCAATCGATGAACCACCAATAGATTCTTCAGTGATTAATCAGTTCAAGTACGCCAAATGGTTAAGAATAAATCATATGGATTGGTATTATTTACTCCAATTAGTGAATATAGAGACCAAAAATACTCTACAAAGCCTTAAATCTACATATGATATATGGGAGGACATCCATGCTATGTACATATACATATATGATAAGTAGTTTTATGAGAATGAAATCCTATTGGCCAAGCGTGAAATAATCCCTAAATTTATGAAGAATAAGAAAGGTAAATATGATTTATTTGTTCTTATAACTAAGTGGAAAGAGATTTGTCATTCTGAGCTCTTAACTCAGGGTCCACTAACGATGTTTATTCTTCTGTGTAGATAGATGAATCTAATGGTTCAAGAAGGTTGCTCATGAAGATCATGAAGTGGAAAAGAGGAAAAGTGTCTAGTTCAAGAAAGCGTTAAAGAAATTCCATTTATATTAAATTCTTTAGTTTTATTAACAGAAAACTTTATTGTTGTTTGAACAATGTTTAGTTCATTTTTTTAGTTATTTTGGAATTTTATTGCATGTAATGACTTTAGAATATTTTATTTATAATTTGATTATTCTTAATTTTTTATTTAGACATGAAATTGAATATTTGGACTTTATCGCTTTCATTAAAATGAACAAACACTCAATAATTCAGAATTATTTAAAGTAGCAAAACCGCAAGATAATAAACGACAAAAAGTTTCAAACGAGGATGACACATATCTTTGGAATCTTAGACTTGGCCATATAGGTCTAGATAGGATAAATCGGTTAACAAAAGATGAACCTTTGAGGGAACTAAGAGTTGGAACTCTTCCAGTTTGTGAATCTTGTATAGAAGGAGAAATGACCAAACGTCATTTCTCAACAAAAGGCAATAGAGCCAAAGAACCTTTGGAGCTTGTACACAGTGATATCTGTGGTCCAATCAATGTACAAGCAAGAGGTGTGTATGAGTATTTCGTCACTTTTATTGACGGTTGCTCAAGATATGGTCATACTTACCTAATGCTTAGGAAATTTGAAACCTTTGGTAAGCTTCAAGAATTTAAAGCTGAGGCCGAGAAACAGTTAGGCAAGATTCTAAAGACACTTCGATCTGATCGAGGTGGAGAATATTGGGATTTAGAATTCAAAGATTTCTTATTGGAGAATGGTATTCTATCCCAACTCATAGCACCAGGAATGCCACAGCAAAATGGTGTTTCTGAAAGAAGAAACAGGACCTTGTTGGACATGGTCAGGTCTATGTTAAGATACTCTTTACTTCCTCTCTCATTTTGTGGATATGCACTACAAACAACGATTTACACTTTGAATGTAGTCCCATCTAAGATCATTAGCAAAACGCCACTGGAACTGTGGAATAGAAACAAACATATTTTGCACCATTTCTGCATTTGGGGATGTCCTGCTCATGTTCTTAGACCTAAATCAGGAAAACTTGAATCAAGGTCGGAAGTGTGCATTTTTGTTGGCTACTCTCCAAAAACAAGAGGTGGTTATTTCTATAGTCCCAAGGATCAAAAGGTATTTGTTTCCACAAATGCAACCTTCCTTGAACATGACTATATGAATAACTATAAACCTCAGAGAAAGGTAGTATTTGAGGAGCTCACAGCTGATAAGATTCCATCACAATTATCTTCATCATTAAACGATAAACGAAAAACTAAGGAAACCATGATTCCTGAAAAAGAAACCCCGGTGCAACGTCGTAGTGGAAGGATTGTGAGACAACCTGTTTGCTACGAACATGAGGCACATGGCCTTATTTCCGATACAAACAAGGATGATCCATCAACCTTTAATGAGGCAATTGATGATCCTGAAAATGAGAAATGGCAAGAAGCCATGAACCAAGAAATGGAATCGGCGTATTCCTATTCTGTCTGGGAACTTGTGGATCCACCTGAAGATGTCAGGCCCATAGGGTGTAAATAGATATACAAGAAGAAAAGAGGTGTAGATGGGAAAGTAGAGACTTTCAAAGCAAGGCTTAAAGCCAAAGGTTACACTCAGAGAGAAGGAGTTGATTATGAAGAAACATTTTCTCCTGTGGCCATGCTCAAATTCATTCATATCCTTATATCCATAGCAGCTGCCAATGATTATGAGATATGGAAAATGGACGTCAAGACAACATTTCTGAATGGATATCTTGATGAAAGTATCTATATGGTACAACCAGAAGGGTTCATAAAGAAATGGGAATATCAAAAGGTGTGCAAGTTGTTGAAATCCATTTATGGATTAAAGCAAGCATCTAGATCATGGAATATCACTTTTGATGAAACAATTAAAACACATGGCTTCAAACACAATGTCGACGAAGCATGTGTGTATAAATACATCATAGAAAATGTGACAGTCAGAATCCCGTGATCCGTAAGGGGAAAGACCGGGTAAAGTTGTGCAATCCCACATCGCCTGGGGAAGGTCAAGTGTGATGATTCTAAGACTGTGTAGGTATGGGACTACATAGTTGAAGATGGCTTAAATAGATTGATGGGTACTACCTACATCAACAAGATGAATCTTCTTTTTGGTAGCCCATCACTTGAGAACTCCAAAGTTAAGCGTGCTTGACCTGGAGTAATCTTAAGATGGGTGACCTCCTGGGAAGTTTTCCCAGGAAGCGTGCGAGTGAGTACAAAGCACGCTGGAAAGACTCGTGTTGGTTTGTAGGGCCAGTATTCATTCTAGGAAGCAGCCATAGTGACGTGGGGCATTACAAATGGTATCAAAGCCTTGATCCAGTCAGAAGTGTGGCCGATGGGGACGTCGGGCCCGTAAAGGGGGTGATTGAGACAGTCAGAATCCCGTGATCTGTAAGGGGAAAGACCGGGTAAAGCTGTACTATCCCACACCGCCTGGCGAAGGTCAAGTGTGATGATTCTAAGACTGTGTAGGTATGTGACTACACAGTTGAAGATGGCTTAAATGGAATGATGGGTACTACCTATATCAACAAGATGCATCTTCTTTTCGGTAGCCCATCACTTGAGAACTCCAAAGTTAAGCGTTCTTGACCTGGGTAATCTCAAGATGGGTGACCTACTGGGAAGTTTTCCCAGGAAGCGTGCGAGTGAAGACAAAGCACACTGGAAAGACTCGTGTTGGTTTGTAGGGCCAGTCGTCATTCCAGGAAGCAGCCATAGTGACGTGGGGCGTTACATAAAAAGTGGTGGTTTTCTTAGTTCTTTACATTGATGACATTTTTCTCATTGGGAACAATGTGAATTAATTAATTATTTAACTATATAGTTTTTTATTTTGAAAAACTATAGGTTAAAATTAAAATTAATCTTGTTTTGATTAATATAAAGAGAAAGAATAATAAATATCTTATTTATAATATGACATTTATTTATTTAATTTAAAAATGATATTTTAAGATAAAGTTAATTTTGAATTAACTGATATTTATGTTGGGATAAATATATTGTTTTAAAGATTGATTAAACAAACAAATGAGAAAATCAGGGAAAGTTGTACAAGCTTGGGCGACACACACTCTATTGTACAGTGTGTGGTGCCTATACCAAAAGATTTAATCCCTGGGATTTGAATTTTGAATTTTAAATATTTTTGTTTAATCAGTAATTTTATTATTCCTTTTAAATATGATTTAAATAAATAATTAAATGTAAATATCTAATCAGTTTTAAATTGGAATTATATTTTAATTAAATAAAGATTAGTTAATTAGATTAAATATCTTTATAAGTCTGATAGTACGTGACTTTAAGAATAAGGCTTCATTATTATTTTTGAGAAATAAAAAATATATTCTCTCTAAAAAGCGATAGTTTTCTCAAAATCAGAAAACTGTTCTAAACATTCTCTTTGTCAAAACACTCTTTGAGTACATCTAGGGAGTTACATAAATCAACCTTTTGAATCCTATGTGCCCACACACATCCTTGTGTGTTTGAGGATTGGTCCGGAAGATCAGAATACTGGATAGGCTACAAGAGGTAACCCCTAATCTGTTTGTATGTGATTTATTATTTATATATGTGTATGATCTTGGCTGGTATTAATATTTATTAAAATGGGTCTGTTGACCACGATTTTGGCCAACGACGAATAGACGTCAAAACTACAGTAAGCCTTGAATAGAAAATACGACACCAATAATTTTATAGTGGTTCAGCCCCAATTTATTGGTAATAGCCTAATCCACTTGGAGTTGTGATATATATAACCTACACTTAAGATCAGATGAACCTGTATCAATTGAGTTTCTTAAGTGTAAGTGAAAATATATAGAATTTCTCTCTTAAGAATACAAATTTTCTCTCAGAAAAATACCCCAAGAATGCCCGAGTCCCCAAAAGCTTCGCCAGAAAAATCAGAATTCGAATCCCTTCAATGATGCCATGAGCTCTTTATTTATAAGCTCATGGATCGTACAATCAAAGTCCCCCAATAATTGGGATAATTTGGTTGTTCTAACCAACTCCAACTAATAATCAAATTTAAAATACAACGATAAGCGATTACTTTGGGATATTTGAGAGATTCTCGCGGTAGTTAAGGATGACTCTAACTGAAGTCGTTACCGAAACTTTATTGAAGAGTCACTGGGCTGAGTTTCTTATCTGTCTAGTCGCTCAACTCCACTCTCTGAAGTGAGATTGGTCGGCTATATCACCCTTCTGGTTAGGCAAAACATTTTTGTAAGCTGACTGGCCGGATAAACCTGATTCCTAAAGTGACTGGTCGGCCAAAACACCTTACTGGTCGGATAACACTATTTTCTGAAGTGACTGGTCGGACATAATTTTTTACTGGTCGGTCAAGAACCTTATTGGTCGGACAGAAACCTTTCCTGGTCGGTCAAATTACTTTTTGACCAGATAAATCAATTTTGTGACCAGTAATATCACAACTCCGAAGATTAATTTCAAACCTTTTCACTTCTTTAGTCAACACATTTATTGACTATTAATGTGTCATTTACTGACCATGCATTGCCACTTGTCCCATACTTTTGCCTCGTCATCGAACGAAATTTTGGGATAACATTTGCCCCCAAGTTTATTATATGATTTTCTCATATGATAAACTTTTTCTCTAGCTAATAGTTATTCATGTCATCCAAAAGCTTCCACCCGGTCAGTAACTTTCACTTTTGAAGTAAACCCACGATTGAACTTTTCTGTCCATAAAAATGGTAGTTATCAATTTCCCATTTCCATTGCTCTTTCGGGTTCATGGGTATAGGATAATCATTGATTTTATCTTGAAGCTTGTTCAATCCTTGAAATTCAACTTGTTGATCTTGTTTGCATAGCCCAAGAATAAGAAAATATGTTTATCCATCACTCTATGCTCCATACCCTTTAGCCCATCAAACTTGTTTCTTTTGCTGTTCCTAGCCGATCAGATTCCTTTGGCCCCTCAGAACCCTAGTTTCTTAGCTACTCGGATAACTGTCTTGCTACTCGGACACCACTCCACATATATGCCTAACCTCTCGGACATGTAGCCTCGGATGTGCCAAGCTCCTCGAGAATGCCCCATCCACTCGACATGCCTGGGTCCTCGGCATGCAATCTCTTCGAACAGCAGCCATTGGCATGCCTGGCCCCTCGGCACGTGGCTCCTTGGATGCTTGGACACATGAAGCCCCTCAAATGCGCACCCCCTTGGCGTGCCTGTCTCCTCGGATGCGCACCTGCAGCAGCTCCTCAGACGCCTAGATCCTCGGACACACAGAAACCCTTGGATATGCACCCCCTCGGTGTGCCTGTCGAGTCATTTGGACACATGACTCTCCTAGCCTCCCGGACACATGGCACATCTGCTCGGGCAGATAGCATGGCCACTCGGGGGCACACGACACAACTGCTCGAGCATGCGGTGCAGCCGCTCGGGTGTGCGACACAACCCCTTGGGCACATGGCATATCTACTTAAGCATATGCCTAAAACTTATCCCTCCAAACACAATTCGGCACTTAAAACACCTTGTTCGAATCTCTCAAAAGTATTATTACTTCCTTAAATATCTTTCTTTGGGGAAAATCGATTTCTCTTCTCAAAGAAAATTTTTCACTGTGTAGTAAATATTTTTTCTTTGCACTCATTTTCTGTTTGGTTTTAATCCAGAGACTCATCACTGTTAGTCATGCTCAATGCGAAGAAGTAGACTATAAGGAGATGGTCAAGGTTTTGAATGATCAATTGGTGGAAGCCCAGGCAAAGATTAAAAATCTGACCAAATCTGAAGAAGATCTTCAATCCAAGGTCGAGCAGACGGAGAAGACCATTGCTGAGCGGGATGGATATCTAAGGAAGTTTGCTAATGAGAATAAGAAACAAATCCAAACCATCAAGATGTTGACTAGCCAGCTAGAAAAAATGACTCGTGAGAATGAGGAGCTGAAACAAGACAAAGAAGCTGATCTGGCTTGTTTATGAAGAAATCTGCTTTAACTGCTTCTATCAGATTAGGATGTTAAACAATCCTCTCAACCTCGAAATTCTTTTTGAAGAAGCCAAGGATGAAGAACTCCTCAACTACGAAGCCAAGGCCGCTGAGGAGGCTGCTCTTCCAGCTGACACTGTGCCTACCTCTCCTACTCTATCATTCCGACCAGAGGAGGTTCTGGATGCTGCCGATGGTGTTGACTAGCCAGGGACTAGTTTACCCGACCAGTAGACACTCATAGTCGACCTGAGAGCTTCCTGTCCAACAACAAATTTTTCTACTTGACCAGTGATACATGCTCAGCCGACCAGGGAAGTTGTATCTGCTCTCCCGACCAGGAAAACTTTACACCTGACCAGCTGAACTTTGTATCTGGCTAGTAGTGTACTCTTTTTTCTTATACTTTTGTGAAGACAACTGATGCTTAGCAGCTTTGGTATTTTTCTCATAACGCCGAGCTGTTGGCATTTATACTTTACTTTTCTTTGCTAACTTGAAACATTCTAAGTATTTTTAGACTTAAAACATTATAAGTTTTTTGTGAATAGTAAAGTCACTCTGATGTATGTCTTATATTTTCACATGAGTACTTAGTTTTCTAACTTAGAAATTCTAGACATTTCATAAGTCCCTACTAAGTATACTTTCTCACACTCTTATTGCTCTAACATTTTATGAGCATAATGTTTATTGTCACACGAATATCTGCTTCTAACTTGAAAGTTTGAAAAATTCCAAGTTACTTGATCTTTGTCAAACAAGTTAGCTTAATGGCCCTTTTTGACTTCAAAAATTTACAAGTTAGCCTAAAAACAAATATCTTAACTCGAACTCTTATTGCCTGTGTTAAATTATATACTAGTATACCCCATGTGCCCCCAAGTGATCGAGGGTTGAAAGATCCTTGGTCACTTTGTAACGCCCTACTTCCTTAGAGCCGTTACCAAGTGAGTTTTAAGACAAAACAGTGTGCAATGAACTCGCTAACCTAGGTTTTTAAAACGAAAGTGTGACTAATTAAAAGTTAAGGCTGTAATCTTTGAAAATGCGTTGTTTCATTAAAAACTTCTAGTATTAAACATTTGGGATCCCAAAATAAGGTTTGAAAACTATTTACATCTTAAAATAAGTTTACAGTTGAATAGTTATAAACATCATAAATTATTACAGCCATTTTTCGCAAAAACCCCCAACCAAAGCAGTCGGGCAGGCCAAACATGTACGCGTCGCTTCACGCTCTCCGTACTCATGGCTGGTTGACCCTATCTATGCCCTTACCTGAAACACAGAGCACCTGTGAGCCGAAGCCCAGCAAGAAAACTCAAGCAGTTCATAACATATGCAATTTATACAGTTAATCATATCAAATAGTCCACAGATAAACAGGTCAACCATTAGACTTAAGCAATCCGGCCATGCCGCCCCAGAAGCCTTACCAAAGCCTGGGGTCTCGGTCCTCACCGTAAGGATATCATATGTATCCATGGGGTCCCACCCTGACTACCAGCACTCCTCGTGCTATGTGGTACTTCCGGCCCCACTGCCGTTCTCGGCCTTTCGCCGTTCCCGGCTCCATTGCTGTTCTCGGCTCCTCGCCGTATCATTCAACTATAATCACAGATAATCTAACTCAAATAACATTTGAACATATATCAATTCAATCAAGTTTGCACCCTAACATGTAATGCAATATAGGGCCGTGCCCCGCAATCACACTATGGGCCCATGCCCTATCCTACGGGTGCTATAGTTTTCTTACCTTTCAATTCGATAGCTTTCAACACGTGACTCCTTGAGCACTATCCCACTCGAGCCTTAGCGCACACCTAGGCACAAACATAGGTCAAAGTCAACACCAAACCCCAAGTCCGAATACCTAGCCTCGGGACCACTCCCGGGCCCCCGGGAAGTCCTAGATCCCCAAAACAAAGTGGCGGAATCGAGCCCCGAACCCTAGGTCAAAATCCCTCACAAATAATCCCAAAAACCCCTTCCATGAACAGTGCAGCGCTACAGCGCTCTAAAGAGGGCGCTGTAGCGCTACAAGCAGAACCACATCCCCAGGAACAGGGGCTAGCGCTACAGCGCCCACTGACTAGCGCTGTAGCGCTAGTTGCAGACCAGCACTACCCAAAATCGCCTCCTGCGATTTCCTTCTACCATTTCAACCCCAAACTTGTCCAAATCATTACGAAACTCAAAATCAAGCATATAAACACCCTCCATTCATCCCAAGCATCCCCAAATCTCAAAACCCAAGCACACACATCCTAAATCACAAGATTCACCATAGATGAACCCTAAACCCAGAAATTCAATCAAACAACAAAGTTAAGGACTTAGAAATCATACCATTGATGCAATTTCGACCTTGATTAAACCCTAGGCCTCCTTAGCTTGCTCTCCCTCAAAGCTTGCCCAGAAATTCCCTAAAGTTCCCATCAACTCGGCTCAAAACACAGCTCAAACCAGCAAAACCCTTAAAACTGAAATCTCTAAAAACTTACCTCAAAAGTTGATGTGTTCTTGCTAATCCTTGCCAAATCTTCAAGTATAACCTTAAGATCCTTGATGCTCAGCCTATCCTAGCTCTCCACTGAGTTTTGCTCCAAGAAAAATGGAGAGAAATGGTGCAAGAATGCACAAACCGATCCTTTTGAAAAACCCTCTGTTTTCTCTCTTTTCTTTTCTTCCTTTTTCTTTCTTTCTTTCTTTTCCTTCAGATTTCTCACACTCTCTAACAATCCCACTCACTAAATAAAGCCTCTAAAAGCCAATTGACCAAAATTCCCTCCCTATTAACTCTAAACTCTTTTTGTCCAAGTAGGGCCATTTTAGTCATTTTACCCAATTCCCGCTAATCCTCAAGTGTCTCTAATATTTTTCCCGTTGCTTTCCAACACTTGATAAATCACCAAATAAGTATTCCTCGATATCAAAATAAACCCCAATATACTCATTAGCTTCCTATTTATACCCCCAGGCTCGCCCCGAGCCGGGTATAAATCTCCGCCTCGACTTTCCGCTAGTCTGCTCACTGGGATCGTCTCGAGTCACAAATCACAGATACATCCACATCACAATGTGGTCTCAACAATCATCACATATCAATACAGTTATGCCCAACATGGACAAAATTACAATTATGCCCTTCTAACACAATCCGGGTCTACATGCATACTAATATACATAGTCATGCATCTCAAATAATCAAATAGTCATATAACACGCTTTAAATCATAATCATGCATTTAACTCATAAAATCACACATAAATCCCATCATGCCCTCCTGGCACGCTAATCAAGGCCCTTAAGCCTTATTAGCGGATTTGGGTCGTTACACACTTGCTACTTGACCGAATCTGTTTGAGAAGTTAATTACTCGTGAAACCCATAGAATATATGGAAAATATTCGAGCCGTTGAACACTGCTTGAACGTACCGACTAGTTGAACACCGTCCGATTTTACTGACTAGTTGAACACTGTTCGAAAAATTAACACACATCCATATTTGTATCAAGAATCGACCATGCTGTGCGTAGTCTTTTTAATTACTCACAAATTAAAAAAGGACAAAACGTGTCTAATAATGAGTCTTAAACAACAAAAATTGTTAAAAATAAATAAATGACTGGTTAGCAAATAACCAGCTCATAAACCAAACTCAAATAACAAGTTAAACAACTTGAAATTAAGCTACCACTCTGAAAGCGATATTTTAGTGATAATATATCCTCAAATGCTCGCCATTCCAGTGGTTCCTGATTAGGCTCCGTTCACAAAATCTGATCCTAGCACTCCCGCTCATATCAAAGTGTCTGAGCATACCCCTCCCTTGCTTTGTTATTATCCTCAGCCAAACGTGCAACTCCACATATAGTGTCTAAGGTAAAGTCCACAGGCCCGGGTTGCAAGGGTGGAGATCTCTGTCGTTTGAACCCAGGATTGCTGCTGCCTCCTTCTCCTTGGGGTGTCTCTGCCCGGTACTTTTTCAATTGGCCCAACAGGAGAAGAAATTCTATCTTGTCTTTGAGGTGATTGCATTCATTCGTGTTGTGACCATAATCTCCATGGAAACGACAAAACTTATTCATATCTCTCTTAATCATCTCTTTCCTGATGGGTGGAGGTTTCTTGTAGGGACCCTCTTCATGACTAGCAAGATATATTTTTGCTTGGCTGGCCGAGAGAGTGGTGTAATTAGTGAACTGAGGCTCATACTTCGTTGAATTTTCGTTTGAACTCGACTTAGCCTTCTTTTCTTCATAGCGGTCAGACCCGTTATTCCCACGTTTCTTTCCACCATTCTTAGGAGGGTCAGATGATCCACTCGGATTGTTTATGCCATTCTCCTCTTTCTCGATTGCATCATACAATTTTATATACTTGTTCGCTCGGTCAAGAAATTGTTGGAGTGTTGAAATTGGATTGCGATGTATACTATCCCACAAAGGGCTCCAATAAGTTATCCCTGAGGATATGGGAACCATTTTTCCCTCGTCTCCAATAGTAGTTGCTCGGTTGGCCTCTCTCATGAATGGCTGTACATAATTCTTTAGAGATTCATCCTTTCCTTGTTTGATATCTGCCAAGTGGTTGGCATAAACTGGAGGAGTCCGAGTAGCACTGAATTGTCTACAAAATTCTTTTCTGAAAGTTTCCCAAGAAGTAATGGAATTTAGTTTGAATTTTTAATACCATTCTTGGGCAGTATCTGACAACGTAGTAGGGAAAAATCTACAACGATAATCGTCACTTACCCCGAGCAGCTCCATTTGGTCTTCAAATTTCCCAACATGTCTTATGGGATCTGCCTTTTTTGTATATACTGGAAGCACTGGTGCTTTATACTCTGCCGGTGGCTGGGCTGCTCTGATTTGGGCACAAAACGGACTGCCACTCCTGTGGTCTATCGCATCCATTCCGGAAGGCCGTTTTGACGAACCTTGAACTGTAGCCGTTAACGCATCAAGTTTGGCCTGGATGGCTGGAGCGACTGTCGGGGTCTCAAGGTATTGACCGCCTGGTTGGGCATTTCTGTCTGGTGCACAGTCGTCAAGTATTTCTACTTGACTGGCAGGGCGGTTCAGATCTCACCCTTTGACCAGGATGGTCCTTTTCTTGTCACTGATAACATCCCTTAGATCCTTTCGGGAAGAGCATCCTCCTAACCAATTAAACACTGTGCTCTTAGATTTTTCAGAAGACTTACTATGCAGGACTTGCTCTCTCCCACTACGCTGCTGGCCGGGATGTAGCGGAGGCCTTTCGGTACGTCCCGGGCAGTCTTTTCCTCCTTGTGTGCTGTTTCCTTCTTTTTCCTTTGACCGATCAGTGTGATGACTATCTGACTCATCACGAACATGTCCATCTTTAACCTGCGAAGTCTTCTTATCTCGAGGAGTCCTGGTCTGATCTTGCATCGAGGCAGTTTCGGAGCGGATCCCATCATCCTCCCGACCAGGGGGATTACTCCTATCTCTGTCCGGTCCCCGAGAATTGGTTCTGCCAGTGGTCCTTCGACCTGCATTATTATTCCTTGCTCCCTGTGTAGCTACTCCTCGTGCTACGGTCTGGGCATTGGCTTGGGTCAGCTGAGTGGGCACTTCTAGAGCAAGTGCAGCCTCACGATGTCGCCGGTCGGTCTCCTCCTATTGTCGCCTAATCTCTTCACTCCTGGCATCCATCTCCTATTTTTGATGCTCGAATGCAGCCTTCTGCCTGGCCATTTCCTCAGCGAAAAACTCCTGCCGAGCATTGAATTGCATCATCTCCTTTTGGAAAGCACCTATTGCTTCCTGGAGTTGTTCAAATTCTGGAGTGGTCTCCTCGAGAAAGACCCTGGGCTCAGTCTCTAGGTTTTGCGGTCTAGGACCTTCTGTTCTAGCAGGCTCTTTTGACGTACTTGGATTTTTAGAGGCCATACTGGTATTCTTGGGAGCCATATTGGTAGGGTAGCAGTGTATTTCTTGAGTTCAACTCTCAATGAAAGCACCAAAAATGTTGACCACGGTTTTGGCCAACGACGGATAGACGTCAAAACTACAGTAAGCCTTGATAGAAAATACGACACCAATAATTTTATAGTGGTTCAGCCCCAATTTATTGGTAATAGCCTAATCTACTTGGAGTTGTGATATATAACCTACACTTAAGATCAGATGAACCTGTATCAACTAAGTTTCTTAAGTGAAAGTGAGAAAGTACATAATTTCTCTCTCAAGACTACAAATTTTCTCTCAGAAAAATACCCCAAGAATGCTCGAGTTCCCAAAAGCTTCCCTAGAAAAATCAGAATTTGAATCCCTTCAATGATGCCACAAGCACTTTATTTATAAGCTCATGGATCGCGCAATCAAAGTCCCCCAATAATCGGGATAATTTGGTTGTTCTAACCAACTCTAACTAATAATCAAATTTAAAATACAACGATAAGCGATTACTTCGGGATATCCAAGAGATTCTCGCGGTAGATACGGTTGACTCTAACTGAAGTCGTTATGATGATTCTCGCGGTAGTTACGGATGACTCTAACTTTATTGAAGAGTCATTGGGCTGAGTTTCTGATCTTTCCGGTCGGCCAACTCCACTCCCTAAAGTGAGATTGGTCGGCTATATCGCCCTTCTGGTTAGGCAAAACATCTTCATAAGCTGATTGGCTGGATAAACCTGATTCCTAGAGTGACTGGTCGGCCAAAAAACTTTACTAGTCGGATAACAATATTTTTTGAAGTGACTGGTCGGACATAATTTTTTACTGGTCGGTCAAGAACCTTACTGGTTAGACAGAAACCTTACCTGGTCGGTCAAATTACTTCCTGACTAGATAAATCAATTTCATGACTAGTAATATCACAACTCTGAAGATTAATTTAAAACCTTTTCACTTCTTTAGTCAACACATTTATTGACTATTAATGTGCCATTTACTGACCATGCATTTCCACTTGTCCCATCATCTTGCCACGTCATCGAACGAAATTTTGGGATAACAGGGTCCATATATTCTGTTGCGTACCTTTGATGTAATTATTTAATACCTATAGTTGGAACATATAAACATTTTCAGTAAAATCCCCATTTAGAAAGGCATTATGAATGTCCACTTGCCATATTGACCAACCTTTTGATAAAGCAATAGTAAGTAACACTCGAATGATGGCTGACTTGACAATAGGTGAGAAGGTGTCAAAATAGTCTAGCCCTTGAGTTTGAGTGAACCCACGAGCTACTAGTCTGTCCTTGTGCCTATCAATAGTTCCATTAGGCTTATATTTGAGCTTGATGAGTCATTTACAATCAATCACATTGGCAGATTGTGGTTTAGGAACTAAAACCCAGGTGGAATTTCGACGCAGAGCAGAAAGTTCTTGTTCCATTGCAGCACGCCAAGGGGTTGAATCAGGTGAAGTATAGGGACATGAAAATCGATGGGAGATGCTAACTTAGTTGAGAAAAGGAAGTGCGAAAATCACCACCATTGTTAGATTGGAGTTCTTTTATCTTACAGTCAAAATGATTTTTAACTAGAACTTTGAATTGTTTGAAAGCATCTAAAGCTTGATCTTTTGAATGTAATGGATAAAGCCATGAAAATTGAGAATGGTCACCAAGAAAAATAACAAAATAACAGGAACAATCAACAACAAGAATTGGGGAAGGTCCCCATAAATCTGTATGTATTAAAGCCAATGGTTTAGAGGCATGAGACTCAGAAAGAGCAAAAGGCAATCTATAACTTTTGGCTAATTGACAAGAGGAACAAATGGAACTTTAATTATATGAGAAAGGTTTATTACATTGATGTAAAACATTATTGACAATATCTAAATGAACATGTCCTAATCTAGCATGCCAAATTTCAGCTGGTGAGTGATGTGTGTGATGAAATTGAGAGGATGTGTGGATAGGTGCAGTAGACTAAAGCAAAGTAGAGGTATAGGCAGATTTTCGAGATGCTGGAGAAAATGATTTGAGGGCAGTCATGACTTGAATAGTATAAGTGAGCCTTGATGTAAGATTTTCTTCGTTGGGATATCCTTGATGATGAAATAGTTGGAGTAGAATTTAAGGAACACATTGTTGTCAAAACAAAATTTAGACACAGAGATGAGATTAGAGAAAAGATTTGGAACATGATAAACATTATTTAACAGAAAAGAGTTATTGAAGGATTTTAAAGTAGATGAACCAAAATATTTAATGGGAAGGGAGGTACCATTACCAACGGTCATACAGTTAGAGGCAGTGTATGGATTTTGGTTGTCAAGATTGGTGGAATAAAGGGTGAGGTGATGAGAAGCACCCGAATCAAGAAGCCAAGTGTCATCCGAAATAGTATGAGCAGTAGTTACCATAGCATTAATAGAGGAAGAAGCAGTCTAAGAAGTAGAAGCCTGTGAGGTGGTCTGAGGTGGTGGTAATTGAGGATCAAAGCGCATATAACAAGTATAAGCTTGATTCCCTAGGCCTAAACAAAGTTGAAAAAGGACTCTTAGACCATTTGTGAATCTTTAAGAGGACTGAAAATGTCTAGGTGCAGGACCAAATGAGTGACCACAGTTCTGAGAACAATGATTCCAAGATTGAGGACGGGAGGTGTGTTGTGAACGATACGCAACATCAGCAACAACTGGGTTTCCTTCATCAATAGACAGCTGCTGCTTAAGTTGAGATTCATGGGCAAAAAGGAGCCTGGAGACATGATCGAAAGTGACACCCTTGGACTTTGAGGTAATAGACACCACAAAGGAATTGTAGTCGACACTAAGGCCAACAAGAAGATATAAAACGTGATCTCTTTCAGAGGCCTTTTCTGAAACAGTAGTGAGTTGATTAGTAAGACTTTTAACCTTCAAAATGTAATCCATCATAGTCGAACCACCTTTCTTGATTTTCTGAAGTTGGAGTTCGAGCTGCATGATTCGAGTGTTAGATGCGGAAGAGTAGAGCTGATTCAAAGCAGTCCATGCCGTAGCACTGGTGGTGTGACCGAGTAGATGCGACATCAGTTCAGGCGTGAGAGAGGAAAAGAGCCAGCTGAGGATCAATCAGTCTTTGCGACACCATTGTTGAAACTCTGGATTAAGGGCTTTAGATGCAGCAACGGTTTGAGGGGGAGCAACGGAGGTACTAATAACTCTAGAATAAAGAGTTATTTCTTGTGCTTTTGAGCATATAAATGTGGAAAAATCGAGAGTGATGTTAGTTTGTTATTAACTATTGTAGCCAACTTTTGTGTTTTTTATGATTTTAGATAGTTTAATTTTGTGCAGTTTTTAAGAGCTAAGGCGTTGAAAACAATATTTTCATGGATAGATATTTGTATAAAGAATGAAACTAGAATTGTGAAGTTATCTAAGCTAAATTTTGATGCTGAAATATTAGGTTTGTGGTAGCAAAGTAGATTTTGTTGAAGCATTTTGATCAGGTTTCAGAATTTTATGCATGACAAGGAAGGCTGATTGGCAATTCATTAAGTGAGTGGCTGAGGTGGCAATTACATGGGGCATTAGTCAATGCAGAGGCAATTTTCAGAGAATAAAAGGAAAGGAAGCTCACATGTGAAAGGAAAGAGGGGAAATTTTGTATTAGACTACTAAATTGGGTAACCTAGATGAAAAGAAAAAAAAAAAGGGAAACCAGTTGCATATTAAAGGAAAGTAGCCACCATTTGAGAAAATTATTTGAGAGCTTCCATTAGAGAAAGAGACAAAATAGAAATGAAGAAGAAGAAGAAGAAGAAGAAGAAATTCCAAGTTTGAAGAGAAGAATCTAAGGAAGAAAAGGAAGAGGACGAAGATAAGATTATTGATTCATCATCTTTGACTTGTTTTCTCCTCTTTAATCTCATTTAATTTTGTAATTTCTTTAGCTTTTTCTATTTAAATACCCATGGGTTGTTTTGATTTTAGATTTGTGCTCTTGAATTCAGCCATGAACTAAATCTTTTGAGGCTTGAATTATTGATGAACTTTATGTCTTTATTATAATTTTCTAGCATTTTATTTTAGCAATTGACCCATTGTTCATTCAAATGTGCTTATTGATTATTTCTTTTTGTTGATTGGCCACCAATGACAAGATATTGAGTTATATTTGTTCTGGGAAGTTTGCATATAATTGATAGATTTGAATGACACAAGTGAATAATCTTGTTAGGTCATGTTTGTGAATAGCGTAGGAATGTGTTATTTACCTTGTGTAACAATTATGAATTGATGCTTAAATTCTGGGTTCTTAAACTTGATTGACATATGAATATATTAAATTAGGTGAAAGAATCAATACCATAGGATTTGGAAACGTTCTATGAATTAATTTGGAATTCTTGTTAACTCTGGGTAATTTTGCTGAGATTTTGCTGCAGGAAAACGTACAGGTCAATTGACATGGAGGGATTTAATAATTCAAGCCCATTTCACCAAACTGAATTCCTCTTGCTTTTAGATTGTCATCTTAGTTTATTTTGAAGCATTCTTAATTTATTTTTCATCACTATTAAATTGTTTGGTAATTGATTTGTGCACAATTATTTGCTGATTCAGTCCTTGTGGAGACGATACTCAACTTATCATTTAATTACTTGTTGACTGTGTACACTTACACATAATTGATAAAAAACAATATCACAACAAGTTCTTGGCGTCGTTGCCAAAGATTGAATTTAGTGAAATTTGGTTTGTTAAATCAATTACTTGTCAATTTGGTTTCTTATTTTTCATTTATTTCTATTTATTTTTCCTTGTTCTATTTTACACTTTTGTTTGTTTGGTCCTTTTGCGAGGTGCTTGAGATGTCACATCAACAAGTACTCTTGAATTTTGTTCAACATGACTTGGAGCCTTTACATAGAGCATGGTGGGGATTCAGAAATTTGTTCATGAGGTTCTATTACCATGGGTTGTCTAGAGAGTGTTTGCTTGAAGTTTTTCTCAATGGGTTGCATGCCACCACAAGAGAATGGGTAGAAAGAGGAGATGGTACCACCAATTTCTACCAATTATCCATTGATGAAGCCTATTGGATGTTGGAAGACATGACAGAATATGATGAGTGGCATTGTTTGCATTCTCCAATAACCAACAAATTTTTGGAGAACACTTTTAGCCACATGGAACCTACTTTTTAAGATTGCATTAAAGAAACGTGGGAGGAGACATTGGAGGATTTTCAAAACGTCATCATAGAGGAACCTCATCAAGCGGCTAAATCAAGTTCATTGGAAGTATGGATGATGGAGTTTATGGCTAAAAACAATGCTTTGATCCAAATCCAAGCTTCATCTTTGAGGAATTTGGAGAATCAAATGGGATTATTGGCTAATGAGTTCTGCAATAGACCCCATGGTGTTGTACTTCATGATTGGGAAAATTAAAGGGGGGAAACACAAAGTGAGGAGTGGTAAGGAGATGGAGCTACCAATGGAAGAAGAGTATCAAGTGGAGCCCTCTTCAATCCAAAGTAAAGAAGAAAAGAGAGAGAAAATGCATTTCCAAGATAATCAAGTCTTTGGTCTCAAATTTAAAGAGTTGATGGTCATAGAAGAGTATGCATGTGAAGATCCTTTTTGACCACCACCACCTCCACCACCATTGGCATGGTTCCTTGGCATCCATCATGCACATTCATCAAAAGCAAGTCGAGTTGAGCATATGAACCCATCAATATCACATCTCACCATGCTTGAGGGCGTCTACAACGGAGACCCATGTGTGAGGGTGTATGCCACTCTCTATGGGCGAAAGCCACTCTTTGATGAACACTTTTCAACAAAGTCAAGCCGACGACTTTAAATCAAGCACTTCTTGGGAGGAACCCAAGTTTCTAAACTTTGTTTTCAATTTTGTTTTAGTATTTTAGTTAAGTTCATTGCATTTCCTTTATTGAATATTTTTTTTATGTTTGTTAAGAAAAAAAATGGTTTTCCTTGTTTTCTTGATTTTCTTTCACTTGGTCTTTGGTGTTCCATTTTATGGTGTAGGTGTTAGGTTCAGAAATATGGTGATTTGGAGTGAATAGTTCGAGTTATCGAATGTTTTGGAGTTGTGATAGGTGAACAAAAATGTGGGAAGCTAAGGAAAGAAAATATGAAATTATGGGTTGCAATACTGTAATAATGCTGTAGCAATCTGGGCTAAGTGCACAACATGTTCAGGGAGTTTTGGGCAAAGAGACATGCGATGTGTCACTGCCTACAAGGCGACACATCGTTTGACTATTCATTTTTTTTAAAAGAAATTAAACAAAAATAAGCCTAACTCGATACCCCTCTTCCCTCCCTCTTCTTCTTCCCTCACCATTTCCTTAACCCTAGCCGCCACCCCAAAAATCCCACCATCATCTTCTTCACCTTCAGCCACCCTCGCATCCCTTTCGCCTTCTCGAACCCAGCCCCCGAACCCAGCACGTGTGAACCCAGTCGCAACCACCTGCACCACACCCTTATATTAAAAAGCCTAGCCCCATCCAGGGTTGTGCGCACCTGCAAGAGCCCCATGAATCGAGACCCACGCAAACCCCAGCGCATCGAACTCTACCTCCCTCCTCTCTACAAGCCCATCCTGTGAGATCCCCGAGCGCCAAAGCTTCGAGCCAGCTAGCGCCGTACCCAATTGCGTTTGACAACCATCTTGTCGCACCCAACCCGATCTTAAAGCTTTCCAAACCCAGAACTGCAAGAGCCCCAGTGACCCCGACAAGATCCCACCATTGTCGAGCCTCTTCTTTGCTCAACAAGCTTCTTTAGTCACTTTCTGAGGCTATTTCTTTAACTATTGTGGGAATGGGTGCATTGTTTTGTACTTGTGCATTGATATTCTTGAGCAGCCATTTGCGTTGGGTCATAGGTGAAACTTTTGTTGGTGTTAACTCTATGACTGTGAATTAGTGCTATTGGGCAGCGTTGTTAATTGCTAAACAAGTGAATAGTGTTTTTTTCTTTCCCAATTCTGTCCTGTTGATGGTGAGCTATGATTCGTGAGCACCCATAGCCAATATTACCCAAACTTTGACCCACATATGACAACCACTATAACTAGAGCCCCAAAGAGGAAAGCACCCAAATCCTCAGCTCCACCACCAACCATAATGAAGGCCATCGATTCTAAATCGACCCTATCATTTTGGATGACAATTCTGAGGGATATGCGAGGGGAATTTTCTTATCTTAGCTCGTTTTTTTTTAAAATTTTTAATTTTTAATTTTGTTGTTTTTGTTATTTCTTTTGCTATGTGGTTGTAACCTTGTTTTTAATTCTTGTTGGTATCTCTGTTTTGTTTCTAGTTTTTCCTTATCTTGTCGTTATTTTTTTGTTGTTTTAAGGATATTCCTTGTCTTTGTTAGTATTGCCTAGGGGGCTCGATGATGATCTTGAAAAAATAATCTAAATATATATATTTATATAATAAAATTAAGCTGAAGCTGAATGTCTCTCTTACTTAAGTTTTAAACTACATTTATGTGGGTGTGAATGTTGCTAACAATTGATTGATGAGAGGGTTTTTCTTTTTAGTGTGTGCATAGCTTGAGTAAACATTTTGAAAACCTAGAAAGAGCTAGATGCTTATGAGAGCTTAAATTTCTAGAATTACTTAGTGGTTTTCCTTGAGGTAAAATCCTAGACATCACTACACCAATAAAATGATTTAGGCCATCTTTGGACCGTTTGAGCCTTTTAAGCCTACCCGTTATGCATTTTGATCCCTAGGCATCCCGTTGATCTTAATAGACACTTTTCTTTCTTAGCCACTCATTAGCCTAGCTAGATATAATAACCTCCTTTCAGCATACCCTTCACACCTTGTCTTTCTAGGATCAATTTTTTGTTGCATTTTGAGGGTTGAGAGGAGTTGAGTGTGAGAGAGGCCTTTGGGTGAGAATTTTCCTTTTCTTCTTTTTCTTATTTTCACCATTGAGGACAATGTTGAACTCTATGTTTGGGGGGGGGGGGGTGTATTCACATTTCTCTTGTTATCTTGCCATTTAGTTTGTTTATCATTATAAAAAAAGAAAAATATATATAAAAGAAAAGAAAAAAAAAAGAAAAAAACGGATTAAAGAGTGCATTCCCTTGCATCTAAGGAAAGTTTTGAAAAAAATTCAGGAAAAAAGTCAAGAAAAGAAAAAAAAAAAGTAATCAAATATGTTTGTAAATAAGTTTGGGGGTGTAACTCTTCAAATAAAAGAAGAGCTTGCCTTAGTATTTGTTTTTGTATGTTCGTAATAAAGGCTAATGGAAAGAGTTATATTTTGTTGTGGGGTGTTCAATGGGGAAGTTAATGTGTGCATTGATTTAGGTCCTAGAAAGAATGAGGTGCTTGGGGTGATTTGAGCAAAAAAAAAAAAAAAACCTCTCTTATCCTACCTTCACC
Source organism: Humulus lupulus (assembly GCF_963169125.1). NCBI lineage: Eukaryota > Viridiplantae > Streptophyta > Magnoliopsida > Rosales > Cannabaceae > Humulus > Humulus lupulus. The sequence goes on along the minus strand of NC_084795.1, from coordinate 67,232,901 downwards.
TTAGCCTATCATTACAAGCTTGATAAAGTCCTATTAATCATTTTTGTGGTGTTTTTCTACATTAGTGGAGAATGAATCACTAAGTAACTTATGGAAGCATTATTTAAGCTTTAGGACCAAGGTTTTGTTTGATTTTTGGTGATTGAAAATGTTTAGGAAAAGTTATGCATGCACTGTAATGCCCTACTACCTTAGACTCGTTACCATGTGATTTTAAAATGTGCCATTAGCTCGCTAATCGAGGTATTAGACCAAAAAGAGTGATTAATTAAAATGAAGACTCATTTAAATAAGATTTTGGTATAAAAGGGTTGGACATTCATTTAAATTATAAAAGTGTTACATTGGGATCCGAAAATATTGGTTAGAAACATATTCACAACTCAAAAGGGTGAATACTGTTGACCTAGGCGAAAAAACTAACTTTTACAACATATTCCTTAGAATAACCCTGGCCATGGCAGCCAGGTAGGTTGAACATGTACGCATGGACCATTTCATTGCCCTTACCTGCACCACAGAGCATCCGTGAGCCGAGACCTAGAAGAGAACCTCAAAGCATAGTATAAAATAATTTATCTCAACAAATAAATACTTAATCAAAACAATAAACAATTTACACATTTCTATTAGAATACACGACAACACAATAGCACAACAACACAACAACACAACAGTACAGTAGCACAACAATACATCGACCTTCGCCGATCGGGTTATCAGGCACCAAGTCTGTGGTCTTAACTGAGTGGGTGTGTACAACACCCTTAGAGGGTATCGCCCTGGCGGCCTGCATTCGGTATGCTTAATGCTGAACCCGACACTTGCCACTCTCGGCTCTTGCCGCTACTGGCTCTTGCTGCTCCCGGCTCTTGCCAATCGGTCACAATCACAAGTATGACATAATAACTATAAACAATACATACAACACTACATACCACAAAGATCTACGGGCACAAACAGTTCTCTTACCTTGTGTCTCGAGCTGACAACCCAAAGCGATCTCGAGCACGTTCCCTAATCCCAAGCCTGAGCTATAAAACCTAGTCACAACGCATTAATAAATAGACATCCATCAATTCCTAACAAATTAAGAACTTTGGATTAAAATACTAGCATTCAGGACATCGAATTATACTAAAACAGGTAGTAGAATCCTTCCAAAGCCTTAAGATTTGGGTCCGCGAGCTCAATACCCCATTTCGGTCATTTTCCATAATTTGAGCTGCAACCCGCCCCCTAGGGTCGCAGCCCGCTCCAGGTCAGAGAGCACGGCTCTCTCATTTGGGAGACATGGGCCACGACGCACCCTACTTATGCCATAGCGCCTGAGCAAAACCAGTGGCTTCCTAGGCCTCTTCACACACACGGGCCGCGGCACCTGAAGAACAAGGTCGCGACCTAAGCCTGAAACTCAGAAATCCTCAAGCATTTTACGAGCCAATCTCTCAAAAATCCACACAAATTAGAGCCTAGACCCATAATTTAATTTACAATACATACCAAAGCAACATAACTAATAAAGATACCCCAAAACTCACCCCACAAACCCATCAAAATTCAGAAATCATACCCTAAAGTTCAATCCCATAAAACATCTAAATTACCACAGAAAACTCAGTAAAAGTCAACAAAAATCCTCATCTTGATTACATGATTCTGGTCTGAAGTACCCAATTAATTTTAGCTTTAAGTTTCTCCAAATCCTCAGCCAATTCCCAAGGAATTCCAAGCTTCTCTTTGAATTTCAGCAGAAATTCCTCCTTAGCCTTAAGAGAGAGAGAATCGTGAAGGAGAGAGAGATAGCTGAGAGAAGGTGTTATGTCTTTCCTTTGTTTTCTGGTCAGTTCTAGAGTATAGGTTAGCTTAAGTCTATCCCCAGCTGTAAAATACCCAAAATGCTCCTAAGTCTATCTTTAGTCCTTTAATGCCACCAAGGGCAATCCCGTCATTTGCGAAATCCCGCTAATTCCTCGAGTGTTCCTATAATTCCCCATTTAATCCTTACATACCCAAATAATCACTAAAGCACTACCCATTATCTGGTAATCCCAAACACATACTATGTTCCCAAAATAACCCTAGGCTCACCCTGAGCCGGCTATTCGTCCCCATTGTGACTATTTTGATATTCCGCTCCCTAGGACCATCTTAGATCACACATCATAAATATATCACCACAATCTTGTGGTATCAAGCACAACACGCATATAATTCACATTTATGCCCTCAACATGCCAAAATTACAATTATGCCCCTATTAACCAAAATGGGCCCAAATGCATATTTAATTCACCTAAACATGCATCTTTACTCACATAATCATTTAATCCATGTAATAAACATAATTAAATCAATTACAGCCCTCCCAGCACGCTAATCAAGACACTAAGCCTTATTAGCGAATTTGGGACGTTACATGCACTAAAAGGAGAAACACTTGACTCATATTTTGATAGCAACATTAATACTTGAATACTTTGGTTTAAAGCTTGTGTAAGTGTGAAATTCATTTTCACTTATTCTTTTGTTGGTTTTCCATTTTAGCATGGGCAAATCAAAGTTTATCATCTCTTGTTGTGTCTTGTCTTTGTTGGTTTTCCTTTTTCTTTTGTTGTTCAATTTGTGTCTTTTGTTATCTTTTGAGATTCATCACTCGAGGACGAGTAATCTATTAAGTTTGGGGGTGTGATAATTCTTGAATAAAGAGTTATTTCTTGTGCTTTTGATCATATAAATGTAGTAAAATCGAGAGTGATGCTAGTTTATTATTAACTATTGTAGCTAACTTTTATGTTTTTATAATTTTAGTTAGTTTAATTTGTTTGTGTAGATTTTAAGAGCTAATGGGTTGAAAAAAATATTTTCATGGATATATATTTGTATAAAGAATGAGACTAGAATTGTGAAGTTATCGAAGCTAAATTTTGATGCTGAAATATCAGGTTTGTGGTAGCAAAGCAGATTTCGCTAAAGCATTTTGATCAGGTTTCATTTGGAATTTTATGCATGACAAGGAAGGTTGATTGGCAATTCATTAAGTGAGTGACTGAGGTGGCAAGTTCATGGGGCATTGGTCAATCTGGAGGCAATTTTCTGAGAAGAAAATGAAAGGAAGCTCACGTGTGAAAGGAAAGAGGGACAATTTTGTACTTAGACTACTAAATTGGGTAAGCTAGAGGAAAAGAAAAAAAAAGAACTGCATATAAAAAGAAAGTAGACACCATTTGAGAGAATTATTCAAGAGCTGCCATTAGAGAAAAAGGAAAAAGAGAAATGAGGACAAAGAAGAAGAAGAAGAAGAAGAAGAAGAAGAAGAAGAAGAAGAACAAGAAGAAATTCCAAGGTTGAAAAGAAGAATCTGAGGAAGAAAAGGTAGAGGAGGAAGATAAGATTATTGATTCATCATATTTGGCTTGTTTTCTTCTCTTTAATCTCGTTTAATTTTGTAATTTCTTTAACTTTTTCTATTTAAATACCCATGGGCTGTTTTGATTTTGGATTTGTGCTCTTGAATTCTGTCATGAACTAAATCTTTTGAGGCTTGAATTATTGATGAACTCTATGTCTTAATTCTAATTTTCTAGCATTTTATTTTAGCAATTGACCCATTGTTCATTCAAATGTGTTTATTCATGATTTCTTGTTGTTGATTGGCCACAAATGCCAAGATATTGAGTTATATTTTTGCTGGGAAGTTTGAATATAATTGATAGATTTGAATGACACATGTGAATAATATTGTTAGGTTATATTTGTGAATAGCATAAAAATGTGTTATTTACCTTGTGTAACCATTATGAATTGATGCTTAAATTATGAGTTCTTAAACTTGATTGGCACAGGAATATGTTAAATTAGGTGGAAGAATTAATACCATAGGATTTGGAAAAGTTCTATGAATTAATTTGGAATTCTTGTTAACTCTGGGTAATTTTGCTGTAGCAAAACGTACAGGTCAATTGACATAGAGAGATTTAATAATTTAAGCCCATTTCACCAAATTGAATTTATCTTGCTTTTAGATTGTCATCTTAGTTTATTTTGACGCATTTTCAATTTATTTTTCATCACTATAAAATTGTTTTGTAATTGATTTGTGCACAATTATTTAATAGTTTAATCCCTGTAAAGACGATACTCAACTTATCATTATATTACTTGTACATAACTGACTAAAAAATATCACAACAGGTACCATCTAAGACGTCTTCGATTCCATTAGCATAGATAACATTCTCCATCTGAGTATGCAAGAGAAGGAAATTTGTTCGGTCAAGTTTGACCCCAAGAGTTATTTAGGGCTTGAGAAAGGGCCACAAATTGTTCTTGATGAACCAGTAGACCAGAGAGAGTTGTAGAGGTGCTGGAGTGTAGCGTCCCAAATTTGCTTATAAGGCATAGGGCCTTGATTAGCATGCCTGGAGGGAAATAAGTGATTTATTGTATTAATATGTGAGTTTGATAAGTATGTGATTAGAAATGCATGTTTAGGTTAATTAAATATGCATGTGAGCCCTATTTGGTTATTAGAGGCATGCTTGTAATTTTAGCCCGTTGAGGGCATAAATGCAATATTTGTGTATATTGTGATTGACAACATGTGTGAGTGGTGATATATTTGTGAGGCACGATCCGAGACAGTCCCAGGGAGCAGTTTAGCTAGAAAGTCACAACGGGACCCGATACTCGACTCAGGGCGAGTCAAGGGGTATTTTGAGTGAAAGATATTTAAATTGAGTTATCGAGGTACGCAAATAAATATTTGGAGATATATTTGAAGTTAGAGAGTTTAGGAGGGAATGTTGGGAAAACTTATCATTTTTCCCTCGGGGATGTTTTCGGTACCCCGAGCCTTGGGACTAACTTAGTCACTTAAGTTAGGTAAGACAAAATATAGAAACACTTGGAATTTTCCCAAAACCGACCCTATCTCCCTTTTCTCTCCCTCTTGCTTTCTCTAGACTTTTCCAAGGGAACCATTGAAGATAAAGCAAGGAATTGGAGCTAAAGCAAGGAATTGGAGCTCTAGACATGAATATTAGCTCAGTACTAGCTTGTGTATTCTAACAGAGGTTGAGGTAAGCTTTGAATTATGATTTTAGCCAATAAATTCTGTAGTTCTCGGCTGGGGATTTGAAGTTAATGATTTAATTGGGGATTTGATGAGGTTTTAAACTAGGTTTTTGTTAGGTTTTGTTGCTACGACCATTCTAGAACTACTGTGATAATTAAATTGAGTTGTGGGATTGATTTTGAGTTAAATTGGTTGGGTTTTGGGCGTTGAAATAAGGGATTTTCGAAGGGGTCGGGCCGCGACATTGTTCTTGGTGAGGCGCGACCCTTTACGGCAGATGGGAGGCCAGGATGAAGGGCGGGCCGCGACACCCCTTTGGTTGGGCCACGGCGCAAGTGTGCTGAATGAGGAGGCTGAGCCTCTGGTTGAGGCGGGCCGCAGCACAAGGCCATGGGGTCGTGACTCTTAGGGGGTTTTTGGACCCCGATAAGGGTTTTGGCTCGGGAATCCAAAAGTTAAGGCTCGATATGGATTTTATCACTTGAATTGGTGGAATCCAAGGTCCCGGAGACTAGAATTATATCCAAAAGTTCTTTAATGGATTAGAGCTAGATGGATGGATGTTGTTAATACGTTGTGACTAGGTTTTTAGCGAGGCTCGGACTAGGGGACTGTGCCCAAGATATCGGTGTATGGGAAGCTTGGGACACAGGTAAGAAAAATGTTGTACCCGTGGAGCAGGGCGTGGCCCTATAGTTTGTATTGCAGGGCACGACTCTATGTGATTGTGTTGCAGGGCATAGCCTTATTGCTTATGTTTGTATTTGTTTAAGTATTTGTTGATTATATGCTATGTGTTGCATATTTGTGAATGAACGGCGAAGGCCGGGAATGGCGAAGGCCGAGAACGACAATGGGCCAGGAACGTCGTCAAGCACGGGGAGTGCAAGGCCGAGTACGACAAGGGTCGGGAGTGGCATTGAGCACGTAGAGAGCAAGTTGCTAGGGTGAGACCCTTTATCCTTACCTTAGTGTATAGGACCACCAATTCCTTGCGAAGGATTTTGAAAATATTTGGGAGCAAGAGCTTGATCTTCATTAATTGGTTTGAAATCGATGAATGAATCTAACACAACAACAAAGTGAAATACCTTACCCTTGATACCATATAAGAAATTCGAAATAATTACATTTTAAATATAAAATTAGGATTCTAACATAAAACTAATTGGTAATATATAAACCAGTATCTTTCTCATATATTGTTATTTTAACGTGAAACTATTTCTAATGGTATATGTTGACGCCGTTTTTCATCAACTTAGAAAAAAAAGCAATAAAAAAAATACCAGAGGAAATAAATACTATGGACACGATTTTTTACATGGTTCAGCAGTTAAAATCTGCCTAGTCCACGAGTCTATGTTATTAACTTCTTGGAATTCTTTGATAGCTTTTTGGAAGCAATTGACCAGATTTTTCTCAATATCAATTTTTCTCTCATTACAAATGAACTGTCCCACTATTTATAGAGTGGTTTACCAAATTTCTTCCCACAGATTTCGAGGAGTTATTCTACAAATCAATAAAAATAATTCCATGAAATGCATACAATTATCACGTATGCGGTAATATCCCATGATATTTGGGATTTAATAACAAATTACATACAATCCCTTAATCATAGGGATTTTTCAACAATGAACATGTTTGCACACAGCTGATGAGCTTGGATGCTAGATTCACACACCTTCGAGACCATTTTCCTATTGCGAGCTCATCACCTTGGTTCGCCTATGCTCCCAACAAGTAAGGTAGACGTTATTATCCTCTTTGAGTTTACACATCTCGAGCTCGAACCGTCTTGTCCGAGGACAGGAAATAAATCAAGAAGTTTATATAAGTGTTGAACCATTGCCATTACGAGTTGCGAGCCTAACTTATAACCTCAGACCACCTCCGCGACTACGTAGTTCTCGAGCTTACCAATCAGACTTCGTCACTTACTGCTTAGCGAGATTGTCTCTGATTTGCTAATCACATGACGACTGTGCTAATCTCGAGCTTACACCTTACGAGCCTGAGTTTCGAGATAAAAAATTCTCATTCTTGAAATCTAGATGTAACATTTTGCCCCCTCAAAAGTATCAGCTCGAATCCTATGAGAAGGAAACTTTTGAACTGCTTCTATCGAAAACGGAGCCACTTAATATACTTGAGTGTGGAAATGCGTCAACCATGGGTTGGTCAATCAGAGTACTCAAGTACCTTTTCACCACACCCACGTCTATTCGCCTGTCAACTTTTGGCTGCAATTGCCACATTTGCACCCGATCGTTCGATTATATACCGAATCCGACCAATTGTCCAGATCAATTTGACTCTTTACATTCCCTGGGGCCTATAAATACGCCCTTATCGTCTTCCTCATTTTACTTTCACATTTTGAATTTTCAGAGAGAAAAAATCCAGAACTTGAAAGATTTATTTCAACTTTGCATGTTTTCCAAGCCATGGAGACAATCTACCTCCAATATGTTCAATTCGGTGAGGTCCCCCCTGTTACCAACACTCCAGTTGACGATTTCTTTATTCCCGCGGACATTTGTGTGTAAGTTTCCATTCTTCACCTTGCTCTATTATTTACGTATTTTTATGTGTTTTTTTGCTGTGTGAATGTATTTTCTAGGAATGTGTTTACTAGTTTCTAGTTTTAGCTTTCGTAAAGTTGTGTATCTAATATTACATAAATTTTTGATTGAAAATTTGTGAAATCCTAGTTCTCAAACCCAAATTTAGTGCAAAAAATGCAAATGTAGGTTTGTTTTTAGACTATAGGTAATGTATCGTGTAGACCAAGAAATGGGGTTTTGAATTAGGGTTTTCAATTGCACAAATCCCAAAATTGTTACCATTTTGGGTAACCGTCAAATTTTCCCCTGAAAATCTGGGATTCTTAAAATGAATCCGCACTTTCCCGAACATTACAATAGTTTGGGGTTCTTCCTTGAATTCTTCCTGTCCTTTCGAGATCTCGGTCTCGATCGAGCTTACTCGTCATCTTGAGCTTTTTCGAGCTCGAATCACGAAAAGTCATACTCTAATTTCTTGTATGCCTGGTCCTCACCCTTTTCTTTCTTTCTAGATGTCGCAGAACTTTGAGAATCGGTGGGGGTCAGTGCTCACAATCCCTTATTCTCCATCAAATCCTAGTCCAAAATCTCCCTTCACCCAGAACTAGCGACTGATACGTGAGCACTACGCAAAGTTTGAACAAGAGGATATATGAGCCCATTTCCAATGTCAGATTGACGAGGTCTAGGAAAGAAAAAGGAAGAAACTCCGGGTCGCAATTTATCCAGATCCAGAGCCCGAGCTCAGACCTATCCCTCTTGATCCCAAACTCAAAGTCACCGTTGCTTACGAGCCTGGTGAACTTTCCTTTTCTCTGATGGAGGACTCTTCAAACTGCCCTTTTACCTCGTAAGTTGCTACCATTCATACCTCTAGGGAGGAATTCTTCGAGGCTGAGCATTATTGGATCTCGGTTACTTCGACCGGTCAAATTTCTGACATCCTACCTCACCACGGCTTGAGACTATCCGGCATGCTGATGTGTCGAGTTGCAACTCCGAACGAGTAGAGCTGCTATGCCCCGGGTGATGGTCGACCCGGTAATAAGATTAAGCTCAGGGCTTGTAGTTACGAGCACATGAAGGCAGGGGCTCTTCTTCCTTTGAAATCTTCTTTTAAGGATTTTCTGGACTTTGTCGGGCTTGCGCCCATCAAACTTCAGACCAACTCCTACAAGGTTTTGTGTGCCCTCAGGTCGCTATACCACGAGCTAAATTGGGAAGGACCTTCACCAAGAGAGATTCTCTATCTCTTTTGCTTGAAAAGCAGCCCCTCCTAAGCTCGGGGAGGAGATGGCTTCTACTATCTATCGAGCCACCCAAAGGAGAAGAAGATCTTTGAGGACATGCCGAATCATCCTCCCAACTTTAAGCTGGCCTTCTTCTGGACGGACGACCTTGCTCCCTCAAAGTTTTATTCATTCCAACAAATTCGTAAGTACACATACTTATTTCTTTTTTCGCTCAATTAATGATTAGGCTCGAACTAATGATACATATCCGTTTCTTTAGCCAATTATCACCGTCCCACACCCTCGGACACAATGGTGGAGAACAAAAAAGCTTTGCTCCAGCTTCCGTACGGTAGGCGCTCCCTGTCTTATCTTCTTCATGAAGATAAACTTTGAGCCTGGGACCTCCTGGAGCAGGACCAGTTGACAGACGATGTCGCTTACCATAAATACCTTGATTGGGAGCATGTGTCTCTTCCCACTAAGAAGCTACCTCCAAGATAATGGTTAACAAGCTCACAGGCTCGCTCCCCATTGGCTCGACATTGTGAAAGCCCGTGCTCGGGAAATGAAGCAAACGACGAGGCTTCAAGCTTAAGCGATGGAGGTAAAATCATTCTTAGCTTGGCTATGTGGTCTCCCTCTCTACTAAATCATAAGCCCGATACCCTGATCCTATTCCCGGATTCTAGGGATAACTTCCATGTATGGTCCGGGGTAGATGAGAGGGTTCATAGGTTCAATAGTTGGTTAGGAAAATTCCAGACTATGTATAGTTTAAATGAGGTCTGGGATGGGGTCACCGTTTAGTACGGTACCAACGACTATAGAGACCTTTCGAGGCTATCACCCACGTATAGAGAAGGGACTCCCCTAGCCTCCTCTGACGATAGGGGGATTACATGGTCACCGAGCACAAGCTCGGGGGAGAGTTCCAATTAGGTTTCCTTTTACTTTAACCTTTGTTTCTTTTTGTAGTTTAAGCCCGTTAACTAATGTGTAGCTTATGTGTATGCAGACGATATGGAGTCTGATCTCGACAACGTACTCAATCGACGCTCTAGAGCGAAGCAAAGCAAACGTTCGAGGGCGTCGCAGAGAGCATGACGCCCTTCTAAAGTCCCAAAAAAGAACCGAGGTGACTCCTCCAGACCTGGACTACCAAGGCCCAAGCCAAGCTGCTGCTGTAGACCTCGAAGCCAAGGTATTTTCTAAGGTCACACTCCCCCCGCCTCTTGCCATTCAAGCCTCTCAAAATACTGCACCGTCCCCAAAGAAGCTGGTTGTCCCTCGGGAACGCCTGCTGTAGATTTTGACTCATTCCACTGAGTATGTGATCGACAATGCCACGGGGAAACATGGAGCCACTCTGGGCTTGGACGTACTATCTCGAGTTGGCTAGAGTTTTAGCAATCTCGATGCCCCTCAATGGAAATTCCTAACCTCCTGCCGAGACACCAACACCCTTTATGACAAGGGTACCAGTTCGACTTTATTCTGTATGTGTTCTAACCCATTTTGTTTATGTATAGGACCTTGCTGTGTTTCCTCAATTTAATTACAAGCTAAACAACGAAGTCCACTCGAGCATGTCCTATGCTCAGGAGTCGAAGAATCTCCAAATCAAGCTCGCAGACAAACTTAAGGCCGCAAAGTTTGAGCTCGAGTCAAAGCTAGAAGCTAAAGATTCTAAGATCAAGGAGAGGGACTCGAGAATCAAGGATCTTGAAGAGATGAACGCCAAGCTCAAGGAGGAAAAGAAAGCCACTTTTGACATAATCGAGGGTGAGATGGCTTGCCTTCTCGAGGAGTTCAATAATAAGAAGGATCATGCGATTGATATGGCTATGAATCGAATCTGGGCCAACAACACTGACCTCGACACAAGCTTCTTAGACACTCTCGAAGAGGAGTTCCTGGAGAGGTGGCAAGCTCGACTTGATGCGGAGGACGCCGAGGAGGAGGCAGAATAGGTGGCGAAGAAGCCCGATGCCACCGAGGGGGATGCACCTGCTTCATATAAGCGAGGTCATGGGCTGTGTCCCATTAATATTTTTGTAAATTTGTTTTTTATTTAAGCCCTTGGGGAAAAAAAAATTAATAGCTCACCTAAGGGCTATTTTAATGTATGGTTTTCTTTGCTAAAAAACCTTAGTACCCTTTATTTTACGATCAACTTTTACTTTAATAATTTTTTTATTTACATTCCTGGGTCGAAATATTTCAAGCGTCTTATATTAAAGGTTTTCTTTTATGCTTGTTTATTCATACAAACACATCTGTTGGATTTAAGCTCGAGTTTCAATGCATTCATGCACAATTTACTCGATGTAACCATGTCCGATCTCGTTATTTGTCAAGGTCGGACCTTACTTTTACCATGCACTCGAAAGTACTTATATGGCATGTAAGATAGGTAGTTTAGTTATATCTTGCTTTTCTAGTTACTTTTCCTCTTCCTTGAGTAGCTCACCAAGGTTGTGAGGTCGAAACTATCTTTTGGAAAAATATTCCAACCTCGATCTCAACTTAGCTCGAAGTAGGCTTATTCATATTCCAACTTTCTGTCGATTAGTTTTAGCTGGTTTGTTCCAAACTTATTTAGCTCGTGTCTGGTTTGTAATCCATACACTTGTAACTTTGGTAATCTGGTTATGTCCAGATTAGCTCGCGTATCTGGTCATATCCAGACACTTATAATTTTGATAATCTGGTTATGTCCTGATCGTCTTAGCTTGCGTATCTGGTCAAATCCAGACACTTTATAATTTTGATAAGCTGGTTATGTCCAGACCGTCTTAGCTCGCGTATCTAGTCAAATCCAGACACTTTAGCTCGCGTATACAATTATAACATCTATGTCAGGTTAAAGGTCCAAACATTTTTGTTAGTTTATCTGTATACTTAACATTTTCATGTCGGGTTAAAGATCCAGACATTTTTATTCTATGTTATTTATTTTTTCAAACTTATGGTATTATTGTATACCACTGATGCCCCCTTAATATCTTATCAGTGTGACCATAGGTTATTAAATTAAGAGAGTTTGCAAAAAATACAACATTTAGTAAAGAAAATAACTTTTGATCAAAGTGGAAAACTTTATTAACAAAAAGTATGAAAAATAAACAAGCTTGGTTACAATAAGACATCATTCCTACACTACTGATAGTAAGGTTGTAGATGTTCGCCATTCCAAGCTCGCGGTACCAATCCTCCGTTCAATCTCGCCTATTTATATACCCCAGGTCGAGTAATACACTCGATCTGGTAAGGTCCTTCCAAGTTAGGTCCGAGTACTCCAGCAAATGGGTCCCTTGAAGCCAGGAATACACGTCTTAATACCAAGTCTTCCAATCTGACTTTTCTAACTTGAACCTTTTTATTGAAGTATCGGGTAGCTCATTGCTGATATGCAACAATTTTTAGTTGAGCTTCATCTCGTCTTTCTTCAATAAGGTCTAGACTCTCTTCGAGCTGGGATTGGTTTGAGACCTGATCATAGGCATGGGTCCGAATTGTGGGTATTTCGACTTCAATTGGCATCATGGACTCGCATCCATATGAAAGGGAGAAGGGAGTATGTCCTGTTGAAGTTCGAGCTGTGGTTCGTTAAGCCCACAAAACTTGGGATAACTCCTCGGGCCACCTTCCTTTAGCCTCCTCCAACCTTTTCTTCATGGAGATTTTAAGGGTTTTGTTGACTGATTCGACCTGGCCATTTGATTGGGGATGGGCGACGGAGGAGAAGCTTTTTATTATCCCATTTTTTTTTCACAGAAATGGGTAAATAAATCACTGTCGAACTGGGTGCCATTTTCTGACACTATTTTTCTAGGCATTCCATATCGTCATATAATATTTTTTACCACAAAGTCTAAAACTTTTTTTGAGGTAATTATTGCCAGGGGTTCGGCCTAAGTCCATTTTGTAAAATAATAGACCGCGACCACAACATACTTCACTCCACCTTTGCCTGTTGGTAGCGAGCCTATAAGATCAATTCCACACACTAAAAATGGCCATGGGGAGGTCAGCATGGTTAGCTCGGTAGGTGGAGTTCGTGGAATTGAAGAAAATCGCTAGCACTTATCGCTTCTTTTGACATACTCGAACGCGTCTACCTTGACTGCGGGCCAGAAATATCCTTGTCTTATCACCTTTTTGGACAGACTATGCTCCCTAGTGTGATCTCCACAAAATCCTTCATGAATTTCTTCCAGAATTTTCTTTGCCTCGGGTGGAGTTACACATCGGAGTAGTGGCATAGAATATCCTCTTCAATACAACCTTCCTTCCACAATAGTGTATCTCAGGATCTGATACATCAATTTTCGAGGCTCATTTCATTCTCCTGGGAGAATGCCAGTTTCGAGGTAATCGACTATTGGGGTCATCCAGGTTGGTTGAGTATCAATCATGCATACGTCTTCTTCGTTAGGCTCGCTGATACTCGGGGTTGATAGAAATTCTATTGGGACCACGTTCAGAGTATCGGCCTCGCTCGTCGTAGCGAGCCTAGCCAATGAGTCTGCATTTGAATTTTGTTCTCGAGGACTTGCTCTATGGCGTAAAACTTGAACTGTCCGAGTGCGGCCTTGACATTCTCTAAATATGCAACCATATTTATTCCATGAGGCTGATATTCCCCTAAAATTTGGTTGACCACTAATGTGAATCACTATTGCAGTGTATGGCCTTTGCTTTGAGTTCCTTAGCTATTCGAAGTCCTGCCAATAATGCTTCATATTCAGTTTCGTTATTAGACGCCTCGAAGTTGAACCTTAAGGCAGAATGAAAATGAATTCCCGCTGGAGTGATTAGTATGATTCTACGATGAAATATGCCACGACTTGTCCCTTTATGGTCGTTCGCGGGTGATATGTGATCTCGAATTGTCCGAGTTCGACTGCCCACTTTAATAATCTCCCAGAGGCTTCTAGTTTAGATAGAACTTGTCGCAGTGGTTGATCGGTTAACACATGAATAGGGTGTGCTTGGAAATAAGGTCAGAGCTTTTGAGATGAGTGGATCATACTGAGAGCTAGTTTTCCCATTAAAGGGTATCTCGATTCTACCCCTAGTAACCTTTTAATGACATAGTACACTGGTTTTTGTACCTTCTTGTCTTCTCGGATGAGCATAACACTAATGGCGTGCTCGGTGGTAGCGAGGTACAAGTATAAGACCTCTCCTGTGATAGGCTTTGACAAGATCGGTGGTTTGGCGAGATGTTTCTTTATGTCCTGGAATGCAAGCTCACATTCCTCTGACCACTCGAACTTTTTGCCCCTTCTCAAAAGGTTGAAGAAAGGAAGACAATGGTTTGTAGATTTTGAAACAAACATACTTAATGCCGCCATTTGTCCAGTTAAACTCTAGACATCCTTATGCTTTCGAGGCGAGGGCATATCAATCAATGCCTTGATCTTGTCAGGATTAACCTCTATTCCTCTCGCATTTACTATAAACCCCAGAAACTTTCCCGAAGATACTTCGAAAGAGCATTTTTGTGGGTTGAGTTTCATGTTATATTTCCGTAATACGGTGAAGCATTCTGCGAGATCATCCACATGGTTAGCGTTATGTTTGGACTTGACTAGCATGTCATCAACATAAACTTCCATGTTATTACCTATCTGCTCGGAGAACATTCTATTCACTAGTCTTTGGTACGTTGCTCCAGCATTTTTGAGCATGAAAGGCATGACATTGTAGCAGTATAGCCCTTTATCGGTTACAAAGCTCGTATGCTCTTGGTCCAGTGCGTGCATGGCGATCTGGTTATACCAAAATAGGCATCCATGAACGACATGAGGCCATGACCTGCTGTGGCATCTACGAGCTGATCAATCCTAGGTAAGGGGAAACAATCTTTAGGGCATGCCTTGTTAAGGTCAGAATAGTCGATACAGGTTCGCCACATGCTGTTGGGCTTTGGAACCAACATTGGATTGGCAATCAAATCAGGATAGAAGGCATCTCGTACGAATCAATTTGCCTTTAACCTGTCGACTTCTTCCTTGAGGGCCTTCTTTCTATCGTCATCCAGGAGTCTTCGCTTTTGCTATTTTGGGGGGAAGCTTTTGTCGATGTTAAGTGCATGACTCATGACATTCGGACTGATTCCCACCATGTCCAAATGTGACCAAGCAAATACATCCTGGGTTTCTTTTAAGAAGCGGATTAATTGCTATTTTGCTTCTTTAGAAACATTCTTCCCCACCTTTACTATCTTTGTAGGGTCTTTGAGCTTAACCTCCTCGAGCTCGTCTGGAGGTTCGAAGTCAGCCCTTTCTTCTATTTTGGGGTCGATCTCTTCATCTATCTCGAAGACCGTCCCATCTTCGTTCTAAATAATTACAAGTGCTTGTGCACTTGCTTGCTTCTTTCCCCTAACTGAGATTCTATAGCATTCACTCCCCGACAGCTAGTCCCCTTTCAGCGTCCCGATGCCACTAGAAGTCGGGAACTTGATGGCCAGGTGCTTAACAGATGACACTGCCCCCAGCCCAACTAGGGCGGGTTTCTCGAGCAGTACATTGTAGGCCGATGAGAGGTCCACCATGACAAATTCCATCATCTTGGTTACAGAGACTGGATAGTCCCCCAAGGTCACAGGGAGTTCAATGGATCCCATACAGGCAATCCCTTCTCCTGAAAAACCGTACAGTGTGGTTGCACATGCTTTTCGGCTGTGAAGCGCGAGTCCCATCATTTCTAGAGTGGCTTTATAGAGGATATTCATCGACCTCCCATTATCAATTAGGACTCAACGTACCCTCTTGTTCACGAGCTGGAGGGTTATGACCAGGGGGTCGTTATAGGGAAACTAGATGTGTGATCCTTCCTCTTCAGTGAAGGTTATGGGTTGAGTTTCAACCCTTTGTTGTTTTGGAGCTCATGGTTCAGGTTCATAGGGAGAACCGTCGCCTGTCTTGAGCTCATTTACATATATTTTTTGGGCATTCCTACTCGATCCTGCGATATGAGGTCCCCCAGAGATGGTTATTACATCTTCTCCATCAATCAAAGGGGGTTGCTCATCCTCCCGAGCTCGGAAGTTATTATTTTGGGCAGGTGGTGGAGTCACTGCCCTTTGGCTTGTGGAAGCTTGATTGGGATTTTAGTTTCTGACGTACTGTCTGAAATTAGCCCTCGAGATCAAACCTTCGATCTAATCATTCAACTGTCGACACTCATCGGTTGTATGTCCGATATCTCGGTGAAATTTATAGTATTTATTTGAATCTCTCTTTGCTTTTTGGTTCCTCATGGGGTCAAGTCGTCTAAAGGGGACCTGGTTTTCATTAGCCAGGTAGATATTCTCCCGAGACTCGTTGAGCTCGGTATACACCTTGTATAAGGAGAAATATCTGTCCCCTTTCTTCTTTTTCCCTCCATCTGCCTCGGGGTTATTCCTTTCATTTTTCTTCCTTTTAGAAGAGTTATCCCCAAGGGGTTTCAAAGTTGAGGGGTCTGCCGAGGTCGAGGCAGAGTTCATGTTTGTCGTTTTAGTTACGGGCTGAAAGGTCATGTTCTGCGCAGACCTCGCCTCTTCTACATTGACAAACCTCTGGGCCCTTCGATTGAATTCAGTTAAAGACCTGACATGTTTCGTTTGTAAGTCTTCCCAGAGGAGAATTCCTGGCATTATGCCTGCTTGAACCGCCATCAGGTGACCACTATCGTAGACATCTCGAGCTCGGGCCACTTCTAAGTTAAACCTCGTGAGGTGACTTTTTAGCGACTCATTTTGTTGTTGTCAGACGTTGGTTAAGGCTAAGGCCTAGGGCCTGATGCCAACCATAGCCTTAAATTTTTTTTTAAAGTCTCTAGACAATTGATCCAAAGACGCGATCGAATGGCTTTTGAATTTCTCAAACCAGTTTTTTGCTGGTCTTGTAAGTGTGGCTGGGAACAATATACACCTGAGCTTGTAACCCACATTGCTGGCTCGCAAAATAGTGTTGAGCGTGCTTAGATGGCTATATGGATCTGAGTTTTCGTCAAATGGCAGGACATGAGGTATTCTGAATCCCTGAGGGAATGGGGTGGAGATATGTGGGGAAAAAGGTTCGAGCTCTTCATCGAATTCGCCCGGTCAGGCTCCAGGTTGTTTTGCGCAGCATGAGGATTTGGGTTCCGAGCCACTGAGGTGGATTGGTTATTTCTCATTCCTGTTTGTGCTTTTGCAGTCGGGTTGGTAGTACCCTCGGCCCGGTTACTCCTCCAGGGCCTTGGCTGAACTGGTTGGGATGCTGGTGGCGACAGCTGGTCTGCACTCCTGGCGGACGTGCTCCCACAAGGATGTCCCCTAGGCCTCCGAGGAGGTGCCTGGGCGCCAGTAGCCTGTCTGGCTAACTCTTCATTGCGTTTTGTTGCTTTTGCCAACTGTTTGTCCAGTTGGCGAGTTTCAAGTTCCACAATTGGAACATATCTTTCAGGATTGTAATATATATCCTCGTCAGGCCTGGGGGCAGGCGGCCCTCGAGAATTGGATGAATCGCTCCTTTCTTCAAGATCTGGATCCACCAAGGGCTGTTTTCCAGGCCGTCGTGGGTAATATTTAGCATGAGGGATCTCTTCCTCAGGTATATTGGGCATTGGTCGCTCACCCGTATTGGGGTTACTCGCAGCGGCCATTGATGATTTGAGAGGCTTTCTGACTAAACAGGCTCACGTCTTGTTTAATAGCTCTCAATGAAAACACTAAACTGTTGATGCCGTTTTTCGTCAACTTAGAATAGAAGAGCAATTAAATAAAATATACCAGAGGAAATAAATACTATGGAGACGATTTTTTACGTGGTTCAGTACTTAAAATCTGCCTAGTCCATGAGTCTATGTTATTAACTTATTGGAATTCTCTGATAGCTTTTTGAAAGAAATTTACCAGAGTTTTCCCAATATCAATTTTTCTCTCCTTACAAATGAATTGTCCCACTATTTATAGAGTGGTTTACCGAATTTCTTCCCACGGATTTTGGGGAGTTATTCTACAAATCAATAAAAATAATGCCATTAAGTGCATACAGTCATCACGTACGTGGTAATATCCCATGATATTTGGGATTCAATAAAAATTACATACAATCCCTTAAACATAGGGATTTTTCAACAATGAACACGTTCACACATAACTGACGAGCTTGGATGGTAGATTCACACACCTTCGAGACCATTTTCCTATTGCGAGCGCATCACCTTGGTTTGCCTATGCTCCCAACAAGTAATGTAGACGAAATCATACTCTTCGAGCTTACACATCTCGAGCTCGAACCGTCTTGTCCGAGGGTAGGAAATAAATCAAGAAGTTTATACAAGTGTTGAACCATTGCCATTACGAGTTGCGAGCCTAACTTATAACCTCAGACCACCTCCGAGACTACGTAGTTCCCGAGCTTACCAATTCGACGTCGTCATTTTCTGCTTAGCGAGACTATCTCGGATTTGCTAATCACTTGACGACTGTGCTAATCTCGAGCTTACATCTTACGAGCCTAAGTTTCGAGATAAAAAATTCTCTTTCTCGAAATCTGGATGTAACAGTATAAATCATAATTAATTATCATTCTCTTAACTTAATTAATGGATTGAAAGGTACAACTGAATTGTTTATGACACTCTTTGTGCAACTTTCCACATTTTTTATATGATCACCATATGACTGATTGCAGATTATAATTTGCAGTCAGTCAAAAGTATCGTTATATATATATATAAATTTATATTTCACTGATATTAACACAAGTCTCTTTTGATGGCAAAGATCTTAAAAGATAATCAAAATTTTGATGATGACCATGACACATGAGGTGCATTATTTTCCTGAACCAACATTAATCTCACCCCGACCAAGCCTAGCCTAGCCCCCTGTCAACTGCAAAAGTTGAATTATAGCAAGAAGGCCCCATTTATATATATATATTAAAAATAGAGAGAAACATTAAAGCAGTTATGTTAAACCAAAACCTCTCCATATTTTGTTCTTGTAGCTACTTCAAACGTTTAATATGTAGGTATATATTATTTAGTAATACTCATCATTATTTTATATAAGTCAGCTTTCAAATTAATCAGTAAGAATCGTATCAAATTATATATGCCAACGGCAATAATTTTACTAAAATCTACATCAATATATTAATCTATAAAATTTTATAAAATTGATTAATAAATCTAAATTAAATAAATCAAAAAATCAAAACTAAAATAAAAACAAATTTATTAATTCTAGTTTTAAATTATTTTAATTTTAAATTTTGTTAATCAATTTTATAAATTTATCCTTAAAAAATTATAAAGATATTAATGTATTTTAATTGACAATATTATTGTCTTTTTAAATATAGTTTTAACTAAAAACATGTAGATAGTTATTTTTTTTACTAAATGAAATAATAAAGTTGTTTTTAGTTTTTAAAAACTTTGGGTTAAAATTAATAAAGAATATTTATGACATAACCCCCCGATATTATGGGTTTATTGCACATATGCTCCCAATAAAAAATAAAGCGACAAAACCCCTTATTGTTATCATTTTGTTGTAGAATTTAATAAATAAATTTAGAAAATATTATATTATTGTTTTTAACTAAATGAAAATTTAAAAAAAAAAAAAAAAAAATGGATCTCTCCCTTCTTCTCTGACCATCTCTGATTTGTGGCTGCCTAGATTCGATGAAGCCTCTCCTCCACGCTCTGATTCGATGAAGCTTCCCCACTGTGTGCTGCTACAATTCTGAGTTACAAATTTAAAAGCTTCTGTAACGTCCTAAATTACCTAATAAGGCATAGGACCTTAATTAAGGGGTCAGTGTGGCAAACTATGGAAAATTATGTGTTTATATGATATATATGTGTATCATTGCATGATTATGTGAGTTATATTATAATATGACTTGGCATGCGTGTTTAGGTGAATTAAATATGCATGTGGGCCTGTTTCTTATCAGAAGGGTAATTTTTGTAATTCGGCCCGTTTTGGGTATATTTGAAGTATATGTGTGATGTGAAAGACCACATTATTATGTGAATATATTTGGGTTACTCGGCACGAGGCGATCCTAGTGAGCAAGTTAGCGGGAAAGTCACAACGGGATCAATACTCGACTTGGGGAGAGTCAAGGCGTATTTTCGGTATTTAGTACATTACTGGTGTTGACCACGATTTTGGACAACTGTGAGTAGACGCAAAAACAACAATAAACCTTGAATAGAAAGTAAATAACACGTAATTTTTATAGTGGTTCAACCCCAATTTGTTGGTAATAGCCAAATCCACTTGGAGTTGTGAAATATGTATCCTACACTTAAGATCATATGAACTTGAGCTAACTGAGTTTCTTAAGTGTAAGTAGAAAAATACATAGTTTCTCTCTCTAGAGAATACAAGCTTTCTCTCTCTAAGCTCTCTTAGAAAATGCCCCAAGAATGCCCTAAGTCACAGTCCCAAAGTCTCAAAAATTAGAGAGCTCTTTTTTTCATTCAAAAGACCCGTCCCCTAAATGATGCCATATGCCATTTATTTATAAGCTTATGGATCGTACATCAGAAATATCCCTTTCACCGGGTCCTTGATTCTTCCAACCAACTTTAATTAATAAAATATAAATAAATTCAAATTACAATAATACCGGGATATCTGAGAGATTCCCGCGGCAGTTGCAAATGAATCGGGTTGATGTCGTTACTGAAGCTTTACTGAAGAGTTACTAGATGGTAAATTCTGAGATTCTGATCCATGGACCGACCAAATCCATCCTAGAAGTGACTGGTCGGCCAAGACAACCCACCAGTCGGCATAGGCAAGCACCTTCTAGCACACCTCTGGTCGATATAGGCAAAGCACCTCTAGCACACCTCTGGTCTAACATGACACATCTCTGGTCTAGCATGACACATTTCTGGTCTAGCAAAACACTTTACTGGTCTAGCATACTGGTCTAGCAAAACACTTTACTGGTCGGGCAAAACACTTTACTGGTCTAGCAAAACACTTTTTGTCTGAAGTGACTGGTCAGACATAATATTTTACTGGTCGGTCAAGAACCTTACTAGTCGGACAGAAACCTTACCTGGTCGGTCAAATCACTTTCTGACCAGGTAAATTCATTTCCTAACCAGTAATATCACAACTCCATAGGTCAATTTCCAACCTTTGCACTTCCTTGGTCAACACATTTATTAACTATTAATGTGCCATTTATTGACCATGCATTGCCACTTATCACTTCTTATTGCCACATCATCGAACTGAAATTTTGGGGATAACATTTGCCCCCCAAGTTTATTATATGATTTACTCATATGATAAACTTTTTCTCTAGCAAAATGTTTTTGAGGTCATCCAAAAGCTTCCACCCGGTCAGCAACTTTCACTTTTGTAGTAAACCCACGATTGAACTTTTCTTTTCATGAAAACGATAGTTATCAGTTTCCCATTTCCATTGCTCCTTCGTGTTCATGGGTATAGGATGATCATTGATGTTATATTGAAGCTTATTGAACCCTTGAAATTCAACTTGTTTGATCTTGTTGTAGTACCCCATGAGTAAGAAAACATGTTTGTACCCCATGCCCTTGAGATTTGTTGTCTCTTCGGATCCTCTAGCCGATCGGTCATTTTCTTGGCCCCTTGAATACGTGTATGACTAATAGGATAGGCCTAGCTCCTCAGAAATATTTTGTTGGGAAAAAAATTCCTATGGCCAATCGCTCATTTTTATATAACTGCCCGGACACTCGGACATGCCCCCAAGCTGCTTGGATGCTCGCCACCAATCTGCTCGAATGCTCACCTAACACCATCCACTCGGATACTCACATGATTTCTTGGATGCTCAGACATATGCTCAGACATTCCTGTCACCATCCTCTCGGATGCGCACATGACTGCTCAGACACTCATGCCCCCAGGCTATTCGAACACTCACGCCAACTGCTCGGACGCAGCTCCATCTCGATCGGACATGCACGCCAACTGCTCAAACGCAGCGCCCAGCCGTTCGGCCACTCACGCCAGTCGCTCGGATATAGCTCCATCCTGCTCGGACACGCACGCCAACCACTCGGATGCAGCGCCCAGCCGTTCGGCCACCAGATCCTAACCGCTCGGTTTTGAATTCTCTTAAGTCCTCAGGCTTGTAAATAATGGTTCATGCATTTTAGGCACCAAAATTTTCTGATTATTATTGTTTCTCTCATACACTTTTATGTGGACAGTAAAATATTTTTACTGCTTAGAGAAAATATTTTACTGGGTAGTAAATATTTTTACTGCTCAGAGAAAATATTTTACTGGGTAGTAAATATTTTTTCTTTGCACTCATTTGTTCATGATTGTTTGGTTCACTCCAGGGGCTCATCACTGTAGTCATGCTCAACACCGAGAAATAGACTATAAGGAGTTGGAAAAGATCATGCATGATAAATTGGTGGAAGCCCAAGCCAAGATTGAAAGTCTGACTAAGTCTGAGAAAGTTCTCCAAGGAAAGACTGAGCAGGCTGAGAAAACAATTACTGACTGAGATAGATCGTTGAAGGAGTTGGTTGATGAGAACAACAAGCAATTCCAGGCCAATAAGACATTGACTGACCAACAGATACAGAAGCTGAACAAGCCCCTCAATCTCGATTTTCTCTCAGAATAGGCAAGGGCAGAAGAGCTTGCCAAATGTGAGGCAAAGGCCGCCGAGGAGGCAGCTAATCCAACTGACATTGTTCCTGCCTCTCCTGCTCTATCATTCCGACCAGAGGAGGTTTCGGATGCTGACATGGTGTTGACCAGCCAGGGACTAGTTTACCCGACCAGTAGACACTCATAGCCGACCTGAGAGCTTCCTGTCCAACTACAAAGTTTTCTACCCGACCAGTGATACATGCTCAGCCAACCAGGGAAGTTGTATCTGCTCTCCCGACCAGGAAACTTTACACCTGACCAACTGAACTTTGTATCTCGCTGGTAGTGTACTCTTTTTTCTTATACTTTTTTGAAGACAACTGATGCTTAGCAGCTTTGATATTTTTCTCGTATCGCCGAGCTGTTGGCATTTATACTTTACTTTTCTTTGCTAACTTGACACATTCTAAGTATTTTTAGACTTAAAACATTATAAGTTTTTTGTGAATAGTAAAGTCATTCTGATGTATGCCTTATATTTTCACATGAGTACTTAGTTTTCTAACTTAGAAATTCTAGGCATTTCATAAGTCCCTACTAAGTATACTTTCTCATAGTCTTATTGCTCTAACATTTTATGATAATGTTTATTGTCACACGAATATCTTCTTTTAACTTGAAATTTCAAAAAATTCCAAGTTACTGAAGCTTTGTCAAACAAGTTAGCTTAATGGCCTTTTTTGACTTCGAAAATTTACAAGTCAGCCTAAAAATAGATATCTTAACTCGTGCTCTTATTTCCTGTGTTAAATTATATACCAGTATACCCCATGTGCCCCCCAAGTGATCGAGGGTTGAAATATCCTTGGTCACTTGCTACTTGAATGAATCTGTTCAAGCGGTTAATTACTCGTGAAAAACATAAAATATATGGAAAATATTCGAGCAGTTGAACACTGCTTGAAACATACCGATCAGTTGAACACTGTCCGATTTTACCGACTAGTTGAACATTGTTCGAATAATTAACATACATGCACATTTGTAGCAAGAATCGGTCACGCTGCGCGTAGTCTCTTTTATTACTCGTGAAAAAAAAGGACAAAACGTGTCTAATAACGAGTCTTAAACAACAAAAATTGTTCAAAAATAGATGACTGGTCAACAAATAACCAGCTCATAAACCAAATTTAAATAACAAGTTAAACAAATTGAAATTAAACTACCACTCTAAAAGTAGTATTTAGTGATAATATATCCTTAGATGCTCGCCATTCTAGTGGTTCCTGATCAAGCTCCATTCACCCAATCTGATCCTAGCACTTCAACTCATGTCAATGTATCTGGGCATACCTCTCCCTTGCTTTGTTATTATCCTCAGCCAAGTAGTGTGGACCTCCATATATAGTGTCTAAGGTAAAGTCCACAGGCTCGGGTTGCAAGGGTGGAGATCTATGTCGTTTGAACCCAGAATTGGTGTTGCCTCCTTCTCCTTGGGGTGTCTCTGCCCGGTACTTTTTCATCTTGCCCGACCAGAGAAGAAATTCTATCTCGTCCTTGAGGTGATTGCATTCATTCGTGTCATGACCATAATCTCCATGGAAACGACGAAACTTATTCATGTCTTTCTTACTCATCTCCTTCCTGATGGGTGGAGGTTTCTTGTAGGGAACCTCTTCATGACTAGCAAGATATATTTCCGCTCAGCTAGTCGAGAGAGTGGTGTAATTAGTGAACTGAGGCTCATACTTGGTTGGCTTTTCGTTTGAACTCGAATTAGCCTTGTTTTCTTCATGGTGGTCAGACCCGTTATTCCCACGTTTCTTTCCACCATTCTGACCATTTCCACTATTCTTAGGAGGGTCAGCTTATCCATCCGGATTTTTTATGCCATTCTCCTCTTTCTCGATTGCATCATCCAATTCATATACTTGTCTGCTAGGTCAAGAAATTGTTGAAGTGTTGAAATTGGATTTCTATGTATACTATCCCACAAAGGGCTCCGATAAGTTATCCCAGAGGATATGGCAACCATCTTCCCCTCGTCTCCTATAACAATTGCTCTATTAGCTTCTCTCATGAATCTCTGTATATAATTGTTTAGAGACTCATCCTTTCCTTGTTTGATATCTGCCAAGTGGTTGGCATAAATTGGTGGAGTCCGAGCAGCACTTAATTGTCTACAAAACTCCTTCCTGAATGCTTCCCAAAAGGTAATGGAGTTCGGCTTAAACTTCAAATACCATTCCTGGGCAGTATTCGACAATGTAGTCGGGAAAACTCTACATCGATAATCGTCACTTACCACGAGCAGTTCCATCTGGTCCTCGAATTTCCCAACATGCCTAATGGGATCTGCCTTTTCTGTATATACTGGCAGCATCGATGCTTTATATTTTGTCGGCGGCTGGGCTGCTCTAATCTGGGCCCAAAATGGGCTGCCACTCCGGTGGTCTATCGCATCCATCCCGGAAGGTCGTTTTGACAAATCTTGCACTGCAACCATTAGCACGTCAAGCTGGGTTTGGATGGCTGGTGCAACTGACAAAGTTCCAAGGTCTTGACCGCCTAGTTGGGCATTACCACCTGGTGCACTATTGTCAAGTATTTCTACTTGAATGGCAGGGCAGTTCTAATTTTGCCCTTCGACCGCGAGGGTCATCCTATTGTTGGTGATAACGTCCCTTAGATCCTTCCGAGAAGCATGTTTTCCTACCCGATCAAACACCGTACTTTTTGATTTTTCAGAGGGCTTACAACACGGAACCTGCTCTCTCCCACTACACTGCTGGCCGGGATGTAGTGGTGGCTTTTTGGTACATCCCAGGCAATCTTTTTCTCCTTGTTGGTCATTTTCCTCTTTGTCCTTTGACTGGTCGGTGTGATGACTATCAGCCTTATCACGACCATGCCCATCTTTGAATTGTGAAGTCCTTTTATCTCGAGGAGTCCTGGTGTTATCCTGCCTGGATGGACTCTTTTTACTGTCCGATCGGTGACTCTCTGATCTAGAAGTTTCTGATCGGTGGCTCTTGGAGGGGGTTCTAGAGTTCTCCCTTTGCGTCGAGGCAGTTTTGGATTGGACCCCATTTACTTCCCGACTAGGGGGTTACTCTTGCTTCTGTCTGGTCCTTGAGAATTGGCTCTATCAGTGGTCCTCCGACCAGCATTATTATTTCTTGCTCCCTGTGCAGTTGCTCCTCGTGCTGCGGTTTGGGCATTGGCCTGGGTAATCTGAGTGGTCGCTTCTAGAGCAAGTGCAGCCTCGCAGTGTCGTCGATCGACCTCCTCCTTTCATCACCTAATATCTTCACTCCTGGCATCCATCACTCCTGTTTTTGCTGTTCTAACGCAGATCTCTGCCTGGCCATCTCTTCAGCGAAAGACTCTTGCTGAGCATTGAATTACATCATCTCCTCTTGGAAAGTGCTTATTTCTCCTTGGAGTTGTTCAACCTCTAGAGTCGTCTCCTCGAGCAAGACCCTGGGCTCAGTCTCAAGGTTATGAGGTCCAGGACCTTCTGATCTAGCAGGCACTTTTGACATGCCTGACTTCTTGGATGCCACATTAGTATTCATGGGTGTCATAATGATATGATAATAGTGTGTTTCTTCTCTTCAGGCTCTCAATAAAAGCACCGAAAATGTTGACCACAATTTTGGCCAATTGCAAGTAGACGCAAAAACGACAATAAACCTTGAATAGAAAGTAAATAACACACGTAATTTTTTGGTGGTTCAGCCCCAATTTGTTGGTAATAGCCTAATCCACTTGGAGTTGTGATATATGTATCCTACACTTAAGATCAGATGAACTTGAGCCAGCTGAGTTTCTTAAGTGTAAGTAGAAAAATACAGAGTTTCTCT
Organism: Humulus lupulus; assembly: GCF_963169125.1. Taxonomy (NCBI): domain Eukaryota; kingdom Viridiplantae; phylum Streptophyta; class Magnoliopsida; order Rosales; family Cannabaceae; genus Humulus; species Humulus lupulus. Next base: position 67,206,529 of record NC_084795.1, on the reverse strand, counting down.
CTCTAGAGAATACAAGCTTTCTCTCTAAGCTCTCTTAGAAAATGCCCCAAGAATGCCCCAAGTCACAGTCCCAAAGTCTAAAAAATTAAAGAGCTCTATTATTCATTCAAAAGACCCGCCCCCTAAATGATGCCATGAGCCATTTATTTATAAGCTTATGGATCGTACATCAGAAATATCCCTTTCACCGGGTCCTTGATTCTTCCAACCAACTTTAATTAATAAAATATAAATAAATTCAAATTACAATAATACTGGGATATTTGAGAGATTCCCGCAGCAGTTGCAAATGATTCAGGTTGAAGTTGTTACTGAAGCTTTACTGAAGAATTACTAGACGATAAATTCTGAGATTATGATCCGTGGACTGACCAAATCCATCCTAGAAGTGACTGGTCGGCCAAGACAACCCACCGGTCGGCATAGGCAAGCACCTTCTAGCACACCTCTGGTCGATATAGGCAAAGCACCTTTAGCACACCTCTGGTCGATATAGGCAAAGCACCTTTAGCACACCTCTGGTCTAACATGACACATCTCTGGTCTATCATGACACATTTCTGGTCTAGCAAAACACTTTACTGGTCTAGAGAAGCATTTTACTGGTCGGGAAAAATCCTTTACTGGTCTAGCAAAACACTTTTTTCTAAAGTGACTGGTCGGACATAATTTTTTACTGGTCGGTCAAGAACCATACTGGTCGGACAGAAACCTTACCTGGTCGGTCATATCACTTTCTGACCAGGTAAATTCATTTCCTGAGCAATAATATCACAACTCCATAGGTCAACTTCCAACCTTTGCACTTCCTTGGTCAACACATTTTTTAACTATTAATGTGTCATTTACTGACTATACATTGCCACTTATCACTTCTGATTGCCACGACATCGAACTAAAATTTTGGGGATAACAACTGGGATATTGGGTAATGGGAAAAACTATTTGAGGACATATTCAGAGTTAGTGAGATTAGGAGGGAGTTCTAGGATTTTGACCATTTTACCCTCAGGGATGCTTTTGGGTACCCCGAGCCTTGAGATTTGCTTAAGGTTACTTGAACCCTAAGTAACCTGACATAAATAGAAACACGTTTAACTCTTTCGTTCTCTCCCCTGTTCACTCACTTTACGCTCGTTAGCATTTTCGAAGGAAACTTGAGTTTTAGAGCTCGAATTCAAGCAAGGTTAGAGTCATAACGATTCTAGGGAAGATTAGAAGCTTATTAACATGGGGATTTAGCTGGAAAACGACTTAATCAGAAGTAATTTATGCTTTAAGTTTCTGAGTTTTGAGTTCTTAAGCTTTGATTGGATTTTATGGTTTTGATGAGTTTTTGATTCATTTGTCACTTGGATTTTGATGGTTTTGAGCTACTAAGATGATTGGAAACCTTACTTTTGAGATTTATCTATGTTTGGAGAGCTTGTTAAAGGGATATGTCTTGAGAAAAACAAAGAAAAAAAATAAAGTTTTCATGTCGAGCCGCGAAACTGTTCTTGGGGCGTCGCGACTCTCTTGGAAGCAGGGACAAGCAGGTGCCTTCACACTACAAGAAAAAGCCTCTATAGCGACGACTTTTGCCATCGCTGTAGATCAAGAAGTTGTTGCCAAAACAGTGTCGTTGTAGGTCCGTATGTGTAGCGACCTACAGCGACGACAAAACACGGTTGTCGCAGTAGTGTTTTACTGTAGCGACGATATGTCGGTCACAGTAGGAAATCCCTTTTTTCGGTTGGACTGGGATATTGCAACGACATGTCGTCACTATAGGTGGTTACAAAATTTGAAATTTTGAATTTCAAAACCTCCTACAATGACCACATGACCGCCAAAATTTACAGCGACACTATGTCATCGTTGTAGAGTGAGTGGGTTTATATTCCTTCAGCGAAGACATATCGTTGCCGTAGGGTCACGAAACCTAAGATTTTCGTGTTCAGTGACCACCCTACTGCAGCCACATGTTGTCGTTGTAGGTAAATAATTTTTCTTAAAGAATTTTAATTAATATAATTAATTAAAATTTATTTAATAAAATATGAAATATTAATTAAATAATAAAACCAATTTATTAATTAAATAATAAAACTAATTTAACAATATCCATAGTCTCCAAAATGTATAAAACAAAACATAATTAATATAGTCTCCAAAATAAAGAAAAACAACACAAAATATTAATAAGTTCAAAATAATAATATAATCAAACTAGATGTCATCTAAATCAATTCGAAAGTCATCATCATTGTCGGGTTGTTATGGTGGCTTTGGTGGTTGCTGTTGTGGTGGATGTGGTGGTTGTGGCTATTGTGGTTGAAAGTTCACCATCATGGAATGTATCATATTCATGTCCAAGTTGACATGTTGAAATTGTGGAGCTTGGATGTTCGGATTTGCAGCTTGCATAAATTGTTGCATTTGGTGGAAGTTGTTGTTTTGGGTCATAATGGCTTGACTCAAGTGTTGAACCATGGACTGGAAAGCCTCAGCTGGTACCATTGGAGAGCCGATTGTGGTGGACGGAAATGGTGATGCCTCTGATTGTGAAGAGGATCTGGTGGCGCCTTAGGCAAAGGTACTAGTGCCCTTCAACTTGCATCCAATACCTCGATGTGTCCACGACGTTGACCAAGTACCATTGGGACGACTAGTGTCTCATTGGCAGTGGCACTTCCTGCCTAAGATTCAGATTGAGATTGGGATTGGGATTGGGATTGTGTCTGGACTTCATGCTGCAAGGCATATTGCAGTTTAGAAACAAGACAATTAATACATAATATAATTGAATAATATACATATATACAACGCTACAACAATTTTTAGTATATATTACATTAAAAAATAACATATATTTACAAGTGTTATTGATAGATGATTAAAAATAAAACACGAAACAATATATTTTGGCGCCATATGAAATATACCAGGCGCCAAATGAAAAAATTGGGACTAATTTCTCTCAGCCAAAATTTAATCCCTAAACCTAAGATACCCAAACAATTTCTCTTAGCCTCCATTGCCGCCTCTCTTTCTTGCACTCTATATTCTCCTCCATTCACACTCTCTTACACATTTATCCTCTCTCACTCTCATCTCGTCTCATCTATCTCTACCTCACGACGTCAGTACGAGCTTCCGGAGCACACAACGGCTGTATCGCAGGCTGTACATCACGCCGACTATCTGAAGTTCTTCAACTTACCACGACTCGTATTCTCCTCTGCTTACGTCTTTTTAAGGTACGATACCATTACTTTCTTTTTCATCATATTTTAGTAATGTATTATTAATACAACAGCTGATATTGATTGCTCTCCGGGCAAGAGAACAACTGAGAAAGTTCATGTTTGCAACTTCCATGAGGTACTTTCATTTGATTTGCTGGGTTTTCGTTTCTTCTTGATTTGGCTCTGTTGTATTGCTAAAAATGAAAGCTTTGGGACTTTATTTATATTTGGGGGAGATTGAAAATTTGAAACTGTTTGCTCGGATAGTTATTTCAGAGTGTTTACTACATAATTTGATGTTGGGTATTGGGTTATTAGGATTGGTAACTCTGTTTCTTTCATTGTTAGTTTGGTTGTGATTTAGTTGAGAAGATTATATTTCAAACAATTTGGTCCCGAGTTCTGATGGTGGGAGTTTTGTCTTTTCTTGACTGAATTTGCTTCAGGCATATCTGATATTACTATAGCCATATCTGTTTCAAGCATTCCTTTTCAAGGTTCTGTTAGGTCTCTCTCTCAGTCCCTTTTCAACGATATTTCTTTTAGGAGAATAAAAGATTGATTGAATTTCTTAACTTGACATTGCTTTTGGTAGAATGTCATTATCTTCCTTGTGGATGCTGTATTGATAATTGGTGTTTTTAAGAACTTCAATATTCATGTCCTAATGTGGAAAATACAGTCTTGTTTTTTTTCTTTTTGGTTGCTAGGTTTTGGGATTCTTTGTCATATGCTTAGTAGTTACTTTAGTAAGTTGTTGTTTTGTGAAAATGATGTGTTTTGGTTCTCTTGGTTGCAAATTGATGCGAATATGAAATGTTGAACCAATCTGTCCATGAACTGTCTTGTATCTAAATACAAGCTTCACACAAATAGTTGTGTGCCTAAGCCTTTCTTGACAGTTTTTATTAATCAATAATCATCATCCATGTAAGCTGATGAGGGCATCAGGAACTATATTCTGAAACTTGTTGACTTTCTACAAAATCCTTTAATCATTGGAACCAACTGAAGTGAAGTTTAAGAAGCTGTCATGAAAATTGCAATTTTCTTTATCATCATTATCTTTTTCCCTGTACTGTGAAAAAGTCTTAAAGTTATTCTTAGGTTTTCTGCAACTTTGACACTGATTCATAGCCCTTAAAGCAAGGCTACTAGCTAAGCAACTACATGAGAAATGTTTCCATACTGAATAACAACATGAACAATACAGAGAGGGAGACACCCGATAATATGATCATTGTCATCTTTGATGTGTTTGATACAAGCTGCATTACACACTTTCAACTGTATTATAGTTTAAAGCTAGTATTTTGGCTGAAATTTCTGGAATTACTATGTTGAAATTCCTATTTTTATTTGTATCATTTGTTTTAAAGTATAATATCTTTTACTTTTGCAGTGGTAATACAACACATTTTGGCATTTTCTGGTGCTAATTTTCGCATAAATTTTGAAATTTTGAATAATCATCTTACTTACCTTATTCCTTGGATGCTTGAACTATCAGATGGTAGAGTACTTCAATAAGAAATCTGATATCTCAGGCAACATTCCCCTTAGAAGTTTCAATTCAATGTTCAATTTCACTGGTTCTTGGCAAGTTGATGCGGCAACTACCAAATCCCTTGCCATGGTTGGATACATAATTCCTCTTTTTACAGTTAAACTAGAAAAGCCAAATTTAATTTTTCGTGAGGAAGTTAAACGAGCTGTTCCTTATTCTTGGGATCCTGCATCATTGGCAAGGTGAGGAACTTTCATTTATTGTGGTGATTATCAACTAAATTAATAAGATAGTATTTTGAAATAAACATGTGCTCCCTTATCAATAATCAGATATTTTAATGCCTACTTTGATAAATAAATAATTAAAATGCAAGTTTAAGAGCACTGAAAAACTCTGGTGTGTGCTGCTCAACAGAGCAATGGGGCTGTGACCCTAGTAATAGTCTATGTACCTTTTGCACTTTGAGATTTAGTAAGCACCTGCAAAACACAAACTTTATATGCCCCATGAAAATTGATGAAGGAATGGCCCCTTAAAATCACTTGTGCCGCAACTTTTGTTATAAAGTTTTTAAATGCCAGATTGCAGGAATTTTTTTGTATTTATCACATTGAGGATATATAAGGCTGTTATCTTTGACGTTGAGAACAATTTGGTTAGGACAGCAGAAACTGACAGGCATATTCCACTGTTTTTTCCCTTTCATTCTTCAGTTTTATTGAGAATTTCGGAACACATATTGTTACATCTGCGACAATTGGTGGAAGAGATGTAGTTTACATAAGGCAACACCAGTCATCTCCTTTGACAGGATTGGATATAGAGAATTATGTAAAAGACATGGGTGATCATAGATTTCAAGACTCAAATAGCCAGTCAACCGCTGGCCCCTTAAAATACAAAGACAAGGTTAGTATTTGTAACGATTTCCTTAATTAAAAAAAAAATTCTTCTGACAATTTTGTACACTATCATCTGCTCTGTTCTTCAGTATATATATATATATTTCTCTCTTTCCTCTGGTGTAGTTAATTTTCTTTTGATTAAACTATCTGTGTTTTTATGGTTAAAACTTGTTCCTAATTCAGTTTCTTGTGGCAGGATGTTACAGTAATTTTAAGAAGACGAGGGGGAGACGATCTTGAACAAAGTCATTCCAAGTGGGCAGAGACTGAAGGATTAGCACCCGACGTGATAAACATGACGTTCACTCCCATTGTTTCTTTACTTGAAGGAGTACCTGGAATAAAGCATTTAGCTCGTGCAATCGAGTTATATTTGGAATGTAAGACACAACCTAAACTTACTTCATTAAACATCAATATTGGCATAAATCAGACATTAAGAACATTGTTTTATTTCGTAATGTATGATGTTATAAATCTGACACTATGCTTCTTAGTGAGAATGCTAACTTGAAATATGGAAAATAATGTTAATAAAGTTACCAACTTGAACTCCATTTCTTACGAGTAAAAGGGCTCACATTTTAGTGTAAATTGGTTTAAGATCTTCTAGTACTTGCATGTTTATGTTAAACAATGAACTTCTTGCTGTTTTTGTGGGGGTTGAATGTTTCTTCACAACTCACTGCATCCCTTGCTAAGAATGAGCAGAAGCCAGTCAGCAAAATGCTGCCATTGGCAAGTCTAAGTTGGGTGGCGGCCAGTAGTTCGTGATACGGAAAATCTTTAGTTAGTAGGAATAAAGTGAAACCGCCTATTGAAGATTTGTAGTATTTTTTGGATTTTCAAATCGCCCGAGTTTGGGCTCTGAGCAGAATAACCTGCAAAGAAATGAGCCTGTTTGTTCCTCTCTTCAGTTCAGCTTGATGGGTCCCAAGCTTTATATCAGCCCTGATCAGGTATTGCTTACTCTAATAAAAGAAATAATATTTCCCATTTCATTGGAACAGAGAGCATTTTTCTTCATGTGATTCATTTGTACTAAATATGAGTTTATAATAGTAAATTTTTAGGTGAAGATAAATATAATTATAAGTATCGTTTTTTAGATGTCACATAGTAAAATGATGTTATTTTTATAATTACTATGTGGCATATATAATTTGGTACTTTGTTGGATTATTACTTTGTAAAAAATTACTAAAAGTGTTGTTTTAGATTTAAGAATATCTATTTTTACCCTACTGAAAATTAACATTTTGGTGTGACGAGGGGGACTTCATCTAGGTGCTTGTGGTGTCGCGGGGAAGGACAACACTAGTTTGCTCTTGGGTTTGGTGAGGGGTCCGACTCGTCTTCACGGAAAAGTGCAGCTGGTGTGAGACAGAGGTTTTTTCTTCTGCCCTCTCTTTTTGTTTTCTTTGTTTAGAGTTATGCATTTCTAGTTTTCTCTGTGCGGTTGGAATTTGTTTTTCGAATTCATAGTTTATGGGATTTACAACAAAGTTTCAGTAGGATTTTTCTACGAGTTTTTTTTTTTTTTTGCTTCAGATTTACGATTATATTTCATAGCCATGAGTTTGTTCCATGATAGATTTTATTATATGTTTTGATTTGCAAGTATCATATTTATGAATTTGTTCTATCTTTTGTTTAAGATTTGTGTATCAAAACTGGTTTTGGACTTTTTTTGTTTACTTTTTAGTAGATTTTGTTAGTTTTGCCTCTGATTAATGGTGTTTCCTTTGAGTTTTTAGTAGATTTTTATGTTTTAGAGAGTTTTTAAAGGGGGTTTATAAATCTGTTGTAAAGATTTATTTTGGTGATTTCGTATGGTCATTGCTCTTGATGCAGTAGCCGTATTGAAGTCTTTGGGTGGTTTCTGTTTTATATTGGCTATTGATTTAAATTGTGACTTTGAGTTTGAATGGCAGTCCATTGTTATTAAAATTGTTTTACAAACTATAATAAGTTTAGATAATAATGATTTTTCTTATGAGGGAGATCCTAAGGTTTCTCTTTGATTTCAGCTAGCAATCTTTTAACTTGTCTGTATACCTATAACTATTAAATCATATATATATATTCACTTAAGCAAAATAACTTTACAAATGTTCTATATTAATTCATGGATCTATCGTGTTGTATGTTGTTTCTATATTGCTTCATATATATGTTTCTATTTTTTTTTGTACGTATAAAGTGGAATGTTTAAATATTTTGTGTGCATATAAATTGTAGAAGGTTGGCATAATTATTGTGCACTATGAAATGTATAATCAAAGCTATTGTCATTTTCTTCTTAGTTACTTGTATGGTTTGAAATTTGGTTAATTGATATTACTTGATTTTGTTTTATAGGTTGTTACTGGCCTTTTTTTTTTTATTTTTTTTTATTTTAGCAATACTTTTGTTTTTTTACTAGGGTTTAGTGATGGATAACTTTAGAATTATGGCTGTTTTAAGTGTTGTTTTCCTTTAGTCTCTCTTTTTTTTTTTTTTTTTTTTTTCTGGAATGGTTATTAGGGTTATCCTTTTCTCCCCTGCTTTTTTTAGGGATAAGATACTTTCTTAGTTTGATGGAAATTTTTTTTCTGTTCTCTCTCTTTATTCATAAACAAGTGTTGGTGACTGTGCAAAGGCTCCATGGATCTTAATGTGATTGCAAGCATTTCTTCTTCTCATGATTAAATTAGCTTGTGATTCCCAAATATCTTGGCTGATTTGAGACGATTTCAATATTTCTAAGTGAGAATTATAAGTGAGATTAAATTTTAGAATGTCAATGGTTGTTTTTAACATTGTCTCATCCTTTTTTGCTACTAATAAATACAAGGAACGAACCTAAGCAATGAGAAAGTTAGATTAATGGGTTTTTGGAAATAGGGGTATTTGTTTGGAGTTTCTTTTTATTAAGTTAAATGTTATAATGTTTTTATTTATAATGAAAGGAAACTATTTGATATGATTTTTTGATTGTTAGATATGATTTTTATAATATGATTTGGACTAGTAGCTCTTTTTTTTTGTCTTTTAAACTTTAGATTATGTATTAAGCTCTTATTTTGCTTTGTGGGAAGTTAATATATGTGGCTTCCTTTTGGGCCTTTTCTTTTTATTTGCTCATAAGCAGTTGCTTCAACTAAATTGGGGAAGATATTGAACTCATTTTTCATATTGGCCATGAAAATGTAAGGACTGTTAAGAATTAGAAGAGCTCCTTAAGCTCTTAGCCATTTGAACTCCTTAAGCGATTTTCACCTTCTTTACTAATTTTGACCTCATTACTGACTAGTTCAGAAGAGAATTTGGGTTTAGTTTTACACTAATGAACATGACTATTTCATATATGTTTCATATCTTGCAAAGCTGATTTGTTATGGTTTATACTGTACATATTTTTGTTTAATCTAACATTACTTACTTTAGTAGTGTTGGGTTTCATTGCTTTTTGCTGTTCTTTTGTGTTGGAAGCTTTCTCATCTGCTTCACTGTCTTGCTCACTTATTTAAATCTACCGAGTTTCATTATCTGAGATTGCTACTCTTAAAAGAACTCTCACATATCTTCTACTGATGGAGGATTGAATTTTGATTGTTGACTGTTGATGGGTTGATAATGCTAGTCCACTTAAAACTTTAGATGATCATATTTTTCCTGAATTTAGCTGTAGTTTTTTGTTTATGCTTCTACGCCATGTTGCTATTTCAGCTGTTGTGGTATTGTTCTTGATAGTCAATTTTTGTTCGTAGTCAAAGTCATTTCAATATTTTCATTTGTGGTCAATAAATTAGTTGAAGTGGTATATATATGTGGTTCTTATATATTTTTCCAGAAGTCCTTTTTTTTCCCAGTTTCCTTGATTTCTAGAGTCATTGGTGTTTCTAGGATGCTAGTCCATATTGTCTATTAACTGGAGAGAAGCTTCAAAATCAAATTCTTGATTTCTGTTTCCCTGATGCAGCTGCCATTATATTTGAACTCCAATGGTTCTAACAGTGTTTCTATAAATTTTCACGTCTTAAAGGCATAGCTGAAAGTGCATTACAGAAATATAATTTTACTGCTGCTATAAACAGAATGAATACACATATACTGGTAGATAAGTTATGCTATAAGCTTATAACTGATCTAACTCATGAAACTCAGAAAGTAGAAGTTGGTATGGAGATTAAGAAAGTGTTCCTTACAGAATAACTGCTCTTGGCTCTCATATTTTTGTGTGTATGTGTGTGTGTGCATATAATTTAAATAAATGAAGAAAAAAAGAGGAAGAGAAAACTGTATCTTGTAAGGTATATGCTGTAACAGGGCTGTGTTATCTATTTGGAGAATATAACTAGGAAATTTCTCTAACCTGGGCTAAATACATGTTAGTTTGGATTCCAAGTGGGTTAATGAAATCTTTTACAGGTCTTTGTTAATTTTTAAGCATCTCCATTTTTTTTTGTCTTTAGCACATATAATCATTAAGTTGTGCAAAATAGCTAGTGGTATGAGGTTCATCTCATCTGATGTTCATGCATATCTATGTAATAATCTATTTGGTTTTAAGGGAAATAATATGTGTCTAATGTCTATATGTGCTATTTTAGGTTCAGATCACTTCCAGGACTTATCAACCAGACCCAAAGGGATATCATAGAATGTGAGAACTTTGTCTTCCTAAGAGTTTGTGGCTGTTTAACTAGTGAAATAAGAATTGAAATTTCTTATCATTCATACATTCTGTCTCTAGATGGAAACCAATCAAACCACACTTGTATAAATGAGATCACTTGAATGTGCTGTCATTTCTCAGATACTGTATTGTGCAGCGACATAATATATTATCAAGTGACCGATTACACACATGCATAGGCACACACTGACACGTATACTTGGATTGACTGATAAAAACTGATAATTTCATTACTTGCAACATAGAAACCTAGAATTACAACTTTCATACAATTTTAATTAATACAAGGCAATTTGAAACTGTTTTTTTTTTAATTTTTTTAAAAGCCCTAGAATTACCACTTTAAGTAATTGCTGGTGTGATTCCATTATTACACTTGAATATTACAGGTGTGTAGATGTGATTGGAGCTTACAGTGCTCAAAAGACAGAGCTTAACATAAGCTTGAAGGCAATAGGCCTTTTGTGGACTACAACTGACTTTATTACAAAGGGGATTACACATGGACCTGTGGAAGAAAGGGAAACATGTATATGACAAGTGCACAACAAATGGACTCACAACAAAGACAAGTGCACAAAGGATGATGAATTGAAGGATGGAGCAAGTTTCATGCATAGTTTACTTTTGTGTATCTTGTAATGTTTTTGTTTTTCATTTTTGAAGTAAAAAATGTTCAAGATTATAAAACTTTACTATGTTATGCTTTCAAACTTAAGTTAGAACTAAGATATTATGAAGTAGACACATTCATAGTTTGAATTAGTTATTGTTTAATCTAATACTTATGGTTTATCAATATATTGAGAATTACATTTTATGATTAATTTTGATTTTTTTTTATCAAAATACAATAATGAAAATCTTTTAATTAAAAAAAACTTATAAATACCCTTATCACAATAAAAAACCTTAATATATTATGATTTAGAAACATATTATAAGCGTAACAAATTGTTATGATTTATATAATATAACAAACTAAAAATGCTGTCAAAATAATCAAATGTTATAGTTGAAAAGTGTTATGCAAAAAGTATAATATTAAACTTCAAATTTATAACCAAATACTCTAACTAAATGTTATTATCTAAATATTATAGCAACTAAAAATGTGTTATTGAATAGTTTAAGATAACATCGAACATAACATTCGAATACTGTTATAGTAAAGACAGGACTTTTAATAACAGGGGCTATGTTAGCTTTTTCAGAAGAGTTATCAATACTCCTGGTTAGCATTTTTTAAGTGTTATGAATATTGTTTTTTCTTGTAGTGCAAAACTTAGAAAGTTACTTACATATGCATCCTTAGCATTCGTGTTCATCCATCCACATGTTAGATGATTGTGCATGTCATGGAACGTATTGATAATGTTGGGCAGTTCCTTAGTCTGAAGATTTATCTTTAGAAACAAAATTTAACAAAATATCAATTAAATATTGAAATTATTTGTTAAGATAACTTAAAATATTTCAAATTATCTATATATTATTATTTACCTTCTTAAATCGAGCAGAAGCATAAGAGGTCGATCTATGGAGACTTGGATACTTCTGTTTTGCTCTGTTGGCAACATTTGCTTTTGAGTGTGCCATGAACTATGGCGTGGTGAAAAGATCAACCAACTTTTGCCAACTCTCATTGTCCATGTCCCCGATGGATTCTTTCTAGCTGTCTCGATATCATCATACCCTCCATGTTCATTGAAGTATTTTTTTTTCTTGTGACCTTTTCTATCCTTGTAGCGATCTTGAAACTCTCGCTCAATCCCAATCTCTATCAGTTGCCACTCAGGGAGAGCTCTGGGAAGAATGAAAAATTCCTCAAAAAATGGTTAGAATTTTTAAGTTAGAAAAAAAAACATTACATGTGAATAAGTTGATAAATTTACCTCATTCTTTTGCATCAATCATATCTTGTGCTCATCCGGAACACTCTGCCATGAGTCATAATAGAACGGAACATGGTCACCATTAAGGTTACTAATAAGTCTCATGAACAATGTCCCAAAATCACCAACTGATTTGTAGGTTCCCTCCTTCAGATCAAATTGTTCAGCCAAAGGACCTTTATTGTCATTGATGAGTTGCTGCAAATTTTTGGATCGAGACCGACCTCTTCTTTTTGTGGAAACCGCTGCATATGTTGATTAAACAATAAAATTAAATTGAATAAAATAATAACAATTTGTCATTTATTGATGAAACATAGACTAATTATAGTATATTACCTGTCTCACAGGAAGTAGGAACTCGCGTAGGATCTGGAGGAGGATCACCCGTTCCATCACCGCCATGAGAACGAGCAACAACAACAGACATATCTTTGTAGTTTAAATAATTATTAACTTAAAATCAGTTATAGTTGGAGGTTAATTACATAACTTAAATAATTTCAGTAATGCATTTGAAACTATTGAAAAACAAACATTGTTGAGAAAAGTCATATATTGATTGAAAAGTCTTGAAATTAAAACATACACATTAAACATACAATAAGAATATGCATAAGAAAATATTATTCCTCATCAATTTCGATTCCTATATCATCATCTGTACTTTCTAGATCATGTTCACTAATTTCGCCATCATTTATACTTTCTAGATCATGTTCCCTAATTTCGTCATCATGTGTACTTTCTAGTTCATGTTCACTAATTTCGTCATTATCATCATCATTGATGAAATCATTATCCACAGCCAGAACAGATCGAGACATTTCCCTAATTATGCTGGTGTGACCAGGTCGATCCAAATGCATAACCTCCAACTCTTATAATTCCACAGTGTGTACAAAAATTGATGAAGTACTATCATGCACGAAATAAATCTCATTATCATCATCGATACTTGGATGATCCAAGATCTTTCGATGAATGACTTCTTCTACTACCTTCCAATTTTTGTTTATTGAAGGATCTTCCAAGTGGAAAACTTGGTTTGCTTGAGTGGTGAGAATAAACTGCTCGTTCTTGTACCATTCAGAATTAATCATGATACTAGTTATGCTATTCTCAGTCACATTTCGACCCTTGCTTACATTGGTGTTGAACCATTTGCATTGAAACAATACTACTGAGTAGCCATGGGAATAACATAACTCTACAATTTCCTCAAGTTGGTCATAGAAAGTGAAATCATTGGTTCCTGGCACTGAAACTCCACTATTTTGAGTGGTACATCTTTCATCACGACTATGTACCAAAAACTTCACATTGTTAACAATGTAAGCAGTGTAGGAGTATGACAAATAATTCATTCTGATTGGACCTGTTTGCTAAAGCAAATAATTCATTAGTACACTCAGTTGACTGTACTTGTCCCAGACGACCCATCTATAGAGTATGACACAGAAAAATAAAACAAAATGAGATGAGTATAATCGATATGAATTTTGTAAGAATTCTACAATTTTGTTAATTTACCTTCAATTTAAACCAGTTAGGGAAATCTTTTTGAAGATTTATGTTTGAATTTTCTCGAAGTCATTCACTGTATAACACAAGGATTAAGGCAAGATAATAGTTGGCTATGAATTAAATGTAATGAATCCATATGTGTGTTGAGCTACTTACTCCATATATGATTGGATTTTAGGGAAATTATTGAGTACAAACCACTTCGCTTTTTTTTTTCAATGAAGATAGTCAAGGAAATTTATTTTCATTTTGCTACTTGGACGACATTGTGATTCAAAAACGGACAACTATCTTTTAGGAATAACAATATCCACATTTCTTTCTGGACGATTAAATTTAGTCTCTACGCCCAAAGATATTGCGAACAAAAATCAAAGCTTCATCAGAAACATAACCCTCCGCTATAGAACCTTCAGGGTGCGCCTTATTCGTGACATAATTTTTCAACTTCTTCATATATCGCTCAAACAGATACACCCACCTCATGTAAACTGGTCCTCTGAGGATAGCTTCTTGAGGTAAATGAAGAATTAATTGAATCATTATGTCAAAAAGGCTTGAGGAAAAATTAACTCCAACTTGCAAAAAATTTGTGTCACTTGATCTTCTGCATTCTCCATGTCCTTAACAACCAATGTACAAGAAAAAAATTTCTTAACGAAATTGAAAATCTCAATGATTGTCTTCGAAATAGACTTATCAAAGCAGCCTCAAACTCCTACCGGCAACAGACGTTGAATAAGAATGTGACAATCATGGGATTTGAAACAAACAATGTTTCCATCATTTTCAGTTACTTTCTTAGAGAAATTTGAACCAAAGCTATCACGAAGTCTAACTCCTATTAGGAACTGACAAAAAAACCATCTTTCATCCGATGTGAAAGAGTACATAGGATGTGGTTTGATCAACTTCGTACCATCTTCCTTGAGGTGCAACTCTTCTCGGATACCCCAATTCTTCAAGTCTACTCGTGCGTTGGTGGTGTCTTTAGATTTCTCATTCAAAAGAAAAGTACCGAGCAAACTGTCGCAAATATTTTTCTCTACATGCATCACATCTAAATTGCGCTTCAATTCAAGTTCGGACCAGTAATCAAGTCCAAAGAAAATACTCTTTTTACTCAAATTAAGCTATTTTGGATCTCGTTTTCTTTTCACACCTCCGAAACTGACATGTTTACCCGGAAAACAATCTGGAACATGCGCTAATTGTTCGAGTATGTCGTGACTACTAAATTTTCTTGGAGGACGTCATTTTTCATAATTCCCATCAAACAAACGACTCGTCCTCCACTTATGCGTAGAAGATAAGAATCTTCTATGACAAACATAAGTCGTCTTCCCAATTACCTGACATGAAAGAGTGTCTTCCTTGCATGAAGGACATGCCATATATCCTTGGCCACTCCAGCCAGACAAACTACTACGGGCCAGAAAATCATTGATAGTCCATAATAATGCTGCACACATTCTAAATACACTATTCATTGCATCGTCTATGGTTTGAACTCCTTCATCTCACAACTCCTTCAGTTCATCTACCTTAGGCCCCAAAAAGACATCCATGTCCTTCCCAGGAGATTTCGGACCAGGAATCAATAAGGTCAGTATGAATGATGACTCTTTCATGCACAAAAAATGAGGCATATTGTACGTGCAGAATATTGTTGGCCACATGCTGTAAGATAGAATCATGTTACCAAATGGATTAAAACCATCAACAACGAAACCCAATCGAACGTTTCTGGGTTCTTTGGAAAAATTATGATATCTATAATCAAATTGTTTCCAAGCAGCCCCATCAACAGAATGATGCGTCACACCATCTTCTTTCAATTGTCTCTTACTATGCCAGGTCATATCATTTCCTATATGCCTTGAACCATAAAGACGCTTCAACCTAGGAGTCAAAGGGAAGTATCGCACCACTTTGTGGGCGACTTTTTTTCCCTTTGTGTCTTTGTCAACCCATCGACTCTCACCACATAAAGGACAACTCTGTTTTTGGGAATTCTCCTTCCAGAGTAAACAGTCGTACTTGCAAGCATGAATTGATTGATAACCTAACCCGTACTTCCTCAAATTTTTCTTAGACTCATAGAATGAAGCCGAAATCTTATTCTCCTTCAGGAATGCAAAATTCATAAACTTCAAAAGTTCATCAAAGGAACTGTTCGTTTATTTATTCATAACATTCATGTGCGTCATATTCGCCAAGAAGTTCAAGGAAGACAACCAAGTACAACCAGGGTATAACTCAGCTTCGACCTCTTGAAATAGGTAATCAAATTGATTCTCCGCACTATTGCCACCACCATCTGAAATTCCTTCATTTACACCTTCTTCGTTAGTGTCTTGTTCACCAATAACATCATTGATTATGGCAATCATCTCATTAGTCACTGGAGCCCCGTCGTCCACTACTGGAGGCATATCAACTTCACCGTGGTAGGTCCACTTCACGTATCACTGCAGAAACCCATATCTGTGTATGTGAGCCTCCACAACATCTAGTTTCTGATTTAGCATATTGACACACTCAACGCATGATCATCTGACTTCTCTAGAAGCATTCACATGATTCTTGGACATTTGTATAAATGCTTGAAGACCATTCCAAAATCATCAGAGTTACACCGTCTATTAGTTATCCAAATATTGTCAATCGTCATAACTGATTCAAGTGGAAAATAAATTATCACAATGTGATTATCACAATGTGATTATCATAAAAAGCTACCTTTATTTGCTAATAATTTTTTTCACCAAAACACTAATTTTTTTTTTAAGTATATTGTGAAATCTTATGAATAAGTTATTAAATTTTATGAATAGATATTATCAAATTTTATGAATATATATTATTTTTAGTTATGAATGTATTGTAAAGTTTCATTATATAAACAAATATTTCATTATAATGATTATTATGTTCTTTAATAATTATCAAATTCTTATTATAATTTTTACTTTTTATTTTATAAAAATAACAATAAAGTTTTATTATTTTAAATTTAACTTAATTTTAAGAGTAAAGTTAACTTAATTACATATTTTCTCTACATATATTATCAAATTTTATGAATATATTATAAAATTAATTAAATAAACAAATATTTAATTATTAATTTACCATTAAAGATTATTATTTTAATTACTACTTATTTTATAAAAAAATATTTATAATGTTTTATACTTGTAAAATTATTATTTTAATTTATACTTTAAATTTTTTTAATTAATTTTTATTTAATTGCTTTAAAATTTATTAATTAAAAAATTTAATCACACTAAATTTAAAACTATTTTGTAATGTTTAGTTTTTCTAAATCTATAAAAATTTCAATAGCATAACGATTGTAATATATTCTATCCCAAAATTTAAAATCTGCATAAAAACATATAAACCAGTCCCAGAACATACATAAAATTCAATACAATCATTTGAATTCACAAATAAACAACAAAAATATATTATAAACATATTCCCAAATCAACATATTATTTATCAAAACAAATTTTTTTATTTAACCTAACATATATACAATTGAAAACAAAAAAATATAATAAACATCTAATCATATTAATCTAACCTACCACACAATTTTAAAATATATTTCACATTTACATTTATATACATATAAACATATTCACATAATCACATTTATATACATATACTTATACATATATCTAACCTATCATACATTTCTTTATAACATAACAAATAATTAAATAAAATTAACATAAAACAAAATTAACAAAATTAAAAAATCGACACTATCTAAAATAGCCAATTACACAATTAAAAACATAATTTAACCATTAATAAATCACAAAATATTTTTTTTAAAAAAAATTACCCAAGGCTCGGGCTGGGGGATTATCCAAAGGTAAAGACTCGGGATGATGATCCAATACCGAAATCTGAAAAAGAAAACAAAAAAAAATGTCAAAACTTATTTCCACCAAATACAAAATACACACATATATTAAGAAAAAAATACATATTAAAGGCTATAATAGCAAGATAGTGGGTTTAGACTACCGAAACTTGGGAGAAATTGGCCAAAATAAGGTGGGGCGGCATTGGGTGGCGGAGAGAAATAGAGAGTTTCTCTGTTTTTAAAGAAAACCGAACAGAAATGAGGAAGAAAGACTCTGCCTGGGGAAGTTGTGACCTATAACGACGATATGTTGTCGCTATAGACCCTATAGTGACCATATAACGACGACAAGACGTCGCTATATGTAATAAACACTCATCGCCAAGGTTGAACGCACCGTTTCACTCAAACAGTGAGACCCTACAGTGACTACATGTTGTCGCTATAGATAAGTGAATAGTACACAAACCCTTTTGTTTGCTACGCGTCTAGTCTATAGCGACGACATGTCGTCGCTATTGTCAGTGAAAATTTGACTAAAATTTTTGGCGGTCCACTTTCCCTCCTTTTTTGACCCTATCGCGATTACATATCGTTGCTATAGACTAAGAAAGTAATTGCCCAGTGGATTAAATTAGACTCTATAGTGACGGCATGTCGTCACTATAGGGAGTGAAAATAGGCAACCAACTTTTGGTGATTAAGTTCCCTCCCTATCCTACAGCGACTGCATGTCGTCGCTATGGACAAAGATATTTCTTTTTTTTTTTCGACGAGGACTCTACAGCGACGACATGTCATCGCCGTAGAGACAGATCTTGCTTCTAGTTCCCTCCAAATTCCCGGTATCCTACAGCGACAACATGTCGTCTTTGTAGGGTCGTTAACAACACACAACCAAGCCCTCCAAATTCCTGGTACCCTACAATGACGACATGTAGCAACGACATGTCGTCACTGTAGCTTATTTATTTTAATAAATTAAAAAGGATTTTTTTGTGGATTTCGGCAACATACAATGATGACTTTGGAGTCGACGCAATAGATGTCTTCACTATAAAGTCTTTTTCTTGTAGTGTCAGGCCATCTGAGCTGCGGCACCTTTTGAAGCGCGGCGCGATGTGTGTGAAAATAGGGGAGAGCCTTGGGCTCTCTGACTTGGGGTGGGCCACAACTCTTTTGTTTAGGCCATGACGCTTGAGGTGTTTTTGAGACCCAAGGAGGTTTTGAGTGTGGGAACTAAAATCTAATGGCTCGGGATCGATCCTACTCGCTGGTTTAGTAGAATTCGACGACTCGGAGTCTAGGGCTCAGTTCGGAAGCCTTTATTTGCTCGTTTTGACAAGTATCTATACTTTGTTGTGACTAGGTTATCATTAGAGGCTCAAAATCTGGATCGTGCTCGAGGGTCGTTCTTATTTTACATTACACTCGGACCTGAGGTAAGAAAACTGCACCCAATACGTGATGTACATGATTAGGGCTTGGCCTAATTGTCGAATATTGTCTTGATTAGAGCATGAGACCTTTGTAAATGTGCATGATTATGATTATTCCTAAGATTGTTTGATTAAGCATGATGAATGCTATGTATCTGGATATTTGTTATATGATATATGCTTTTCTGCATTATCTGATTGAAAATACTTGACTTATAAGTCAAGAATGTCAATAGTGCATTGAGCGCTGGTCGAAAGCATTAACTTATAAGTTAGGGGTAGCAATAGCGCACTGAGATCTGGTCGATATGGTTAGGCCTAATCAGGAGCGCATCATACGCTTGTCCGACCCAATGGTCGTGGTACGCTGGGCCAGCTCCGAGGCCGGTTATACAGAGGGTAGGCAATGGGCCCCGGGGTGACTTATTAGTCCCATATCCTAGGGTTAGGCCGTAGTATGATTGATAAATCATGTATATAGGGAAACAGGCTCTGGTATGATAAATTAATCATTTAATTAGGGAAATTGGCCCCATATGACGTTGTAGTAATTTATATGAATGATATACATGCATGAGTAAGGGTTATTACTGCTAGACATGCTTATTATGATTTGGTAACGTGTTATTAACTGAGTCTTGGCTCACGGGTGCTATGTGGTGCAAGTACGGGGAAAGGAAAGCTGGACCAACCATGAGTTGGAGAGCTTCGGTGGCGACGTGTACATATGCGGCTGCTCGACCACCATGGCCGGGGTTTCTCAAATGAGCTAGGGTTAAACCCTATTTTTGCCACTTAGGTTGGCTAGTTGTAACTTTTGCGTTTTAATTAGCCTTTTGGAATTGTAAACAACTTTGTAAACATTTATTATGGGATCCCATGTACAACTCAACGTTTTAACGAAATAACTATTCCTTTTGACCATATTTTTTAACCCTAAACCGTTAATCACGTTTAGTTGCATGTTTATGGCCAAATGACTCGATTAGCGAGCCTAGTACTATTTAAAATACACAGTGTAACGATCATGGCTATCCAGGGCATTACAACTTGATATCAGTGTAACGCCCTACTTCCTTAGAGCCGTTACCAAGTGAGTTTTAAAAGAAAACTTTGTGCAATTAACTCGCTAACCGAGGATTAGAAACGAAAATGTGACTAATTAAAAGTTAAGGCTGTAATCTTTAAAAATGCGTTGTTTCAATAAAACTTCAAGTAATAAACATTTGGGATCCCAAAATAAAGTTTGAAAGCTATTTACATCTTGAAATAAGTTTACAGTTGATCAGTTCTAAAATCATAGATTATTACAGCCATTTTCGAATAAACCCCCAACCAAAGCAGTCGGGCAGGCCAAACATGTACGCATCGCTTCACGCTCTCCGTACTCATGGTTGGTTGACTCAGTCATTGCCCTTACCTGCAACACAGAGCACCCGTGAGCCGAAGCCCAGCAAGAAAACTCATGCAGAACATAACATATGCAGTTTATACAGTTTATCATAACAGATAATCCACAGATAAACAAGTCAACCATTAGACTAAGCAAACACGGCCATGCCGCCCCAGAGCCTTACCGAAGCCTGGGGGTATCGGTTCTCACCGCGAGGATAACTCATGTATCCCTTGGGTCCCACCCTGAATATAAGCATCCCATGTGCTGAGTGTTACTTTCGGCCCCGCTGCCGCACCCGGCCTACGCCGCTCTCGGCCCTTGCCGTTCATTTTATTATAATCACACATAGTATAACACAACAACATTCCAACGAATAATAATTCATTTAAGTCTGCATCCTAACATGTCATGCAATATAGGGCCATGCCCCGCAATCACACTATGGGCCCATGCCCTATCCTACGGGTGTTATAGTTTTCTTACCTGTATTCCGAGCCTCCTGATGCACTCACGCCGCGAGCACGGTCCTCTAGCACGAGCCTCTCCAATATCCTAGTCACAACACACAAGAATCATCCTTAAATACTAATCAATTCATAACCACTTCACGGGACCAATCCCGCACTCTCGGGACCTCTAATTCCCTAAAACAATACACCGGAACCATCCCCCGAGTCCCCGGGCAAAAGCCCTAAAAACCAGAATTTTGCCTGCCAAAATGGCCTAGGGCCGCGGCACTCCCCTCAAGGGCCGCGGCGCCCAGTGACCTACTCCTCTCCTGATGCAACCTCGCGCCGCGGCGCCCAAGAACAGGGCCGCGGCGCTCATACGCGAACCCAGATTTCTGGGTTTTCCCATGCGTTTTTCCCGAGCCTCAACCTCTCCAAATCACCCCAAACAAATACCTCAACCCCAAAATCAAATCAAAACCTCAAATGGACCATCTAAACACCCATAGATACTAGAATCAAGACCAAAACACCATCACACCCAAAGATCCACCCATTGATTCCTAATTTCAGCAACTCCACCCAAAACTTTAAAAACATAACTCAAACTTTATATTTCTCAAATCAAAACAGAAACCAAGTCTTAAATGTATATAAAATCCTTACCTTGAATGAAGAATTCACCTAAAAGCCTCCTTGATCTCCTCCTAAACTCCCACTTCAGCCCATTTTTTCTCTTCTTCTTCTTCTTCTCATTGCCCTAACTTTCCTTCTCTTTATTTTTAACAAAGCCATCAAATAAACCAAATGCCCAAACCGTGTACCCTATAATCCCAGCTGAAACTTGTCTAAACCCCTTGCCAAATGACCATGCTACCCCTCCAAATGATCCTTTCCCAACTAAGCCCTCAAGGGTACTCTAGTCCTTTCACTAATATTTCATTTCTACCATTTTCTATCTAGAACTTGTTACTCTCAGCAGTAACTAATGGTTACCCAGGTTACTAAATCTCCAATAACCATTACCCGCTAAATCTCAACTTAACCGTAAAATTCCTAAGGTACCCCTAGGCTCCTCCCGAGCCGGGTATAAAATCCCGTTGTGACTTTTGAGTAAACTAGCTCTCTAGGACCGTCTCGGCACGTGCATCACAATAATAACACCACACTCACGTGGTACAATTCACAGAATACAATTATCACATATATGCCCTCAGCGGGCTAAAATTACAATTATGCCCTTCTAACATGATCCGGGCCTACATGCATACTAATATACATAGTCATGCATCTCAGATAAACAAATAGTCATATAACATGCTTTAAATCATAATCATGCATTTAACTCATCAAAGTCACACATAAATCCCATCATGCCCTCCTGGCACGCTAATCAAGGCCCTTAAGCATTATTAGCGATTTTGGGTCGTTACAATCAGAGTGTGCCAAGGTTAAGGGTTCCTCAAGAATGGCTGGGCATGTACACTCACCACTAAAGACAACTCAACTTAGCGTTTAGTAACTATTTATGTGGTTATGTGTTTAACTGCTTAAATAGGATATAAATGACTTTTGTGCCTGCCTTATTAGGTAGCATGAGATATTCTGATAGGGCCTTGCCTTTGACTGTTGCATGAATGATAAGAATGTGCTTATTAGCACTGATATTGCTTGTTAATGTAAATGAAGCGTTTATTAGCGTTGTTATATGGACATGTAGGTCAGGACACGCTCATTAGCGCTGTCATAGATACATATATGCCAAGAAATGCTTATTGGCATCACGTTTTGCTGTAAATGTCAGAAAGTGCTTATTAGCACCATGCTTGGATATGAATTTGAATCAACATGCTTATTAGCATGATTGTTGGATGTGAATGATTATTTGGCTGGTCTTGGATCGTGAGGCGACAAGAGGTTTAGTTATTACTACCTAATTGGCTGAATTGATTATTGCAACAAGGTATAAGCTTAGAAGTATGCTTCCAAGGCAGATAGAGTCATCAACTGTCCAGGAAGATCATGGCTAGAATGATAGACAGGCCTTGAATGATAATCAGGGTCAGACCCTTCCGCCAGCTCCTGAGAACTGGCAGCAAGTGCTTGCAGATATGCAAGCCAAGCAATTGAGGCAGGAAGAAGAAATCTGCCTCATGAGACAACAACAGGTTCCTGCAGGGAACATTTTGCCAGAGGTGCCACCGGTGATGGTGCCAACAATCGGACAGCTACTAGAGGCTGGGAATAGATGGGAACCTCTTTATGAAGGGTTCTGGAAACAACACCCTCTAGTCTTTGAGGCTAATGCTGTTCTGAATAAGGTCGAGCAGTGGATGAGTATGGTTACCACCATCTTGGATTTTCTGAGGGTGGTTGGTAATGAGGCGGTGGCCTATGCCACATACATGTTTCGAGAGGATGCCCAAATCTGGTGGGAGGTGATATCCTAGACTACGAACATCAATACCTTGGATTGGGAAGAGTTTAGAACTCAGTTCAATGAAAAATATGACAATGATGCTATCAGGGCTACAAAATCTGAAGAGTTCAGTAAACTACTTCAAGGGAATATGTGAGTGACAAAGGATGCACTGAGGTTTGATAGATTAAAAAAAGTTTGCTGCAAACTTGGTGCCCACTGATGGGACAAGGAAGGAAATAGTCCTTTAGGGGCTACAACCTATGATAGCCCGGGATGCTTGCATTACAACTGTGCCAGGGGTGACAACTTAGGCACAAGTGGTAGAGAATGGCCTTACTACTGAGGGCACAGAGTATAAGATCTGGCATGAGAAGGCTTCTAGAAGAGACATTAGGAGGATGGGACCTCCATTTATGGGTTCTAGTAGGGGCGAGGGCCCCCAGTGATCAGAAAAGAAAGGCTCCAGATGCATTTCCAGCTCCAAGCCCTGACAAGAGACCACGTAGTATTCAGGTAGGCTGCCAGGGTGACAATGAGGGCTGGATGACCTTTCCAGAGTGCGCCAGATTTAGGAGGTGCCATATAGGAGAGTGATGGGCAAAGGTCTACTTTTTGTGTGGGATAGTGGGACACTAAAAGAAAGATTACCTGAAAGCAAGAATGGAAGAACCAAGAAAGTCGGACAGCTTGACTCCAGCTCGAGTGTTCGCACTGATACAGGCAGAACCTGAGGCTTGTCCCTCAGTAGTGATAGGTCAGCTTTCTAGTGCTGAAACCTCTTATATTGTTGATCTGATCAAGGTGGAGAATATTTGGATTTAGAATTCAAAGATTTCTTGTTGGAGCATGGTATTCTATCCCAACTCACAGCACCAGGAACGCCACAGCAAAATGGTGTTTCTGAAAGAAGAAACAAGACATTGTTCAACATGGTCAGGTCTATGTTAAGCTACTCTTCACTTCCTCTCTCATTCTGGGGATATGCACTTCAAACGACGACGTAAATTTTGAATGTAGTCCCATCTAAGACCATTAGAAAAATGTTGCTAGAACTGTGGAATGGAAACAAACCTAGTTTGCACCATTTTTGCATTTGGGGCTGTTCTGCTCATTTTCATAGACCTAAATTAGGGAAACTTGAATCAAGGTTGGAATTGTGCATTTTTGTAGGCTACGCTCCAGAAACAAGAGGTGGTTATTTCTCCCAAGGATCAAAAGGTATTTGTTTAAACAAATGCAACCTTCCTTGAACATGACTATATGAATAACTATAAACCTCGGAGCAAGGTAGTATTGGAGGAACTCACAGCTGATAAGATTCCATCATAATCATCTTCATCATTAAATGATAAACGACAAACCAAGAAAACCATGATTCATGGAAAAGAAACCCTGGTGCAACGTTGTAGTGGGAGGATTGTGAGATAACTTGTTCGCTACGAACATGAGGCACATGTCCTTGTTTCTAATATAGACAAGGACAATCCATTTACCTTTAAAGAGGAAATGGATGATCCTAAAAAAGGAGAAATGGAAAGAAGCCATGAGCCAAGAAATGGAATCGATGCATTCCAATTATGTCTGGGAACTTGTGGATCCACCTGAAGATGTCAGGCCCATAGGGTGTAAGTGGATATACAAGAAGAAAAGAGGTGTAGATGGGAAAGTAGAGACTTTCAAAGTGAGACTTGTAGCCAAAGGTTACACTCAGAGAGAAGGTGGTTATTATGAAGAAACATTTTCTCCTGTGGCCATGCTCAAATCCATTTGTATCCTCTTATCCATAGTGGCTGCCAATGATTATGAGATATGGAAAATGGACATCAAGACAGCATTTTTGAATGGCTATCTTGATGATAGTATCTATATGGTACAACCAGCAGGGTTCATAAAGAAAGAGGAAGATCAAAACGTGTGCAAGTTGCTGAAATCCATTTATGGATTAAAGCAAGCATCTAGATCTTGGAATATCACTTTTGATGAAATAATTAAAACATATGGCTTTGAATAGAATGTTGACAAAGCATGTGTGTATAAATACATCAAAGGAAAAGTAGTGGTTTTCTTAGTTCTTTATACTGATGCCATTTTGTTCATTAGGAACAATGTAGAGACATTGTCAAACGTAAAGAAGTGGTTAGCTGAAAAGTTTCAAATGAAAGATTTGGGCGAGGTGAACAATGTACTGGGAATCAAAATCCTAAGTGATAGGAAGAACAAGATATTGGCACTTTCTTAGGCTAATTATATAGATAACGTGCTTCAAAGATTCTCTATGGAGAATTATAAGAAAGTTCAATTTCCGACCAGACTTTGAATTTCTCTCTCCAAGGAACAATGTCCTAAGACACCTCAGGAGCAAGAGGATATGAGAAAGTATCCCTATGCTTCAGTAGTTGGGAGTCTGATGTATGCTATGTTGTGTAATAGGCTCGACATATGTTATGCAGTTGGAATTGTAAGTCGTTATCAATCAAATCCTTGTTTAGAACACTGGATTGCAGTAAAGCACATTCTCAAGTATATAAGGAGAACGGGAGACTATATGCTGGTACATTTAGGGGGTGAGCTAAACCCAACTGGATACATTGATTCTGATTTCTAATCAGACAAAGACAATAGAAAATCAACATCTGGGTCAGTGTTCACCCTTCTTGGAGGAGTTACTGTCTGGAGAAGCATTAAGCAATCTAGCATAGTTGATTCAACCATGGAAGCCGAATACATAGCGGCTTGTGAAGAAGCTAAGGAGGTGGTTTGGTTGAGGAAGTTCTACAATGATCTGGAAGTTGGTCCGAATTTGGATAAGCCACTAATCTTGTACTGTGACAACAGTGGAGCAGTAGCTAATTCCAAAGAACTGAGAAGCCACAAGAGAGGGAAGCATATAGAAAAAAAATACCATTTGGTAAGAGAGATTGTACAGCAAGGTGATGTGACTGTTATGAAGATAGCGTCAGAACATAACCTTGTTGACTCGTTAACCAAGACACTTTCTGAAAAGTTGTTCATGGGTCATATTCGAATAATGAGGTTAATGGCTTTTGTTTTGCGAATTCAATATCATGGATGGCTGGGAACATGAATTACAATATTGGAATCCATGCTTTCCTAACAGATCGAATATTGGTTCCCTTAAGAGTTGATTATGGAAATGAATAGTTATTGAGCTCAAATCTATAGTTAGATTATATATTAATTATTCTCTAGTGAATTAATGGTACATAAGGATCAAAAGGTAATTAGAAGGGTAAAACGATAATTTTGACCAGCTCTAATGAACGAACCAATAATGGAGGACAAAACTACATATATTGATTATATCAATGGGCTACCAGTGAAAACTCTGTAAATATAATTCTATAAATACTTAGAGTGCAATTCTATATTTATAGTGTAGTAATCATGTAATTAATAAATAAGATTATTAAATTAAAGAGTTTAATTAATAATCTGGTTTATTGGAGCTTCGTATTATAGGTCTGTGGTCCCCAGATCACCTTTGTCCTGCACTGTCAAGGGTAAGGATGTCTAAAGAAAGATTTGTAAAGAGAAAGGACATAAATTGCAAATGAATTAATTTTCCAAAGCAAGGAAATAATTATTTATAATTGATTAATTATGAATTAATTAATTATTTAACTATATAGTTTTGATTTTGAAAAAGTATAGGTTAAAATTAATATTAATCTTGTTTGGATTAATATAAAGAGAGAGAATAATAAATATCTTATTTATAATATTATATTTATTTATTTAATTTAATACTGATATTTCAAGATAAAGTTAATCTTGTCTTAAAAGTTAATTAAATAAACAAATGAGAAAATTAGGGCAACCCTAATAGATTTGGGTGACACACACTGTACAGTATAGTGTGTGGCGCCTAGCATCAGGGATTTTTATCGCTAAGATTTAAATTTTGAATTTCAAATAAGTTTGTTTAATCAGTTATTTAATTATTCTTTTTTAAATATGATTTGAATAAATAATTAAATGAAAATATCTAATTAGTTTTTAATTTGAATTATATTTTCATTAAATAAAGATTGTTTGATTAGATTAAATATCTTTATAAGTTTGATAGTACGTAACTTTCAAAATAGGCTTGAAGAATTATTATTTTGAATAATAAAAATAGAGACCCTCTCTCTAAAGTGATAGTTTTCTCTAAACTTGAAAACTATTCTAAACCTTCTCTCTGTCAAAAATTCTCTATATCTCATGTGTTGAGTACATCTAGGGAGTCACATAAATCAACCTTTTGAATCCTATGTGCCCACACACGTCCTTGTGTGTTTGAGGATTGGTCTAGATGATCAGGGTGTGAGATCTCAAAACTCTAGATAGGAAGATTGTTGATTTATACAAAAAGACTCATGGACACTTAATAGGCTACAAGAGGTAATCTCTGATTTATTTGTATGTGATTTAATATTTATATATGTGAATGATATTGGCTGGTATTAATATTTTTTAAAATGGGTCCATATATTCCACTGCGTACCTTTGATTTGATCAATTAATACCAACATGTACCTGATGCTGAGTTTTCCATGACTAATTGGTCGATCAAGCGTATGTCACGCTCCTGATTAGTCATAACCATATCGACCAACGCTCAGCGCGCTATTACCACCCTTGACTCATAAGTCAATGCTTTTCGACCAACACTCAGTGTGCTAATACTATTCTTAACTCATAAGTCATCTCCAGGGTCCAGCCCTAGGATATGGGATTAATAAGTCACCTCGGGACCCATCGCCCTATCCTCTATATGACCAGCCTCGGAGCTGGCCCAGCGTACCTGACGCTGAGCTTTCCTCGAACAATAGGTCGGACAAGCGTATGATGCGCTCCTAATTAGGCTTAACCATATCGACCAGCACTCGATCTGCTATTGACACCCTTGACTCATATTTCAATGCTTTATGACCAGCGCTTAGTGTTATTGTCGTCCTTGACTCAAAAAGTTAAGCCTTTCTCAATTAGATAATGCAGACAAGCATATATGATATATCAAGTATCCAAATACAGAGCATCCATCATGCTTAATTAACGATCACAAGCATCATCATAATCATGCACATTCTCAGAGGCCCAAGCTCTGATCACGTACATCATATATTAGGTGCAATTTTCTTACCTTTGGTGCAAGCACATGTTATGAATAAATGACCCTTGAGCACGTTCTCGGTTCCGAGCCTCTAGCAATATCAAAACAAGTAAATAAAGGCTTCTGGACCGAGTCCTAGCCATCGTGACATCGAATCATAGTAAACCGGGTAGTATGATCGATCCCGTGCCCTAAGGTTTGAGTTCCCGCCCTGCCTTCTAGGTTTGTGAGGGTCGCAGCACCCCAAGAACAGGGTCACGACGCAACCCCGCGAAATCATTCCAAAACTCACCCAAACCATACCGAACCCACAATTCAAACTCACAACATCCCTAGAATGTCCCAGGCAACAAAACATGCCATTCAAATGGATTAAAAACCCACCGAACCATAAAATCCAAATCAAATCTCAAGAAACTTATGGAAACAAAAACTTAGAAACTTAAAGCTTGGATTACCTCAGATTATGTTGTTTTCTAGCTAAACCCCCTGACTATCAAGCTTCTAATCTTCCCTATAATCGTTATGACTCTAACCTTGCTTGAATCCGAGTTCTAAAACTCGAGTTTCCTTCAAAAACGCTAACAAGCTGAAATGAGAGAATGAGAGAGTTTTTTTAGTTTTGTAGTTATGAGAGGTTATTTCGACTTCAAGTAACCTTAAGCAAATCCCAAGGCTCGGGGTACTCCAAAAACGTCCCCGTGGGCAAAATGGTAAAAACCCCCAGAATTCCCTCCTGATATCACTAAATCTAAATATATCCTCAAATATCCATTCCCATTACCCAATATCCCAGTAATGTACTAAATAACCAAAATATCCCTTAACTCACCCGAGTCAAGTATTGATCACGTTGTGACTTTCCTTCTAGCTTGCTCCCTATGATCGTCTCGTGCCGAGTAACCAAAACATATCCACATAATGATGTGGTCCCACACATATATCACAATTACGAAAAAATTTCCTTTTAATCAGAAACGGGCCCACATGCATATTTAATACACATATATATATATAACATATACAAATAATTTCTATAATTTGACATCCTAACCCCCTAATCAAGGCTTCAAGCCTTATTAGGTAATTTGAATGTTACAATTTACTTAGTTCTTTAATGCCCCAAAGGGAAATATCGTCATTTGCCACATTTGCCTGCTAAACCTCAAATTTCACTTAAGATTCTAAATTAATCCCACTAATCTTCAAAACACTAATATTCCCATTCCCCCCCCCCCCCCCCCTAAATAAATATTCATACTCTAATATCCCCAGTAACTCACCAAATTACTAAAATACCCTAGGCACACCCCGATTCGGGTATTAATTCCTGATGTGACTTTTTTGCCACATTGCTCACTAGGATCGCCTCAAACCACACATCTCAACACATATCCACATAATAATGTGGTCTTAAACATATCCAAATATACCCTTAGGGAGTCAAAATTATGAAAATGTCATTTTTAACAAAAACAGGCCTATAAGCACATTGAATACACTTAAAATTTCATAAATAGTCATATCAACATACAACTCATATATTTCACATAATCACACATATAGTTAATTAAATTCACATATATAATCAGAATTAAATCACATTAACACATAAAATCCAATTATGCCATCCTGTCACACTAATAAGGGCAAGAAGTCGTATTAGCAAATTTGGGACGTTACAACTATCCCCTCCTTATTGAAATTTCATCCTCAAAATTTACATGAATAGCTCGGGATACTGATCCCACATATCTGATTCTAATTCCCAGGTAACACTTTAACCAAGGGTATAGTCTAATCCTCATAACTCAATACATGAGTTACATCTGATACATACTTCTGGAGCATCGATATATGAAACACATTGTGAACTCCTAAAAATGGTGGAAGTAAATCCAACATGTAGGCTACCTGAGCAATCCTCTCCAGGATCTCAAATGGTCCTAGAAATCTAGGGCTCAACTTGCCACCCCTTTCAATGGTGAAACTCTAAGGAAGACATAGTCTCCCACTTGGAATTCCACGTCTCTGCGACTTGGATCTGAATAACTTTTTTGTCTACTCTGTGACGCTAGCATCCGATCTCTAATATTTTCTATGGCCTCATTGGTCATTTGAACTGCTCCAGGACCCAAGTATTTCCTTTCACCCATCTCGTCCCAGTGAATGGGCGACCTACACCTCCTGTCATAGAACATTGCATAAGGAGCCACCCAAATGGTCGACTGGTAGCTGTTATTGTAGGAAAATTCTATCAATGGAAAATACTTATTGCAGGACCCTTCAAAGTTCAAAATGTCTTCAAATATTTGATTCGTCCTCTCTGACTGAGCATCCGTCTAAGGATGGTAAGTTGTACTAAATTTCAACTGTCCCCATAGCTCTCTGCAGACTTCTCCAAAACTTAGAAGTGAAGATGGGGTCCCAATCTTACACGATTGACCTAGGAATCCCATGAAGGTGTACTATCTCTTTCACATAAAGATCAGCATACTGATCCACTATAAAGTTTGTCCTCATTGACAAGAAATGGGATGATTTGGTATATCGATCCACAATCACCCACACTGAATCATGTTGACCCACTATCCTGGGCAACCCAACTACGAAGTCCATAGTAATGTCCTCCCATTTCCATTTAGGGATACCCAAAGGCTGTAATAACCCTGCCAGTGTCTAATGCTCAGCCTTGACTTTCTGACATGTTAGGCACTTAGCCACATATTTAGTCACAACTTTCTTCATCCTAGGCCACCAATACATGGTTTTCAGATCTTGGTGTATCTTCATGGTGCCTGGATGTAATGAATATGGTGTGGGGTGGGACTCATCCAGGATCACTCGTCTGATAGCGGAGTCCCTTAGGACACAAATCTGCTCCTTGTGTCTCAGCAAACCCATGTCCGAAATAGTATAGTGCTTAGCCACTCCAGCGAGGACGTCTCCTCTGTGCCTCATCAACTAAGGATCACTCAACTGACCCTCCCTTATCCTCTCCAATAGTGTAGACTACAAGGTGACGTTGGCTAACTGACACACCACCAACTCAATCCCTGCTCTAGTCATATCTTCTGCCAACTCTTTCGATAGCAACTTCAGAATGAATAACTATCCCACACCTCTCCAGCACAAGGCATCTGCCACCACATTGGCTTTCCCTGGGTGGTAAAGAATCTCACAATCAAATTCTTTCACAAACTCCAGCCAACGCCTCTATCTCACGTTTAGATCCTTTTGAGTAAAGAAATACTTTAAGCTCTTGTGGTCAGTGTGTATCTCACTCTTCTCCCCATAAAGGTAGTGCTGCCATATCTTCAATGCAAAGACCACTGGTGCTAATTCCAAATCATGTGTAGGGTATCACTGTTCATATTCTTTCAACTATCGTGATGCATAAGTGATCATCTTCCCTGCCTGCATAAGGACACAGCCTAACCCCGCCTTAATGCATCACAGTAAACCATAAAAATTCTCTTGATTTGATGAAAGACTTAGTACTGGAGCTGCAATCAATCCTCGCTTTAACTCCTAGAAGTTGTTTTCACATCTGTTTGACCATATAAACTACTTATTCTTGCGTGTCAACTCTGTCAGTGATGTAGCAATCCTTGAGAACCTTTCTACAAAGTGTCGGCAATATCCTGCCAATCCAAGAAACTCCTAATCTTTGAGGTACTTCTGGGCCTTGGATAATCTCTTAATGCCTCAATCTTAGTCGAATCAACTTTAATTCCATCTCTTCTAACAATGTGACCGAGGAAGGCCACTTGAGGTAACCAGAACTCACACTTCTTGAAATTGGCATACAACCTGTGCTCCCCAACCTCTGAAGTACCAATGGGAGATGTTGCTCGTGTTCTGCCTCTGTCTGAGAGTGGACTAGGATATTGTTGATGAAGACAATCACAAACTTGTCGAGGTAGTCCTTGAGCACCCTGTTTTTAAAATTCATAAAAGTTGTCGGGGAATTGGTTAGTCCAAATGAAATGACCAGAAACTCATAATGTCCATATCTTGTGCTAAAGGTCATATTTGGAATATCCTCATCTTTGATCCTCAGCTGGTGATAACTATATCGATCTTTGAGAATATTGTCCTACCCTGCAACTGATCAAACATGTCATCAATCCTTGGTAGCGGGTACTTGTTCTTGATAGTTAGCTTGTTCAATTACCTATAATCGATACATATCCTCAATGTCCCATCTTTCTTCATAACAAACAACACTGGTACACCCCAAGGTGAGAAGTTGGATCTAATGAATTCCAAATCCAGTAACTCTTGTAATTGTACCTTCAACTCTGCCGGATTCATTCTGTATGGTGCTCTGGATACTGGTTTTATCTCAGGTGCCAACTCTATGACAAACTCAATCTCTCGCTGCGGTGATAATCTCAGTAGATCCTCTAGAAATACATCCAAAAATTCACAGACCAATCTAGTCTTTGCCGGCCCAACTAGCACATCCCTGGTGGTATCCACTATGCTCGCTAGGAATCCAATGCAACTCCCTACAATAGGTCTCTAGCCTTCAGTGCTGAGATCATCGAAACACGAGGCCCATTGACAGTGCCCACAAATACAAACTGGTTCTCTCCCTCGGGCTCAAAGGTCACCATCCTCCTTTTACAATCTATGGTTGCCCCAAACTTGGCTAACCAATCTATTCCTAGAATCATATCAAAATCCTATATTGCTAGCTCAATCAGGTCTACTGACAACTCTCTACCATCCACCTCTATTGGAAAGGATCTAATCCATCTCCTAGAAACTACTAGTTCCCCTGTAGGGAATTAGGTCCCAAACCCCACAGTATAGAAATCACAAGGCCTACACAGTCTATCAGCCACTATATTAGAGGCAAACGAATGTGTAGCCCCAGAATCAATCAACACATTGTAAATAGAGCCAACGCTAGAAATCTGACCCATCATTACCGACGGACTAGCCTCAGCCTCTGACTGGGCCAGTGTGAAATCTCGGGCTAGCGCCAAACTACCAACTTTCTTATTTTCTTCTCTCTTCAGTTGTGGGCAATCTCTCTGAAAAAGTCCCACTACCCTTCAAAGGAAGCATGCCTTAGAATGTCACTCTCCCACATGGCGTCTCCTGCACTTGGTGCATACTGAATAAATCCTCCATACCTCATTGCCGCCTTGGAGCCCACCCTGAGTACCTCAACCCCTCCTTTCAGGACTAGGAGTAGTAGAAATGTCAGGGGTCTTCCTCTTCTGGTCACTAGGACCCCCCCTACCAATTCCAATAAAGGGAGGTACCATCCTCCTAGCATCACGTTTCACGGTGCTCTCTTGCCAAATCATATACTCTGCGCCCTCTACAGTATGGGCCTTCTCAACTACCTAAGCATATGTAGTACCCCATGCACTAAGGTGATCCTAACATCTGGTGCTATCATGGGGTTCAATCCCCACACAAACCTGTCTCTCCTGGCAGCATCGGTTGGCACCAAGTCAGATGCGAACTTGGCCAACCTATCGAACTTCAAAGTATTCTCAGTCATGGTCATATTGCCCTGAACCAGCATGGTGAACTCATCTTCCTTCACAGCTCGAACTGCGTCATTGCAATACTTCTCGTTGAAAAAATCTTGGAGCTCATCCCAACTCAATGCATCAACATTTTGGGTCTGAGATATGACATCCCACCAGATACGGACATCTTCCCGAAACATGTATGTGGCGCAGGCCACCATATCATTACCTACCACCCTCATAAAGTCCAGGATGGAGGTGGTCATAGTGATCCAGTGCTCAGCTCACAGTGGGTCTAGTCGTCCCTCAAAAGTAGGAGGGTGTTGTTCTTGAATTTCTCATATAATGGTTCCCATCTGTTCGATACTTCTGGCTGCTGCTATACAACTAGTACTAGGGTAATGGGTGGTACTATTGGCGTAGTGTTCCTTTCTAGAACCTGTTGCTGTCTCAACTGATGAATTTCATGTTCGTGTCTCTGAAGTCTGGCTTGCATTTCAGCAAACATCTACTGCCAGTTCTCAGGAGTTGGCGAAGAGTCCTGACCCTATTTATCATCTCTAGCCCAAATTTCAGCGCTGACTAGTCTGTTCGATTGCCTTGGAGGCATAACTCTCCAAGTATAACTGCAATCAATGACTCGACTTATTAGGCAATGTTAATAAGTTCCATAACTTCCCCACAGCTCACAATCGAGCAACTAAAAAACATTCACAAACATCATGCTACTTGACATTCCACAAGCATACATTCTCATATTCACCTATCAGTCAAGGGTCATGCCTTATCAGTATAGCTCATGCTCCCTAATCAAACATGCTGATAATGCATATATATTTCATTTAAACAATTAAGCACATAATCATGTCATTAGTTACCAAATTCCGAGTCGAGCTTATCTTTACCGTGAGTGTACAAGCCCAGCCAATCTTCAGGAACTAATAAACCTTGACAGCTCTGATACAAGATTGTAATGCCCTGAATAGTCAGAACCGTTACATAGTGTGTTAAAAATAGTGCTTAACTCGTTAAGCAAGTCATTTTGACATAAAAGTGTAATTAGGGTTAAACCACAGTTTACCTATCAAAAATTTTGGTCACAAGTTGGACTTTTCAATTAAAAGGTTAAGTACATACACGGGATCCCAAAAGTTTCTAATAAAATACATGTTTATAAAAAATACAAACTTAGCCGACCTACGCAACAAATTTTCAACTAAAGACCCCTGTTCCCCAAAATATCTCGGCCGTGGCGACCGAGCAGACTGAGTATGTACACACTGCCATTACAGCGCTCCAACTCATGGCAGGTCCAGCTTCCCTTTGCCCTTACCTGCACCACGATGCCCTGACATTGTGTCAGATATTGTATCCACATTATGGCCCTGCCACTACGACATACATTACACATGTAATGTCGTTAATGATATCCTGACCACGCAATCAGTACCAACAAGTATATCAGAATAAATTCAGACATAGTAGACATTGAGCACGGTCATTCCCGTGCTCTATCATTGGGGCGCACACCCTACACTTGGTACAACTATAAATGGTTTCAAGACACGGTCATTCCCATGCTCTTTCATTAGGGTGCACGCCCTACACTTGGTGCAAGAGACGGTTTTCTTACATCGAGTCCTCTGTAATAGGGTGAGGTGACAATGAGCATGATCCTGTCCTTCCCAAGCTTTGCGGTACCCCTAGTCACGACACAATAATGGATATCAATCAAGAAGTAAACCAATTAAAAAATTCAAGAATGATTCCTAGCCTCCGAGACCTCGAATTCTACTAAACCGGGTAGTAGAATCATTTCCGAGCCTTTAGGTTTTGGTTCCCGTACTCAAAAACCCCTTTTTGTCTAACTTATCCAAATATAGTCGCGGCCCACCCTGAAGGGGCCGTGGTGCGCCTCTAGATAGATAACCCCCCAGGCAAACTCCATGTACACGCACCGCGGAGCAAAGGAATTTTAGAGAACCGTCCTAGCCTTTGAGTTCATATGGGTTGCAACATACCAAGAACAGCGTCGCAACGCAACCCCACAAACACAGAATTTCCAGCATTTTCTCCTCCGATAATTTATCCCAAATCACAACTTAACCCAAAATTGAATCCCGAAAAATCACTAATACACTCTAAGAATCAAAATGAACCCATAAACTTCATCAAAACCCCAATAAACAGTTCAATCCCACTCTTGAGTTTAAACTCAACCAAAACTTAGACCATAACAAAATTTCACCTAAAACAGAGTATGATTCCTTACCTCAACTGTGAATTCACGACCCTGAGATGCTCACAATTCCATTCCTAGCTCCAACCTTCAATTCACATCTTCAATTCTCTTCAAAATTCAAAAAAAACCTCCACCAACCTTAAAGAGAGAGAGAGAGAGAGAGAGAGAGAAACGAGAGGAAGAGAAAGAGTTGAGCTGTTGATTTTTTTTCTTCTTCACTTCTGAGGGGTTCCAAGGCTAAGTCTATCTCCCTTGACACAAAAAGACTACATTTACTTAGTTCTTTAATGCCCCCAAGGGCAATATCGTCATTTGCCACATTTTCTCGCTAATCCTGAAGTTCAACTTAAGATTCCCAATCAATCCCACTAGTCTCCCAAATACTAATATTTTTCCCCCAATAACAATTCATACTCTAATATCCCTGGTAACTCGCCAAATTACTAAAATACCCCTAGGCTCACCTGAGTTGGGTATTAATCCCCGATGTGGCCTTTCCGCCAAATTGCTCACTAGGATTGCCTCGGGCCACACATCTCAAATATATCCACATAATAATGTGGTCTTACTCACAAAACACATATATTAAAAAATATACCCTCACCTGGTCAAAATTATGTAAATGCCCTTTTTAACAGAAACATGTCTTTAAGCACATTTAATACACTTAAACATGCATAAATAGTCATATCATCATACACCACATATATTTCACATAATCACACAGATAGTCAATTAAATTCACATATATAATCATGATTAAATCACATTAACACATAAAATCCAATTATGCCCTCCTGGCATACTAATCAGGGTGCTAAGCCTTATTAGCAAATTAGGGATGTTACACTGAGTACCCCGTCCCCTCCTATCAAGACTAGGAGTAGTAAGAGTGTTAGGGGTCTTCCTCTTCTGGTCACTAGGGCCTCCTACCCAACCAGATCCAGTAAATGGAGGTACCATCCTCCTGGCATCACGTCTCGCAGTGCTCTCGTGCCAAATCCTATCCTTTGCTCCCTCAACAGTAAGGGCCTTCTTAACTACCTAAGTATATGTAGTAACTTCGGGCACTAAGGTGATCCCAACATCTCATTCTATCATGGGTTTTAATCCCTGACAAACCTGTCTCTCTTGACATCATCGGTTGGCACAAAGTCAGAAGCAAACTTGGCCAACCTGTCAAACTTCAAAGCATACTCAGTCACATAATGTTGCACTGAACCAATCTAGTAAATTCATCCGCCTTCGCAATTTGAATTGTGTCGTTGTAATATTTCTAATTGAAGAAATCTCGAAACTCATCCCAACTCAATGCATCCTCCAGAAAAATGTACGTGGCGCAGGCTACCATCATAAAGTGCAGTATGAAGGTGGTCATACTCATCCACTGCTCAATTCATAGTGGGTTTGGCCCTCCCTCAAAGGGTGGAGGGTGTTGCTTCCTAAACCATTCATAAAGAGGCTCTCATTTGTTCAATACTTCTGGCTGTCACAAAACTTGTACCTCTGCAGGTGGCAGAACCAATGCCACGTTCCATGATGGAACCTGATAATGTCTCAGAAGCCTGATCTCTTCCTCCTATCTCTCACGTCTTGTTTGCATTTCAACAAACATCTGTTGTCAGTTCTCAGGAGTTAGCAGAGGGCTCTGACCCTGGTTATCATCTCTAGCCCGGATTTCATCACTAACTAGTCTGTTTGATTGCCTTGGAGGCATAACTCTCAAAGTATATCTAGAATAAACGACCTGGCTCATCAGGCAATGATAACAGATTCCATCAGTGCCCCACGGTTAACAACCAAGCAAATAAGCAACATTCACAAACATCATGCTACTTGTTATTCCACATGCATCAATAGCGTTAACAAACATACATTCTCCTATTCACCTAGCAGTCAATGGGTAGACCCTATTAGTATAGCACAAGCTCCCTAATCAAGCATGCATATAAGGCATATATATTTCATTAAAACAATTAGGCACATAATCACATCATTAGTTACCAAATCTTGATTCGAGCTTATTTTTAGCAGTGAGGGTACATGCCCAGCCAATCTTTAGGAACTAATAAACCTTGGCAGCGCTGATACCAAGTTTTAACCCCCCCCCTAAATAGTCAAGATTGTTACACTGTGTGATAAAAATAGTGCTTAACCTGTTAAGCGAGTCATTTGGACTTAAAAGTGTAATTCATGTTAAATATCAGTTTAGTATTAAAAAAAATTGGTCAAAAAGTTAAACTTTTTATTAAAAGGTTGACTAATTACAAGGAATCCCAGAAGTTTCCAACAGGGTACAAGTTTATCGAAAATATAGGCTTAGTTGACTAAAGGGGTAAATTTTCAACTACAAACTCCTGTTCGTCAAAATATCTCGACTGTGGCCGTTGAGCAGACTCAGTATTTATACGTTGTCCCTACAGCTCTCCAACTCATGGATAGTCCAGCTTTGCTTTGCCCTTACCTGCACTATGAAGCACCCGTGACCGAAGGCTTGGCAAGAAAACCCAAATAATCATATAGATAATCAGATAAACATTAACATGTATTGCATATTATATAACCACAACCTGTTCAGATAGATTTTCTAAACCATATAATTTCTAAACAATATACGAATTATGTCGAGTAGTTGGATGTCATATCTTTACAATGGCCCCACCACTATGGTAGATATCGTATCCGCGTTATGGCCCCGCCACTACGGCATACATTACGCATGTAATGCCAATAACGACCTCCCGACTGAGCGATCAGTAGAAACAAGTATAACAACATAGATTCAAACACAACATATATTCAACTATAGCAGATCTATGACATGGTCATTCCCATGCCCTATAATTGGGGGGCACGCCCTACACTCGGTGCTAGTGTCAGTTTTCTTACCTCAAGTCCTCAATGATAAGGTGAAACGACAAGCCTTGCGGTACCCCTAGTCACAACATATTAATGGATAACCATCAAGAACTAAACCAATTAAAAGTTTCAAGATTGATTCCTAACCTTCGGGACTTCAAATTCTACTAAATTGGGTAGTAGAATCATTCTCGAGCCCTTAGGTTTGACTTCCCGTACTCAAAAAGCCCTTTTGTCTAATTTCCCTAACTAGCGTCGCGACGTAACCTTGAAGAGCCACGACGCGCCTCAAGTCAGAGAGTCCCCAAGCTATCTTCCTGAACATGCCCTAGCCTTTGAGTTCATGTTGGCCGTGGCGCACCAAGTGTAGCACTGCAGTGCAACCCCGGGAACCCAGAATTTCCAACATTTTCCAGCTATTTCCTCAAACCAAAACCCTCAAAATATATCCCCAAATAACAACCAAACCCATAATTGAGTCCCAAAACCTCATTAATACACTTACAACAAAACAAATAAAACAAAAACTACACCAAAACTTAACCACAACTAAAGATTCAAACCTTGGGATTGGGAAACTCAAGAACACCAAAAGCCCACCCAGAAGTTACTAAGAACAGAGAGAATTCTTACCTTATTCTGCTAAATTACACCCTAGCTTCCCTTAACTCAATTCCTAGCTCCAACATCCTTCAATTTCCCAAGTGTTTACTTCAAAAATTCAAAACTTCACCAAGTGCCCAAGGGAGAAAGAGAGTAACGAGGGAGAGAGAGAAACGTGAGTGTTTTTGTATTGTTTATGATATTCTCAAGGCTTTTATGTGACTAAGGTAATCCAAGGCTAGAGAAAAGACCAAAATATCCCTAGCCTTTACCTTGGTTCCCTAATGCCCTCAAGGGAAAAATGGTCATTTGCCACCATTTCCCACTAATTGTCAATTAATACCAATATTCCCCAATTAATTCCAATATCCCCAAATGATAACCAAATAATTCCCATTGCCCAATAAATCTTGGTAATGTACTAAATTACCAAAATACCCCTAGGCTCACCCCGAGCTAGGTATTAGGCCTTGTTAGAGAATATATTTTTATACTCAATGGAAATATGGAAAAACCAAAATACAACTCTATGCAAAAAATACAATAGACAAGGTAATTGATAAATATTACAACTCAATTGCTCAAAATACAAGTAAATAGAAATAAGAGAAGGAAGAGAATTATAAGAACTAAAACCCTAAAACAAAAGATACCAATGAATATGTAACTAGAAATAGAAGTAGAGGATTACAAACTCAATACACTAATAATACAAAAAGAACAATAGAATGAAAAGATCAATGAAAAAACAAACTCTCATGCAACCAAAGTGTAGAGTAGTGGGCATCACCAACTTGAACAAGGTTCAAAACCTTTGTCCAAAAGCTTATTTCATCCTATTCTCTAAGCACTAAGGGATCTCTCTAGGAAATAACTCTCTTGAATTATCAAGCATCTATGGTGTATTTCCCAGCCAAGTGCTTTGTGGATGATAAATGGTGTGTCTTACAAGTGAGCATTATTCTCCTATTTATAGAGTTTGAGATACCCCTTTGAATTTTAAATTCC
The DNA here is from genome assembly GCF_963169125.1 of Humulus lupulus. Classification (NCBI taxonomy): domain Eukaryota; kingdom Viridiplantae; phylum Streptophyta; class Magnoliopsida; order Rosales; family Cannabaceae; genus Humulus; species Humulus lupulus. Next base: position 67,165,866 of record NC_084795.1, on the reverse strand, counting down.
ACCAACCCCCTTGGCTGTTACCAATGTTTAATTGGATGTTTATGGAATTAAAATGAAGATTTGGGAGTTATTTGGGATGTTAGAACCGTTCAATTTGGAAAAACTAAAAAATCATATAGGCTTTCAGCCTCACTGGCCGCGGCCAGGACTTTTCAGTGCCCACGGCCACTGGCTTCTGTCCTCCAGGCTGCGGCCACAGGCCATTTTCAGCACAAAAAATTCATTTTTCCAAAACGTCCTAAATCCTTTCCCACATGATTTTGTAACCTCCAAACACTTATTGGGAGTTACAAACATGTCTCTAACATCCATATTTCATCATGGCTTTGTGAAATCCAATCTCAAATGTTAACATATAATATACACATTATTGGTAACTAATTTTGTAACTCCAAAATATGTCACATTTGGGCACACACGTGTCTAATTTTGTGACTCTCAATAAATTGTTACAAGGTGTGAAAAATCACATTTGTGTGACAAATCCCATTTTGTCACATTATTTAATCTAACATTATATTATATGAAATAATATAAGAGGCCTTGTTGTGACTAAAACACTAATTTGCACACTAGGATCGCCTCGTGTCGAATAACTCAAATATATCAACATAATAATGTGGTCTCACTCACAAAACACATAAAATTACAGACATATTCTCAGTGGGTCAAAATAACGAAAATGCCATTTTTAACAAAAATGGGCCTATAAGCATATTTAATACACCTAAACATGCACACGTAGTCATATCATAATATAACTCATAGAATTCACATATATAATCACAATTAAATCATTCTAAAACATAAACATCCAATTATGCCCTCCTGGCACAGTAATCAAGGCACTAAGCCTTGTTAGCAAATTTGGGATGTTACAGAGGTCTTCGTTCAGTTGTCTGGTTCTGCAAGCGAGAAAATACTCGAGTAGTAACACTTAACAAATAAAATAAAAATACAAGCATATTTCTGAAATTTATTTATCATGTTTTGTGCGCAGAATTTTCATTAATTTCAAGTAGGTTACAAGAGTAATAAAATGTAAAAATACAATTGCTTGCATTACTGGTGATGGTGATGAAGGTGATTGGCATTCTAGGCGTGAGGAATCAACTCCCCATTCAGTCGAGCCAATTCTTATGTCATGGGACAGATGATGCTCTTGACTTGGTAAGGGCCTTCCCAGTTTGGGCCCAACACTCCGACACTTGGATCTCATGTTTCCAAGAAGACTCATCGTAACACCAAGTCCCCATCCTTGAACTTTCAATCCTTCACCTTAGAATTGAAATAATTAGCAACCTTTTGTTGGCAAGAAGCTACTCGAAGTTAAGCGGCTTCTCGGAGCTCTTTAACTAGGTCCAAGGATTCTTGAAGTAAAGCGTGATTGGTGGTCGAGTCATATGTCGTTCGTCGATGTGTGGAGATGGCAGCCTCAACTAGGAGTAAGGCTTCATACCCGTAGTCCATGGAGAATAGTGAATGTCTAGTGGTCGTTCTAGTAGTGGTACAATAACTCCATAGTACTCTAGGCATCTCCGAGAGGATTAGCGAAATAGTCACAGCGGGGTTTAATACTCGGCTCAGGGGGAGCCTGGGGATATTTCACTCGGAATTTAGGGAATATTTGGGATTTATTGAGTAATGGATGAATATCTGGTAATTAATTGGATGACGAGATTAATTGGTAGGTAGTAGGAACACTTGAGGAATTAGCGGGAATCAGAAGCGAAATGACCATTTTACCCCTAGGAACAATTTGAGTATTAATAAGCTTAAAGAGGACATTATAGTCTTTTTCTAAGGGGATAAGTGATATACTTAGAGGAGTAGAGGTAACCAGAAGCTGAAGGAAGCAACTCAAACTTTCTTTCTCTCAATCTCACAGTCTCTCTCTCTCTCTCTCTCACTTGTGCTTTGAAGCTAAGGGAAGAAAATGGCAAATTGAAGGTTAGAGCTTAAAGAAATTCTGCTGGGAAGTATTGTGGAATTGAAGCCTTTGTCCAGGAAGTTCAGCTGGGAACATAGGAGAATTAAGCTCAAGAGTAGGGAGAAGAAGCTTGTGGAGATTTAATAGCAATTGAGGTAACTTCAAGTCACTGATTTTGTTTGAGAATTTAGATTTTAGAGTGGAATCTAAGATGAGTGTTGGGTGATGATTTCTACTAAATTGGGGTATTGATTTTAGTATAATTGCTAGGAGTTTTATGTTTAAATATGTGATTAAAATCCTGAACGCGTAGCTGGGTTCAGTTCAAGTTGAGAGGCTTTATTGAATTTGAGTTTTGGGAAAATTGGCTGGGAGAAGTGTGAAGAAAACCCAGAATTTCTGGGTTCAAAGGGGCGCACCGCAACCCAGCTCTGGGGAGCCGTGACGCGTGTGCCCAATAGGGCCTAGGTATGCTCTCTAATTTGGGGGCGCAGCGTGACCTTAAGAGGCAAGTTGCGACCCGTCTCCGTTGTGGCTTGGGTTTTTGGTCTTTGACTTGAGGGCAAGTCGCGATCCTTGGAGCCAAGTCACGGCCCGCCTAGGGATTTTTACCTTAGGATGGTTTCAGAATAGGTAAGGCTCGAGGGTTCAAACCTAAGCGCTCGGGACAATTTCTACTACTCAATTTAGTAGAAATTGAGGTCTCGGAAGCTAGTTTTTATCTCTTAAGTATTTATTTGGATTAGAAGTTGAAGATTAACCATTGGCCACTGTGACTAGGTTTACCGCCAAGGCTCAGGACTGAGGATCGTGCTCAGGACCGTTCTATTTTTTCTGCTCAAAATTCAAGGTAAGAAAACTGCACCCTTGTGTGGTTGTGTTGGGACTGAGATTCCCTGTATCTGTATATGTATGTGTTTTATAATTGTGATATCATTATGCAGACATGAAATGAACGACCTAAGACTGTTGGGACTGATGATTTGCGCACAGGACGTGGCTTGGCCACTGTGAAACGGGGTCAGCTAGATAAACACTGGACTTAGCTTAAGTGAGCCAGAGTCAGTGGAGTAAACAGAGGGTGCGGCCTAACGGCGCCAACCCTGAGTATTGCATATTGATTGAGATAAATTGCTGAATGTGTATGTTTACTGTTAGTAGTTTAATGTCTATGACTTGTTGAATATCTGGATGACTGTTTTATGATTGATTGATTATCATCATTGATTATGTATTACTGTTATGGTTTCCTTGGTGGGCCTTGGCTCACGGGTGCTACATGGTGCAGGTAAAGGCAAGGGTAAGATGGATCAACCATGAGTTGGAGAGCTCTGGGGGCGAGGTGTACATTGTCAGTTGCCCGTCCGCCACGAACAAGGGAAAGTACACAGAAAGAACCTAACATTTGTATTTTTCCATTAGAATGGCCACTGGATTGTATATAACTTTTGAGAATTTTGTAAATTTGTATCTTAAACCCTGTTTTTGGGATCCCATGTACCAAATGTCTATTTGAATGAAAATTGACCATTTACGATCAAAATCTTTTAACCTTATCCTGATTCTTGACTTTAGGACTGCACTTGTAATCAGATGACTTGATTAGAAAGTCCTGCACTATTTTAAATACACAGTGTAACGGTCTTTGTTATTATATTGCCCTACTACCTAGGGATCGTTACGTTGTGCATTTAAAACAGTGCTAAACTCGCTAACCGAGTCATTTGGCCATAATTGTTAACTAAATGTGATTAAGGGTTTAGGATTAAAATTTTTGGTCAAAGACACAACATTTCACTAAACGTTTACTGTATACATTGGGATCCTAAAATATATTTTAAAGGTTAATTACAATAAAAGATTTACAACCAGCCCACCTAAGCGGAAAAATAGGGTTTAACCCTAGTTCCTCTTTAAACCCTCAGCCGCGATGGTCGAGAAGCCGCATATGTACACATCTTCATCTAAACTCTTCAACTCAAGGATTGTCCAGGTTTCTTTTGCCTTTACCTGTACCACATAGCACCTGTGAGCCAAGGCTAAGCAAGAAAAGTCAACATGATAATAAATAGGTAATAACATGTCACTAAATCATATTAAGCATGCCTAGCAATAATAGCCCTATTCAAGAATGCATACAAGTCCAAATAAATGATTATGGGCCCTGCCCACTGTATAGATGACTATCAAGTCAATCCGAGAATCTGTTCCCTGAATAGATGACTAATGAGTCTATCTCTAAGGATCTGCTCTCTGTATAGATGACTAATGAGTCCATCTCTGGGGATCCGCTCCCCGAATAGATGACTAATGAGACTATCTCTGGGGCTCAACACCCTAAGCCATGTGACGTTTCAGTCACCTGAGCCTTTTGGCCCTGGCTTTATGTAACTAGCCTTTAGACTAGACAAGCTCTTTTAGTTTTCTTCAACCTTGGTGTCGGTCAAGAATTTAATGCTCATGATGATTAGATCTAATCATTTCAGCTCTGCGTTCAATATGCTTATGCTGCTCTTGACTGATAGGTCAATTCCATACGACCGATGTCATTTCTGACTAATGAGTCAGTACCACTCACAAGTAAGCAATGCATCCATGCATATATCATATGTCAAATATCCAAATATAAGGCATTTAGCATGCTTACTCAACATTCACTAGCATACTATGATCATGCACATTTACAGAGACTCAAGCTTTGATCAATTCATATTCAATATTCATGTCATGCCCTAATCACATGTATCATATGTACATATGCATCACATACTAGGTACAATCTTCTTACCTTTGGTCCATGCATAGGTTACCAATAGACAACCCTCAAGCACGATCCTGTTTCCAAGCCCCTAGCAATAACCTAGTCACAACCATAATATAAAACCTCATAAAAAATGAGTAAATAAATACTTTCGGACCCAAACCTAGCCCCTGGGACGTCGAATCCTACTCAATTGGGTAGTAGGATCGATCACAGGTCATTAGAATTAAGTTCCCACGGCTAAAAACCAAATCTACGCAAAAATGCACAAGCCAGTCGCAACTCGGCTTTGAGGGTCGCAACTTGCCCCCATGCCAAAGAGCATTTTCCTGGGCTTCAGGGTGCGGGCCACGACATGGCCCCTCTTGGGCCGCAGCGCGTCCCCCAGGCAGAGCCCTTGTGGCTCCTGGCTACATCCAAGTCGTAACTTGGTAGAACAAGGTCACGACTTGACCACGAAATCAGTCATTTCCTACAGCTTTCCCACTTAAAACCTTCCTAAAACCTATCTAAAAAAATCCAAATCCCAAAATCAAAGTTCCCAAACATCCTAATTTCCCAAAACCATTAAAACCCAAGTCTCAAACCATCCAAAAACTCATCAAAACATAAAATCCAATCAAAGCTTAAAAACTTAAAAAACTTAGAACATAAAACTTGGATTACCTCTGATTGAGTCGTTTCCCAACTAAATCCTCTGGCTAATAAGCTTCCCATCTTCCCTAAAATCACTATGCCTCAATCCATGCTTGAATCCGAGTCCTAAAATTTGAGTTTCCTTCGAAAATGTGATCGGGTGTCGAAAAGGGATCAGGAGGGAGAGTGAATGTTCTGAACGTTCTTTTATAATTCTGACAGTTACTTCAAGCTTAAGTAACCTCAAGCAAACCCTAATGCTCAGGGTCCCAAAAATGCCCCCCGGGGTAAAATAGTCAAAATTCCCAGAATTTCCTCCTGATCTTACTAACTCTCAATTTATCATCAAATATTTATTCCCATTACCCAATATCTCAGTAATGTGCTAAATACCCCTTGACTCACTCCGAGTCAAGTATGGGTCCCGTTGTGACTTTTCCACTGGCTTGCCTCCTAGGATCATCTCGTGCTGAGTAACTAAAGCATAATCAAATAATAATGAAGTACCACACACATACCATATATATGCTAAATGTACCCAAAACAGGCCAAATTATGTAAATGGACCAATTAAATAGAATTGGGTCCACATGCATATTTAATACACCTAAACATGCATATAAAGTTATATTATGATATAACTCACATAATCACATAATGATACACATAAATATCATATAATTCCATAATTCGCCATCCTAGTCCCCTAATCAAGGTCCTAAGCCTTATTAGAAAATTTTGGTCGTTACAACTATCCCCTCCTTCCAGAAATTTCGTCCTCGAAATTTTATCTGAGTAGCCCGGAATATTAATCATGCATATCTGATTCTAGTTTCCAGGTCGCTCCCTCGACCTTATTGTTTCTATATAATACTTTAATCAAAGGTACAACATTGTTCCTCCGAACTCTGTTCTTTACGTTCATATCTGGACTGGCTATCCTTCATAGGATAACTTAACCTCTAATTCTAGATTCTCATTACTCAACACATGAGCCTCATCAAACACAGGTTTCCTCAACATGAAAATATGAAATACTTTATATACTGCTGACAGTGCCAAAGATAAGGCCAATCCATAGGTAGCTTGACTGATCCTAGTCAAGATTTCCAACAGTTCATTAGTCTAGGGCTCAATGTGCTCTTATTTCTTCACCCCTTTCCATGGTGATCTTCTAAGGAAGATACAGTCTTTTACTTGGAACTCCATATTCCTGCATTTCAGATCAACATAACTTTTCCATTTACTTTGAGAAGCGAGCATCCGAGCTCTAACCTTTTCAACAGCCTCAATGATTCTCTGAACTACCTCCGAATCCAGATATAACATCTCACCCATCTCATTCCAATGAATGGGCGATATACATTCTCTACCATACATCATCTCATAAGGTGTCTCTCCAATAATTGGATAACTCTCTCTGATTTACTATCAGCCTGAGGATAATGAACTGTAATAAACTCCAACTGTATACTCATCCCATTCTGTAACTTTCCCCAAGACTTAGAAGTAATAACAGGGTCCTTATTTGATAAGATAAACCTTGAATTCCATGAAGGCGTACTACCTCTCTCACATAGAGGTCTGTAAACTGATCAACTGTACTACTCGTCCTTACAGATAAAAGTGAGATGACTTTGTATACTGGTCCTTAATGACTCGAACCAAATCATGCTAACCCACTATCTTGGGCAACCCCACCGCGAAATCCATCGCGATGCTCACTTACTTCCACTATGGAATGCACAAAGGCTGCAATGGCCTTACTGGTTTCTATTACTTTGTCTTGACCTGCTAACATGTTAAGAACTTTGTCATGTATTCCATTACGTCCCTCTCCATCCCAGGCAACTAGTATAAAGCTTTTAAATCCTGGTACATCTTCATGATGTCTTGATGAAGATAATAAGAGCTAGTATGAGATTCATCCAGAATTCGTCGTTTAATCCCAGTGTCCATCGGATCCTAAGTCCGATCCCTATACCACAATAAATTCATACCTGACACTACATAGTCCTTAGCTAATCCAGCTAAGACCCATCTATTAGTTCACTCAACTTTTTTCCTTTAATCCTCTCTCCAGTAATAAGCTCAAGTGTAATGTTGGCTACCTGGCCCATTAGTAACTCTACTCTAATTCTAGTCATATCCTTCAAATAACTTGACACATAGGCAATCACTTTTCCCTATCACTCAGGTGTCATAACAACCTACAAACCAGTTCTGATCTATAAGAAGACTCAGAACTTTTTCCCAAAACACGTGTGATATTCTGCCCATTCAAGGAAACTCATGCCCTCTGAGGCGTTCCTTGACCTTGGCTAATCTCCAACTGAGAGTATATCACAATATCGTCGATCAAGACGATTACAAATCCAATTCAAGTAATCTTTGAATACTCTGTCCATCTAATCCATCAAAACAACTCGTCATTAATCAAATCCAAAAACATAACTCAGCACTCCTAGTGCCCTTATCTAATATAAAAGCAGTCTTCTGCATATTCTTTTCCCTGATCTTCAGCTGATAATAACCAGATCAAAGAACCACCTTGGAGAATACCATCTTACTCAATAACTGAGCCTTTCAATACAGTGCCCTAGACCTGGTTCAGTCCCTGGCATCAATCCAATTACCATTCTATCTCTTTGGTTAAAGATAATCCTGAAAAATCCCCTGGAAACATATCCAATATCTCACAGACTAATCCAGTCTGTCCTGGTCCCACTGGCACAACCTAAGTGGTATCCACCACACTAGCTAGAGTTCTATGCATCCTCCTGCAATAGATCTCTAGCTCAAAATACATATGTCATAAACATACAAAATCCATGCATAGTGCCAACACATACAAGGGTTTCTCACCCTCAAATTCAAGGATTACTATCCCTTCCTCTCAATTTATCATTGCCCCATACTTGGCTAACCAATCCATATTCAGGATCATACTGAAGTCAATCATAACCAACTTTATCAAATCAACTGATGAGTCTTCTCTCCACAATAATCCAACTCATCTTTTAAAATTACAAATAGAGTGTCATATTCTCATCATAACATAACCATGTAACCTGCATATCAAGTCTATGCTTCTCTAGATGCAATAAGCAAAGAACTACATTGCACCAAAACCAGGTAGCATAATACAAAAATCACAATTAGGAAGCTTATCTGCCATCCCTGAGGAACTAGCCTCAGTCTCAGCCTCAATCTCCAACTCTGACTGGATCAGAGCAAACATTCGAGTTTCATCAAAGCGAACACTCTGACTGTCCACCTGTAACGCCCTGGATAGCCAAGACTGTTACACTGTGTGTTTATTAAGGTGCAAGACTTGCTAATCAAGTCATTTAGTTAGAAATGTGTTACTAAAAATGTAGTTGAACTAAGGTTAAAAGATTTCGGCCACAAAAGCTACATTTCTTATAATCAAACATCTTTTACATGGGATCCCAAAAGTAATAATGTTAAAAGATAGTTTACAAAATTTCAGGATAAAAGTACAACTACTAGACACTCTAAGTGCAAAATAGACATTTAGGCTTTTTCCCGATGGGTACTACTCCTCGGTCGTGGCGGTCGATCAGCTGGCTATGTACATTCAGCCCCAAAGCTCTCCATCTTAGGATTGGTCCACTTTGCCCTTGCCTTTACTTCCACCACGTAGCACCCGTGAGCCAAGACCCATCAAGAAACCAGATAACAGAACATAATCATTAAGCAATCAATTTGCAAATCAGCAATCAAGCAACTCATATTGCATAGCCATATACCCAACAATCCATAATGTTCATATAATTATATATTCAACATACCAAACTCATCATTAAAAATTTATAACCAATTCACATAATAAACAGGGTCGACGCCCTTAGGCCGCACCCCCTATTTACCCCACTGACTCCGGCCCGCTTAAATCGAGCGCAGTGAATATTACGCTATCCTCAACTACCAGTGGCCGAGCCGTGCCCTGTGCGCAAATATTGATTCTGGCACTCTTAGGCCGTTTATCACATGTCCTATGGCATAATACCATCTATGATACAATTCATGTATAGGGAGCACTTAGTCCCATCATTAACACATAACCGGGTGCAGTTTCTTACCTTTGGATTCCGGTAGATTTAATCAATGATGACAACCCTCAAGCACGATCCCTTCCGAGCCCTAGCGTACACCTAGTCACAAACACAAGTTAGAACCAACACCAAACATCAATTCCAAAACCTAGCATCGGGACCAATCCCGAGCCCTCGGGAAGCCCTAATTCCACCAAACGGGGCGGTGGAATCAAACCCCGAGCCCTCGGGCAAAAAACTCTAAGAGATATCCCAAAAACCCCCTTTTGGAACTAGGGTAGCGCTACAGCACCATAAGGAGGGTGTTATAGCGCTACAAGTAAAGCCAAAAAGCTCTGAGGCATTAGGGCCAAGCGCTGTAGCGCCCAATGACTAGCGTTGTAGCACCCAATGACTAGCGTTGTACAACCCAACTTCAGGTATACTTCCTTCGAACTTCCCCGAGCCAAACCTCTCCAAAACTCAACCAAACCTCAACCATACCCCAAAGAAAGCCTATCAACATCTCCAACTCACCCCAAATGACCTAACCATATGAAATTCAATTGCATGCACCGAAAAATAAAGAAATCACCACGGTTGAGCTTAAAGCTCAATACTCAACAGAACAACAGAAATCTCATAACTTAAAGCTAGAACTTCTTACCTTTGATGGATGAATTCGACCTAGGTTATCTTCCACACTTTCTTAACTTTGACCTCCTCAAATCCTTAGGCTTAATTCCCTAGAATTCCCACAAAAACTCAGCTTAGAAAACCAGTTCAACACCGAAAACCAGGAACTGAAAAACAACCTTGAAACTTACCTCAAATGGACTGGATTACTCGTGCTAACTCCTCAAGCCAAATCAAGGGGCCAATTATGAAGTCTTAGCCTAAACTCCTCTTAATTTCAGCTTCAATTTCCAGCAGAAAGGATGAGAGAAAAACAAATCGATAGAGAGAGAATAAGACTTCTGTTTTTCCTTCTTTCTTTTTCTTTTCTTTTCCTTTGTCTCAATCCTTCTTTCAGACTTCCATTGCTTTCTACACATTCCACTAAGGCAATAAAGCAAAATAACACTTATCCTTGCTTTTAACTCAAATGACCAGTTTGCCCTCCCATAAATCCTAAGCCATTAAATCATTCTAAGGGCATTTTGGTCATTACGCCCAATTCCCGCTAATTCCTCGAATGTCTCTAATATTTACCGCTTACTTCTCGACACCTAGTTAATCACTAACTATATTCCTCAATATCAAATAATCTTCAATATATTTCCTAAATTCCCAGAAATACCCCTAGGCTCGCCCCGAGCAGGGTATAAATCCCCGCCGTGACTTTTTTGCTTAACCGCTCACTAGGATCGCCTCGAGTCACAGGCTACAAATATATCCACATAATAATGGGGTCTCAACAATTTATCACAGATATTTACAATTATGCCCTCAATGGGCCAAAATTACGAATATGCCAATCTAACCTAATCAGGGCCTACATGCATACTAATACGCATAGTCATGCATCATAGATATCCAAATAGTCATATAAACATGCTTTTAATCATTTAAATCACATATAATCCAGTTATGCCCTCCCGAGACACTAATCAAGGCCCTTAAGCCTTATTAGTAAATTTGGGTTGTTACACCACCCCCTTTGGCTCATCCTTCCTTCGCCTTGGGCAATTCCTCTTACGGTGCCCAACCATTCCACAAAAGAAACATGCCCTTTCTCGGCATTCTCTCAGATGATACCTCTTACACCGAGTGCATTTTGGGTAGACTTTCCAATCCTTGTCCTTGCTTGATCCAATAAATGGAGGTGTCACTTTCTTATCTCTGCGCTCTCTGGCACTCTCCTTCTCAATCTCATTTCCTATACTCTTAACCACAAGAGCCTTCCGTACCACCTAAGCGTAGGTAGAGATTTCATGCACTGGGGCAACTCTAATTCCCTGAGCTATTCTGGGATTCAATCTCTGGATAAACCTTTCCTTCCAAACTACATTCATGGGTACCATATCAAAAGCAAACTTGGCCAACCCATTGAATTTGTTAACATACTTTGTTACTGTTGCATTTCCCTGAACGAGGTTCAAAAACTCATTCATCTTAGCAGTCTTGACTGCATCAAAGTAATATCTTTCATTAAACAACTGCCTAAATTCTTTCTAGTCCATCACAACTGTATCTCATGTCTGGGATACTATTTCCCACCATGTCTGAGCATCATCCCATAATACAAATGTAGCACAAATCACCCTATCGTGACCTACCACCCCCATACTATCGAGGATGAAACTGATCATGCCCATCCATTGCTCAGCTCTGAATGGATCTAGGCCTCCCTCAAAGAGTGGAGAGTAAGATTCATGGAATCTTCCACAAAGAAATTCCCACCTATTCTCAACCCTAGGCTAAGTCAATACTGGTGCCACTCCTTGCATAACAAAGGAAGAGGTTTTCCCTAACATAACATTCTGTTGTTTTAAACACCTAATCTCTTCCTCCTACCTCTGCAATCTTAATTGCACATCTATAAACACCTGCTCGAAATTATACGGGGCAGGTGAAGAACTCGAACCCTGGCTGTAATTTTGAGCCTTAGTATAACCACCACCAAGTCTCATTTTATGCCTCTGAGACATACCTGCTGATTGAATCTTCAGTCAATAACTTGACCCATTAAACTTGATGAACATATTCAAAAGCCTTTCCCACGGGAACAATCATACCACACTACATTCACAAACCACTGCAGTGTAAAAACTTGCCCATGGCATTCATACATCAATTCATAACCCCTGCTCTTCCAACATACATACCATGCCTCAAACTTCATAATGCAAATAGCACATTTATATATGCATTGAGCAGGTAATCACATAATCATATCAATAATCAAGAGCTAGGCTCTATCAGAATCTCATGCTTCCTAGTACAATATGCAGGTAAAGTATTTACATTCTATTTAAGCAGTTAATCACATAGCCACATAAATAGTTACCATACCCTGAGTAAAGCTTATCTTTAGTGACGAGTGTACATGCCCAGCTTGTCTATAGGAACCCTTAAAATTGGCTCGCTCTGATACCAAGTTGTAACGCCGTACTACACAGGGACCATTATGTTGTGCATTTTAAACAGTGCTAAACTTGTTAACCAAGTCATTTGGCCATAATCGTGTAATTAAATGTGATTAACGGTTTAGGGTTAAAAATTTTGGTCAAAGATACAACGTTTCACTAAAACGTTTATTATATACATTAGGATCCCAAAATATATTTTAAAGGTAAATTACAATAAAAGATTTACAACCAGCCGACCTAAGCGGAAAAATAAGGTTTAACCCTAGTTCTTCTTTAAACCCTCGACCGTGGTGGTCAAGCAGCCGCATATGTAAGCATCGTCACCCAAGCTCTTCAACTCAAGGATGGTCCATCTTTCTTTTGCCTTTACCTACACCACATAGCACTCGTGAGCCGAGGCTCAGCAAGAAAACTCAACATGCTCATAAATAGGCAATAACATGTGACTAAATCATATTAACCATGCCTAGCAATAATTTCTCTATTCATGCGTGCAGGCAAGTCTAAATAAATGATTATGGGCCTTGCCCTCTATATAGATGTCTATCAAGTCAATCTAGGAATCTGTTCCCTAAATAGATGACTAATAATTCTATCTCTAGGGATCTGCTCCGTGAATAGATGACTAATGAGTCCATCTCTGGGGATCTGCTCCCTGAATAGATGGCTAATGAGTCCGTCTCTGGGGATCCACTCCCTGAATAGATGACTAATGAGTCTATCTCTGGGGGGCAGCCTAAGCCATGTGATGTTTCAGTCACCTGAGCCTTTTGGCCCTGGCTCTACGTAACTAGCCTTTAGACTAGACAAGCACTTTTAGTTTTCTTCGATCTTGGGGTCGGTCAAGCATTTGATGCTCATGTTGATTAGATTTAATCATTTTGACTCTGCGTTCAGTACGCCTATGCCGCTCTTGACTCATAGGTTCATTCCATACGACTGGTGTTGTTTCAAACTAATGAGTCAGTACCACTCACAAGTAAGCAATTCATCCAGGCATATATCATATGTCAAATATCCAAATATAAGGCATTTAGCATGCTTACTCAACATTCATTAGTATAACTATGATCATGCACATTTACAGAGACTCAAGCTCTGATCAATTCATATTCAATATTCATGCCATGCCCTAATCACATGTATCATATGCATCACATGCATCACATACTGGGTGCAATTTTCTTCCCTTTTGTCCAAGCACAGGTTACCAATAAACAACCCTCAAGCAAGATCTTGTTTCCAAGCCCCTAGCGATAACCTAGTCATAACCATAACATAAAACCTCATAAAAATTGAGTTAATAAATACTTCCAGACCTAAACCTATCCCCTGGGACGTCGAATCCTACTCAACTGGGTAGTAGGATCGATCCCAGGCCCTTAGAATTAAGTTCCCACGGCTAAAAACCAAATCTACGCAAAAATGCACAAGCCAGTCGCGACTTGGCCCTAAGGGTCGTGACTTGCTCCCAAGCCAAAGAGCATTTGCCTGTCCTTCAGGGTGCGGGCCGTGACTTGGCCCCTCTTGGGTCGCGGCGTGCCCCCAAGTAGAGCCCTCGTGGCTCCTGGCTTCATCCAAGTCGCGACTTGCTAGAATAAGGTCGTGACTTGACCATTAAAATAGGCATTTCCTATGATTTTCCCAGTTAAAACCTTCCAAAAACCTATCTAAACACATCCAAATCCCAAAATCAAAGTTCCCAAACATCCTAATTTCCCAAAACCATTAAAACCCAAGTCTCAAACCATCCAAAAACTCATCAAAACATAAAATCCAATCAAAGCTTAAAAACATTAAAAACTTAGAACATAAAACTTGGATTACCTTTGATTAAGTCATTTCCCAACTAAATCCTCTAGCTAATAAGCTTCTAATCTTCCCTAGAATCGCTATGCCTCAATCCGTGCTTGAATCCGAGTCCTAAAACTCGAGTTTCTTCGAAAATGCGATCAGGTGTCGAAAAGGGATGAGGAGGGAGAGAGAACATTCTTTTATAATTCTGACAGTTACTTCAAGCTTAAGTAACCTCAAGCAAATCCTATTGCTCGGGGTCCTAAAAATGCCCCCGAGGTAAAATGGTCAAAATTCCCAGAATTTCCCCCTGATCTTACTAACTCCTAATTTATCATCAAATATTTATTCCCATTACCCAATATCCCGGTAATATGTTATATCCCCCTTGACTCACTCCAAGTCGAGTATGGGTCCAGTTGTGAATTTCCCACTGGCTTGCATCCTAGGATCATCTCATGCTGAGTAACCCAAGCATAACCAAATAATAATGAAGTATCACACACATACCACATATATGTTAAATGTATAAAAAACCGGCCAAATTATGTAAATGGACCAATTAAACAGAATTGGGTCCACATGCATATTTAATACACCTAAACATGCATATCAAGTTATATTATGATATAACTCACATAATCACATAATGATACACATAAATATCATATAATCATATAATTCCATAATTTGCCATCCTGGCCCCCTAATCAAGGCCCTCAGCCTTATTAGGAAATTTGGGTCATTATAGTTATCCAGGGCATTACAACTTAGTATCAGAGCCGTCTAGGTTTAGGGGTTTCTGAAGACTGGCTGGACATGTGCACTCGTCACTAAAGACAAGCTCGACTCAAGGTTTAGATATTGTATATTTGTGATTATATGCTTAAATGTGTGAATGAGATATAAATGCTTTACTATATGATTAATAGGGAGCATGGGATACTGTGTAATGACCCAACTACTCTAGACTTTTGGACCATTAACGAAACTATACATACAAAACCTTAATAGAACTTACATTTGCGAAAATACCATAATTTTATTAAGTAACTTGTAAAAATAAGAGTTACTTACAAAATATCAAGAAGGATATGGGATCCCATTGTTTGGAAAACAAAAACATAACATGATTTAAAAATAAAGGGGTTACATAGTAAGTGCGGAAAATACATATAAAGACCATAAGTAAACGACTACATCCTCGAAATTGAACTCTCGACTCCTTGAATCCGTTCATCACCGATACACATTCTCTAAGCTTCCACGAATCTTACTGCCTCTAAAGCTACTTTCCTGCACATAAAACAAAAAGGAATGAGCCTAATGCCCAGCAAGGAAAATCTAACACATGGTCATAAACATAAATTTCATAAGAAACATAAAGACATAACATAACACTTTATCATACACATACTATAATGGCCATTATTACTTGGGGTCCCATAGACTAAACAAGTCATATGCCCATGAGATTAGTGGGGTCCTACTAGCTAAGTAGGTCATATGCCCATAATCTATTTGGGGTCTTGTTAGTCATATGGGTCATATGCCCAAGCCTACAACATACATAGCATAACACTTATCATAACATACGAACATAAGATAACATAAAAATATATAACATATGCATTTCTATCCTATTTTCCTTACCAAAGTTACCGGGATATGTGGACAGTGCTGGGACTTTGGAACACTCCTAATAATCATTATGAAAAAGATTGAGTCTAATGAAGAAAAAGAGATGAAAAGGAATGGGAAGACTAAACCATTGAGACACATACTTACCAAAACTTATGTGCTCAAGAACTTGGATTTCCTAACCAAAATAAAGATTAAGGTTAGAGGTTGAGTAGAAGATTATGAGAACTTAAAAGAACAAATACAGAATTGAACTAGAGTTTTGGGTTACCTTGAAGACTTGTAAGACCAATCTACACCTCAAACCGAAATACTCTAAAACCTTACTTCCCAAAGTGTTTGATAAGCTTATGATGATCAAGCTTATGATTCCCAAACCCAGGTGTTTATACTCTCACACTCACTTAGCACTTGCAGCCTCTGAACTTAGAGCAAAAGATGAATAATGGCTGGGTACTAGGTCCTATTTATAGAGTTTAGGAATGAAAGGATCTTGATTTTACTTGAATAAAAATAATAGCTTTTTAGGTGAAAATAATTTGAATAATCGTTCAGCAGAGGCTAAAGACTCGTTCAAAAAGATACTGGACTTATCAAGAGGTTGAATGGCTGAATGGTAAATGAATTCAAAACATTTCAAAATACACTGAAGGAGGCGATATATCGTCCCCTGTAGGCGATATATCGCCTGGGCCAGTATGCCCGAGGCAGTCGTGCATCGTCTCGTGTTTTCCGTATCTACGTGCAGCGATATATCGCCCCCTATAGCTGTGATATATCGGCACACACTGATTAATTAAACACGAAATTACACATTTTTAGCTAAGTTTGAATGGAGTAAACAGCCTTGACTAAGCCCTCAACGTATTCAAAGCTGCTGACTGACCTTATAGCATTCAAACTTTACTCCTTATTAAATTTAATCCTCAAAATACTTAATTCTTAATCATCCATTCATAACATGTGCTTAAAATCCTATTGGTCCTCATCTAAACCTTATAGGATAACAAATATTATCCTTAATATTAGTCATATAATCAAACCTTAGGTTAAACTTAATATTCTTAAACTATAGGTTAAACTTAGAAAATCTATAAGTACTACTATTAGTGTCCAAATAATTCCCGGTCTGAACCAAAAATCCACAGTTAAAAAGATAATACCATACATACTATAATACTATTAAATAATTAGCTAAGTAAAGTTCTTGGACTCTACATACTGATAGAGCCTGGCCCTTGATTGTTGTGTGATGATAATGAGGCGTTCTTATTAGCATTGTTGTTGCATGTGAGTGAATATTTGAATGATTATTTGCATCTTGATTGCTTGTGGTTGGTTGAGTTCCAATGGTTGACTATGGAAAGACCGTTAACCTATCATCATTGCCTAACTGCCGAGTCATTGATTGCAGATAAACTTGGATAGCTATGCGTCCAAGGTGATCGATACGACTTGCCAACATAGGGTCTGAGGCTAGAGATGATGATTAGGGCCAGAACCCTCCACCAGTCCCTGAGAAATGGAAATAAACACTTGCAAATATGCAAGCCCGGTTACAGAGCTAAGAAGAGCAGATCCGCCTCTTGAGACAACAGGCTTCGACAGGGAGTGTTGCACCTATTGTGCCACCTGTTGTGGTAGCAGTTGTACAGACACCTGAGATTGGGAACATGTTGGAGCCACTGTATGAGCGGTTCAGGAGACAACATCCTCCAACCTTTGAGGGAGGACCAGAATCACTGAAAGCTTAGCAGTGGATGAGTATGATCACTTTTATCTTGGATTTCATGAGGGTGGAAGGCAATGACAGGGTGGCATGTGCTACCTACATGCTTAGAAAGGATGCTTGTATTTGGTGGGAGGTGGCATCACAAACCAAGGATGTATCTACTGTGAGTTGGGATAGGTTTAGAGACTTATTCAGCCAAAAATGCTATAACGTTGCCGTCAGGGCAACAAAAGTGAATGAGTTTGTGGAGTTAGTGCAGGGAAACATGACGGTCACAGAGTATGCCCTGGATTTTGATAGGCTTGCAAGTTTGCATCAGATCATGTGCTACTGATGCAGCTAGGCAGGACAGATTTATTCGGGGGCTTAATGCTATGATAGCTCGAGATGTCAGAATTACAACAGTACCTGGGGGAACGAATTATGCTCAGGCTGTTGAGAAGGCTCTTACCGCTAAAAAGGTGGAGAATAAGATCTGGAGGGAGAACGTTGTGAGATAAGAGGTTCGTAGGGCGGTACCTCCATATACAGGGTCCGGTAGGGGCGGAGGCCCAGAGATCGGAAGAGGATGATCCCTGACACTTCGACCACTGCTGGTTCTGATAGGAGGTGTCAGGGTGCTCAGGGTGGCTGCCATGGAAGCGATGAGACATGGAGAAGTTACCCAGCATGCACGAGGTGTAGGAAGCGCCATCTGGGCGAATGTCGGGCGAAGGCCTATTATGTGTGTGGGGTGGTGGGACACCTTAAAAAAGACTGCCCAACAACAAAGAAAGAGGAATCAGGGAAGGTGGACAACTTGACTCCAGCTCGAGTGTGCACCTTGACACATGTAGAGGCCGAGGCTAGTCCCTCGATAGTGACAAGTAAACATTCTAGCGCTGGGTTCTCTTATACTGTATTGATTGACTCTGGTGCTACACATTCATTTGTTTCTAGTAAGGTAATTGATAGATGTGTAGACCTAGTGAGTATTATACTACGGGGTTTGGGACTATATTGCCTACATGGGAATTGGTAGTTTCTAGGAGATGGATTAGAGCACTACCAGTGATGGTAGATGGTAGGGAACTATCAGTAAACTTGATGGAGCTGAGTATGGATGATTTCGATATG
Source organism: Humulus lupulus (assembly GCF_963169125.1). Lineage (NCBI taxonomy): Eukaryota > Viridiplantae > Streptophyta > Magnoliopsida > Rosales > Cannabaceae > Humulus > Humulus lupulus. The sequence continues at coordinate 67,147,106 of NC_084795.1, read as the reverse complement.
ATCTTGGGGATTGATTGGCTAGTCAGATATGGGGTTACTATAGACTGCAGGAAAAAGATGGTGACTTTTGAGCCTGAGGGAGAGGATCCCTTTGTTTTCGTGGGTGCGGTGCACGGACCCTGCATACCCATGATATCTACATTGAGAGCTAGATACCTATTAAAGGATGTTCTATAGGTTTCCAAGCTAGTGTGTTGGATCCTGTCAGAGTTATTCCAGTAGGGCCAGGAGAGACCAGATTAGTACGCGAGTTCTTGGATGTGTTTCCTGAGGATTTACCAGGACTGACGCCACACAGGGAGTTGAAAAAGTTGACCATCAAGAATAAGTACCCTTACCAAGGATAGATTACTTGTTTGATAAGCTGCAGGGAAAGATGGTGTTCTCAAAGATTGATCTTCGATCTGGTTATCACGAGTTGAGGATCAAGGACGAGGATATACTGAAGACGGCCTTCCGAACGAGGTATGGGCATTATGAGTTTCTGGTCATGTCGTTTGGTTTGACCAATGCCCCAGCAGCATTCATTGACTTGATGAACATTGTATTTAAGGACTTCCTAGACCAGTTTGTGATTGTCTTCATCGATGACATCTTGGTTTACTCCAGTTCAGAGGCAAAGCATGAGCAGCATCTCCGACAGGTATTGCAGAGATTGAGAGAGCATCATTTATATGCCAAGTTTAAGAAGTGTGAGTTTTGGCTACCAGAAGTGACGTTCCTTGGACATATTGTTGGTGAAGATGGAATTAAGGTGGATCTAGCTAAGGTGGAGGCATTGAGAGATTGGTCAAGACCAAGGAATGCCTCAAAGGTTAGAAGTTTCCTTTGGTTAGCGGGTTATTACAAACGGTTTGTGGAAGGATTCTCCACCATTGCTGCACCTATGACAGAATAGACATGGAAGAATCTAAAGTTTGTCTGGTTAGACAAGTGTGAGAATAGCTTCTAGGAATTGAAGCGATGGCTGATTACTGCTCCGGTATTGAGTCTCCCTTCGGAGAGAGGAAAGTTTGTGGTATACTGTGATGCATCGAGGTTGGGTTTGGGATGCGTGTTGATGCAGAATGAGAAGGTTATCGCTTATGCATCACGACATCTGAAGGAGTATGAGCAGTGGTATCCTACCCATGATCTGGAATTGGCAGCAGTGGTATTCGCACTGAAGGTGTGGCGACATTATCTGTATGGGGAGAAGTGCAAGATATACACCGATCATAAGAGTTTGAAGTACTTCTTAACCCAGAAGGATCTGAATATGAGGCAGAGGCATTGGTTGGAGTTGGTGGAGGACTATGATTGTGACATCCTTTACCACCTAGGGAAAACCAACGTAGTGGCGGATGTGTTGAGCCAGAGGGGCCCGGGACAGTTGTTTAGCTCTGCACATATATCAAGAAAGTTGGAAGAAGAGATGTCTAGAGCAAAGATAGAGTTGGTTGTGGGTCAGTTGGCCAATACTACCTTGCTGTCTACCCTTCTGGAGAGGATAAGAAAGGGTCAGATGGATGATGCGCAGTTGTAGGAGGCTAGGGGGAATTTCCTAGTTGAGATAGCTAAGGATTATTCTATTGTAGAGACAAAATTATTACGGTATAAGGGTCAGATTTGTGTCTCGACATATATGGGTATTAGACGAGAGATATTCGATGAATCCCATACTACACCATACTCACTCCATCCAGGCACCACAAAGATGTATCAGGATCTATAGACGTTGTATTGGTGGCCTGGGATGAAGAAGGATGTAGTGGAGTACATGGCCAAGTGTTTGACCTGTCAGCAGGTGAAGGATGAGCATCAGTGACCAGCGGGGTTGCTACAACCTTTGAGTATTCCTAAGTGGAAATGGGGGGATATTACGATGGATTTTGTGGGAGGTTTACCCAGGACAGTGGGGCTTCATGACTCGGTGTGGGTGATAGTAGACAGATACACCAAGTCATCTCACTTTCTGCCAGTGAAGATGACTTATATTGTGGATCAGTATTCGAAGTTGTACGTGAGGAAGATCGTACGTCTCCATGGGGTTCCCAAGTCCATAGTGTCATACCGGGATCCTATCTTTACCTCCAATTTTTTAGGTGGTTTACATAAGTCTATGGGGACTCAACTGAAGTTCAGTATGACCTTTCATCCTCAGACCGATGGACAGTCTAAGAGGACGATTCAGGTTTTGGACTACATGCTCAGGGTGTGTGTGATATACTTCAAGGGGTCTTGGAGTAAGTATCTCCTGTTGATTGAGTTTTCATACAACAACAGTTACCAATCAACGATTGGAGTAGCTCCATATGAGATGTTATATGGAAGAAGGTGTAGATCACTCATTCATTGGGATAAGATGGGTGAGAGGAAGTATTTGGGACCAGAGATGGTTCAGAAGACTCATGAGGCTATCGAGAAGATCTGAGCTCGAATGCTCTCTTTGCAGAGTAGACAGAAAAGCTACCCTGATCCTAAGCGTAGGGACGTAGAGTTCCAGGTAGGGGACCACGTGTTTCTGCAAGTCTCACCATTGCGAAGGGTGAGACAGTTTAGGAAAAAGGCAAGCTGAGCCCTAGATTCATTAGACCTTTTGAGATCCTAGAAAGGACCGGGCAGGTGGCCTATAGATTGGCACTACCACTGTCATTGCCGGGAGTTCATGACGTATTTCACATTTCTATGCTTTGGAAGTACGTCTCAGATACGACTCGTGTGTAAAAGTATGAGGACTTGGAATTGCAGACATATTTTTCTTATGAGGAGTGACCGGTTCAGGTCTTAGACAGCAAAGACAAGGTTCTACGGAACAAGACGATTCCTCTAGTCAAAGTATTGTGGAGGAATAGCAGGGTCAAAGAAGTGATCTGGGAGCTTCAGTTGGCGATGCGGGATCAGTATCCCGAGTTATTCAGGTGAATTTCCATAACGAAATTCTCAGCAGGAGGGTATATATGGTCTTAATTCTCTCGTACTAATACAATATTATATTCTCATGAATGAATGGCGAATTTTCTTGATATTATTATATAATTCATTCAAACAATAATTATAACATTCAAATATAATAAAATTGTACTTTTATTTAAAACCAATAAAATATATTTACAAGCTTTTAGGGCATTATTCCTAACATTTTTTGGGCATAGAAATTTTGTAATTTTTCTTTTAAAAATCTGGATGAAATTCAGAGATGGCCCGAGCCCCAGCCGTGCCCGCCTGCGCCCAGTTGCACCGCATGCCATACCTGCCCAGTGCGCGCCCCTGCCAGCTCCACCCCCAGTCGTGCTGCCTCTACAGTCAGACCTCCCTACCGCCGCCCCAGATTGGTACACAAGATTTGTATCATACAAACCCTAATGTGTTGTTACCATAATTGTTGTAATTATTCATTTAATTAAAAATCTAAAATTGAATTAAAATAATTTTAATTTGGAATTTTCTTTAATTGAAATAATATGGATTATTTTCCTTAATTAAAAATGTTTTAATTGTTCTCTTTCATGACTAAAATATCCAAAATTAAAATTATCATGAATTTTAATTTATTAAAATTAAATTGTTTAATTTTATTTTTGAATTAAATGACCCAAATTCAAATGAGGCCTTACAAACTATTTGGGTGTTAAAACCCAAAGTTTAATTATTTTAAAAGTTTGTTTAAAATAATTAAAAAGTTGTATAATTCAAAATGGACATGGAAAATTGTGGCATTGGCTCAACAAAACTTCATCTCAAGGTTTCAGATAAAGGTGCTCTTCATCAGGCCTTTGCTAGTCTAAGTTACATTTTCATGTAATTTTTACAAGTGTTGTAATTTTTCTAGAAATACCCAAAAGTTACCAACCCACTTTTATTTACTTATTATAAATGTTTGAATTAAACTGTTAAATATTTTGTCATGCATTATAACATGTCATTCATATACACACACAGTATGCAATTAACATGCATTACATTCGTGTAGAAACATGCTATTAGGAATGTCCTATATTGTATTGTATGTTTATATATGATAATTCCTGTAATAATAAACTTAGTCTTAATTATTTAAGACGGTAAATCAAAATTAAAGTTGTTTAATTTGTGATTTTAATGAAAAATATTTTCTTAAAAATAAATATGATATCCTCTTAATTAAAATTAGAATTAAGGGCATAATTTTTTTTTCTTAATTGGATTAGTAATTCTTAAAATATCATTTGGTAAAAATAATAAAATTTTATTTTTACAACTAAATTTAAAAATATTTATTTTGTGAAAAACACACCTTTTCAAAATAGTGAGTGGGAGAGGGAGTTATGGCAATAAGTCTCATGGTCTCCATTATTTGTTGAACGCCGAGAGGCATAGGAAGGGTCTCATGTCGCCTTCGTTTGCGACCTCCTTAAGGAAAGGCATCTGAATATGTATATTTTATCTCAAGGTTGACTTCTCTTATGAGAATATAATTAGTGATGTATTTCAAGTTTGTCTAGCCCTAAGGCACACTCTTGAGTTAAGTCATAAATTAAAATAATGGGTTACACTCTGAAGGTGTATCTAGGCTTTCGAGCACGACTAGTGCATCTTGACCAAACTAGCAGTAATTCATAAGTCAAAAGAGAAAAAGATATTTTTAAGTTTTCACTTATGAAATCGAGATTTTTCTCAAAATTAATTTGTAGTTAGTCTGACCTATCCTAAGGCTGGTCCTTTAATTTTCAAATTAATTTATCGTGGATTAGTATATAATTTTTTATGTGTTTTTATACGTTGCATTCATGCATCATGTTTTACTTTTCCAAATAATATATGGTATTTATTATATGTTTTAATTCATTTTATTTTATTTATTTATTTCCAGCAACAATGGTTAATTCTCTTAATCTTTATCAAGTACTTGAAAACTTGGGAATTCACACACACCTCATTGATAAACTCTTGGAAAGGATTTCATTTAGTCTTAACCGTATAAGAATATAGTATGAAGGGATTCACATTGTCTTTGGAACACAAAACTTGTATGAAGCGTTCTATGATCTACCTCCAGAGGTTCCAAGTTTTTCATCTAGCTTTGATGAACATGAAAAATATGGTGAATATATGAGATTGAATCACCTGGCACATCAATGCATGTGTATCGACCATGCATGGCAACATTAAAGAAAGATATGTGGTTATTGAAACTATATACGAGATGTGGGCCTTTATAAAGAGTGATGCTATGGCACATGCTCAATTTTTGAAATACGGAGTAAATTCGATTTACTCAAAAACTCTTCTTTAATACTTTGAATGGTTGATTTAAAATTATGCCACTAATATTATTTTTCATTTGGTCTTGTCTTCAGGGATGTAAAAATCTTTTGAGAAAATTGATAATTGTATTGAAACCAAAGTGAAGAAGAAATGATGAAGATTATTGAATACAGAAAAGATTAGTTTAGAAATTTATTTTGTTTATTTTAAAAGCAATTTAAATTTTTGTCATTTTGAAATAGTTGATTTTCATTATGAAAGAAACTAATAAGTTCTTTCTTTAAATTAGTTCTAGAATTCTTTCTAGAAACTATAGTTAAGATTTCTTTATTTGATAAGTGAACAAATTTGATATTTCTTTTGAATAATAAATTCACTTGTTATTATTAAAATATATTTGTTCCACCTATTTCATCAATGAGTATAAATGATAATTATTAATTATTAATTATTGTGCAAATCATAGATTTAATAAATAAGACATATTATTCTAACCATAATTAAGTGAAATATATCTGTGAATTATTTTTGAGATTGACTTGTAATCAATTAGACACATAAAACAAATAAAAGACAGTCTTTTATTGGAACCATTCATTGGTTCTCTCCATGTTTATATAGTCTATTAATTAAAGTTAACCAAAAGACATTTCTCTAATAAAGGCTCAAAAATCACATAATCGTTTAGCTAATACATAGAGATGTATGTTGAATCTTTTAATGTTCAAAGCTAAAAGAGATAATAAATAGTTAGTCAGTATTGATTTACATTTATGTTTATTTTTGTTAAATGCAAAGAAAATTTCTACAAATTTTTATGCAACATCCAAAGTAAAGTCACTTACAGACTTGTTTGATTTGATCAAAAGGAAGTCTAAACTCAAATTTGGAATTCAAGTAATTTGCATGCGAACTTGGAATTCAAACCCAACTCACATACAACTAGAATGCTAAGCAAAATTATTATTTTAGAAATGGAATATAATCATATTAGATAAGATTCAATAGATAATGAGTAATCATTATCATTTTTATTATTTCTATAATTTTAACACTTGTTATACTCTGTACATGTTTGATTGTACAACATCAAAGACTTAAAAGTTGGGATTCAGAAGTGGTTATGTGAATAAATTGAAAATTTTCCATGAATTCATTTAGTAAAACAATTTAATGATCATAAAAGATTGCAAAAGTGTTTGTATCTCTTAAATGCTTCTTTAATGAAGCATGATTATTAAAATCACTATATTTTTCTAGATAAATTATACTATAAGTAATGACTATAACTCAAGTAAGCAAGTTACTAATAATTAACAATGATAAAACCAAAGAATATCACAAATTCTATAAAGCATTATTGTAGTGGGATCATTAGTTAGTAACTACTCTGTTACAAATATAAAGTTTGGTTGGTTTTGTGTGTGTAACACAATCCAACTATATGTCATTCACATAATAGTATGTAATGAAAGGTTTTAACAGAAAACAATGGTTGAAACACCATGAATCTAGAAATGGAATTTGGAATTCTATGACATCTGGATTCTTGAACATCCAACTAAAGTTCATTAAACTTCAGTTTGAATAGGATATTCAAGATGGAGAGAAGAACAGAGGAAAGTACAGACTTTTCAAAGTAAGGTTAATAGCCTAAGGCTATAAACAGAAAGAAGATTTTATTACTCGAATAAATACCTTCTGTTGTAACCAAGCTTAAATCTGTTTACATACTCTTATCCCTTAATTTATGCATGAATTATGAGATTAATTTAAATGGATGTCTAAGAAGTCTTTACTGAATGCCTGACATGACAAAAACGTTTGAAGATCTCAACCAGAAAGATTCTGTTGAGATTCTTATTCTTAATATTGATAACGTTCTGATAATTGGGAATGATGTAGAGAAATTATCAATAGAAAAGAAAAGGTTAGCTGAACATTTCTAAATATTAGATTTAGAAAAGCCAAGAATTTTATATACATTCAAATCTATAGAGATTGAAAGAACAATCTTTTGGCACTGCCTCAAGCGACTTATATAGATAAGAATCTTAAATACTTTAGTTTACAAAAATCCAAGAAAAGCTTTTTGCCTTCCTGGTCAGGAGGATGTATTATCTAAATAATAATGTCCATTTATTATTTACTAGAAAAGAAGAACATGAGACAGTCTTCCTACAACTTAGTGATGGACTGTTTAATGTATCAAATGTTATGTCTTCGAATTAACATTTGTTAAATGGTGGGAATGGTCAGTAGCTGTTGATCCAATGATGGATTGAGTCATTGAATAATTAATAGGACTTAACTTTTTGAGTATCTTAAATATAATGCAGGTTATATGTTTATGTATTTAGGTAGTGACCTAAAATCCTAAAGGATAAAACTAATTTTAAATCAGGTAGAAATCTTCAAAGATTGATATCAGAATTAGTTTCCATAACTGTGGAGGAGACACATTAATCTGGAAATGTATTGGACATTTCAGATTTGTATGTTTCACCATAGAAGCTGAAATGTAACAGTACGAGCAGTTAAATAGGCTATTTGATTTAGTTGAGTTCTTTACCATTCTAGAAATGGTTTCAGACTTGAATAAACTACTAGTATCTCATTGTTAAAGCAATGGAGATACAACCATTATAGAAGAACTAGAAATCATGAGAGGGTAAAGCACACAAAATGAAGTATCATTTAATTAATGACAATTTTACATAATTGATGTAATCATCTTGAAGATAGCTTCAAAATAGTTTTTTACAACACTGTTAACAAAGACTTTGTTACACAAATTCATTCAGGATAATGTGATTAACACATTGAAAGAGATGCCTCAAATTAATTTAGGGCAAGTGGGAGACTGTTGGAAATAGTGTCCCTAAAGCATTTGTAGTTGACAAATATTTAAAATGAAATAAATAATTTAATTGAATTATTATATATAGACTATGTCCAATATTATATTGATAATATTAAGTAAATATCAGAAAATTCCCAAGTTTATTTATGTGGTCTTAATCTCATATTGGTATGAGAGGATCAAGATTAAGATAATAAACTTGAAACAGTTCGCAGTAAAATAAAGTTATGGAATATTTAGATTAATTACTTCTAGTACGGTTCGTTAGTATTATGAATACTAGTAACCTAGATCCGGGTCACTAGTGTAGTAGGACACTTTAGTGAAGGTACTTTATATATAGTGATATATAGAACTAGCCCATATGTAATTTGTAAATACTTGTTCAAACATTGTTTCATAGTATTAATCAAACACATCAAACGATGATCATATACAAGATGATCTTCATCATGAGGTTACTATGAACTCTTATATATATCATCTGATCCTTTGATTCATGCGTTAAGGTTTGTCAGAATGAAATGCTAAGAACAATTGTTTTGGGGACTCAGTGATATATATGGCCGAGAACATAGTTTAACAGATGTGGAATCTATACCTTCTTATAGATTGAATAATGGTTCTCTATTGGGTTGACTTTTGAAACTAAAAATATTATGAGTGCTCACGTTGCAAACTTGTTGTGACACAGCCTTCACTAGTAAAGTCAATGGTACACTAGGAACAAATATATTTAAAAGGGTAAAGCGGTAATTTTATTCCCTTTTAATTATAAACCATTAATAGAGGATTAATGTTGTATGTAATGATTATATCAATAGACACTTTATTCTTTAATAAAGTACTCTGTAAATATATGTCTATAATTATCAAAAGTTCAATCTCATATTTACAGTGGAATAATCATGAGATTAATAAATATGATTATTTAATCAAAGAGCTTTGATTAATAATCTAATATTTATCAGAGCTTGATATTATAGGTCCATAGGTCCCCAGGGTGGCTCTATCAACACCATATCAAGGTAAGAGTTGATACAAGGGTAAAACTGTAATTTGGAAATTTGAGAAGAATTTTATTCTTCAGGTCAAATATACAAATATATGATAACTGAGGTTGAATAATTAATTTGAAATTAATTATTAAATTTTTGAAAATATTTTTATTGATTTAAATATATAATTTCGAAATATATATAAATAAATTAATTAATTTTTGAAATTAATTATTTTATTTGAGTGAGAGAAAATAAAATTGGTAAGTAAAAATAGTATTTGATTTATTGAATTTTAAAAAGATGATAATGATGATCATCAATTTGAATTTGAATTTTGAATTTAAAATTTAAATTTTGAAATATGGTTGTGATTTTTTCGTTATAAAGATAATACCATATCTTGTGGAATGATTCATTTTAATTAAATAAATAAATAAAAGAAAAATGCAATATCCCTTAAAGGAAATATCGATATACACGCATGACACAGTCTAGGGACTGTGTCATGCGTGAAGCAGTGTACTGATAAAGTATCAGTATTGTTTTTATTTTATTTATTTATTTAATTAATAATGTGAAAATAATTTTTTTCAAATTTGGTAATTTAGATATTTACCTAAATCAATTCCTATCATCATTTTGAAATTATTAATATATTACTATTATTATTAGGAATAATAAGGTAATATATAATCTCTATATATATATATATATTATGTAATAACAAGAAGAAAACTAGAGAGTGGAAATTCATAAAAAGTTTCAAAATTTGTCAAACAAGAAATTTGTCCTCTTCTTCTTTTATTCTAACCCTTCTCAAGTCATAATCGAAGTTCTCATGTGCTGAGATATACTTGTGATTTCTAAATTACAAACCCATGTTATCCATGTGCCCACACACATCTTGAGGTGTAGAGAACACTATGGAAGATCATGGTTTGAGTACTCAAAGCATTGGATAGGAAGATCGATATATATACGAAAAGACTTAAGGACACTTGATAGACTTTAAGAGGTAAATATTTTTATTCTTGAGTATTTGTATACATGTGCATATGATATATATAAGTATGTGTATATTTATATACATGTTGCATGATTAAAAATATTAGATATTAATGTTTCTATCTGGATGTTTTCTTGAACATATAAATTGTTTATATGAGAGATGGAAAATTTTTGTGTTTTATAATCTCGGCCCACCACGCCATTTTCGCTGTGCACTCTGATTGTTTTTCCAACATGTATTCTTTAGCTCGACAAATAAATTCATCAAGCCTGTGGCATACGCGTCTTTGTAGGTCATCCCATAATAGAGAACCTGGTTAGATACCAGCCTGTTGAGCCATAAGCTGCTCACCGTCATCGACCGTCTTGGTCCTCACAGCTTCCACTTTTAAGCGCTTGATGTACTATTTGAGGGTCTCAAATGGCACTTGCTTGGTGTTAGCCAAGGCGTTGAACTCGAAGCTAACCTTCCAGGTTGTTATGAACTGTCTCCGGAACTCGGAGGACAACTGGGACTAGGACTGGATGGAACCTGATTTGTGCTTCTTGAACCATTCATCCACTGCACTCGTCAAGGTTAACAGGAAGCAGTGACATCTCGAGTCCTTGGAGATGTAGTGCATGGACATCAACCGATTGAACTTGGACAGATGGTCGGATGGGTCCGTCGTCCCGCTATACAAGGTGATTTTTGTTAATTTTGAAGCCTCTGGGATATGAGGCTCAACTATGTGCTGGGCACATGGCTCTCCATCTTCTTCCTTGAAGTCTGAGTCATGGCCCTGCTTCTTAGCCATCTTAACCATTATCTTCTTCAAACTCTTCTGCTATGCCTGGAGAGGGTGGTTGTTGGCACTGTGTGTAGGGTACGCCTCATGGTAAGGGCTTGCTTCTTTCCTCCAAACATTCAAGTTTTCTCAGAGGTTTGGTTTAGGGTATCCCTCGTGGAGATCCTCGATCACAACCATGCTCTTGTGAGCATTGAGATTGTCTCGCAAGTCAGGTTGCGCATGCCCGTGGCAACCTTCCTCGGGGAATCATACTTCTGTTTCCCCATCAAGCTCGACATAGTCATTGTTTACCGAGATTCAAATGTAGCGTTCTCGGCCCATGGAAACTTCTATCCTATTGGATCCAGCCCTAGGTTTCCCTAAGGCTACTGAGGCACAAAGGGTTCTCTTTCCTGTGGCCAGGCACGGTCCGTTGCGGTGTACGTAGTCTGAATGATCTGGACTCCTCAGACATTGTGGGCATGAGGTTCTCCTCGGAAAACATAGACTGTTGAGGGGCTCAGAAACTTGTCTAGCTCTCTTCTATTTGTGGAAAGCCTTTGCTCTTTCTCCCCCGACATGAGTTGGGTGCACTAGTGGTATTCCAGCTAGGTGTACATGTGGCACTCTAGCTGGCTGTTCTTGTGCCACGTCAGCGGGTCGTGCAGGTGGCACACCAGCTGGCTGCACATGCACTCCTTTGATTTGGGGGTCCACTTTCAACCCTTGAGCTGCTAACGTGGCCCTCGTGGCATTCACCACCTTCTACAAGGTGGCGATGTTGTTTTTTGCACCTCCATTTCTCTTTGTTGGGAGGCGATTTGTCTCTTCAAAGCCACCACTTCTGGTGGTTTTTTAAGCTAAGATGAGCATGAAGACTCGCTGTCTCCACCATCTCCATCGTACACGTCGTTATCTGCAACCTCCGGAATGCCCACGGGAGGTGGTCAGACTTGTTCTCCTCCACTGCAACAGGGAGGTCTTCATCCATGTTGATTTGTTGCGAGTGTTCACCATTGTTGAAACTCTTGCTTTCTTCAAGCTCTTAATGAAAGCACCCAAATGTGGACTGACTTTGTTTCCAACAAATAAAATAAGATAAAAGCTTAAAGAAAAAGAAATAGAACATTGTATTTACATGGTTCATGTTATTAATTAACCTTAGTCTAGGAGTCACTTGTATTATGATGGTGAAAAACTTGCACAACTCAAGCTCTCTTGGTTTTTAGGCAATGTTTGTGCTCTCTAAAATATGGATAATCGGATCCTTTACAATGTGTGCTCTAGCCCTATTTATAGACATCTGGGACGATTAAATTCATTAATTGGAGTTGATTACAATTATCATCTCTTAATGGCGGTTTTTTATTACATAAATAGCTACATTAGATATTTAATAAGCTGGTGGGTTCCAACGTATCTCAATGGGCCCAATACGACAAAGTTTAGCCCACTACTTTGTTGAGGAAAACGCCCCTGGCATTGTGAGGATGGTAGTTACACATTTTCGCATGTCAGGTGGCATCATGGGACATCCTTTTTTCTGCTTGTACGGGATTGACACCATGATCTTTGTGACAGTAGGTGTCAGAAGGCTGTCTGTGGTCCAATGTGTCTCTTTGCTTGACACTTGGCAATTGTCCTCCTACTTTGGAGAAGAGTTCTGGCATGGTCGGAGGGGGAGATTACAGTATGTAGTATTATTCTTTGACTAGATCTTTGGGAAGTTATGCCATCGGAGGACGTTCTCCTCCAGTGGTGACAAACGGTGATGCGAACTAGACTCAGCTCTCATAGAGCCTCAAACAACTTAAGCGGAGCTTTAAATAGCTTCTGTGGACCCCTAATCACTCTTAATTTATGTCACGTGTCACTTGGTAAAAACACAGACAACAATATTATTTTTACAAGTTTATTTATATTAAAAATATATATTTGTATGAATGGTCCCTAAACTTTCTATTTGTTGGCAAGTGTGGGCTATTTAATTGTGTAGGGTCATGATTGCCAACAGATAAAAAGTTTAAGGACTTTACATTTTTACGACCCCTATTTTTTTTTTAATTTTACTATCTCAAGTTTTTGAAAATACGATTTTAAAGTTTTATAATTACAAAAATACGATTTCAATTATACATCAACCCCACAATAAATAATATTTAAAAAATAACTTTAAATCAACAAGACAACAACCACACAGCAATACAGTGTTGAAAAAGCAATTACAAATCAATTAGGCATCAACTCATTGCATCAACCCAAAATATACTAAAAAAACAACCTCGAAAAAAATATGCAAGAAAAATCAACTAGACATCAACCCAAAATAAACTAAATATAAACATCAAAAAAATTAATAACCAAAATCAACTTGGAAAAAATTACCAAAAATATAAAGATTTTTTAAAGAAAATATATACTCATGGTATGTCTAGAATAAACTAAAAATATATCCAACATATACTGAAAATAAATAAAACAATATAAATTCAATTAAAAATTAATTACACATCAACCCAAAATATACCTGAGAAAAACTAAATATATACAAAAAATAAACTAAAATTCAACTCACACAACAACATCAAATTAATATATATATATATACCCAATCTACATCAAAAGTAAGCTAATAATTTACCTAAATTAAACTTTAATTAAATTAAAAATACTAAAAGTACCACATAAATATAAATATCTATAATCTATTGAGTTCCAAATAGTTCATTTATCTATTTTGTCACCCCAAAACTTTAGAAAATATATATATAAAAAAGTAATTATTAGTTAATACGAGGAACCAATCACATCCCACAATAGTTTAATAACATGAAATAATTATTTGTCATTTATTCATATGAGTAAGATATATATCTTTATATATTATAAGTGTTAGTTTAACAAAAAATGTTGTTTTTCGTTAAAGTTAGCACTTTTTTTTTTCCTAACGTCATTAGTTTTAAAGTTATTTAATAAGGTAAATATATATATTTTTTTAAAAGTAATAAAGTCATCTGAATAAGATAAATAAATTGGAAAAAAAAAATGAGATACAATAATTTTTTATCAAATATTTTAAATTTTCATATTAAAGTATTTAAATTACACTATCGATTATGTTTTCAAAACTATAACAGAAAAATATTTATGCACTTAAATTTATTCTTTTTTTTTTGTCATTTAACGTATTTTGTTTATCCATATATATATGTCTTAGTGAAATAAGACATAAATATATATTTTTTCTTTTTCCGTTTATTTTTTTTAATGAGAAATTATTTATTTTAATTGCTCTAGTTATTAATTAAATAATATATATTTATATAACTTTTTGTTGGCTTTAATTTTTTTTAAATTAAATAATTAATATTTAATCAAATAAACTTTTTAAATTCATAGTTTCAATTAGAATATTTTAACATTTTATTATATTGTAATTCATATGTATTTTTTCTAAAAGAAAATTAGCAAAAAAGTATTTAATTTAAAATTAGAATGCATCATATCTTTATACATAAAAAATGTGTATCCAAAGAATTTTTGGTTTGACAGATTTAAAAAAAAAAAACTATAGACAATGTTTTGGTTAATTTATTTTTAATGTGTTTATATCATTTTTTTTTATATAATATATGACATTGCTTATTTATTTAAAATTAAATATGACAATTAAAATATATAATAAAAATAAATTAATATATTTTCTAAATGAAATTAAGTAAACGTGCATTACACGTTGCTTTTACCTAGTGTTTATATATATATATATATATATCTTCTATATAATAAGTGTGTAGATAACAGAAATTCTTGGTTTTAACAGTTTTTTATTTTTTTTAATGTTAACTTTAACGAAATATTATTATATTTAACAGAATATTCTTGTATTTAACGGTAGTTTGTAAACACTTAAAACTTAAATAAAATAAAATAAATAATTAAAATAGGATATTTTTGAGATATTTTACAATGATAATTATTTTAAAATAATAAATAATTAAACAAATTAAAATATGATATTTTTTAGATATTTTACAATGATAATTATTTAAAAATAATAAAATCATATGTTTTATAACTTAAATAAAATTTAATTAAACTTAAACTCATTTATTAGAATAATATAATATTAAACATATAATATAATTTACTGTCAATTAGTAACAAATTTTTTTTTTTTAAATTAGCAAGAAACTTAAATTTAAAATATACGTATAATATTTAATATTACATCAAACATAATATATAATCTCTTATATATATATATATATCTAAAGCTTATCCAACATTAAAATTCCAACATTTTAGACTTGCTCCATGCATGTGACACGTGCATAAGATAAATGCTATAATATATTTATCATTACTTTTACTTGTCAACAAAACTTGTTGACTACACAAAATATTTATTAAAATTTAAAGCAGCCTGAAGGATTCATCTCTCGGTAATTCATCTCTGAAGGATTTCCCAATGCTATGCCTTTTGGGCCTGGAAAGAATCTCGAGGTTACATGTCTTCGAGATTTCCATCTTGCCTCGAAGGTTTGACAACTGGACCTTAAACATGTGTTTATATATCTCGAGCTCATACTTGACGAGGCCAGCTTTCGAGGTCATAATTTTTTGTCTCGAAAACTGGGTGTAACATTTTGCCCCTTCAAAATTATTTGTTCGAATCCTATGAGAGGGAAACTTTTGAACTACTTCCATTGGGAACCATACCGTCAAATATACACGAGTGTGGACACGCGTCAGCTGGGTATTGATCACTCAAAGTACTTGAGTACCTTGGAAACCTGCCCACGCCTATTCGTCTGCCATCCTTTATGGTACCATCGAATCAATTGTCCCTGACCGTTGGATCAGATACGAAATATGGCCAACGGCTCAAAACAATTTGGCCTTTGATATTTCCAGGGGCCTATATATATATCCCCATCGTCTTCCCCACTCTACTTTCATTTGTACTTTCAGAGAAAAAAGAAGAAAAAACCAGAGTTCGATTTGTCTTGGTTCTTGCATGTTCTCCAAACCAAGAAAACAAAATAACGTTGGCTTATTCGACTCCGTGAGATCGTTCTTGCAACCACTCCTTCGGTCTTCGATTTCTCAGTACTTGCCAGCTTCATTATGTAAGTATCTGTTCTTAACCTCTTATATCTGCATTCATACTATATCTTTGCATGCACGTTTATGCTTCTGTTGCACTTTAGCACTAGGATATTGTTGGTCCATTCATTAGTTTAATATACTAGAACGTTTCACTTGGAACCAACACTTGATCAGGGAGAACAAATTGATGTCGCAAAACTCGGGAAAGTGGTGGGGGTCTAAGCTTGCGATTCCTTATTCATCCGCAACTTCGAGCCTAGGATCTCCTTTCACTCGGAACCAACACTTGATCCGAGAGCACAAATTGAGGTGTGAGCAAGAGGATATCCGGGATCATTTTCGATGTCAGATAGATGAGGTCGAGGAAGGTAAAAGGAAAAAACTAAGGGCCACCCTCTACCTAGATTTGGACACCGATCCTAGGCCGATTCCTCTCGACCCTACGCTCAAAGTGACCGTCGCCTTCAAGCCGGGAGATCTTCAATTTTCACTAATGGGGGAACCTTCCACCTCACAGCTGAGGAGAGAATTCTTCGAGGCCGAGCACTACTGGAGCTCGGTCACGTCGTTTGGTCAGATAACTGACATCCTGGCCTTTCACGGCATCGGATTGTCGGGCTCGCTGAGGTGTCGAGCTCCGACCTCCCACGAGCGAAGTTGTCGCACTCCAGGAGATGGAAATCCTGACAGCAAGCTGAGATATGCGGCTTGGAGCCAGGAACACATGAAAGCAGGGGCAATGCTGCCCTTGAAATCCTTTTTCAAGGACTTCACTAACTTCGTTGGGCTCACTCCCTTCCAACTAAACACCAACTCATACAGGGTTTTGTCACCCCTGAGGTCGCTCTACCACGAGCTAAAGTGGGCAGGACCTCCACCAAAAGAGATTTTGTATCTCTTTTGCTTGAAAAGAAATCCCCCCCGAGCTCGGGGAGAGGAGGACTTCTATTACCTTTCGAGCTATCCCAAGGAGCCAAAGATCTTCGAGAATTTACCCAATCATCCACCAGAATTCAAGAAAGCCTTCTTCTGGACAGATGGCCTTGCTCCATCTAGATATTACTTGTTTAGACGAATTCATAAGTATCTCAACTTCTTTCTTTTTTGTGCTCGAATTTTGCTTAGGCTCGTATTTAGTTGAAATGTGTTTTCTTCCATCCTACTACCACCGCCCTACTCCCACCAAGGATATGAAAGAGAATAGAGAAGCTTTGCTTCAACTCCCCTATGGCAGGAGGTCCCTTTCCTATCTCCTGCATGAAGACAAGCTCTGGGCATGCAGCCTTTTGGAGGAGGATCAGTCTACATCTGACTGGTCCAATAAGAAGTACGACCAGTAGGAGCTCGTGCCTCTCCCAACTGGCAACCTTCCTCCGAGGAGAAATACGAGGCCTCCATCTCCAACTCAGCGTCGCAGGAGTCCACAATTAGGAAATGAGGCTAACGATGAGGCCTCGAGCTCGGGCTCGGATGAGAGACGTACAGTCATCCTTAGCTTAGATTTGTGGTCTCCCTCACTACTAAAACATAAACCTGATAGATTAATATTGTGTGAGGATGATAGGAACCATTTCTATGTATGGTCTTGGGTAGATGAGAGGGTACATAGGTTTGACAGTTGGCTCAGGAAATACGACACCATGTATAGCCTGAACGAAGTATGGGACGGAGTAACCGTTCAATACGGGACTAACGACTATAGGGACCTTTCGAGGTTGACTTCTACCTATAGGGAAGGCACTCCCCCCGCCTCTTCTGAAGATGGGGGAATTTCGTGGTCACCGAGCACAAGCTCGGGGGAGAGTTCCAGTTAGGTTTCTCTCCGCTTGTATTTTCAATCCTTGTCTGTCTTCATCATGCCAACCTGTTTTGTTTTAGGCTATCTCATAATGTGATGTGAATGTGCAGGTGAGATGGACTCCGACCTTGACAATATACTGGCCAGTGGAGGAGCTCAAAGGAGTAAACACCCGAGGGGGTCGCGGAAAACAGATCGGCTTTCTAAGGTCCTTAAGAGGACTGAGAAGGCGTCTCCTCCCCCAGCTTTGGTTTCTCCGAGCCCCGTTTTGAGTCCACCTACTCAGGTCGAGATGTCCTCTTCGACCTTACCTCCTGCTCCTATAATCCAGGTCCATCCCACACTTGGCCCTCCTCCGAAGAAACCCACAGCCTCAAGAACACAGTTGCTTTCGGTTTCTACTCACGTCGATGAGTATGTGATTGACCACGTAGCTGGACCCCATGCAGCTACGCTAGGCTCGAACATTCTATCTCGGGTGGGCCAGAGTTTTGGTAGATTTGACACCTCTCACTGGCAGTTTTTGAACAATGCTCGAGATCGCAATACTCTTTACGAGAAGAGCATCGAGCTTACTGCTGTGGTAACCTTTCTTCTCTTGCTTCTAGCTGTATCTATACTTGGTTCACATGTTGATTTGATTTCTTCGTATGCCAGACTCTTGCTGTCTCTGCTCAACTTAATTACAGGTTGAACCACGAGGTCCACACGAGTATTTCTTTTGCTTAGGAGGCAAAGGATCTCCAACTCAAACTGAGTGATGAGCTTAAGGCCACAAAGGGAAAGGTGGAGGCAGGAACTGAGGAGCTAAAGGTCAAGACATCCGAGATTGAAAAGCTGAATGCCCAGCTCGCGGAGCTTGAGAAGGAGAACGCTCGAGCCAAGGAGATCAATACCAAGCTCGAAGAAGAGAAGGTTGCCACTTTCAAGATCATGGAGGGTGAAAAGACTCATCTTCTTGAAGAGTTTAAGGAGAAGAAGGACCGGGTAGTCGACATGGCCATGTACAGAATCTGGGCCAACAATGTCGACCTCGACTTCAGCTTCTTAGGCCCTCTTGAAGCAAAGTTCGTGGCTAAATGGCAAGCTCAAATTGATGAGGAGGAGACTGCTCAGGATGAGGCAGAGGGAGCCAGGGGTGATGCCGATGCTGAGAAGGCCAAGGAAGATGCTGAGAAAGTCAAGGAGAATGCTTCTTCTTCTTAAATCTTGCCTCGGGGCTGCGTCCCTCTGAATTTCTTTTAACAGTTTTTTATGATTGATTTTTGTTTCTTATGCCCCCGAGGCCAAGACAATTTTACAACTCGTGAAAGAGCTGCCTTTTGAGATATCATTTTTTTACTTTATTTTAATACATTTGCTTTACATTTCTTGGGTTGAAATATTTTGCGCATTTTATATTAAAGTGTCATATATGCATGTTTATTCATACAAACATAGTTTGGATTTAAGCTCGAGGTTCAATGCATTCATGTACAGTTTGCTCAAAATAATATTTGTTTCCGATCTCGTTATTTTATCAAGGTCGGCGATTACTTTTACCATGCACTCGAAAGTACTTATATGGTGTGTAATGCAAATGGTTTAGTTATATCTTACTTTTTTAGTTACTTTTTCTCGTCCTCGGGTAGCTCCCCGAGGTTATGAGATCGAAAGTATCGTTTTGCAAGATACTCCAGCCTTGATCTCAAAGTAGGTTTATGCTCCAACTGACCGTCGATTATTTTTAGCTGGTTTGTTCCAAACCTGTTAAGGTCGTGCTTGGTTTGTAATCCATACACTTATATTATTCATCTGGTTTGCATATTTGGTTATATCCAAACATTTTTAACTCTTGATAATTTGGTTACGTCCAAACACTTGTATGTTTTTGATAGTTTGGTTATATCCAAGCTATCTTAGCTTGCACATTTGGTTATATCCAAACACTTGTATATTTTTGATAGTTCGGTTATATCCAAACTATCTTAGCTCGCGCATTTGGTTATATCCAAACACTTGTATATTTTTCGTATATGCTATTTTATTTTTTTCAAGCCGATGGTATATGTACCACTAATGCCCCCTTAATATCCTATGATTGTGATCATAGGTTATTCAATTAAGAGAGATTGCAAAAAATACAGCATATTAAAACAAAATCAAACTTTATTTGAATAATCCAAAAATAAAAAAATAGTACAGACAAACAAGCATGGTTATAGGCAACATCCTTCATATACTATTGATAGTAAGGTCATAGGTGTTCGCCATTCCATGCTTATGGGACCAAACTTCCATTCAATCTTGCCAACTTATATACGCCGGGTCGGATGACTGATTCTATCTGATAAGGTCCTGCCCAATTTGGCCCGAGTATGCCAACTGTGGGATCCCGTGTTGCCAAGAATACACGCCTCAGCATCAAATCTCCTACGCCAAATTTTCTATTTCGAACTCTTTTGTTGAAGTACCGGGTAGCTCGCTGTTGGTATGCAACATTTTTTAATTGAGCATCGTTCCTTCTTTCTTCGATCAGGTCCAGAGTTTCTTCGAGCTGAGAGTGGTTCGAGGTTTGGTCATAAGTGAGGGTTCAAATTGTGGGAATTTCGACCTCGATTGGCAACATAACCTCACAACCATACGCCAAAGAAAATGGGGTATGTCCTGTTGATGTACGGGTCGTGGTTCTATATGCCCATAGAACTTGGGGCAATTCTTTGGGCCATCTTCCTTTAGCTTCTTCAAACTTTTTCTTTATCGAACTCTTTAGGGTCTTATTTACAGCTTCGACCTGCCCATTCGCCTGGGAATGGGCCACCAATGAAAAGCTCTTTATTATCCCTTTTTTTTTTCAAAAGTTGGTAAATAGATCGCTGCCGAATTGAGTACCGTTATCGGACACAATCTTCCTTGGCATCCCATATCGGCATATGATGTTTTTCACTACGAAGTCAAGGACTTTCTTTGAGGTTATTGTTGCCAAATGTTCAGCTTCAGTCCACTTCGTGAAGTAATCTACGGCGACTACTGTGTATTTTACTCCGCCCTTGCTAGTTAGCAGTGAGCCTATGAGGTCGATTCCCCATACCTCAAATGGCCACGGGGAGGTCATCATAGTTAGCTCAGAGGGTGGAGCTCGAGGAATTGTGGTGAACCGCTGGTACTTATCACACCTCTTGATGTAGTCGAATGAATATGTTTTGATGGTAGGCTAGAAGTACCCCTGTCGTATGATCTTCTTGGAGAGGCTATGCCACCCAGTATGGTCTCCACAGAACCCTTCGTGAATTTCCTCTAAGATTTTCTTAGCTTTGGGTGGGGACACAAATCGGAGTAGCAGCATGGAACATCCTCTTCTATACAGCTTTCAATCAATAATGGTATACCTTGGGATCTGATACATTAGTTTCCGGGCCTTGGTCCGTTCTTTTGGGAGAATGTCGGTCTCAAGGTATTCAACTATTGGAGTCATCCAGGTTGGCTCGGAGTTGATCATGCAAACACCCTCCTGCTCAGGTTCGTGAATGTAACGACCCAAAATCACTATTAAGGTTTAAGGGCCTTGATTGGTGTGCCAGGAGGGCATGTCGGGATTTATGTGTGATTTTATTAGTTAAATGCATGGTTGTGATTTAAAGCATGTTATTTGACTATTTATCTATCTGAGATACATGACTATGTGTATTAGTATGCATGTAGGCCCTGATTGTGTTTGAAGGGCATAATTGTAATTTTGGCCATGATTGGGCACAGCTGTATTGAAATGTGATAAATGTATTCTGTGAATTGTACCACGTGAGTGTGGTGTTATTATTGTGATACACATGCCGAGACGGTCCGAGAGAGAGCAAATTAACTTAAGAGTCACAACGGGAAGTTGTACCCGGCTCGGGAGGAGCCTAGGGGTACCTTGGGAACTCTATGGTTAAATTGAGATTTAGCGGGTAATGGTTATTGGTGATTGAGTAACCTGGGTAACCATTAGTTACTGCTGTGAGTAACAAGTTTAGTTGTAAAATGGTAGAAATGAAATAGAAGTAAAAGGACCTAAGTGCCCTTGAGGTTTAGTTAGGAAAGGATAGGCAAGGAGGGGTAAAATGGTCATTTGGTTGGGAATTTGATATATGGCAGCTGGGTATTAAGGGGTACACGGTTTGGGGCTTGGTCATTTGATGCTTTGATAAATGGAAGGGAAGAAAAAGGAGAAGGAAAAGTTAGGGCATGAAGAAGAAGAAGATGAGTGGAGGAGCTGAAATTGGAGACTTAGGGGATGAAGGAAGCTTAGGGTTGGATTCTCTACTTAAGGTAAGGAATTTATGCATAATTAAGTTTGATTTATGTTTTGATTTGTGAAATCTGAAGCATGGTTTAAGCTATTCAAGCTTTGGTTTATGTTTTTGGTTTATGGGTTTAGATTTCTTAAGTTGAGATCAAATGGGTGGATTTTGAGTATGATTGTGTTACTGAGTTGGGTTATTATGTTTTGGGATTGAGATATGTGTTTGGGATGGTTTAAGGTGAGGTTTAGAGAGTAAAATGGTGGTTTTTTTTCTGGGTTCGAAGGGTCGAGCCGCGTCATGGTTCTTGGTGAGCCGCGGCCCTTCGAAGAAGTTACATGCTGAAGAAGAAGGGCGGGCCGCGGCATGGCCCAAGCAATGCCGCGGCCCTTACCTGTTTTTGGGCCTTTGGGGGTTCTATTTGGGGGCCATGCCGCGGCATGGGTGGCCTATGCCACGGCGCTTAAGGAATTTTGGGATTTTGAGAATTTAGGCTTGGGAATTTAACCTAGGGTGCTCGGGGTTGAGTCTTTTACCATATTTGGTGAAGTTCAACGTTCCGAGTACTAGAACTTGGCTTGGAAGCTCATTTAAGGTTGATAACGGTGTCTTTCTTCATGGTTGTGACTAGGTGTTAAGCTAGGGCTCGAGGATCGGATCGCGCTCAAGGTGTATCGCCCGTAACTAACTCATTTAAAAGCTAAAGGTAAGAAAACTATAACACCCGTAGGATAGGGCGTGGGCCCATAGTGTGATTGCGGGGCACGGCCCTATATTTCATGTTGCATGATGAGATGATTGCCGGGCACGGCCCTATATTGCATTACATGTTAGGGTGCAGATTTAAATGAATTGATATTTGTTTGAATGTTGTTTGCTTTATGCTATATATGTTTATAGTGAAATGAATGGCTATGGCCGAGGGCGGCAAGGCCAAGAACGGCAGCGGGGCCGGAAGTAACACTTAGCACATGGGATGCTTATGGTCAGGGTGGGACCCATAGGATATGTGTGAGATCCTTGCGGTGAGGACTGAGACCCCAGGCTGCGGTAAGGGTTCTAGGGCGACATGGCTGTGTTTGCTTAGTCTAATGGTTGACTTGTTTATCTGTGGATTATCTGATATGATAAACTGTATAGATTGCATATGTTATGTATTGCATGAGTTTTCTTGCTGGGCTTCGGCTCACGGGTGCTCTGTGTTGCAAGTAAGGGCAATTCCTGAGTCAACCAACCATGAGTACGGAGAGCGTGAAGCGACGCGTACATGTTTGGCCTGCCCGACTACTTTGGTTGGGGGTTTATTCGAAAATGGCTGTAATAATCTATGATTTTTATAACAGATCAATTGTACACTTATTTGAAGAAGTAAAAAGTTTTCAAACCTTATTTTTGGGATCCCAAATGTTTAATACTAGAAGTTTTATTGAAACAACGCATTTTTCTAAGATTACAGCCTTAACTTTTAATTAGTCACACCTTTGTTTCAAAACCTCGGTTAGCGAGTTCATTGCACACTGTTTTGTCTTAAAACTCACTTAGTAACGGCTCTAAGGAAGTAGGGCGTTACAGTGAATGCTGGGCGTCACGAGATGTTCGATTGGCACGACATTTAGCTCGTCAGTCTCGGTGGAGGTCGCAAGCTTGGCTAAGGCGTCTGCATTCGAGTTTTGCTCTCGGGGGACCTGTTCTATCACATAGAACTCGAAATGCCCCAGTGCTGATTTTGCCTTTTCTAAATATGCTTCCATTCTCGTACCACGAGCCTGGTATTCTCCTAAATTTTGATTAACCACTAACTGGGAGTCACTGTAGCAATGTATCGCTTTAGCTTTGAGTTCCTGGGCTATGTGGAGTCCTGCCAATAGAGCCTCGTATTCGCCTTCGTTATTCGACGCATCAAAGTAAAATCTCAAGGCATAATGAAATCGGCTTCCTGCTGGGGTGATCAAAATTACTCCTGCTCCCAATCCATTTTCATTAGAAGACCCATCAACATAAAGTTTCCACAGTTCGTGGGCCGGGGTTATAACTTTGTCATTGGCCACGCCAGTACACTCTACTATGAAGTCTGCCAAGGCCTGTCCTCTTATGGTCGTCCTTGGATGATAAGTGATCTCGAATTGTCCGAGTTCAACGACCCATTTGAGCAGTCGACCTGAGGCTTCTGGCTTGGACAGGACTTGTCTTAGTGGTTGATCGGTAAGTACATGGATGGGGTGCGCCTGAAAATAGGGTTGAAGTTTTTGAGAAGAGTGAATTAGGCTGAGAGCTAACTTCTCCATTAAGGGATATCTCAATTATGCCCCCAGTAACCTTTTACTAACATAATATACGAGTCTTTGCACCTTTTCTTCTTCCCGCACGAGTACCGCACTTATGGTGTGCTCGGTCGTAGCAAGGTACAGGTACACGACTTCTCCCGTAATAGGTTTTGACAATATGGGGGGTTCTGCGAGGTGTTTCTTGAGCTCTTGAAAAGCCAACTCGCATTCCTACGTCCATTCGAATTTCTTGCCTCCCCTCAAAAGGTTGAAAAATGGAAGATAACGGTCCGTAGATTTCGAGATAAACCTACTTAACGCCGCTGTAATGCCTTAACTCCAAGGACCGTTACGATGTGCCTTGTAAACAGTGCTAAACTCGCTAATCGAGTCATTTGGCCAAAATCGTGTAACTAAGTATGATTAGCGGTTTAGGGATTAAAAATTTTGGTTAAGATATAACATTTCATTACGACGTTTATTATATACATTGGGATCCAAAAATATAATTTCAGAGTCTATTATAGGAAAATATTTACAACAGGTCGTTCTAAGCAGCAAAACAGGGTTTAACCCTAGTTCCTCTTCAAACCTCGGCCGTGGTGGTCGAGCAGCTGCATATGTACACATCATCACCTAAGCTCTCCAACTCAAGGATGGTCCAGCTTTCTTTTGCCTTTACCTGCACCACATAGCACCCGTGAGCCGAAGCCCAGAAAGAAAACTTAATATGCTCATGAACAGTAATAACATGTCATCAGATCATAAGGCACACGCCTAGCAGATATAGCCCTATTCCAGCAGGCAGATAAGTTCATGTAATGTTGAGTATAACACATCAACCAATGATCATAATAATCATCCAGGACTTTAGTCCAAACAAATAGGTGACAGTCGCAATAGTCACTAAGTTGGGTATAGTTCCCTTTAGCCTTGTGACGATAGGGTCACTGGGGCTTAACAAACAAGTGAACTTTTATTAGTTCAAACAGGATGGGTGCATGGTGACTAGTCACCAACATAACCTTCCTCATGACCATAGAGTCATAACCTTGGAACATCGTTCCCTAGCCATGTGACAAATGGTCACCTGGGCCTTAGGCCCTGGCTCTGAGTAACTAGTCCTAGACTAGCCAAGCGCTTATAAGTTCATCGACCTTAGGGTCAGTCCAGCGTTAATGCCATAGAGCCATTCAACACTGATATCGATTAGATCTAATCTTCATTTTGCCCTGCGTTCTTGACGCTATGCCATTTCTGACTCTTAGGTCAGTATCCTTGACTAGTCAGTGATACAAGTAAGCAATGCCACCAAACATATATCACATATCCAATATCCGATTACAAGGCATTCAACATGCTTACTTAACAAATACTAGCACAATTAGGATCATGCATAAACACAGAGGCTCAAGCTCTGAACGATATCATACTCAGTATACCAAGCATGCCCTAATCACATGTTTCTCGTGCATCATATGCATCATATTTAACCACTTGACATGCCTCAACAATAATCATGCATGCCACATTTAATAATCTAACATGCATAAATAATAACCATGCATGTCACATATACACAAGGTGTAGTTTTCTTACCTCCGGTTCGAGCGAGAATTAGAACAAGAACGACCCTTGAGAACAATCGATCCTTAATCCTTTAGCGGTCAACTAGTCATAACCAAACATAACCTCTGATTAATGAAAGTTATCACAGATAGGGTCCTGATCTAAACCCCACTCTCGGGACCTCGAAACATGCCCACACGGTGAGTAGATTCGATTTCGGGCCTTAAGGATTAATACCCCGAGCCAAAAACCCTTAGAAACACTCAAAACAGGGTTCTGAAGAAACAGAGTAGCGCTACAGCGCTACTCTCCTAGTGCCCCAGCACTCTTCTCAGAACCACAAACTGCCCTAGCCTCCTCTGCAGATAGCACCGTAGCACCTTACACTGGGCGCTGTAGCACTACCTTCAGTCAGCAAATCCCCAGAAGTCTCCTCCTTTGATTCTACCATTTCCAACCCAAATCAAAAGCTTCCAAACAACAAATTCAGTCCCAAATGAACCTAAATACCATCCTCACATGTCCCAAGCATCACAACCCCAAGAACCCTAGCCAAAACTCCAATCAATTCCCAACTTTCCAACCCAAAAACCAGCTGGAACTTAACTTGGAAAACAGAGCAAAAGCAAGAGTTCTAATGGCTAAAAACTCACCTCAATCTCAGCAACACACCTTCTTCAATGGTGTAGCATAACCCTAGCTTATCCCAGCTTGGATCCTTGGCCTGATTCCTCAAAAAGGAGCTTGAAAATTCAAGGAGAAATGAGGGAGAAAACCTATCGGGAGAGAAGGAGAAAGGAGACTCTGTTTTTGTTACTCTTCTACAGCCTTAATGGCTGATATAAATCCTTTAGGGGGGGAAAAGACCTAAATGCCCTCAAATCTAAAATAAAGCCTTAATAGCCACCAAGGGCAAAACCGTCCTTCCGCACCTATTTCGTTAATCATAATTAACACCCTCCAATTATGCTATTCTCAATATTCTCAAACATCAATAATCCATATCCCATTACCCTTTAATTCCTGGTAATGCTCTAATCATCGAAATCACCCCGAGACTCACCCCGAGCCCCAAACTTAATTATGTTATGACCACACCGAACACTTGCATTTCATGATCGTCTCATGCCGAAAGGCTCGAAAAAATCCACATATAATGTGGTACCAATCATAACTCACCCACATGCACAAAAATACACAATTACGCCCTCAACGGGCCAAATTACCAAAATGCCCTTATAATTAAATTACACCCATATGCATGCATTCATCATCATATAATAATACAATTCACATAAACATGCATATGATCACTAAATAACATAATAAATCAATTATGGCCCTCCTGACCTCCTAATCAAGGTCCTAACCCTCATTAGGAAATTCGGGGCATTACAGCTGCCATCTTGGCAGCCAAACTTTGGACATCCTTATGCTTCCGAGGTGAGGGCATATCAATTAGAGCCTGGATTTTGTCTGGATTAGCTTCTATTCCCTGAGGATTTACAATGAATCCCAGGAATTTTCCTGAAGATACTCTGAAGGAGCACTTATGAGGGTTGAGGTTCATGTTATATCTCTGTAACACGACAAAGCATTCTTCGAGGTCATCCACATGGTTATTGTTAAGTTGAGATTTAACTAACATATCGTCAACATAAACTTCCATGTTATTACCTATTTGTTTGGAGAACATCATGTTCACGAGTCGTTGGTAAGTGGCTCCAGCATTTTTGAGCCCGAATGGCATGACGTTATAACAATACAGCTCTTTGTCTGTTATGAAACTCGTGTGCTCTTGGTCAGGGGCATGCATGGAAATCTGGTTATATCCGAAATAGGCATCCATGAACGACATAAGTCCATGACCTGTCGTGGCATCCACGAGTTGGTTGATCCGAGGTAAAGGGAAGCAGTCCTTAGGACAGGCCTTGTTGAGGTCCGAGTAGTCAATACAGGTCTGCCATGTCCCGTTAGGCTTCGGAACTAGTACCGGGTTGGCTACCCAATCGGGGTAAAAAGCATCCCTGATGAATCGGTTTTCCTTTAATCTGTCGACTTCCTCTTTAAGGGCCTTCTTCCTATCGTCATCCAGTAGTCTTCACTTTTGCTGCTTCGGCGGGAAGCTTTTGTCGATATTCAACGCGTGACTCACCACATTTGGACTTATACCTATCATGTCTGAATGTGACCATGCGAAGACATCCCTGTTCTTCTTCAAAAAACAAATTAATTGTTATTTGGTTTCTTCGGGGAGGTTTTTCCCGACCTTTACTGTTTTTGAGGGGTCTGCTTCTTCGAGCCTGATATCTTCGAGCTCTTCCAATGGTTCGAGATCAGCTCTTTCCTCTATTCTTGGATCGATTTCTTCATCTACCTCAAAGACTGTCCCGTCTTTATTCTGAATAACGACGAGCGCTTATGCGCTCGTTTGCTTCTTTCCTCTTATGGAAATGCTATAGCATTCCCTTCCAAATAATTGGTCTCCCTTCAATGTCCCGATGACACTAGAAGTCGGGAACTTGATGGCCAAGTACCTTACAGACGAGACTGCCCCTAGCCCTACTAGGACAGGTCTCCTGAGCAGCACATTGTAGGCCGATGGTAGGTCCACTGCTATGAACTCCATCATCTTGGTTGTTGAGACTGGGTAGTCTCCTAAGGTCACAGGGAGTTCAATGGACCCCATACAGGCAATCCCTTCTCCTGAAAATCCGTATAGCGTTGTTGCACAAGCTTTTATGTCACGAAGCGTGAGTCCCATCTTTTCTGAGGTGGCCTTATAGAGAATGTTCACTGAGCTCCCATTATCAATAAGAACTCGGTGAACCCTCTTGTTCGCGAGCTGAAGAGTGATGACCAGTGGGTCGTTGTGAGGAAACTGAACATGGGACGCATCGTCCTCAGTAAAGGTTATAGGCTAAGATTCAACCTTTTGGTACTTTGGAGCTTTGGATTCGGGTTCATAAGGGGACCCATCCCCAGTTTTCATCTCGTTCACATATCACTTTTGGGCGTTTTCGCCCGATCCTGCGAGGTGGGGCCCGCCCGAGATGGTTACCACATCTTCTCCATCAATCGGAGGGGGTCTCTCTTCTTCCCTAGCCCAGGAATTGTTGTTTTGGGCAGGCAGCAGTGCAGCTGTCCTTTGGCTGGTAGAATCCTAATTGTTGTTCTGGTTCCTGACATACTACCTGAAGTATCCTCTCGAGATCAGACCTTCGCTCTCGTCCTTCAGTTGCCTGCACTCATCAGTAGTGTGCCCAGTATCTCTGTGAAATCAGCAGTATTTACTAGAGTCTCTCTTGGACTTTTGGTTTCTCATGGGGTCTAGACGCCTGAAAGGGACCTGGTTTTCATTAGCCAGGTAAATATTCTCCCGAGACTCGTTGAGCTCGGTGTACAACTTGTACACAAAGAAATACCTTTCCATTCTTCTTCTTTCCCCCTTCCGCCTCGGGGTGATTTCCTTCATTCTTCTTTCTTTTGGAAGGGTTTTCTGCAGGGGGTTTCGAGGCTGATGGGTCCACCGAGGTTGAGGCAGAGTTTACATTTGTCATTGTAGTTATGGGTTGAGAGGTCATATTCAGTGTCGACCTCGCCTCCTCTACATTGACAAACCTCTGAGCTCACCTATTAAACTCGGTTATGGACCTCAGAGGCTTCCTCTGCATATCTTCACAGAGGGGACTTCCCGGCATTACCCCAACTTGGACGGCCATTAAATGACCGATGTCGTCTACATCACGAGCTCGGGCGACTTCTAGATTAAATCTTGTAAGATAGATTTTCAGCATTTCATTTGGTTGTTGTCGGACGTTGGTCAGGGTTGATACCTCGAGCCTTATCCCGATCATGGCTCTAAATTGCTTCTTGAAATCCCTTGACAGTTGATCCCAAGAAGTGATTGAATGCCTCTTATATTTTTTGAACCAGCTTTTTGCTGGTCCTATAAGCGATGATGGGAACAACATGCATTTGAGCTTGTAACCCACATTACTTGCCCTCATAATAGTGTTGAATGTACTTAAGTGACTGTATGGGTCAGATTTCCCTTCAAAAGGTAGGACATGAGGAATCCGAAACCCCTGAGGAAACGGAGTGTTGGAAATGTGGGGAGCAAATGGTTCGAGCTCCTCATCAGATTCTTCATCCCCATTCCGGCCTCGCTCATTCTGTAAGAGCCTAAATGCTCTTTCCATTTGATCAATTCATTTCTGAACTGGATCCACAGGGGGTCTCGCCTGAAATTTGTTATCATTGATCATAATTCCAGGCTCGCGCCTTCGCATGGGATGCTTGCGTCCATTTAGGCGATCTCTCAGGTTTGGGTTCGAGGGATTACCACTACCCCGATTTTGATTCAGGTGTTCCCGCAGGTCAGGGAGGTTCCTTTGGTTCCTAGTATTTCTCTGTCCTTGATCATACATACTGACTGATCTGGTGTCTCTTGAGTCGTCGCTGGCGAGGCTCATTGCATAATTGTTTCGAGATGGATTCCTTTCAGGCTGCCTCGTCTCTGCAGTGCGAGACCGTGACATTTGGCTTCTCGTAGGATGGGCGTCTCTCCGTTCTCTAGTAGTTTCTCCATTCCCCTACTTCCATCCAGCTCGCCTTTCCCTATCACCTTGAGTCGGTTATGTGTTTCTCCGAGGCGGTGAGGGATATCTTATTGGTGATGGAGGGAACCGTATGGGTGATGGTGGCTGCATCCCATTTCGGGGCCTGGATGGTCCCGAGTTTGCTTGTGCCGGCTCGTTAACATTCTGTGTGTTACCAGGATTCTGAGTCCGAGCCTCTATAAGGGCTCGGTTATTCCCAGTTTCAGCTGGTAACTCAGCAGTTGAGTTAACCGGAGCTCTAGTCCGGGTGTTTCTTCGGGGACTCGAAGGGGCAGGTTGTTCTGCCGGTGCCAGAGGTTGCTCCGTTCTTCTTGTGGCGGCATTTTTGCGAGGTCTCCCACGAGGTCTACGGGGAGGAACATGAACGTCCCGTGGAGGAGGGACCTGGGCCTCAGACGGAGGTTGAGGCTGAGCCGCCTGTGCCTCCGCAGCCAATCTAGCTAATTCTTCATTACGCTTCTTGGCCTCAGCCAACTGTTTTCTTAACTAATGATTTTCCACAATGGGAACATATCGCTCAGGACTATAGTACATGTCCTCGTCATCCCTGGGGGTCGGTGGTGCCGGAGGTCCTCGAGAATCGGAGGACTCACTTCTCTCTTCTGGTTCTGGATTCGTCATCGGCTGTTTCCCAGGGCGTCGTGGATAGTTTTCTTCAGGAATATTCGGATCATTTGCTGCCATAGATAATCAAGGATTGTACTGCTTAAGGCTCTCAATGAAAGCACCAAACTGTTGACGTCGTTTTTCGTCAACTTAACATGTCGAGCAATTAAACAATAAGAACTATGGTGCAAATGAATAATATGGTGGAACAACAAGGGTTTTACATGGTTCAGCAGTTAAATCTGCCTAGTCTACGAGTCTATGTTATTAAGGCTTGGAGTTTTCTGGAAATCCTTCAAAGACGAATTACCCAGAGTTCTCTCAAGATGTCAAAAGATCCTCCCTTTACAAGTGTTCATGACCTCTCTATTTATAGAGAGTTTTCAGAGTTCATTCCCACATATTTCGGGAAGATACTACTGCACATTAATTGAAGCAATTATATTAAATGTTGTAACTCCTATGTACAAGGAAACGTCCCCTGAAGATCCGGAAACGGATAACAGACTTGTTAATATCCCTTTAATGTTGGAATGTTACAACAATAAACTTTAGACGTACAGAATACGTTACATCAGATGACTCATCAAATCTCTGAAGTCAGCAACCAGCATCGTGTCAGTCAAGGTTTACGGACAGGTTACGAACTGGTCGTCTTATTCCAAGACCTGCTCGGAGCAGATAAATTCTATCGAGGCTGTCATGATTCGAGCCTGCACTTTTTAAGCTCGGACTATTCGATCTGAAGGCACTCGGTAACAGATGTATCCCGATGCTATGCCTTTCGGGCCTGGAAAGAATCTCGAGGTTACATGTCTTCGAGATTGCCATCTTGCCTCGGAGGTTTGACAACTGGACCTTAAACATGTGTTTTATATATCTCGAGCTCATACTTGACGAGTCCAACTTTCGATGTCATAATTTTTTGTCTCGAAAACTGGGTGTAACAATAAATTAAATAAAATAGAATAAAAAATGTAGAAAAATTAGAAATAGATTAGAGATTTTGACTTGAATTCTCCTTTATTTTATTTTTAAAAAAAATTGTGTGGTATTTTTCAATTATGACATTGTTATTTAAAATATATCTGACGACAAACTTTATAGGTATTATTTATATTTTTTCCAAATAAAATTACTTCAATTATCTTATCACATTATTGTGAAGGTAATGACAGTATCCCAAATTTTGATTTGTGGATTATTTGAGCTTAGGAACAAATGGATCTTGAGTAGCTTAATTCTATAAAGCCAAATTTTAAAGGTTTTTTGCAACCTATTATTAAGTTCATTTATGCTTAGAGACCGTTTACTTCATTTAGATTTGATAAATTTGATTTCTACAGAAGGACATGATTATTGTTTACTTGTATGGTAACATTCTAAATGTATGAATATGTTATTGATCAATGACATTATTCATACTTGTTAGTTTTAGAAGTTGACGTTTTTGTCATAATTATAAGATTCAATTTAATTTGTACCAAAAATTCACATATAATAATAATATCCATCAAGAATAATATTTAATTAATTTAAAAAATAATTATTTAAATTTAAATTTATATTCATATACAAAAAGATATTTTTTTATAAAATATCTTTAATTTTATAAAAGTCTACAAAAATAGATACGAACATATTATTATAAATAAAAAATTAATATCTTATTTAAATTTAAAATAATAAAAGTAAATTAATTAACCACAAATAAACAAATAAAAAATAAGATGGTTAAATCAATTTTTTTTTTTTTTTCTATTTTTATTCATTTTAAATAATAATGGTAATTAAATAAAATATAAATATAAATATATTAGAACTCGCATTAGCTTCCACACCATTGAAGATGCTGGAAAATCTTTCGATTAATGATGCAACAGAATCTATTTGAAGATTTATCGATTAACTTATACTTACTAATTTGATAAAACTTTGATTTCTCTTTTTTCTTTACCACCTCCAACAATCTCAATATCACCCAAAAACTAATTTGTATTTATTTATTAAACATTTTTTTGGGTTACATATAAACTATGTATGAAAGCAACTCCAGTAGATTGATGTGACAATTTGATTTAAATGTCAAAGAAAGAAAGAAATGGGCTAAAACTCACCGATATGAAACTTCACCCTTGGAAGATAAGGATAAGATTAAGATTTCACCAGTCTCGTAGTCGTAGCACCTATGTGCATATGCTTCATTTCTAACGACCACCAATAAGCATCTTCCATACACACACAAAAATTTGCAGTAGTGATGGTTCACACTCTCAACCACAACCAGTTCTTAATGATATGCCTTTCGAGTATTCTTTTGCGTGCTGTCTCACTGATAATTATATTTTATTTCGCGGACTATAGTAACATTGTGATATGTATCTTTAGCAATTTGAAAATGATTGTATCATTCTCATTATTCACCATATATTTATAAAAATATGATTGACTAAATTTATTTTTAACTAAATTTGAGTTTAAATAGAATAATTATTAAATTTATTATAAAAATATCAATGTAGCCTTTTGATGTTTCGTGGTCACAAGCCTAAACTAATGTGCAGAACTACATTTTCTGAAATTCTAAGTTTGAACTCTCTTTTTCCAATGTTAAAAAAATGTGAGCTTAATTATTAACATACTTGCGTAGCCCATAAGTGGTACGTATGTAGTGGGAGCCTTGGGCATAACATCTCAATTTCTTCCTTATACATATATTTTTGGCAAATTTTAGAGGCTAGGGGTCTACATGTGTGTTATTTTCATATTCTCGATATACCAATAATTATAATTCTAATTTTTTTTTATTAATAACATACATTATAATTATTTAGAACATCTACAAATTTTTACTGTCCCTACAATATGGTTCAAAAGTTTATTACACTTGTACATTTTTTTTTTGTATACGCATGTAAATGTAAAATAGGTTATTTGAACTTGTTTTTTTTTTTTTATGGTAAATTATTCATAATTATTTAAAAATTTGAAGGATGTGCTAAATAATTACAATGTATACCGTCAAATAAAAAAAATAATATATGATAACTATTTAGGTGTTGAAAATACAAAAAGGATATACTGGTATACTCAAACATGATAGGAAAATAATATAAAGATGTTAGAATATCAAGATCAATAATTTAAAATAAAAACTTTAAAAATGAACAAACATTAATAATTCTAATTTTAAACTCAAACTTTAAATATTAACAAACATTAATAATTAAATAAATACAGGAGAGGATTGTGTTATCATTAACACATAAATCAATCAAATTTGGAGATATGAATTGAAATTCATTGAAAATTTAAATTAAAAGAATTTAGAAAGAAGAAGAGAAAAAAATAGAGTGAAGAAAATTTGAGATTAATAGAAAATGTTTAGAATATATATAGATTCACAAAGATATATTTATCGATTTTTAAATAATAATATTTTATAAATATCTTATTTAAATTTAAAAAATTACATTTATTATACATTATTATAATATATAAAATGAATAAAAAAATTAGATTAAATGAGAAAATAGATAGAGTAGTTTGAAGAGTTTTTAGAGTGTCACATTATCTTCTTAGTACTCTTCTTTATTTATATATAGAGATTACTTACTTATTTATTAATTTTTTTTTGGTAAATTGGAAAGAAAAAAATACTGTATGAGCTCCTATATTTTGCGCTAAAAACAGTAGGATATATATATATATAAAAGAATAAATAGGATTTGTTCCTTTGAACTATTACAATTTATAAATTGTGCCCCTCCAAACTATGCATGTTATCGAATTATGAAACTTTCGTTAGTTTTTGGTTGACGTGGCTAATACAAGTCTAATATGGCAATTTAGGCACTGATGTGGCATTGTCACGTAGTGCCACATGTATAATTCAATAAAAAATAAAAATTATTTAAAAATAATATTAATTTAAAAATTATAAAATTGTTTATATATTTTTTACTTCGTTTTTCCTTTTATTTTATTTAAATATTTTTTACTTCTTTTTTATTTAAATATTAAAAATTAAAAAATCATATACAATAGTAACTTTAACAGTATTTTATTTGAACTATTTTGCTTTAGTTTTATTTGCATGTACAATAAATTTATTATTTGATTAATTATGCTTCAATAAATTGGGTAGTTGTGGTTGGGGTCATATTATAATCATACAATATTTGTTAATTTATAATTTACATT
Source organism: Humulus lupulus (assembly GCF_963169125.1). NCBI lineage: Eukaryota > Viridiplantae > Streptophyta > Magnoliopsida > Rosales > Cannabaceae > Humulus > Humulus lupulus. Next base: position 67,111,805 of record NC_084795.1, on the reverse strand, counting down.
TTTTTTTTATAATCATACTTTTCTACTCTAATCCCTAAAACATTAATATATAAATAAAAAAGGAAAAAATGAAGTAAAAATATTTAAATAAAAAAAGGAAAAAATAAGTAAAAAATTTATATCAATTTTTAATTGTTTTTTACTTTTTAGATAATTTTATTTTTTTATTAATTTTGTAATTAAATTATACACGTGTTCTGATGTTGCAATGCCATGTTAGTGCCCAAACTGCCAAATCAGCATTTTGTTAGCCACATCATCTGAAATCTAATAGAAGTCCCATAATTTGGTAACGTGCATAATTCGCGGGAAATTTTTAATAGTATGAAAATTTTAGAGGGCACGATTTGCAAGTGGTAATAATTCTGGGGAAAAAAATCATATTTATTCTATATTTGTAGGTAATTCTATAGTGGGGCATTCCTTTAGCCCGTATCGATAAAGATGCCTCTCTATTTTCGGTATGTGTAAAAATTATAACTCAATTTTTTTATATGATGGTGTCCATTGTAATTATAGGAGACACACCACCAATTTTCGAGAAAATCTGAATAATTTACAGTGCCGAAAACAATCAGTTGAACGTGTGTCTTTTTTTTATTCATAATCAATTGACTATTTTGAACTCTGTTTTTTAGTATCGTAAATTCTTCGAAATTTCCTGAAAATTGGTGGAATGACTACTATAACTACAAAATACATTGCCATATAAAGAAAAAATTAGTTATGATTTCTCCACATGCTAAGAACAGACATGCTTTACTGGTAGTAACAAAAGTGGTGCCCCTAGTATAAAATTTCCTCATATTTATATATGAGTTTGTTTAGTTGATTAGATATATGGGTTTTTGTTATAGGTGAAACTAATTAGAGAAACAAGCAAAACCATATGGAATATAACAATCTTCCGCTAAAGCCGAAGATGCCACAGAGGATATACCCCCATTCCAACAATCAGTTACTTTCATCTTTAAAGCATACTATGAGCCACACCACTTGAAGATCTTTGATTGAAAACAAAGCCATTAAAATGAGAATATACTTCAGTGAAAATTTCCTCCACCAAAATATCAAGATCTGCATTTGGTTCAACAACCTTATTGAGCATTTTAATGGCTACTCTGCAGTCAGACGAAATGAAAAAATGATATATATTTAATCCTCTCGCCAGGCTGACGCCATTATAAATGGACTTTAGTTCTGCAGCTAAATTTCTCAGATTTGCTGCCATGAATTTGCTGGTTGAAGCAATCACTTTGCCTTCCTAGTCTCGCGCCACCGCACCTGCACTACAGCAGCCTTCTTTCTCCCCAACAGATGTGATGACATTAATCTTGAGATAACCTTTTTTTGGAGGGTACCATGGAATGTCTGGTTTAGTGGCCTTCTCCTTTATTTTTTTATTAACCTACTAGAACTCACAAAGATAATTAGATGTCTAACATAAAATTGTATCCCGATTAGGGGCAGAATTCCCTATTACCTCAAGGTTCCTGAAATACCAAGCTTGCCATAACACAGTGACAAAGAAATGAAATCTATCCTCCGAAATCTTTTTTGCAATATAACTGAGAAATGAGATAGGGTCCTCTTTGTAAGCCTCCGGAATGCAGCGTTTGAACCCACTATGATGCCATATTCTTTTTTTTCTTGAGAAGCTCCACAAAGCATGAAACCAATCCTCTTTTTTGCTATTATTACAAATAGTGCACTTTTCAGTGTCAATTATTTTCCTGCAAAACAACAAGCTATTAATGGGAAGCCAAAGGAGGCAAAGTTTCTAGAGAAAGTGTTTTATTTTACTTGGTACATTTAAACTCCACATATATTTCCACCACAATTATGTATGTCTCATATCTAAACCTTCTGCATACTCTATTTCATTTATATCCATCCTATTGCCACTTTTAACTGTATACTTTTCATTTATGTTGAAGTGCCAAATGATTTTATCTTTATGGTCAAAGGAACAAATCAGCATACCTTTTATAAGTTTTTCATCCTCCTTATTGAAAATTATGTCAATTAACTCTCCATCCCCATGCCCATTGCCTTGACAAAGATCTACCACTCTTAAGTCTTGCGACAGATCTGGTTTATCATAGAAAGAAAAGGTGTTGTGTCTTGGCATCCATTTATCTTCTATTATTCTAACATCTTCACCCAATCCAATTCTCCATCGACATCATTATTTCACCAATTTCTTACCCCATACCATACTTCTCCAAATGTAGGATGGGGAAGTCCCAATTTCAACGTTAAGGATCTCCCCATAAGGGAAGTATTCAGCTTACATAACTGAGGCCACAATTAAGTTAGGATTGCGAATCATTCTCCACACCTGCTTCCCTAACATTGCTTGATTGAACCTGTAATATATGTCCATGCATATCATGATATTTTGGTAATTTGGTCTGTGAGGGCAATTTAGTAATTTTACCCTTGAGGGGTATTTTCGTAATTTTGAGTATGAATGAATTATTTTGTGAATAAGTATGATAATTGTTATTATGTGATAATATTATGAAATTATGTTTATGAAATATGAAATTACATATCGATGGAAATTTGGTTATTAAGCGGTAACTCATGGTTTCCTTCAAGTGTAGGGGCATTAAAATCAAAATATGTTAAGCATGGATTTAATTGTAAAGTCTAATTACGTAATGCCCTTTACGGGACACTTTTTTAGGACATGCACATAAATGCAAGTCCTTAAAAATATTTATGGAGTTTTTAGGACACTCATTGAGAGTCCTGAAAAAACATAATATAGGACTCGCAATGAGTGTCCTAAAAAAATATGCGAGTCCTAAAAAACTATGGGCTAAAAAATGAGTGTTTTACTTAACAATTTTAAGGACTTGCTTTGGGAGTCCTTAATACTCTTTAAGGACTCGCTTTGCGAGTCCTAAAAACACATTGGCGAGTCCTAAAAACACATTGGCTGAAAAATTAGTAATTGTGACTTTTAAAGACTCGCTTTGCGAGTCCTAAAAAAGTATTAAAGACTCTCAAAGCAAGTCCTTAAAATATTTTGTAAAGAAGCATAAAAACACTCTTTCTTTCGAAAATATAGGATAAAAGGGATTTATTTTAGTCTCACCCAAGATATTTTTAATTTAAATAAAAAAAATTATGTTAACTAAAATAGAATTTATATATTAGAAATCTAATCCCTAATATACCACTAATGGATTGTAGCCGCAGACCCTCACCCTCACTCTCGATCTCTCCGTCGACGCACCCCTCACCCTCGATCTCTCTGTCGCCGCACCCTCACCCTCCCTCTCGATCTCTCCGTCGCCGCCTCTACCTCAGCCAGCCGATTGTAGCCGCACCGCCACCGTCGCCGACCGAATAGCACAGGCAGAAGGGACGATTCGCACGGAGCGAAGAGCACAGGCCGAAGGTATTAATCAATAATAATTTCCATTGCCAATAATAATAATAAAAAGGAAAAAAAATCAACCTAAGTTCTTGATATCTAAGCCAAGTGGAGTTGTTCAATATTAGTAGAAATGATGAAAATGAAAGAAAAATCAAGTCTGTCAACTTTTATTTTCTCATTTCTTTTTGGATATGATGCATGCTGGTTAATTGTATTTATGTATTTACATATTTTATAAAGATCATTGAGTCATTGCCTCGTTTGTTTGAACTTCGAACCATATTATTTTAGTTTGTGCTTTCATTCTATTGTAGATTGTGTGTATCTGGGTCTGGTTTTTCTGACCAATTTGAGTGTTGTTGATTTGTCTGGATTTTTTTGTACATATGTTTTTTTTTCTGTTCATTGGGTGATATCAAATAAAAGAAAGCTCGTGATTTTATTTTATTGTTCATCGGGGTGTATCACGGGATCCGTTTATTTCATTTATTTTGTTTTTCTGATGCATTCTTTCTGCCTGACCATTCAAGTAACGAAAATAGCATTTATAATTTATTCCATTGTTTGACGAAGTTTAAATATATTTGCGTAAATTGGTAAGCAGTGAATAAATTTTGCAACTTCAGAAAGTAGACCAATGTTATTCAGATTCTATATATATATATATATTCATATAAATGGGGTGATAGTCTATAAAACCAGAGCTCACTGTGCAAGCTGAGCCAATCATGGACCCTTATGGCCCTTCTATAGTTGATGAAAATTTGGAAGCTATAGTGGTCAGGTTAGTTTTGGATTAACTTCTTTTTTGGGACATTTCATTGAAATTTATACATGATGATAAGTATTATGATCTGGCCATTAAACTGGTTTTTCAAGTGGATTAGTTGAATTTTGTTTGATTAATGAGCCAGAAGAAGAAAAGTTTGACTGATTTTGGTTATGGCAGTAAGGAGACTTTACCAGGTGGAGTTTCAGTCAATAAAAAGAGAGTTGAAAAAGGGCTTTCACAACTAAAGGTTTTCACTTTGTTTCTTTCTACTCTCTTCTGATTTTGGATTATCAAACCCAGTTTTAGATATTATTCAATTATGGAAGTTTATGGAACTAATAATAAACTATATTATATAATATAATCTCTTATACTATAACAAGCTCCCCTTTCTCCTTCAAGCAAGAGATGTTGGTCTCATTCTCACTTTCGTCTTGAGTAGTCTTTTATTTTTGTCTTTGGAAAGCAATTAATGTATGTATGCTAATATATAATATATTAAAAGCTACATGTGAGGATATATAATGATAACTTCCATGTCTAATTTCAGTAGCTCTAGTAATTAATAATCTCCAAAAAGGCCCGTCGGCAACATCATTCAATTCCTGTTATGTATAATTCATCCCAATAAGGTTAATTAATTTCTCAATATATATATATATGTTTGCATAACATGTTATATAGCTTGGTTCTTAGCAAAAATGGCATATATATGCATGCCTCTCCCCCTTGTGGTATTGAGGGTAATCAAATACTATCGATCAGATCATCACACTCTTCTTTGTATAGATTATTGAGTGGAACATCATCTATACCACTCATTAATATTAGTTTATGTAGCTATATATAGTTAATTAATTAGGAGACTCTAGCTATATACATGATATGTTTCTTGAATTTGGTTTGTCTTGTTCATGCAGCTTCTAATTGATGGTAACTTATTATTACAGTAACATAATTGCTGGTCCCTTTTGTGTGTTTATAATTTGTTTTTGTTTGCATATTGTAATGTGGTACTGACAGCTTAAAACAATGGCCATGAGTACTTATCCCCAAAAAAATCAGAGCTCTATCTCGCCGTTCTCCTGACTCCGCTACTCTCTCCATTTCGCTGTCATCTCTTGGTTTTCCGAGGTACTCTTGCTCGTCTTTGGTGTGCGTGGCGTCGTCTCCGGTGGTGGCTGTTCTATCTTCTTGTTAAAGGTTTGGCTGTTCTTGGACTTAGTGTTACAAATAGCATTTATTTATACTATGTACATTTGCTTTTGTTGATTTGTTTATACTATCTAATATTTTACAAATTTTTAGTAACGTACTTTATTAGAATATATAAAGCTGCTAATGTTTCCATTTGCACAAGTGTGGAGGTTGTGCAACTATTGAAATTGGTTTTGCAGCTTTTGAATTTCAAAGCTGGGATGGTTAGTTTTTATCTATTTAAAATAGTATAGATTTGTTAAGGATTAATATATATGTAATCACTGTAACTTTGTGATTTGGAGAGGGCTATACAAGGGTCCCGTTATTAGAACTGGAGAATTTCTTTTTTTGATGTTCTTTACATTTTAGTCAAATTTGCTTTACTTGATAGGTGTACGAGTTTATATAAGAGTCTTGCTAGGAAGTTGCAAGGAAGAATATATATTTGAGAGTTATATATTGAGAATCCAATTAAAAGAAAGTGGAAAGGATCAATGAGAGAAGTTGACCGTTGTTTTCATTTGGTTTCAGTTTAATTTAAGAGTTTGGTCAAAGTATGTAGTTCACTAGTTGCTCCTGGGCCTTTTAAACAAAAAAATCTTAGTAGCTCCTGGACCTTTTAAACAAAATATCATATGGAGCGTTGTTATATAGGCACCAGTAGTGGTTGGTGTCTAACACCACCACATTTTGATGGGTACAATTTACTAGCAGATCATATGTATTTTATTCTAAATAAAAAAAGCTCTTAAAAGTGTTCATTAGACAAATGATAGTTGATACAAGGGTGACATGTAAAAGAATATACAAGTATGTATGCATATATTTGTTGTGTTGATTTTAGCCGTTTTAAAAGAGCATGTCAACATCTGACATTTTTCTTTTTTTATAATGTTGATTAAAATGAATAGGTTAATATTTTGATTGGTCTTAAAGCATTGGATTGGTAGCTAATTGCAAGAGGTATGTTGCATTTGATTTAGTTTTAAAAAATTTCAATATTTTATAATTTTGAATGATAACTGTACTATTTTAGTGGAGTTTGAATATCTTAGATATTCATCCGTAGTGAAGTAGGTTCTGGAAATTCTGTGTGTTGCGGTGATAACGGAAGATTGAGAACTTGCATGTCTTAGTGAAGTAGGTTCTGAGAATTTTGTGTGCTGCGGTGATATATGGATGAAAACCTGTGTGTTGTTTGATTTGATTGACATGTTGGTGTTGATTGTGACAAATGTCTAGGCTAGTAAATTAGGGGATATGCTGTCCAATTTTCTATAAATTTTTTTGTACTTAGTTTTGTGTGGAAATATAAAAAAGATGACTGCCACAATGATAAATTTGTGATCTGGATATTTAACATTTGAACCCTCATATGAACTTGGTTATCAAAATAATTTTTGATCCCCTCTTATGAATGCTCAGCGTGCCCTCTTTAATCATAGAAATGAATAAAGTATATGTTGCACTTGTTTAGCTTCACAACGGGTACAGATCTAATAGCTCACTATGTTCTTAAAAAGACAAAGATAAGCAAATAAGTTGTCCCATCAAAAATTAAAATCACACAACTGCATTAGGCCAACATAAGTGACATTTTGTGTTTACTTTCTTGAATCATCCGTGTATTTACAATGCATGGTATTTTTCCTTTTTATGGAAGATATATATATATATATATATTGTTGTTGAATCTGTATTATGGACTTATATAAACTTTATGCTGATGAATTTAACATTAAATAAAAAACTATCAATAATATTTCTTTTTTAAAATTTACATTAATATCTCAGTTGACTGGTCTTTGTAGCACCTTAATTTGACTTCCATAATAGCAGCTATTTGCCTGGCCTAATTTAGCTTTGGTCTCTAGATATGTCTCAAATAATTTTGATGTACTTTTGCCTCGTCTGTTACCAAACATTGGTCCCAAAACAATTACTTTATTTATTAAGTTGGATTTGTGTAATTAAAACAATATTCAACCATGTCAATAATAATATTGGTTAAAAGCATTTTAAAAGTAGTCCCAATATAATAGGTGAACTTTTAGGGGAGTGGTCCAGTAAATTAATTCAAAAAATTTATGTAATGGTTGGCTCAAGTAAATGTATACCAAAAAAAAAAAGTATGGTCCAACTTTACTACATCACCAGCTTTGTATAAATAATTTGGTTATTGCATTTTTATGACTATTTTATACAATAAAATAAATTAGTTGCTTCAGACAATTAAAGGATCCCCTCCTATTGAATTAGAACAACGTTAATCAAAGATTAGATTTAATAATTGGTTAACTTTTGTGAGTCACTTTTGAGTAATTGATTATATACTAATCCCTATAATATACTAATACAACATATTGAATAAAATGATGATAATTTCTATGTTTTGTTGTTTCATGAGAAATGAGAATCCAAACTTTCTAGATAACGTGACAAATTGTGTGATGTTCAACCAAATATTAATATATCATATGAAGTTTAGTACTCATCTTGTCCGTGAGCTTTGCTATTTTGATTGTCACATCAGTTTTGGTATCAATATATATATATATATATATTAATCAAACTTCCTCGAATATGTCTCAAGACATTTTTTATGCTTAGATTGATAAATATCTTTATTTTGGCTCACTTGTTAATATGAATATATATATATATATATATAAATTTTCATGTTATAACAAATATTACAGGAATGATTTGTGTGTGGTTTAGACATTTTGTGAGGTATTTTGATTGATCATGAGCAAATATTAGTGAGCAGAATAAGTTGATTGTATATTTGCTAATGTGCTATGAATGATTAGTAATTTGGTTTATTAATGTCTATGTGATTTGATAAACTAACTAGCTTGAGCACTTTTAAATTGAGACTGACAGATATGTATTCCTTAGTTTAAAGAACTAAGACTAACTACTTAAGCCATGAGAAAGTGTCGATATTCTTAGCTGTACAAGGGTCTTGTTTTTAGAACTTGAGAATTTCTTATTTTGATGTTCTTTACATTTTAGTCAAATTTGCTTTACTTGATAAGAAACATTGAGGGGAACTATGATATATGAGTGGTTGAAATGACCATGGCTATATATGCTTTGAATTTATTACCACTAATATAATTATAATTAAATTTTTGTTTTTTTTTTTTCAGTTCACCTTCGACAAGCCATATACTACTCAAGAAATTGATGAAGTTAGAGAAGAATGGGCAATGTTATTTTTACATTTGGTTAGAGCAAAATGAATGATGTTATAGCTAGTTAATTACAATACATGTTTAGAAATTTTAAATTTATTTCGTAAAATTTTTTGCCATTTTTTTAGTATTTTCTTTTCAAATTCTTTTGATACATATTCGACACTCAAATGGATATATATATTTTTAAATCAAAATTAAAATTGTAGCTGTATTTTTTTTTAAAAAAAATTACTTTTAAGGTCATGCAAAGCGAGTCCTAAAAAATTGCTTAAAGGCACTCAATCCGATTTTTTAGGACTAGTATTGCGAGTCCTAAAAACATTTTTTTAGGACTCGCGTTGCGAGTCCTAAAAAGTTACTTAAAGGTACTCAACTAGATTTTTTAGGACTCGCAAAGATTTTTCAGGACTCGCATTGCGAGTCCTAAAAAGTTACTTAAAGACACTCAACCAGATTTTTTAGGACTTGCATTGCGAGTCCTAAAAACATTCTTTTAGGACTCGCAAAGCGAGTCCTAAAAACTTAATTAAAGGCACTCAACCAAATTTTTTAGGACTCGCAACAATTTTTCAGGACTCGCATTGCGAGTCCTAAAAACATTTCTTTAGGACTCGCGTTGCGAGTCCTAAAAAGTTACTTAAAGACACTCAACCAGATTTTTTAGGACTTGCATTGCGAGTCCTAAAAACATTCTTTTAGGACTCGCAAAGCGAGTCCTAAAAACAGTTTTTTAGGACTCGCATTGAGAGTCCTAAAAAACCTTAGTTTTTAAGGCTCTCAAATAGAGGACTCGCGCCCCGCGAGTCCTAAAAAATTTTTTAGGACTCGCAATGCTAGTCCTAAAAAACCTTTTTTGTAGTAGTGTACTTTAAGGAAATGATTAGCAATTCTAGAAAATGGAAGGTAAATTACTATTAAGGGCATAAGGGATGGCATAACCTAAGAATTCATCAAGGGCAGGGTGATAAATAGGAGTATTAGGGTTACTATTTATGGAATATGATAGAAAGAGGCTATGGTTTCATTTTCTTTGAATCATAGAAGGAGATGGAGACACATGTGAAGAAGAGAAGAAGGAAGGAGAGGAAATTAAGGTTTGTGATCTTCATCCTAAGACTAGTTGGGACATTTATAAGAGATGATTTTCGGGTTTAGGGTTGTGCTACATCATGATTTGTGTGATTTTCATCTTGAAGCTTGAAACATGCAAATGGTGAAATAGGTTATCAAGCATGATAATATAAGGTTATTGGATATCTATGCATGTTAGGATCTGTATTAATCTTGTATAGTGGTTATAAACATGCTAGGGTCGAATTTATGAAGTTATGATTGTTGATTATGGAATAGGAAAGATGGCTTGGGGAAGAAGATGAAGTTAGGGTTCTTGATTTCATGTAGAGGTTTTAATGTTATGAATAGATGTTAAATCATGTTAGGAATGTTGTAGGATGCATCTAAGGTCGATTTTATGTATATATTTGCAGTTGGGACGTTTTAGGGTTGATTGTACATGGAAAACTTGAACAAAGTCGCAATATGTAATCTAGGAACAGCATTGGACGCTACCGCAGCCGACCCTTGGCACGACCGCGCTGGTGTCCAAAAAAGAAATTTTGTTCCGTTTCATTTGTTTTGTTTGGGTCATCAAGGCTTTGATGTTGGTTTCTAATTGGGGCCTTTAGAAGTATTTTAAGAATGCTATAGATGTAGCGTCCTGGAATTTTACTTAGGTAGTAGCTGTAGAATTTTAGTTTTCGTGGATATTGGTCAAAGCCGGGATTTAGTCAGAAATTAGTAGAAATAGTTATGGATTTTGTAAGTTTAACCTATGGTTTAAAAATATTAATTTTATCATAAGGATTGACTAATGAATATATTCCTAAGAATATTATTAATTATAACCTAAGGTTTAGATAGAGTAATTAAGAGCGTGACACTTGTCACAAGCATGTTTATTAATGATTTAAGTATTTTTGGTGAATAGTTTAATTAAAAGAAAGATCTAGAAGCTCTAGAACCTTCCATTATCTGTTAGGATCACGTTTTACTCAGTCAAAGTAGTTTTAATCAATTTCAAATTATCCTGAAGTGTGCAAAAACGTGTTTGAAATATCAGCGTATGCCGATAAATCGCACCTATAAAGGCTGATATATCGCCTATAATTGATACGAAAACACATCGACTTCGTATGAACGAAACCACAGACCCTCGGGATCATGGTAGGGGCGATTTATCGGCTCCAATGACCAATTCTTGAATTTTCGTAGAATTCCGAACTAGAAACCACCCTCAACAACCTTGACTCATTCCTCAACGTTTTTGACCGAGTTCTGGGTAGCTGTTGAACATATAATTCAAATTTATTCATTTTTAATCATTTATTTATTTATTTTAAAGGAGTTAGTTTCACTCATTTAACTCTATAAATAGGACCCTTCACTCAACCATTCTATTCATCATTCAAGCACTGTTCAGAGCCTCCAAGCTGCTAAGTTCGTTCTAGAGAGAAACACTAGGGTTTTGGGGTTAAAGCTTTCAAATCTAAATCTTTTATAAACACTTGGGAAGTAAGTTTTTGTGTGATTTTGGTGTTCGAGGTATAGATCGAGGTTTTAAGCTATCCGAGGTATTCATTATTTTCACGTTTAGTTCACTATAGTTTCTATTACTCTTTCATTTTTCTTCAAATCCTAACTTGTGATAGTGACTTTTGATTAGGTGTTTAATTTCTTTGAAACATAAAGTTTTCGATAAGTTTCTATCCCGATGGTTTAGATCTTCTCTTCATCTTATTTTCTTTAGGAAACTTATGGTTTCTTTATGTTTGGTTTTAGGAGTTTCAATCCCGTTCTTGTCTCCAATATTCCAGTTTTTGGTTTGGAAAATTAGATAGTTTAGTATTATGACTTAGTTTATGTAGTTTATGATATATTTTATGTTTGTATGACCTAACATTTCAGGTACAATAAAGGGGTAAGTGTGTTTGGACCTAAGGTGTCCAATGATGTATGACAGACTATGTCCGAAAGGCTCGGTTGCCAAAACTTTATGACGGACCTAAGTGATGTCCGGTGTATGATAGACTTATGTCCGGGGCTTAATTGCCACCCCTGTATAAACACTTATCTTTTTATTATATCTGACTTGTTATTATGACCTATGACCTATAGTTATGATTATGACTTATGACCTATGATCTATGACTTATGACTTCTGACCTATAACTTAGAGTATGATTTATGACTTAGATTATGATGTACAATTATGACTTAAGCTATGATATGACCTAGAGTTTTGCTTTTGTATGACTTTTGTGAAATTTATGTTATGTTTGATTATATGACTAACTTTTGTTTGTATTTTCCTTACTGTGCTTAGAAGCTCACTCCTTATGATATTGTTATTTCGAGAAATTAAGGATAGAAAGGCCGGTGGCGAGTGGGACCTAAGATCTTCGTGATGTACTCGTAGGGACCATATAGTCGAGGAAGATCAAGCAGGCATATTTATTTATTTTTATCAAAGAATGTTTGCTTTTAAATTTTTATTTAAATGTTGCTCATTTTCATTTTAAAGACAATTATTTTATTTTTGTAAAACCATGGATCCATGTATTTATTTTTTCAAGTTTTTATTCAATAAAAGAGAAATATTTATGAATTATGATCCAACGTTGTGTTCTCGGTAATCTATGAGAAATTAGGGCGTTACAATAGAGGTATTTAGGTCACTAAAAGAGTTAGAATTTATTATGTTACATTGGAATGAGTTATGTATCTCTAAATGTATGTTGTGTGATTTTGGCTAAGGAGCTCAGTTAGGCTACTTGAAGGAACGTGATCGTGGTTGTGGTTGGATATCAAAGTAAGAATAGTGGTCCTGTAACATAGGGTGTGCATTTGAAGGCACAAATGTTATGTATGTGTGATCTAATTATGTTTATGGTTATAATTTTTCCATGTATATTAAGAATTTATGAGTATTGCATGTTTATGCACGTTGTTGCATGCTTGCGTTAACTTGGGCATGTGAATTTAATTACATGAATTTCTTATAACTTAAGTTTATATTATGACATTGTTTGGTGTTTGGTAAGTGTGGGGTAGGGTAGTTATCGGAACAAGTATTCGAGGCCGTGAAGGTTTAGGGTGAGACTCCACTAGCTACTATAAACTGTCAACACTTTCTTACATTTTTTTTAATGTTGTATGTTTATGTGCTATGCTTACTTTATTTCGTTCTCGATTGCACATCTTAACCTGGTTAGCACTTGTTTACGACTTTAATAGTTTCAGTATTCTACGTTATGTTTATGTTATTTTTTTTTTATGCTTTGACTATGATTATGTTATAAGTATGTTTATATTATGGATATGTTATATATTATGAATGATTAATGTTTTAGTTATACATTGTTTATGATTGGGCTTTGGGGAGTGACCTACATAGCTCTTCTTATTGGGCATTAGCTTACAAGAACTCTGTGTTGCGGGTGCCATATGTTAATTTTGTTTCATGGCGATGGGTGAATTCCAATCCAGAAACGAATGTATATCATGATAGTCGTTCAACCTTGTTACGATCAAAGGGATGTAAATGCCAAAATTTTATTTAACATTTTATTCATGTGCTTTTAAAGATGTTCTATTATGAGTTTAGACAAAAAATAATTTTGTTTGTTGACTGACATTTAAATCAATGTATTATTTTAAATTATGAATATCAACTTACTGCATGTTTTTAGTAAGAATATTTTAATGAGGTTTTATGCATTATTTGATCTATCATTTGGTTTTCGTTCTTTAAAATGATTTGAAATAACTAGTACCCTATTGTGGTCTCGGGGTTAGGATTTCGGGCGTTAAATTTGGTGTCAAAGCCAAAGGATGTATTGTTGTTAGGATCTCGTGATATACATATGAAGACTGAAAAGGACTTGATCCATCTCACTGTAGGTTCTGGCTTTACCTTAAGTTAGTTGTTTGTATGTTTTATGTTTTCTATTGCTTGTGTATGCAGAGTTGGTATGTTTATAAATAGGTCTAGAAAAATTGGTGATTCGAAATAGAAGTTACAAGTATGGAAGACTTCAGGAAAATTTTGAGGCATTGCTATATGTTACGTTGAATTAGTTTGATTCATGATTTAAGGGTTGTACGTGAGAATTTAGTTGTTTAAGTATAAGGTTGATTTATAGGAATTTAAGAGTTTAAGATGAGAGTTTTGCAAAAAGGAATCGTGTAGATGGGATATAATTTAGCAAGTTTTGAGATTGACAAGTTGGGTATTATGACATATTCAATTAAAGCTCAACCGCACCACGTTTCTTGAGCGCAACCGCGTCATGTTTCTTGATCGCAATCGCATCGCGTTTCTTTAGTGTGACCGCATCATGTTAGCGCAACCGTGATGGCATGTGTAGGAAAATGTTTGTAACGAGGATAGTAAAATAGGCAGTGATGATATGCAAGTTTAGGAGAGACATCTAGGTTCAACTTCGAAACGTTTTATGGAAAAGTGTAGTATTAAAATGGCATGTTGTCATGGTACAGTGACGGGTAATAAGTGGTTGTGGGTTATTGAACTTTTGATTAATATTAGGAGAAAAGATATTTGACTGGATTATGATTTTGGTTTGCTTTTGTACATGGAGAAGGATGAGGAAAGTTTCATTTGAACTTAAGTAATTAGTTTAGTACTCATTGGAAACCTAGTTGGATCTTAAGGAAATTAAGAATATTGGTAGGTTCACTATAGGTGAGAAGAAGAGACCTATTACTATGGTTACATCGTGATTAGCTTGAGGCATAGTGATAGCCTACTTGCAACTGTTTATTTGATATCAATGCACTAGATGATGTAATGAGAAAGTAAGGCATATGCAGTATTACCACTAGGTCCCAGGTTGACCGAACTAGTTAAGGATGTGAGTAATCCTTTTATCACCTTATTCCTATACATGCATTGATAGGTACGTATGTGATTTGTGTGTATATTTATTGTTGTGTGATAGTGCATGTGTGCTAGTTGTTTTGTCAGCTTTGGTTGGTTGTTGCATAGATAGTCTGGTGGACTCCTTTGTCAGTTTGTTGATTGGTTGTCAATAATTTGAAGTCATGTGAATTCATTCCATATGTTTCGCTTAGAGGAAACAACCTACCAAGTGTGGGTGGCAATCACAGAGCTCTTGCGACCTTGTGAAAGGAGGATAAATTGTTTCTGTATTGAGGAACTGTCAGGGATTAGGATGAGAGGTTAAATCATCTGAGGCAAGCTACTAGATGTTAATTTACATCTTAATGAATTATTGAAAACCAATAGAAAATGATTTCAAATACAAAAGTTACCAACATTCTAGCAAGGTATCAAACTATTAGAGTCGAATGATAGGTTAGAATGATTGCCACCATAGGTTAGGTCACAAGGACTAGTTGGTCAAATAAGGGCATTTACACCACACATATGTTGGACACAGGTGTCTATACGAGGACAAATTATTGTAAGCATGGGATACGACATAATAAGGGGATAAGGATCAAACAAGTACTTGGTACAAGTACTTATACGTGATGATTCAAATTATTGATGTTGGCAAGTTTGTAAACCTATTAGAAAGGCTCATCAGGAAAAGTTGAATGAACGCTTTGGGCAAGGCTAAGTGTAGCGCACCAATTTTTTTTTAATTTTATTTAATTTTGTGCTTTATTTTATTAAAAATTGTTAAGTGTTAGGAAATTATTTTTAATTGTTTGAATTTTTTGGTAGAAATTATGTGAATTTAACTTTGTTATTTGTTTTATTTAATTAATCTATTTTAAGAGTTTTCTTGAGTTTTGGTTGGGTGCGCTAAGGTGCATGGTTAGTAGAAATGCACTCTAGTACTTGTGTGTGTGCATGTGCATGGTATGCATGGGGAGCATGCATTAGTTTCCATTCATTGTGTTTATTTTATATTAATTATTATTTATTTATTTTGTGTGGTCAATTTAGAAAAAGGAAAATAATGGGATAGTATGTATATATTTTTATTTAATTTAATTTAGTTTAACGATAATGGTGATATGGCTATTAGTGGTCTTCTAAGCTATATGGGCTTAGTTAGATAAATGTTATTTGGTGTGTGCTAGCCATGTATAGAAGAGAAGGGGAGAGGCTAGGGGTTTGGTCAAGGTTAGTGTGAGTGCATATGGGAGTTTCCATTTTGTACACAAATCAATCAAGCCATAGTTGGCAATTACATGAATTATGGGAGAAGGAATCAAGGGAGTTAGAAAATTTGGGACATTACCTTTTTCCACTAGCTAGGGTTCTGCCACTAGGGCCTCTATAAAGGCAGAGAGAAGATGAGTGTTCTCATTTTGGCTTGGTGGCTGCTCCGTGAATAGATAAGGAAGAGAAGGAGAGGAAGAGGGAAAGAAAGAAGAGAAAGAAGGAGAAGGAGAAGAATAAAGGAATTTCGAACCCTAGGGTAATGTATTGTAGTGTTCTTTTTCTTTCTTTTCATCTATTCTATTCATCTTATGTTCTAAGCAATAAAAAAATTTATTTGGGTTTTTGATTGAACCTAGGTCTTAAGGTGCCAAATGGTTGATCAAATATTGTGTATCTATGATCACTACAAAGGAGGTAATGGGAAATCCTAGTCTTTTGCTATTTTGATGTTGAGTGTTGTTATTATTATTATTATTTAAATGTGATTGTTGTTTTGATGCTAAGTTTCGGCCAAGTATGTGTATAGGTTCTAGTATATATTTTTATTAATGTTGCAATGATGAATACATGTATTAGTAAGATATTTTGAATAGAGGCATGTTGGGTTTTAACTGAAAAATAGACACAAGAATGAGATTTGATGTATGATTCGGCCTAGTATATGTTTTAGGGTTCATTTTATTTCTTTTGAATTTTGATAAACATGCTTATGGATTTGAGTGTATGGTTATGTTCTTTTTGAAAAAGAAGCATTATGAATTTTAATGTTAAAACATGTGTATGTTTTAGGCTTAGGGTCTCTTTATTTTATTTTGAGCATGAAAGGGTTGTGGAAATATTGTTATAATATGAGCATGTTAGGGTTTTATGAAAATGGCTATGAGTTTTGATTTGTATTGTTTTGAAAGATTAATATTGGGTTGTCGTTATTTCAATGAATCTTGATGCCTTGATAATTAAAATGTAAAAATTTAATGTTAGAAACATGCACATATAGTCAACCTAGGTGTACTTAAAAATTGGGTATGAAAATATGTTCCTCTTTGTTGTTGATTTTAGGAACCATTTTGTGTTATATGCCTATTTGTAATGTTCTTAGGTATTGGGTTATGTGGGTATAGTGTGACTGGAGTAACTTGATTTTGATAATGATTTCATTTGCATGCTAATTGCCATATTGAAATGCATAAATGTATAGAAGCATGTTAGGTTAATTTGTTAAAATGGTTAAAAATGACTATAAGTATTGTTGACGTCGTTTTTCATCAACTTAAATAGGAGAGAAATTAAACAAGAAAATATCGGAGGAAATGAACAAAGATGAACACAAGCGGTTTTTTACATGGTTAAGCAGTTAAATCTGCCTAGTCCACAAGTCTATGTTATTAGAACTTGGGAGTTTTTTGGAAACTTCTCAGAGAATAGTTACTGAGAGTTTTCTCTCAAGTAATTAGAAATCGGTCCCTTCCAAATGGAGCTTCCTTCTCTATTTATAGAGCTATTTATAGAGAATGTTACATAATTCATTACCACATATTTCGGGAAAATATTATGGGAATCAATTAACATAATCATATTTAATACATTATTCCCTACGTACACGGAAATGTCCCATAAAATGTGGGATCAGATAACAGATTAAATAATATCCCTTAAACACTGGGATTGTACAACAATAAATATGTTCACATATAACTGATTAACTCAGAAACGAGATTCATCAAATTTTCGAGACTAGCAGTCAATCACGAGCTCATCGCCTAACTTTGCCTATGCTTGGAACAAATAGACATTGACGATGTCGCGACATGCGAACTCACACATTTCGAGCTTGGAAATAGTCTGGAAGGCAAGAGATGGTTCAGGGATATATCCAAGTGTCACACCATGCTGTTTTGCGAGCTCGGAGCATTTCGAGGCCACATACCCCTTTGCACCTTCGAGGTCGCTGTTTTACAGAAACGGTTTAACTGAAGGGACATACGACGACCATGTCTATTTCAAGCTTACACATAACAAGCTGAGATTTCGAGATCACAATCTCATGCTCGAAATCTGGATGTAACATTTTGCCCTCTCAAAAGTATTAGTTCGAATCCTATGAGAAGGAAACTTTTGAACTACCTTTCTTGGGAATTGTACCATCAATTGTACTCGAGTGTGGACATGCGTCAGCTAGGGGTTGATCAATCAGAGTACTTGAGTGCCTTTGTATCATGCCCACGTCCATTTGCCTACCAACTTTATGCTGCCATCATTTCAATTGTACCTAACCATCGGATCAGATACTAAATCTGGCTAATGGCTCAGATTAGCCCGACCTTTGACATTCCTTGGGGCCTATAAATATACCCCCATCGTCTTCCTCATTTCACTTTCTCGCCTTGAGTTTTCAGAGGAAAAAATAAAATCCAGAACTGAAGTCTGCTATGTTCTTGCATGTTTTCCAAACCACGGAAACAATCTACCTCCAATATATTTGACTCAGTGAGGTCCTCCCTGCTACCAACACTTCAGTTGGCGATCTCTTTGTATCCACAAGCTTTATTGTGTAAGTATCTGTTCTTGACCCCATATGCTTATATATATTCTGCTTTTTACATTTCTGCGTGTACGCTTGTATTGTTGTTATACTGTAGGCACATTTACTAGTTTAGCAGTAGAAATTTTTTTTAGCCGTTACTGTGTAGCTCTTAGATTCTTCTGATATTATGGGTTCTAAACCCAAATTTTGCGTGAAAGATGCAAATATAGTTATTCATTTGAATTTCAGATGACATACCGTATAGCCCAATAAAATGGGTATGAAATTAGGGTTTTTAACTTGCATGCTTCCCAAAAATATCACCTATTTGAGTAACCGCCAACTTTTTCCCTGAAAATCGCGTCAAATACACACTCGGGGCTCGACTCTTTGAATAGCTCAGGTTTCTTCCGAGCCTGATCTTGTTCTTTTGATCGAGCTTATTCCATGGTTCGAGCATTCGAGCTCGAACCATCTTGATTTTCATCCTTAATTTCTTGAGTGCCTGGCCCTCACCCTTTTTCTTTCTTGCTAGATGTCGCAGAATTTGGAAAAATGGTGGGGGTCAGTACTCGCGATTCCTTATTCACCGACAACTCCGAGCCCAGAGTCGTCGTTTACTCGAAATTAGCGGCTGATTTGTGAGCACAAAGTGAGGTGTGAGCAAGAGGATACTCGAGCTCAATTTTGACGCCAAATCGACGAGGTCGAAGAGAGAAAGAGGACAAAACTTCGAGTCGTTATCTATCCAGACCCAGACCCCGAGCCCAGACCAATTCCTCTTGACCCTACGCTTAAAGTAACGGTCACTTTCAAACCAGGCGATCTCAAATTCTCACTGATGGAAGAATCAACAAATCATCCATCCACATCACAACCGACCGCCATTCCCACCTCGAGGGGGGAATTTTTTTAGGCCGAGCATTATTGGAGCTCGGTTTCTTCATTGGGACAAATCTCCAACATCCTAGCTCGCCATGGCCTAGGATTGTCTGACTCACTGAGGTGTCAAGCTCCAGCCTCCAATGGACGAAGTTGTTACGCCCCAGGAGATGGCCGTCCCGATAATAAGCTGAAGCTCGCAGCCTAGAGGCGCGAGCATATGAAGGCAGGGGCTTTATTTCCCTTGAAGTCCTTTTCTAAGGACTTTCTGGATTTTTTTGGGCTCGCGCCCTTCCAACTCCAGACCAACTCATACAGGGTCTTGTCAGCCCTGAGGTTGCTATACCACGAGCTGAAGTGGGAAGGACCTTCGCCAAGAGAGATTATGTATCTCTTTTGCTTGGAAAGCAACCCCTCCCGAGCTCGGGGAGGAGATGGCTTCTACTACCTTTCAAGCTATCCCAGGGAGGAGGTCACACCGTTAGTGCATAAAAGAAAGATTGTCGAAGGTTGGCAGGATACTGACAAGGGTCGTGCCGAATTGAGGGCAGCAGCTAGCGTCTCTGGCCAAGGTAATAAAGATAGGGAAATAAACTGAGTTGCTGCCAATTTTGTATTAACTCAATTCAATCCAAGACAACTCATGAACAGACTTCACGAAGACCCAGACTTGGATGTAACCTTGCATCAGTGCATTGACCAATTGGTTGTTCACCATGACTTTGCCTACCCTGAGTACATCACAGTGGTAGATAACACTTTACAGTTCATGTCCACCATTTTGGAACAATATGGTACAAACCTCCTATCATGGCATTCCTTATGTCATGGTTCCTTTACACCGGGTATTAGGCAGGCTGAATATGAGCCTAGTCTAACAGATAGACCCGGACCAAGTAAATCCCGCGAAGTAGTGATGTTAGAATCTCCACCTCCCCCAATAATCCAAGAGTTAAAGGTTGTTCTAGCCTGGTCCATAATCTAGAACTGATTGTAGTAATTTCCTCCTCTATTTCAAAGGGTAGGGTTCTTGTTCTATTACTTCTGGTCATTTACACAGTTAGAGTTATGTCTTTGTTCTAACTTTTCTGTTCGTTCTTACATAAGAAGATGTGAGCCTCCAGGACATCTTCAACACTGGCCCTCTGTCAAGAGGCACAAGATTTTGAAGAAGGGTGGAACTAGAGCCACCACTGGATCTCCATCCAAAACCAAGAGAACAAGCTCTGACCCGAAGCAGCCCCAGTCCTCCATGGTCACGACTAAAGAGGCTCATTCCCTAGCTCCTCATGATCTTGTGAATGTCCCCCAGGCTGCCCAAGTCACAGCCCTAACTATCACGATCCCAGGTCCTCATATCGAGGTGGGAAAACATCCAGAGCCCCTGCGCGGCTCACTCCAGAAAATCACGAACCATATGATGGAGCATGCAAAACTTCCAGCAGCAGAAAGATGCAGGCCATATGTAACGGCCCAAAATTACTAATAAGGCTTAAGGGCCTTGATTAGTGTGTCAGAAGGGCATAATTGGAAGTTATGTGAATTAATGGTGAAAATGCATGATTATGTGATATGCATGCTTATATGAGTATATGGATATATGAAATGCATGTCTAAGAGTATTAGTATGCATGTAGGCCCTGTTTAGCTTTAAGGGGTATATTTGTAACTTTAGCCCGTTGAGGACATAAATGTGATTATATGTTATAATTGTGAGGACCACATTATTATGTGGATATATATCTACAGCATGCGACTTGAGGCGATCCTAGGAAGCCAGTTAGCGGGAAAGTCACAACGGGACCCAATACTTGGCTTGGGGCGACTTAAGGGGTATTTTGGATATTAGATGGTTATTCGGGTTATCGGGTTATGGAAATAAATAATTGGAGATATATTTAAGGTTAGGAAGCCTAGGTGGGAATACTGGGGAAGTTTACTATTTTGCCTTCGGGGACGTTTTTGATACCCCGAGCTTTGGGATTAACTTAAGTAAGATAAAGCAAAGAAGGAATTAGCTAAAAACACCCAAACCGACCATTCTCTTCTTCTCGGCTCAATTCTCTCTCTCTCTCTCTCTCTCTCTCAAGGAAGCTAGTGAGCCAAAGGAGAACTTGGCTGGAAACTCAGAAGTTTGAGTTGGAACCTTGAGGACTAGCTCAGTATTAGCTAAGGAATTCAATCAGGAGCTGAGGTAAGTCTTGAATCACATTTTTGGTAATTAAATTATGTAGTTTTGGTTGAGTCCTAAGAGTTCTTGGGTTTTGAAATTGAAGATTGAAATGAGGCTAAGGATTTGGGAATTAGCTCAGCAACGAATTGGTGGATTGGTTCTTCAGTAAAGGTAAGCTTTAATTTATATTTTAGCATCTAAATTATGTGTTCTCTTGGCTGGTTTTAGTGTTCTTGAGCTTATGGGTTTCAAAGATTAAAGTATAATTTTTATGAGTTTCTAAGCTAGGCTTTTGTTGGGCTATGCTGCTGGAATCATGCTAGGATGTTTGTGATAATTGAATTGTATCATTAGGATGATTTTGGGTGGATTTGAGTGAGGTTTGATTGTTAAAAATGGTGGGTTTTCTGGGTTCGAAGGGGTCGGGCTGCGACTCAGTTCTTGGTGTGTCGCGGCCCTCTGGAGCAGATGGGAGCTGAGGAAGAGGGGCTGGCCGCGGCCCGTGTTTGTTATTTGGTGAGGCTGGGCCTCTAGATAGGGGCGGGTCGCGGCATAGGAAGCTTGGGCCGCGGCTCTTAAGGGCATTTTTTGCCTTTTGGAGATTTTAGGCGTGGGAACTTAACTTAGGGTGCTTGGGATCAATTCCACTACCGTGATTGGTGGAATTCGATGTCCCAGAGGCTAGAACCTAGTTCGGAAACCTTTATGCAATTATTATTGATGGAATTCATTATCTTGGTTGTGACTATGTGTAACCTAGGGCTCGGGAGATGGATCGTGCTCAAGGGTCATCTCTCGTGACCAGAAAACTTGGAATTAAAGGTAAGAAAACTGCACCCGGTTATGAGTTTATAACGGGACTAAGGGCTCCCTATTTTTGTATGCTTTATGAAGGATGGTATTATGCCATGTGAATAATAAACAAACAGCCTAATAGTGCCAAAGTTTACATTGGCGCACA
The DNA here is from genome assembly GCF_963169125.1 of Humulus lupulus. NCBI lineage: Eukaryota > Viridiplantae > Streptophyta > Magnoliopsida > Rosales > Cannabaceae > Humulus > Humulus lupulus. The sequence continues at coordinate 67,089,483 of NC_084795.1, read as the reverse complement.
GGGCGCGGCTCAGCCACTGGTAGCTGAGGACAGCTTAATATTCACTGAGCTCGGTTTAAGCGGACCGGAGTCAGTGGGGTAAATAGAAGGCGTCGACCCTGATTATCATGTGATTTGGTTATCATTGTTAACTATTGAATATGACATGTTGAATAGTTGAGTATTATTTTGTGGATTTTCTGGTTATGTCTATGGACTATGTGATTAATGTGGACTGCTAAGTGTACGAACATGCTTAAAGAGTTATTTGATTATTATCATTGTTTGTGCTATGACATTATGTTTTCTTGTTGGGCCTTGGCTCATGGGTGCTATGTGGTGCAGGTAAGGGCAAGGGTAAACTTGATCAATCCTGACTTGGAGAGCTCTAGAGGCAGAATGTACATGACTAGCTGCTCGGCCGCCACGATTTAGAAAGGGGACAGGAACGGGAGGACCATAAATGTCTGTTTTGCCTTAAAGTGGCTAGCGGTTGTTTATACTTTGAAATTTTGTAAACTGTCCTTCAAACGTTATTTCTTTTTGGATCCCATGTACAAAACGTTTATTTATATGAAATGTATCTTTTATGACCAAAACTTTTTAACCCTAGTTCATTAATGGTTTTAGTGACACGTTTTCAACTATATGGCTTGATTAGCAAGTCTTGCACCTTTATAAATACACAGTGTAATGGTCTTGGCTGCCCAGGACATTACACCATAGAAGCGAAACCCTTGGCGACCGTCCTCAGCTCCAATTTGGGGATGTTTCTGTAAAACAAATCAGAGCACGCAGCGAAAAAATTTGCGTGGTGGACCTATTGTTGTTTTATTTATATGAAACAACACAACAACAACATACAAAAAATTTTAATAATCGTATAAACAATTTATATGACCAAGAAAAAAATCTAAAAACATTATCATACAATATTATTAATTGTGCAACAAATATATATATATAAATATACAATATATTTATATATACAACATATAAACACAAAATATCAAGAACATGAACTTTTACCTCTTGAAGCCTATCAAGTGTCCTTGAGTCTTTTCATATTTTTATCGATCTTCCTATCCAAAGCTTTGAGTACTCAAACCACGATCTTCCGGAGTGTTCTCTACACCTCAAGATGTGTGTGGGCACAAAGATAACATAAGTTTGTATTTTAGGAATCACAAGTATTTCTCAACACATGAGAACTTGGATTATGGTATGAGAATGACTAGAATAAAGAAGAAGAAATAGAGAGAGTTTTAGTCTGACAAAAGCTCTGAGATCTATTCTGAATTTTCTCTGTATTGTTGTGTGTTTCTATTGTTTTATTTTTTCTTCTTCTATATCATATATATAGAAATTTATGTTACCTTATTATTCCTAATAATAATAGTAATATAAAATATTATAATGATGATGATAGGATTAGATTTTAGGTCAAAGTCTAACTTACCATATTTGAAAAAACCATTTTCAAATTATTAAATAATAAAATAAATAAAATAAAAACTACACATATACAATATCTATATAGTGGTACACGCATGACACAGCCCTTGGATTGTGTCTGGCGTGTACTGCTATTCCCTTTTCAGGGATTTTTTATTTTTCTTTTGTTTAATTATTTAACTAAATCAATCTCCCACAAAATAATGTGTTAATCTTTTTTAGGAAAAGATGACAACCATATTTCAAAATTTAAATTCTAAATTCAAAATTCAAATTGATGATCATCATTATCATCATGTTTTAAAATTCAATAAATCAAAAACTATTTTTGACTTAGCAATTTTATTTTCTCCCACTCAAATAAATAAATTAATTTTAAAAAAAATTATTTATTTATATATATATATATGAAATTCAAAATTTTATATATTTAAATTAATAAATATATATTTGAAATTAATAATTAATTCTAAATTAATTATTCAACTTCAATTATCATATAATTGCATACTTGACCCGAAGAATGAAATTCTTCTCCAATTCCCAAATTACAGTTATACCCGTGTATCAACTCTTACCTTGAGATGGTATTGATAGAGTCACTCAGGGAACCTATGGACCTATAATATCAAGTTCCAATAAATATTACATTATTAATCAAAACTCTTTAATTAAATAATCATATTTATTAATCTCATGATTACTCCACTAAAAATATGAGAATGAACTCTTGATAATTATAGACATATAATTACTGAGTACTTTATTAAGAATAAAGTGTCCATTGATATAATCATTACATACAGCGTTAATCCTCTATTAATGGTTCATAATTAAAAGGGAATAAAATTACCGTTTTACCCTTTTAATTATATCTTGTTCCTAGAGTACCATTGACTTTACTAGTGAAGGTTGTGTCACAATAAGTTTGTGATGTGAGCACTCATATACTTTTTAGTTCCACAAGTCAACTTAATAGGGAACCATTATTCAGTCTATAAGAAGGTATAGATTTCATATCTGTTAAACTACGTCCTCAGCCATATACATCATTGATTCCCCAAAACAATTGTTCTAAGCCTGATCATTCTGACAAACCTTAACACATGAATCAAAGGATCAGATGACATATATATGAGTTCATAGTAACCTCAGGATTAAGATCATCGTTTGATGTGTTTGATTAATACTATGAAACGGTGTTTAAACAAGTATTAACAAATCACATCTGGTCCAGTTCTACATACTCTCAACATGCAAAGTACCTCCACTAAAGTGTCTTACTACACTAGCAACCCAAATCTAGGTCATATATATTCATAATACTAGCGGACCGTACTTGCAGTAATTAATCTAAAGATTTCATAACTTTATTTTACTGCGAACTATTTAAGTTTATTATCTTAATCTTGATCCTCCCATACCAATATGAGATTAAGACCACATAGATAAACTTTGGAATTTTCTGATATTCACTTAATATTATCATATAATATCGGACATAGTCCATATATATAATAATTCAATTCAATTATTTATTTCATTTAAAACATTTGTCAACTACAATTGCTTTAAGGGCACTATTCCCAACAGTCTCTGACCGTAAGTCCTATCCTTGTCCTCCATCTTTAGTTCCATGTTTTCACGAACTAACCCCTTATTAATCATCGGTTGCAGTCTTGCATGTCTTAGACTTGGGGTATTGCTTGGATCCGTGCTGAGGTGGAAGAGGCCAAGGTAGCTTTTGATACCTCTCAGAATAACGAAAAAAATTCTAAGGCGCAAGCTTGGGAGGTGATCCAGGGTCGCGATCAGCTTGTGAAGGAGATCGAGGACCTTAAGCTGAAGGCTTCAGAGGTCGTGGAAAAGTCCCTATCCAAGGCCAAAGAAGATGCTGCCCAGATCGACGAGCTTGATCTTTAGGTGAAAGGAAATGGGGCCTGAATAGAGAGCTCCTTGGAGGAAATGTTCAATCGATTTTGGGCGTACAATTAGAATGGGGATTTTTAATTCCTTGATAATGAATTCTAGGGACATTATCTCACCAAGTTTCATGACCGATTGGCAAAGGAGCCTTCGGAGACAGCTTCTTGGGTCGAAGTTGATGGAGGAGAGGAAGAGGTGTCATCCTAGAAGAAAATGGTCGGAGCTCAGGGATGAGAGGGCTCTTCCATATATATGTTTAATTATTATTTTTTATTGTTAGGGGTATTGCAAACCCTTGTAAGGAGGCCTTTTAGGCTGAGACAATTTCCTTAGGGCACTACTTCGAGGTCAATTTTCCTCGTTCAATTTATACATATTTTCCTTATATATGTTTATTTTTTATGTTTGATATTTCTGCTCCCCCTTTCCATTGATTACTATCGTGTTTATAAACTTTTGAAGCCAAGATTAAGTAGAATGCGAGCTTCTCAATCAGAGGATATCTGGATTTAGCTCTCAGAAGCCTCTTACTAGTGTAGTACACTGGTTTCTGTGCTCGATTTTCTTATAGAACTGACACAACGCCATTCGCATTCTCTGTTAATGCTAGGTATAAGTATAGACATTCCCCAGCAACCAGTTTTCATAAAACTGGGGGTTCGGCTAAATGTGTCTTCAGATCTTGAAATGCGTGTTTGCATTCTTCTGTCAATTCAAATCGTTTGTTTCCCCTGACCAAATTATTGAATTGGAGGCATTTCTCCGTGGACTTGGACACAAACCGATTTAAGGGAGCGAATTTTCCAATTAAACTCTGGACTTCTTTCCCCAACCACGGTGATGGCATTTCTAGCAACGATCTGAATTTTTCAGGGTTTGCCTCGATCCCCCTTGAGTTAACTATAAAGCCTAGAAATTTCCCTAACGAGACTCCAAATGTGCACTTCTGGGGGTTCAGCTTTGTTTGATACTTTCTTAGTACGCCAAAACATTCTTCTAGATCAGACACATGGTTATTGACAATATTTTACTTTACGAGCATGTCATCAACGTACACTTCCATGTTTTTTTCAAACAGGTCAACAAACATTTTGTTGACTAACCTCTGATACGTGGCACCAGCATTCTTTAGCCTAATGGCATGACTATGTAGCAGTATACATTGTGCTCAGTCATGATCTTGTGTGCTCTTGGTCTGCAGGGTTCATCGCAATCTAGTTATATCTAGAATAAGCGTCCATGAAGGACATGAGCTCGTGGTCAGAGTGGCATCAACGAGTTGATCTATTCTTGGTAGGGGAAAAAAGTCTTTTGGACATGCATTATTCAAGTTGGAAAAGTCAATGCATGTCATTTATTTTCCATTTGTCTTTGGAACCAAAACAGGGTTGGCAATCCAAGTCGAATATTTTTCCCCTCTAATGAACTCTCATTTCAATAAGCGAGGTACTTATTCTTCTAAAGATTATCCTCGCTCTTTCCCTAATAGCCTTTGTTTCTGCTGTTTTGCAGGCACATTTTTTTCCAAGTTTATGGTGTGCATAATCACACTGAACTGATTCCCACCATATCTTCATGTGACCAGGCAAAGACATCGAGCTTTTTCCTCAGAAACTCGACCAACTCCTTCTTTTGTTCAGCTCCTAGATTCTTCCCAATCTTCACCACCCTCAAAGGTGTCTTTGGGTCAGGAATTATTTCTTCGAGCTCCTTTAGAGCTTGGAGCTCAAATCGGTCTTCACCTATTTTGGGGTCTATCTTATCTGATTGGGCGACCTCGTTGTTGGTCTTCTGAGATTCTTCTGCCTCTTTAGCAATTTCCATTGCCTGAGACTCCTCATTCTCTTCAACTATCACCATGGCCTGCTGTCGGGTTATGACTTTCCCTTCATGGAAATGTTGTTGCATTCCTTGGTAGCGAGTTGATCCCCTCTTACAGTGCATATCCCCGAGGACGAAGGGAATTTCATGGCCAAGTGGCGAACATAAGTTATGGCCTTAAACGCCATCAGCATTGGTCTCCCAAGATTGCATTGTAGGCGGTTGGACAGTCAGTTACAACGAACTCAAGCATTTTAGCAATAGCTCGTGCTTCTTCTCCTAAGGTTACAACGAGCTCGATCATTCCTATTGCTTCCATTCCTTCTCCTGTAACCCCATAAAGAGTCATAAAGGTCGCCTTAAGGTTGGTTACAGATAGTCCCATCTTTTCAAGAGTGGACCAGAATAGCACATTTACTGAGATCCCATTATTAATCTAGATTCTTCTCACCCTTTGATTAGCAAGTTGAATGATTATCACTAGTGAATCATTATGAGGGAATTGGACATGGCTAGTGTCTTCTTCCAAAAAAAGTATTGGTTGTTTATCCAATCGCTGTTGTTAAGATACCACCTACTCCAGAGTTAATATTGCTCCCTCGTGAATCTTTAGCTCCTGGATATATATTTTTTGAGCTTCATTGCTTATACCTGCTAGGTGAGGTCTGCCTGCAATGGTGACTATATCTCTTCCTTCAACAGGAGGGGGGATGATTCAGTTGCCAAGAGCTGGAAGAACTGCTAGTGGATTGATTTGGCTTCCCTAAGCTGGTTGAGGATTTTGCGCTACTGGTTGATTAAGGGCTACTCGATTCCGAGCATATTGCATTAATGGTCCAACTCGGATGAGTGACTCGATCTCATACTTTAATTGACAGCAATCGTTAGTGTTGTTGCTAATTTCGTTATTAAAACGACAAAATTTGGTCGGATCTCTCTTTTCCCGCTGGTGCTTCAGGGGCTCTGGCTTCTTCCATGGAAGATGAGCAGAATTAGCCAGATAAATGTGTCCTGCGTATCTGTTAGGTCGATATACACGGTGAAGATAGAAGTGTACTTCTCCCCAGGCTTATTCTTCTTGGACCTAGTCTGGTCGCCCTCACCATTCCCTTTTCTTGTATTACTTCCTGCTTGGTTATCATGGGCCACGGGCTGAGTAGTAGCTACAACATCCGTCACCACTCCAGCAGGCTGAATAGGGGTCTAGTTGGTTCATGGGACTGCAGACTCTGCTTCTACCAAGTTGATCCACTGCTGAGCTTGAGCCAAGAACTCGTCTGCACTCTTTACTCCTTTCCTTTGGAGTTCCTTCCATATTTCTCCATCCATAGTGATCTTTGTCCTCATAGCCATGAGCTTGGCACTATCGTCAGCGTCTCTAGCTCGTGCTGCTATATTGGTGAACTGATTGAGGTAGGCCTTAAGGGATTCACCAGGCTGTTGTTTAATGTTGGCCAATGAGTCGGCCGCAACTCGAACTACCTTGCAGCCTAGAATTACCTCTTGAACTTGGTGGACATTTTTTCCAGGAGGTGATCGAGTGTTCTTATACTTGTTAAACCATAACTTGGTCGATCCTGTCAAAGTAGCCAAGAACAGGACACACCTCAAGTCGAGCCTAACATTATGGGCCATCATCTAAGTGTTGAATGTCCCAACATGGTTAGACGGGTCAGTAGTTATGTCATATGTTGGCATATTTGGCATTCTGAATCCAACGGGATAGGGAGCTGCCGTGATGTGAGGAGGAAAAGTGTAGCGTCTCAAATTTGCTACTAAGGCTTAGTGCCTTGATTAGTGTGACGGGAGGGCAATAATTGATTTAATTATGTTATTACATGGATTAAATGATTATGTGATTAGAAATGCATGTTTAGGTGAATTAAATATGCATGTGGGCCCATTTTGGTCAATAGGGGCATTTTTGTAATTTTAGCCTATTGAGGGCATAAATGTAAATTATATGTTTGTTGTTCTAGAGACCACAAGATTATGGAGACTTATTTGTGATGTGCGATCAGAGACAGTTCTAGGGAAGTAGTCACAACAGGGTCGAATACCCAACTCGGGGTGAGCCTAGGGGTATTTTGGGACTATAGTACGTGTTTGAGATTACAGGGTAAGGAGTAGTAACTTAGAGATTATTTGGGTATGTCGGGATTAAATGGGGATTTATAGGAACACTCGATAAATTAGCGGGATGTGACAAACGACAGATCTACCCTTGGTGGTATTAAAGGACTAGGATTGATCTTAGGGGTAATTGGGTCGGTTTAAGGCTAAAGGATAAACCTGGTTGGACTTATCTTATCAGAACCTCTAGAAAAAGAACAAAACACTCTCAGCTAACTTCTTTCTCTCTCCCACGTTCATCATCTCTCTCTATCTCTCTCTCTCTCTCTCTCTCTCTCTCTCTCTCTCGGTGTTTGGAGGAGTTTTGGGAACTTTGAAGAAATTTGCTCAGAAGTTGAGAAATTGAGGCTGGGGACTTGGGGAAATCAAGCTAGGAGGAAGCTTGAGGCATTTCAAGTCACAATTCGTAGCTGGGGTAAGCTCTAACCTTGATTTAATTAACTTATGGGGCTGTTTTCTTACTATTTTGGAAGTTTTGAACTTAAGAGATTTAAGTAGGTTGTGATGAAGTTTTGGTTAAGTTTTTAGGTTTTTGTACAACTCTAGGTGTAGTGGTAGTATTGTGGGACTCAATTCTAACGTTAGAAAATGTTTGGATCGAGTTGCCGAAGGTTTATAATTCTAAAAATGTTTGAAATTTTGGGTTCGCGGAGTCGCGTCGCGGCGCTGTTCTTGAGCATCACGGCCCGCATGAACCCAGGAGGCTTGGGAGCCTCTGAATTTTCCCAGGCACCACGGCGCAGGCTGAGGAGCGCCGCGGCCCGTGTTCCCTTGATGAGAGCCCAAGGCTCTCTAAATGGTGGCGCACCGCAGCCTTAATGGGCTGGGTCACGGCTCAAATAGGGAATTATGGCCAGTGTGGGCTTGGGAACCCAAATTTAAGGACTCGGGAAGGATTCTACTACCCGGTTTAGTAGAATTTGAGGTCCCAAAGGTTTGAATATTAATATGAAGTTCTTAATTGATTAGGGATTGATGGATGTCTATTTATTAACGCATTGTGACTAGGTTTTACGTCAAGGCTCGAGTTTAGGGGATCGTGCTCGGGATCCCATTAATCAATCAGCTTGGGACACAGGTAAGAAAACTGCTTGTACACGTAGAGCAGGGCATGGCCCTATTATTTGTATTTAATGTGTGTGTGAATACCTGTAAATGTTATGCTATGTTGTGCATGATTATAAATGAACGACGAAGGCCGAGAACGACGAAGGTCGAGAACGGCAAAGGCCAAAATCGCCATTAAGCATGCTGAATGCAGGTCACTAGGGCGAGACCCTCTAAGGGTGTTGTACTCACCCGCTTAATGAAACTGTGAACCCAATGCCTGGTAAAGCACCTGGGTCGGCATAGGCCGCTATATGTTTAATCAATTATTTGTTTAAGTTGTTTATTACTGCAATGAAATATGATATGGTTTATGTTGAGTTTTCGTGCTGGGTCTTGGCTCACGGGTGCTCTATGGTGCAGGTAAGGGCAAGGAAAAGTTTGACCAACCATGAGTTGGAGAGCATGGAGCAACGTGTACATGTTCGACCTACCTGGTTGCCATATCTGGGGTTTTTTGTGGAATTTACTGTAAATGGTTGATTTTGTCGCGTAGGTCGAATGTATTGAAACTTTTGAATTGTAAAACATTTTTAAAACAATATTTTGGGATCCCAATGTATAACTTTTATGACTTTAATGAGTGTCCAAATCTTTTATAATTAACGTTTATCAAATGAGTCTTTATTTTGATTTAATCAAAAAATTTAACCTAAAACCTCGATTAGCGAGTTAATGGCACATTTATGAATCACATGGTAACGGCTCTAAGGTAGTATGGCATTACAAAAAGGCTTGATCTCATCATCAGAGTCGTAGTTGTCCATGTTTTCCTAGATAAAAGTCTCTTCATTTGCTCTTCCATTAGAGCTAATCGTTCAAGGGTTGGATCCTTTGTCTCTAGGTTATTTCAGAACTGGTTATTAGCTCCCATCCTATCTTGTGTGTTATGTGGGTTATTGTCCCTCCGAGCCTGAGCCCATATGGGTAGGACGTTCCCATTGTCGCGCACAGTAGATGGATCTCCCATTGTTTTAGTATAGCTTAGATCGTTGTATTGGGCTGGTTGTCCACTTTGCGAGTTTGAATGATCACGCAGATCAAACTAAGGATTGGAATGCAAGCTTTGGGCCGAGCTCAATATCTATCCAAGCATATCATGGTATTTTTGTAATTTGGCATATGAGAGCAATTTAGTAATTTGGGGAGTATTTTTTTAATTTTGAGTATGAATGAATTCTTTTGTTAATAAGTATGATAATTTTTATTATGTGACAATTTTATGAAATTATGTTTATGAAATATGAAATTATATACCGATGAAAGTTTGGTTATTAAGCGGCAACTCATGGTTTCTTTCAAGTGTAGGAGCATTAAAGTCAAAATATGTTAAGTAGGGATTTAATTGTGAAGTCTAATTATTTGAGGAAATAATTAGCAATTCTAGAAAATGGAAGGTAAATTACTCTTAAGGGCATAAGGGTTGGCATAACCTAAGGATTCACTAAGGGCAAGGTGGTAATTAGGAGTATTAGGGTTACTATATATGGAATATGATAGGAGAGGCTAGGGTTTCATTTGCATTGAATCATAGAAGGAGATGGAGGCACATGTGAAGAAGAAAAGAAGGAAGGAGAGGAAATGGAGGCTCGTGATCTTCATCCTAAGAGCGTTTGAGACATTTAGAAGAGATGATTTTCTTGGTGCAGGGTTGTGCTACAGCATTGGGTAAGTTTTCTTTTAGAACTTGAGGTTTTTAAGAATGTTCTTGAAGCTTGAAATATGTTAATGGTATAATAGGTTATCAAGCATGATAGGTTAAGGTTATTGGATATATATATATATATATGCATGTAAGGATATGTATTAATGTTGTATAATGGTTAGAAACATGCTAGGGTCGAATTTATGAAGTTATGAGAGTTGATTATGGAATATGAAAGATGGCTTGGGGAAGAAGATGAAGTTAGGATTCTTGAACCCTAACCATGCATGAACATGAAATGATTGAATGTAGAGGTTTTAATGTTATGAATAAATGTTAAATCATGTTAGGAATGTTGTAGGATGCATCTAAGGTCGATTTTATGTCTATATTTGTAGTTGGGATGTTTTGGAGTCGATTATACATGGAAAACTTGAACAAAATCACAATCTAGAATCTGGGAATGGCGTCGGGTGCGATCGCGCTGGTTGTCCAAAAACAGAATTTTGTTCCATTTCGTTTGTTTCATTCAAGCCATTAAGGCTTTGATGTTGGTTTCTGCTTGGGGCCTTTAGAAGTATTTTAAGAATGCTATGGAGGTATTTGGGTCAATGAAAGAGTTAGAATTTATTATGTTACATTGGATTGAGTTATGTATCTCTAAATGTATGGTTGTGTGATTTTGGCTTAGGAGCTCAATAAGGTTACTTGAAGGAACATGATCGTGGTTGCTACTGGACATCGAGGTAAGAAGAGTGCTCACTGTAACACAGGTTGTGCAGTTGAAGGCACAAATGTTATGCATGTGTGATCTAATATGTTTATGTATGTTATGGTTATGGTTATGGTTATGGTTATGGTTATGGTTATGGTTATGGTTATGGTTATGGTTATGGTTATGGTTATGGTTATGGTTATGGTTATGGTTATAATTTTTCCATGTATATTATGACTTTATGAGAAATTGCATGCTTATGTACGTTGTTGCATGATTATGTTAACTTGGGTATGTAAATTTAATTACGTGAATTTCCTATAACTTGTGTTTATATTATGACATTGTTTGATGCTTGGTAAGTGTTGGGCATGGTAGTTATCGTAACATGTAGGTGTCTGAGGTCATGTAGATTTAGGGTGGGACGCCACTCACTACTATAAATTGTCAACACTTTTTGTTTAATGATGTATGTATATGTGGTATGCTTACATTATTTCGTGCTTGGTTGCACATCTAACTAGTTCAGCACTGGTTTATGGCGTTAATGGTTTCAGTATTCTATGTTATGTTTATGTTATTATTTTGTTTATGCTTTGACTATGATTATGTTATAAGTATGCTTATATTATGGATATGTTATATATTATGAATGATTAGTGTTTTGGTTATACATTGTTTATGATTGGGCTTTGGTGTGTGACCTACATAGCTCTTCTTGCTGAACATTAGCTCACATGTACTCTATGTTGCAGGTGCCATAATTTAATTTTGTTTCATGGCGAGGGGTGAAGTCCAATCCAAAAACATATGTATATCATGAAAGCCGTTCAAACTTGTTACGATCAATGGGACGTAAACGCCAAAATTTTATTTAACATTTTATTCATGTTGTTTTAAAGATGTTTTATTATGAGTTGAGACTGAAAACAGTTTTGTTTGTTGACTAACATTTAAGTCAATTTATTATTTCAAATTACGGATATCTAAATACTGCATGTTTTTAATAAGAATGTTTTAATGAGGTTTTATGCATTATTTGGCTTATCATTTGGTTTTTTATCTTTAAAATTATTTGAAATGACTAGTACCATTTTATAGTCTCAGGGTTAGGATTTCGGGGCGTTACAGAACCGACCTAAATTGTTGAAGCCTAATCCCCCTTGCTCTTTTCTTTTGCAAAGGGTACTCCATTTACACCAATGAATTTTCTTCTTCTTTCCGTTGAACCAACCGAAAGTTTGCTACAATGCTATGAAAGTCATTGATGAGGCTTTTGGGGAACTTGAAGCAACTCATCACATACGTTGGCATGGCGGACCTACATAAAGACTAGGGTGGGTGGCCGCCCAGGTGAAAAATAATATATAAAATACTTATATATATATATATGTATGTATTTTAATTATTTAGTATATATATTTTTAATTCAAGCTAACATTTAACAATTAAGACTTTGGCATAATAGTGAAGCTCATTTATATAAATCTTAATGACAAATGTTCGAATCTCAACAAGGGCATTTTCTTTTTATTTATATGCATTTTATTTTATTTTTTAAAAATACATACAAGACTCCTACAAGATTTGAACCATTGCAAATAAAATATTTTTGAATTAACACAGAGTTAAAAATTAATTTTTGAATTAGCACAGTGTTATACCCAGATTTCGAGCCATGGTAAATATGACCTCGAAAGTTGGATTCGCAACAAATGGTCTCGTAAGGATTGAAGTATGCTCCAGGATTGTATATCGAGCCTGCAAAGTACGATATATGACCTCGAATATATATGAGCTCGAAATGGTCTCGATCTCGAAAGGTAGCTCCGAGAACACACTCATCTTCGGGGACGACTTCGGATCGGGGGTCTCGAGCTAGATGTACGTACGATCTCGAAAGACACGTGATCTCGGGAGATGCCATTAGCTCGAACAATGACGTGAGACCTGGGATGCTAAAGCCTTAGAGATACGCGATAATCACCTTGAATATCTACAAGTATTATAAATATGAGATGTAATCCTCATTTACTAATGTAAATCCCCAAGAATCGTGGGATATTATTTGGTCAGTTATGCGTTTCCTGGTCTTCAGGGACGTTTCCTTTTATATCTGATTATAGGCATTTAAAGCCATTTATTTTATTCACAAAAGAGTAACTACCCAAAATATGTGGGATAGTATTCTGCATCCTTCTCTATAAATAGAGAAGCCATGCACCATTGTAAAGGACCGAAATTCTGATCCTTGAGAGAAAACTCTGAAGAATTCATGCTAAGGAATTTTCAGAGATAATCTTAAGATTAATAACAGAGACTCATGGACTAGGCAGATTTAACTGCTGAACCACGTAAAAATCGCGTGTTTGATTTTTTTTATTTCGTTTAGCCATTGTCATTCATTGTTTACGTGCTCTTCTTTTACTGTTTGACGAGAAACGGCGTCAACTGTTTGGTGCTTTCATTGAGAGCCTTAAGCATTCATCCCTGAGAGATTCATGGCTACAAACAATCAGAACACCCCTGATGAAAGCTACCCAAGGCGTCCTGGAAAACAACCAATGGAAAACCCGGATGCTGAGGAGAGAAGTGGGTCCTCCGATTCCCGGGGACCACCGCCTCCACCGAGGGATGAGGATATGTACTACAATCCTGAGCGTTACGTTCCTATTGTAGAACTGGAAAACCGGAAATTGAAACAGCTGTTGGCAGAAGCCAACAAACGGAATGAGGAGTTGACTAGGATGGCCGCAGAGGCGCAGGTGGCTCAGCCCCCGCCTCCGCGCGAAAGCCAAGTCCCTCCTCCAAGGGACGTGCATGTTCCTCCCCGGAGGCCCCGTGGACGTCCACGAAAAGATGTTGCCACAAGGAGGCTGACTCAACCTCTGGCACCAGCCGAGCCATCTGCTCCTCCTAGGCCCCAGAGGAGTACCCGAGCTCGGGTCCCGCCTAATCCACCTGTGGAAGTGCCTGTAGGAACTAAAAATAACCGAGCTCCTACCGAGGCTCGGACTCAGGTTCCTGGTAGTGCACCGAACGCGACTGACCCATCTCAGGAAAATTATGGACCCTCTAGGCAGAGGCAAGGGCGACAGCCACTGTCGCCTATACGGTTCCCTCCGTCTCCCATAAGATATCCTTCACCTCCCCGCAGAAACGCTCAACCTGTTCGAGATCAGGATCAAGGGCATACGGGGGATAGACAAGGCCACAGGGAGACTTTCCAGGAGCGGAGAGGCGCACAATCTGAGAGAAGTCAGACGTCCCGGTCTCGCACTGCGGAGACAAGGCGACATGGGAAGAACCCATCGCGAAACGACCGATCAATGAGTTTCACCAGTGACGAGTCCGGAGAGACCAGGTCCGTCAGTAAACGCGACCGAGGTCATAAAAATACTGGAAGCCGCAAGATTCGTCCTGACCTGCGGAATCATCTGAATCAGAGCAGGGGGAAGGGAGATCAGACAAATCCGGACCTAAGGAATCACCTGAATGGGCGTAGAGATCCTTCACGGAGACGCAAGCCTGGAATCATGATCAATGACTGTCAATTCCAGACACCACCTAAGGACCCAGTCCAAGAAAGGATCGATCAGCTCGAAAAAGCCTTTAGGCTTTTAAAGAATGAACGAGGGAATGGTCGATATGAGGACTCAGACGAGGAGCTAGAGCCGTTTGCTCCACATATTTCTAACACTCAATTTCCTCAAGGGTTCCGGATTCCTCACGTCCCAGGGTTTGAAGGAAAAACCGACCCATGCAGTCACCTGAGTACATTCAACACTATTATGAGAGCTAGTAACGTGGGTTACGAGCTCAGGTGCATGTTGTTTCCAACATCATTGGCCGGACCTGCCAAGAGTTGGTTCGAAAAGTACAAGAGACACTCGATAACTTCATGGGATCAGTTTTCTAGAGACTTCAAGAAGCAGTTCCGAGCTATGATGGGAGTCAGACCAGAGGCATCCACTTTGACTAACGTCCGACAACAGCCGGGCGAAACACTGAAAAGCTATCTGACAAGATTTAATCTAGAGGTCGCCCGAGCTCGAGATGTGGATGACAGTGGGCACCTGATGGCTATCCGAGCTGGTGTTTTACCCGGAAGTGCCCTTTGGGATGACATGCAAGGGAAACCGGTGAGGTCAATAACCGAATTTAACAGACGGGCGCAGAGATTTGTCAATGTAGAGGAGGCGAGGTCAACACTGAAGGCGACCTCGCAGACCGAAACTACAACAATAAACATTAACTCCGCCTCAACCTCGGCTGACCCAGCAGCTCCACAGCCTGCCTCGGAGAATCCCTCCAAGAGGAAAAAGAGCGAGGGAAATAACCCCGAGGCTGAAGGAGGAAAGAAAAAGAAAGGAGAAAGGTATTTCTCTGTATATAAAGTACACACCGAACTCAACGAGTCTCGGGAAAACATATACCTGGCTAATGAAAACCAGGTCCCCTTCAGGCGTCCGGACCCAATGAGAAATCAAAAGTCCAAAAGGGATTCCAGTAAGTATTGCCGGTTCCATAGAGACACCGGACACACCACTGATGAATGTCGACAGCTGAAGGACGAGATCGAAGGGTTGATCTCGAGAGGTTATTTCTGGCAGTACGTCAAAAACCAGAGTACTGGATAGACTACTGCGAGCCAGAGAGTAGCCGCGCCTTCGACGGCACAAAATAATAACTCCCGATCTCGGGAAGAAGACAGGCCCCCGCCGATTGATGGAGAGGACGTAATAACCATCTCGGGAGGGCCTCATCTCGCGGGAGGGGGCATAAATGCTCAAAAGCGATACGTTAACGAGTTGAAGACAGGGGACGGGTCTCCTTATGAACTCGAACCTAGGGCACCAAAAAGCCAAAGGGTTGAAACGCAACCGATAACCTTCACTGAGGAGGACGCATCTCATGTTCAGTTACCTCATCATGATCCATTGGTTATTACTCTTCAGCTTGCCAACAAAAGAGTCCGCCGAGTTCTCATAGATAATGGGAGCTCGATCAACATTCTTTATAAGGCGACCCTCGAGAAAATGGGACTCTCCCTTCGCGACCTGAAGGCGTGTGCAACTACTTTGTACGGCTTTTCAGGAGAAGGAACTGCCTGCATGGGATCCATTGAACTCCCTGTGACCTGGGGAGACTATCCAGTCTCGGTGACCAAGATAATGGAGTTCGTGGTGGTAGATTTACCATCTGCCTACAATGTGCTGCTCGGGAGACCCGCCCTGGTCGGGCTGGGGGCAGTGTCATCCGTGAGGCACCTGGCCCTTAAGTTCCCAACCCCAAGCGGGGTCGGGACATTAAAAGGAGATCAATTGGCAGGAAGGGAGTGTTATAACATTTCTTTGAGGGGAAAGAAACAAACGAGCGCTCAGGCACTCGTTATCATACAAAATAAAGATGGAACGGTTTTAGAAATTGACGAGGAAATCGATGCAAGGATTAAGGAGAAAGTTGACCTCGAACCATTAGAAGAGCTCGAAGAAGTTCAGCTCGATGAAGCTGATCCCTCGAAGAAGGTGAAGGTCGAAAAACACCTCCAAGACGAAGCAAAATAGCAATTAATTTGCTTTCTGAAGAAAAACCAGGATGTCTTCGCATGGTCACACTCAGACATGGTGGGGATAAGCCCGAATGTTGCGAGCCACGCATTAAACATAGACAAAATCTTTCCCCCGAAGCAACAAAAGCGAAGGCAGCTGGACGAGGACAGAAAGAAAGCATTAAAGGAGGAAGTTGACAAATTAAAAGCAAACCATTTCATTAGGGATGCTTTTTACCCTAACTGGGTAGCCAATCCAGTGTTGGTCCCAAAGCCCAATGGGACGTGGAGAACCTGTATTGACTACTCGGATCTCAACAAGGCTTGCCCAAAAGACTATTTTCCGCTGCCAAGAATTGATCAGCTAGTGGATGCCACGGCGGGGCATGGCTTGATGTCATTCATGGATGCATATTCTGGATATAACCAGATTCCCATGCATGCCCCCGACCAAGAACATACGAGCTTCATTACAGATAAAGGGCTATACTGTTATAATGTTATGCCGTTTGGGCTCAAGAACGCTGGAGCTACATATCAGCGGCTCGTTAACATGATGTTTTCAGAACAAATAGGGAACAACATGGAAGTTTATGTTGATGACATTCTTGTAAAGTCTCAACTTAACAAGAACCATGTTGATGACCTCGAAGAGTGCTTTGGCGTGCTAAGAAAATACAACATGAAGCTAAATCCTCAGAAGTGCACTTTTGGGGTATCTTCGGGAAAATTTCTGGGTTTCATTGTCAAATCTCGTGGAATCGAGGCTAATCCCGACAAAATAAAGGCCCTGATTGATATGCCTTCACCTCGGAAGCATAAAGATGTCCAAAGCTTGACCGGCAAGATGGCCGCCCTGGGCAGATTCATCTCGAAGTCAACGGATCGTGGCCTTCCATTCTTCAACTTATTAAAAGGAAGTAAGAAATTTGAATGGACAGAAGAGTGTGAGCTAGCCTTTCAGGAGCTCAAAAGACACCTCACTGAACCACCCATCCTGTCAAAACCCGAAACGAGAGAAGTATTGTACCTATACCTCTCAACCACCGAACACGCGATAAGCGCGGTGCTCATTCGAGAGGAAGAGAGGGTGCAGAAACCCGTCTATTACATCAGTAAGAGATTACTGGGGGCAGAGTCAAGATATCCATTGATGGAGAAACTCGCCCTCAGTTTAATCCACTCATCTCGCAAGCTCCGCCCCTACTTTCAGGCACATCCCATCCATGTACTGACAGATCAACCACTTAGGCAAGTCCTATCTAAACCAGAGGCGTCAGGTCGACTCCTTAAATGGGCTGTTGAGCTCGGACAGTTCGAGATCACTTACCATCCAAGAACGACCATTAAGGCACAAGCCTTGGCAGACTTCATAGTGGAGTGCACTGGTATAGCCGACGACGAGGTAATAACCACGGCCCACGAGCTGTGGAAACTTTACGTCGACGGCTCGTCGAATGAAAATGGAGCGGGGGCAGGAGTTATTCTGATCACTCCTGTAGGGAGCAAATTTCACTCTCCTTTAAGATTTGTCTTTAAAGCATCTAATAATGAAGCTGAGTACGAGGCTCTACTCGCAGGACTGCGAATAGCAAAAGAGCTCAAGGCCAAAGCTATACATTCTACAGCGATTCCCAACTCGTGGTTAATCAAATCTTGGGAGAGTACCAGGCTCGTGGCACAAGAATGGCAGCTTATCTGGAGAAGGAAAAATCCGCATTGGAGTATTTCGAGTTTTACGCAATAGAACAGGTTCCCCGAGAACAAAACTCAAATGCAGATGCCTTAGCTCGACTCGCCACTTCCGCCGAAAATGAAGAACTGAATGTTGTACCCGTAGAACACCTATCAGCACCCAGCATTACTGAGCCAGACGAGGAAGATGTATGTATGATTGAAACATAACCGACCTGGATGAGTCCAATAGTTGATTATCTCGAAAATGGAATTCTTCCAAAAGATCGGAACCAGGCTCAAAAATTGATGTATCAACTTCCTCGTTACACCATTTTGGACGGAAAGCTATACAGAAGAGGATATTCCATGCCGTTGCTTAGGTGTGTAACCCCTCCCGAAGCAAAGAAGATCATTGAAGAAATTCATGAAGGGTTCTGCGGAGACCACGCCGGGGGGCATAGCCTGTCCAAGAAGATCATACGCCAAGGATATTTCTGGCCAACCATTAGAACAGACTCTTTTGAGTATGTGAAGAAATGTGACAAATGCCAGAGATTCACCACGATACCCTGAGCTCCACCATCCAAACTGACCATGTTGACATCCCCGTGGCCTTTCGCAGTATGGGGCATCGACCTCATAGGCTCTCTCCCAACTGGAAAAGGCGGAGTGAAATATGCGGTAGTCGCCGTTGATTACTTCACCAAATGGACGGAGGCTGAACCATTGGCAACTATAACTTCGAAAAAGATCCTTGATTTCGTGGTAAAGAACATCGTATGCCGATACGGAGTACCGAGAAAGATTGTATCCGATAACAGAACCCAGTTCGATTGTGACTTATTCACCAACTTTTGCGACAAGAACGACATAATAAAGAGCTTTTCATCAGTGGCTCACCCTCAAGCGAATGGTCAGGTCGAAGCCGTTAACAAAACTCTCAAGAGTTCTCTAAAGAAAAAGTTGGAAGAGGCAAAGGGACGATGGCCCGAAGAATTGCCTCAAGTCCTTTGGGGATATAGGACTACAGCTCGGACATCAACCGGGCCTACCCCGTTCTCTCTAGCGTACGGCTGCGAGGCAATGTTGCCCATCGAGGTCGAAATCCCGACGATCTGAACTCAAATTTACGATCAGGATTCAAATCATACTCAGCTCGAAGAAACCCTAGACTTGATCGAAGAAAAAAGAGAAGAGGCTCAGCTGAGAAATGCTGCTTACCAGCATCGAACCACAAGATATTTCAATAAGAGGGTTCGAGATCGAAAGTTCGGAGTGGGAGACCTGATTTTGAGACGCGTATTCTTAGCCACCCGAGATCCAGCAGCTGGAGTGCTCGGGCCGAACTCGCAAGGACCATACCAGATAGAGTCAGTCATCCGACCTGGCGTATACAAACTTGCGAGATTAGATGGGAGCCTGATACCGCGAGCATGGAATGGCGAGCACCTTAGACCTTACTATCAATAGTGTAGGAAGTGTTGCCTGTAACCATGAATTTGTTTGTTTGTTTGTTTGTTTTTGAATTTCATCAAATAAAAGGTCTATTTTGTTCCATATGTAATTTCTTTTTATTTTTGCAATCTCTCTTAATTTAATAACCTATGGTCACACTCATAGGATATTAAGGGGGCATCATTGGTATATATACCGTCAGATTAAAAAATAAAAAATACATATTTATATGAAGTATTTGGAGATAACCAAGTACGCGAGCCTAGATAACTGAGTTATCAAAAACATGAAGTATTTGGAGATAACCAAGTACGCGAGCCTAGATAACTGAGTTATCAAAAACATGAAGTATTTGGATATAACCAAATACGCGAGCTTAGATAGTTTGGACAAAACCGAACTACCAAAATCCTAAAACGTTTGGAGTTAACCAGATGTGCAAACTTAACAGGTCTGGAACAAACCAGCCAAAAAATTGATCGATGATAAGTAGGAGCCTAAACCTTTCACGAGACAAGTCAAGATCGAGGCTGGAATATCTGAGAGAAAAATAGTTTCAAACTCTTAACCTCGGAACAAAAACTGAGGATGAGGAAAAGTGACTAAACAAAAAAAGATATAACCAGATCATTCACATTACATACCATATAAGTACTTTTGAGTTCATGGTTAAAGTAATATCTGACCTTGATAAGTAACGAGGTCGGAAGCGGATAATTCGAATAAACTATGCATGAATGCATCGAATTTCGAGCCCAAATCCAAACTATGTTTGTATGAATAAATAAACATAACCGGTTCATCAATTTAAAAATATGCAAAATATTTCGAGCCAAGAAATGTAAAGCATATAAAAGAATGGTAAAAGAAATTGTATCAGCCCCGTGGGCATATATTAAAATAGTTACAGAAATAAGAGGACGCAGCCCCGATAACTGATCTCCCCGAGGTCAGATTCAAGGAAAAGGAGTCTCCTTGGCCTTCTCAGCATCAGTGGCACCGGACCCCTCAAGACGAATAGCATGACTATCCTCCTGAGCTTCCTCCGAAACGGTGCCCGGAGCAGCCTTTTCCTTCTCGAGCTGCTCAACCTTCTCCTTCTCAAGCCGTTCAGCCTCTTCCGTCTCGAGCCGGGCATTCCATCGTTCAAGAAGCGGCGCCTCGTGGGGACCTAAGAAGCTGGTGTCCAGCTCTTCATTATAAGCCCACATCCGGTACATGGCTGAGTCGACCGCCTTTTCCTTCTTTTCTTTGTACTCAGCAAGAAGGCGAGTTTTGGCATCCTCTATGATGTCGAAGGTGGCGGCCTTGTCCTCTTCGAGCTTCTTATTGGTTTCCCGAAGCTGGGTGTTATCTTTCTTTTGCTCCTTGAGTTCAGCTCTCAGCTTTCCGAGCTCCTTGGCCATGTCCTCACGCTCCTTAACCACTACCTCGAGCTTAGCATTCGCCGCCTTCAGATCGTCGTTCGCTCTAAGGTGGAGGTCCTTCGCCTCTTGAGCATGAGTCCTACTCGAATGGATCTCGTTGTTCAGCTCGTAATTGAGCTGGGCAGTGAAGGCAAGAGCCTGAAAAAAGGAAGAAACCACCATTAGCCTCAGGACAGTATGAATGTAAGCAAAAGGAATATAGAAGGATACTTACCGCGGCAGTGTGCTCGATACTCTTCTCGTAAAGGACAGTGCGGTCTCGGGTGCCAGTTAGGCACTGCCACTGAGGAGCTTCGAAACTGCCATAGCTCTGGCCGATCCGGGACATAACATCCGAGATCAGCGTAGATCCGTGAGGTCCAGCAGCATTATCCACCACATATGAGTCCATATGGGTGGATAATGTTAGCTTCTGAACTCGAGAAGCAGAAGGCCTTCTGGAAAGCTGAGCTGAAGACGTTTCGCCCACCACAGGAGGTTGGGACTCAATGGCAGGGGCACTAGCCAGCGAGGTCGGTGCGACCGCGGAGACGACGGCCTGCGAGGATGGCATTGTCGTGGAGGCGCTAGCCTGGATAGTCGACGCATCAATGGAGCTCGAAACCGGCAGGGCAAGGGGAGGTGTCTTTTTGGACCTCTTGGAGCCTTTGCCCGGCTGACCGGTCTTCAGTGACCCCGCCCTAGGGCGTTTGCTCCTCTTGGCGCCTGCATTGTCGATAAGGGCGTCAAGGTCGGAGTCCATCTCGCCTGCACAAGTCACAACACAGTGAGTCAGTAAAAGAGAAATGTACATCAAGTAATTTCGGTACCAGACATATAGAGTGATGATGGAAGAAACCTAACTGGAACTTTCCCCCGAGCTTGAGCTGGGGGACCATGAAATTCCCCCGTCTTCAGAGGAGGCGGGGGGAGTGCCTTCCCTATAAGTAGGGGATAACCTCGAGAGGTCCCTATAATCATTGGTCCCGTACTGCACCGCTATCCCATTCCACACCTCGTCCGTGGTGTACATGGTATCATATTTCCCGAGCCCACTATCGAACCTATGGACACAGTCGTCTACCCAACTCCATATGTAGAAATGGTATCTATTCTGTGGGCACGAGACTAACCTATTGGGCCTGTGTTTTAGTAGTGTGGGGGACCACATCCTCGAGGTAGGGAGGACTTTACCTTCATCTGAGTCCGAGCTCGAGGCTTCATCATTGGCCTCATTCCCGGACCGCGGACTCCTCAGACGAACTGGGAGTGATGGCCTCCTCTCTCTCCTCGGAGGAAGGGCGCCTGTAGGCAGTGGCACCTCCTCCCAGCGTTCATATTTTTGCTGGACCAGTCAGAGGTTGACTGGCCCTCTCCCAACAACCCGCAAGCTCAGAGCTTGTCCTCGTGTAATAGATACGAGAGAGACCTCCTGCCATAAGGAAGTTGGAGCAAGGCCTCTCTGTGCCTCGTCATTGCTTCATTGGGGGTGGGACGCTTAAAATTAGCTGAAAAGCGAAACACATTTCATCTAAATATGGATTTAAGAACTAAAGTCTCGAGCTCAGGAATAAAAGTAACAAGAATACTTACGAATCCGCCTGAACGAGTAATGTCGAGACGGGGACAGACCGTCTGTCCAGAAGAAGGCCTTCTTAAAATCAGGCGGGTGATTGGGGAGATCCTAAAAAACCTTCGTCTCTTTGGGATAGCTCGAGAGATAATAAAAACCATCCCCTCCCCGAGCTCGGGAGGGGTTACTTTTCAAACAAAAGAGATATAAAATCTCTTGGGGTGAAGGTCCTTCCCACCTCAGCTCGTGGTACAAGGACCTCAGGGCAGACAGCACCCTGTACGAATTAGTGTTGAGTTGGAACGGTGCCAACCCAACGAAATCAGTAAAGTCTTTGAAAAAAGACTTCAAGGGCAGCAGTGCTCCCGCCCTCATATGTTCTTGGCTCCATGCCGCATATTTTACTGTGGCATCGTGGCCGCCAGGGGAGAAACAGCTCCGTTCTTGACCAGTCGGAGCCCGACACTTCAAGGTGCCTGGCAAATGGAGGCCATGGAAGGTCAGGATTTCAGATATTTGGCTGGTTGTGGTAACCGTGCTCCAGTAAAGCTCGGCCTCGAACATCTCCTTCCTCGGCTGCGAGGATGAAGTTTCCCCCATTAATGAAAACTGGAGTTCCCCTGGATGATACGCAACAGTGACCTTTAGCGCAGGGTCGAGGGGAATGGGCCTAGGTCCTGAATTGGGCTCCGGATAGAGGGCCTCCCGAAGAACTCTTCTCTTCTTTTCAATGACCTCGTCTATCTAGCGGCGATAGTGAGCTCGAATGTCTTCTTTCTCGCGTGCAAGCTCGTATTCTCTTATCCGACGTTGGTTCTGGGCGAAGGGCGATTCCGAGCTCGGAGATTTCGACTCATAAGGGACTGCCAGCAATGACCCCCACCGTCTTTCCAGATTCTGTGACATCTAGCGAGAAAGAAAAAATGGTGAGGGCCATGCATGCAAGAGTCACGAGCTCGATGGAATGAGCTCGGAGATTTAGGAACGAGACTAAATACTAAGACCCTTATTGAAGAGTCAGGGGCATGTATTCCACGAAAAAGAAAAGGAGTGTGGATAATTTTTTGAAAATCCCGAAATTCAAGGGAAAGAAGAGTGGCGGTTAGCCAGGAAAAGCGTTTTTGGATTTCGTGCATTTGTCACAGCCCATGTTTTTATCCGAAAGCTTAATGTACAAGAAACGCTGCCTAAGAATTTCAAAACCCAGAAAATGGGAACCACATTCAAACGTCAAAACTGGGTATAAACCAGAGATGAACATTCAGAGTGAAAATCTAGAAAGCATAAAAACCTATCGGTTCAAAACCTCCTATCGTATCATGCTAAGAACGTAAACTAGCACACACAGCAAGAACATTTCAAATGGAAAACAAAAACGGCATACTTACACAGTAATGACGATTGCAGAGAGATCGTCGATTGGAGAAGAGGTTGCAAGAAAGAACTCACTGATTCGAACAGACCAGGATTCCTTTGTTTCTTTGGTCGAGAAAACATGCACGGAACAGGAACTTTGCAAAGAGGTCTCTGGGCTTGTTTTTCTTCTTTTCTTGCTTATGGCGAATGAGGATGAAAGTGAAGAAGATGAAGAATGGGGTCTTGTATATATAGGTGGGGAAAAGGAATTAATCAGGAGCGTCGAGTGAAATCCTCACTAGATCGAACGGATGGGGATCAATGACAAGAAGGCGCCGAAAAGTTGTCAGACGGACGATCGTGGGCGTGTTTCCAAGGTACTCAAGTACCTAAAATGAGCAATACCCAGCTGACGCGTGTCCATTTTCAAAGGTACGACGGTACAGTTCTCAAGGAAAGCAGTTCAAAAGTTTCCTTCTCTTAGGATTCGAACAAATACTTTTGAGGGGGCAAGATGTTATACCCAGATTTCGAGCCATGGTAAATATGACCTCGAAAGTTGGATTCGCAACAAATGGTCTCGTAAGGATTGAAGTATGCTCCAGGATTGTATATCGAGCCTGCAAAGTACGATATATGACCTCGAATATATATGAGCTCGAAATGGTCTCGATCTCGAAAGGTAGCTCTGAGAACACACTCATCTTCGGGGACGACTTCGGATCGGGGGTCTCGAGCTAGATGTACGTACGATCTCGAAAGACACGTGATCTCGGGAGATGCCATTAGCTCGAACAATGACGTGAGACCTGGGATGCTAAAGCCTTAGAGATACGCGATAATCACCTTGAATATCTACAAGTATTATAAATATGAGATGTAATCCTCATTTACTAATGTAAATCCCCAAGAATCGTGGGATATTATTTGGTCAGTTATGCGTTTCCTGGTCTTCAGGAACGTTTCTTTTTATATCTGATTATAGGCATTTAAAGCCATTTATTTTATTCACAAAAGAGTAACTACCCAAAATATGTGGGATAATATTCTGCATCTTTCTCTATAAATAGAGAAGCCATGCACCATTGTAAAGGACCGAAATTCTGATCCTTGAGAGAAAACTCTGAAGAATTCATGCTAAGGAATTTTCAGAGATAATCTTAAGATTAATAACAGAGACTCGTGGACTAGGCAGATTTAACTGCTGAACCACGTAAAAATCGCTTGTTTGATTTGTTTTATTTCGTTTAGCCATTGTCATTCATTGTTTACGTACTCTTCTTTTACTGTTTGACGAGAAACGGCGTCAACACACAGTAAAATAAGTTAAAAGTTGATTTGTTTTGTTAAGATATCATTGTATTGTGTATATTTTTTATTATATAGTATCGATTTAAATAATTTGATATTCAATATTTGAATTAGCACTATGAAAAGAGTTAAAAATTGATTTTTTTTTTGTTAATATTTCATTGTATTGTCTGTATATTTTATTATTTAGTATCGATTTAAATGCTTTGATATTCAATATTTATATATGTAGTAATTAAAGTTTTTCTCAATTTTTATTTTTTTGCATATTGTATTATTTAAAAAAAAATAGCCTGCACTGAAGTTGAATCCTGTGTCTGCCACAATACTTTGGCATAGCTTGGATTACTTCCTTGATTAAAATTTCTTTCCCCGCAGATGAGAAAAAGAGATCTCTCCAGCCCCTCAACTTGTTCCATATTCGGTCTTTAATGTACTTAATAATTTCTTTCTTCTTTCTTCTTTCTTCCCACAAACCATGGCATACCGAGATATTTATTAAAACAATTGGTGATATTAACTCCAAAAATATCAGCAATCGATTGATGTCTTTCCAAGTTAACGGAAGACCCGAAACAAACTTTTGATTTCTCGTAACTAATCCTTTGTCCTGTTGCATTACAGTAGTTGTCAAGGATTCTCTTGAGTCTATAACATTCAATCTGATGAGCCTGCAAAAACATAATGTTGTTATTGGCGAAAAAAAGATGAGACACTTGAAGGTCGTTTCTGCCAAATTTGAGCCCTTCGATGTCCCCATTGATCTCAGCTTTCTTGATTAGGCACGAAAGTGCCTCCGTATAGAAGATGAAAAGGAAAGGGGAGAGCGGATCTCCTTGTCTCAATTCACCCTCAGGTAAGATTCTTCATTTCACCTCTCCATTAATTAGGAAGGAATACGAGACAAATTTAATGCAATTCATGATTTTCCTCACCCAAGAATCAGCATACTCGACCTTTTCCATCATTGCTTCAATAAAACACTACTCAACCCTGTCATACGCCTTAGACATATCTAGCTTTATCGCCATCTTAGATCCATTGTTGAACTTGTTCTTCCTCATGCAGTGTAGGTCTTTGAAACCTATGATAGCGTTATCAAGAATTAGTCTACCACACACACAAGCGCTTTGAGATCCTGAAATAACTTTGTCAAGCCTGGGCTTACGGCGATCCGCAAGGCACTTTGAGACGATTTTGTAAACGACATTACAGAGAATGATTAGCCTATATTCTTCAATTCTTTTTGGCATCTCAGTTTTGGGAATCAAAACGATAGAGTATCATTCAATTGATCGATCAGTGTATTCTCATTAAGCACCATCAGACACGCGTTATTCACACTGTTCATTGTTACCTGGCAGAATTTCTGAAAAAATAATGCTAGGAGACCATCCTTCTCAGGTGCTTTGATTGTGTCCATGCTCATAACAGCCTCATAAACATCATCTTCCCAAAAATTAGCACATAAGAGGTCATTCATATCTTGATAAATCATGGGAGTAACAGCTGCTAAGGCCTCCTCTAATTGCTCTTCTGAAACTGTCTGATTGGAAAAGCTAAGTGAAAATACCAACAACAATATTCTCCACTAATTTTGGTTCAGTTTGAAAAATAGCAACGTTATCTTCCAGCCCTTTAACTTCATTCTTTTTATTTCTAAGGGAGAGGCCTTATGGTGAAAATATCTTGAATTCTTATCTCCGCATTTAATCCACACCGCCCGACTTCGTTGTTGCCAATATGTTTCATGTTTATCCATAAACATATTCAATCTCTTCTCTGTCTCTTTTAGCTTGTGCCAGTTTCCAGGGTTCATGTTGAGTGACGTATCATGGACCATTTGTTTTGCATCTTTTAGGCCTTAGTTCAGTTGTTTTCTTTTCTCTGAATTCCATTCACGAAGATTCTTCCCACAAAGAATAGTTTTTGCTTTTAACCCACTCAAATTGTTCCAATAAACTCCTTTATTCCAGCTATCCTCAATGATCACCTTACGCTCATCTTCTTTGCACCAAGATTCCTCAAAGTGAAATCTCGATATCTTCTTCTTTTCTTTTTCTTCACCCAGCTCCTTCATATCGAGATCAACAACCATAGCTTTATGATATGAGCACCGCCAATCTAAATAAAGAGTTGTTGCTCTTAGAAAACATTCTTCCCATTCCACATTAGTAGAGACTCTATCCAGTTTTTCCATGACAAAGACCTCCTTGTGAGCATTGTACCAACTGAAAATGTCATCATCTTAGGTAAGATCCAAGAGGGCACAATTGTCGATCATGCATTTGAATCTGTTCATAGCCTCAAGGAACTTTTGGTTTCCTCACGACTTTTCCTTCTCACCTAAGATCTCATTGAAATCTCCTCGGCATATCCAAGGCCCTTGCACAGATTTAGTGATTATAGTAATTAGCTCCCACGTATGAGTTCATAAATATTTAAGAAAAATAACGACAAGAATAAGTTTTCCAAACATATTAAAAAAAACATGTCAAAATTAAGTGGTTGGATTGACATAGATGTCGCAATCCATATCAGTATTTATGTTAACAATTTAAAATAATATACATCTGTTCTATATATAATAATAATAATAATAAATGTGTAGATAAGAAAAATTCTTGATTTTAATAGTATTTTTTTTTAATGTTAACTTTAACGAAATATTTTTATATTTAACCGTAGTTTGTAAACACTTAAACTTAAATAAAATAAAATAAATAATTAAAAAAATTAAAATAGGATATTTTTTAGATATTTTACAATGATAATTATTTAAAAATAATTAATAATTAAACAAATTAAAATAGGATATTTTTTAGATATTTTATCATGATAATTATTGTAAAATAATAAATAATCAAACAAACTAAAATATGATATTTTTGATATATTTTACAATGATAATTATTTTAAAATAATAAAATCATACGTTTTATAATTTAAATAAAATTTAATTAAAATTAAACTCACTTATTATAATAATCATATTAAACATATAATATGATCTAGTGTGATTTATCAAAAAATTATTTAAAAAAACTAACTAACAAGAAACTTAAATTTAAAATCCACGTATAATATTTAATATTACATTAAACATATATAATATATAATCTATTGTTATGACTTCCAAATTCAAAAAATAGAACAAACATAAACTTAAACAAAAATAAATAAATTATTTAATTAAAATAGGAAATTTATTTGAAATTTATATGACATTAATATAAATATAATAAAAATAATTAATAAATCTATAAATAAAACTAAGCAAACGTGCATATTGCACGTTACGTGTATCTAGTATATCTCTTCTATATAATAAGTGTGTAGATAACATAAATTCTTGGTTTTAACAGTTTTTTATTTTTTTAATGTTAACTCTAAGAGAATATTCTTATATTTAATAGTAGTTTGTAAACACTTAAACTTAAATAAAATAAAATAAATAATTAAAAAAATAAAATGGGATATTTTTTAGATATTTTACAATAATAAATAATTAAATAAATTAAAACATGATATTTTTGAGATATTTTACAATGATAATTATTTAAAAATAATAAAATCATACGTTTTATAACTTAAATAAAATTTAATTAAACTTAAAATTACTTATTAGAATAATATCATATTAAACATATAATATAATTTATTGTGAAATAGCAACAAATTGTTTTTTTTTAAAAAAAACTAGCAAGAAACTTAAATTTAAAATCCCACATATAATATTTAATATTACATTAAATATATAATATATATAAAGTATTTTTGTCACCTCCAAATTAAAAAACTAGAACAAATATAAACTTAAGCAAAAATAAATAAATTATTTAATTAAAATAGGATATTTATTTCAAAATTTATATGAAATTAATATAAATTTAATAAAAATAATTAATAAAATCTATAAATAAAACTAAGCAATCGTGCATTCCACATTACTTATATCTAGTAGGTACAAACAACGTGCATTATGCACGTTTGTTTAGTTTTATTTATAGAATTTATTAATTATTTTTATTAAATTTATATTAATATAATATAAATTTCAAATAAATATCCTATTTTAATTAAATAATTTATTTATTTTTATTAAGTTTATGTTTGTTCTAACTTTTGAATTTGGAGTGACAACAAGAGATTATATATTATATGTTTAATATAATATTAAATATTATACGTGGATTTTAAATTTAATAAGTTTTTTGCTAGTTTAAAAAAAACAATTTGTTGCTAATTCACAGTAGATTATATTATATGTTTAATTTGATATTATTCTAATAAGTGAGTTTAAGTTTAATTAAATTTTATTTAAGTTATAAAATGTATGATTTTATTATTTTTAAATAATTATCATTGTAAAATATCTCAAAAATATCATGTTTTAATTTGTTTAATTATTTATTATTTTTAAATAATTATCATTGTAAAATATCTCAAAAATATCTCATTTTAATTTTTTTAATTATTTATTTTATTTTATTTCAGTTTAAGGGTTTACAAACTACCGTTAAATATAATAATATTTTATTAAATGTAAGAATATTTCGTTAAAATTAACATTAAAAAAATAAAAAACAGTTAAAACCAAGAATTTTCGTTATCTACACACTTATTATATAGAAGATATATATATATATATATATATTCTATTGGTAAAAGAGAGCATAAACAACTCTTTGTCCATCATTTTTGCCACTTTTATCCTTATATTAATTTATATTCACTTTATCATATTTTCATAATTACTTATTTTATAAAAAAATTCAACATTATATATGGATATTTGGGTAATGTCACAGATTTTTGACATTGTATATGGATATTTGGGTAATTTCAACATTATATAAAAGAAAAAAATTCATCACTCATATACATAATAGCCATATAGTAATATTCTTTGTTCACAGTGAAAACTCGTCAACGATGTTAAGTCAGAAAACTCAAAGCTTAGTAAGAAAATAACTTAGAAAGAACGTAGAATAGACTTGAGGAAAAACAAGTGCAGAACAATAATGGGGTAAAAACCTGTATATTGCTTAATAGTCTGAGTATACAATAAATTTTCTACCCCTTAGTCTGAGGGGTGAACGTTTATTTATAACTAGGCTCTAATGTCCCCTGATACATGGTGGTCTCTGGGGAAAAAATAGTACAATGGTACACTACCAAGGTAGTGGCACAGGTCGTGGTGGAGCAGAGGGTTGTAGTGTCGATGTTGGTACATGGTCAAAGGTATGCAGATCATGCCACCACTTCTCGTACTAATTCGTACCACCACTACTTGTCGGATACAGATGTTTGTATCACACCTTTGCCTCATTCAAGGTCATACACCCCATACTTGTTCACGTGCCTCATACCTGATGGTCCTTCTCACATTTCCAAAATATATCTTTTCTCCAAGATTTCTCATGTTTTGCTAAGTGTGGGACACCTTTACTAGTTCTCCTCGTCTACTCGGGAGGCTTTAGACATTACAAATTTTTGAGGAACCGCAATGAGGATATGCCTCGCTGGTGGCACCTACTCGAGGGGGATAAGTAAGACCTCTTTAGCAAGGCACATATAGTACATGATGAGGAAATGAAGCCCTCGCTATGGGAGGCTCTCCTCTGTGCCCAACATTAGGCGAACAAGGCCCACACATGGTCTCGCCCACGGGCAAAATGTCCTCGGCACATGACCTCACGCATGGGCGGTGTCACTGCTTTTGGAGCAAGCCCAGCCTGGCCTCACTATGCGAGGACCTCCCTCGCTATGCGAGGATATCCTCCGTGCCCCGACATCAAGGCAACCAGGCCCCCTGCATGGTCTCGCGCACGGGCGAAGTGTCCTCGGCACATGGCCTCGCGCATGGGTCGCGTCACTGCATCCAAAACAATCCCAGTTTGGCCTCGCTATGCGTGGCTCTCCTCCGTCCCCCGGCATCAGGGCAACAAGGTCCTCGCTATGCGAGGCTTTCACTATGTGTGTTCTTCTTTAGGATCTTGCATAAGAAATCTTCTTATACTCATATCTAACTTTGTGGTTCAGCGTGAAGTGTTTTAAGGGATGATTTTCCATATTCATAGTGATTATCTAGGAGCTTTGGACATGGGTTGCGGTCTTTACTTGGTGTGTAATTTTGACATCCACACTTGCCCCTCAGTCTACGAGAAGGCCTTTAGGCATTCTTCTATACACTTTTTGTGCCATCTTTATGACATGCAAGGTACAAGTGCATTTCTTTGTTTATGAGATATGGAAAAATATACTTCATAAGTGGTGATCATCAGGACTCATTTGAACTTTAATTAATTTCAATCATTCCTTTGTAAGGGTCCCATAGGTGTCATTGGTGCATAAAACATCGAGCCGCACGAAGGAGCTTCAGGCACACTGACTAGAGGGGCCCTAAAAGTATCGTATAGACAAGGTGAGCCCTCGTGTGGTGCTCCTAAGATGTTGCCCTGGGTGGTTTGCATGTATCCAACGCTTGTTAGATTTTAGAGTGAATAGTGATTTAACCATTCTTTCTTGTGGTTCTCTCTCTTATTGGCTTCTTCTTCACTATCAGAGTAGCAAGTTGACTCAACCGCAAAATCTACCAGCACTTGCTCATTGAAGAAACACACTTGGTGTCTTGCTTGTGCTTCATGCTCATTGGAGGAGCATTGCTCCTCTTATATGTATGCACGTTGGTTTATTTTAAGGATGTGTTAACCTTTTGGGTATATCACATTCTCTTTTTTTTTTTTTTGATATTTGTCATACGCACGTTTTTACTTTTTATTTTTGATCAAGAAGTATCCTTCTCATTATTATGCATGGCACTATTTTTGCAAGCGTCTTCTTCGAGACCTTTTTTGCAAGCTTCTTCTTTGAGACCATTTTCGCAAGCGTCTTCTTTGATACCCTTTTTGGGCTAGATGACTTTAGTCGACCTAGGATTATAATGAGAATCATTTTTGGTCTTTGATGTGATCTCCCCTTGGGTTGCGACCCTTATAAGGAGACGGTACTTGTGAAGTCTAGCAAGCGCCTATTTTCAAGGCCCTTTTATTGATAACGAGGGAGTATTTTGCAAAGACCTCCTTTAGGGCCCTTTTTCCCTAGGTTAGACGACTTGGTTGATCTACACTTAGGGATCTCTCTGAGCTCCCCTTTTGTCTTCTACAACGCGGTCCCTTTATAAGGTGGGTGTGTTTTGTGAGGAAGTCACTCTTTATGGACCTTTTGACTTTCTTAGCCTCTATAAGGGTAGCTAGTCCTTATAGATTCAAATGGGGTCATATAATGTTCACCACTCATATATATATATATATATCTCATGAGGCTAGGCACCTGTTCTGCACATGGCCAAGCGCCTATTGAGGCTCTCTAGGCTAGGCACCTACTTCACACATGGCTGGGTGCCTGTTGAGGCTCAGGAGTCTAGGCACATATTTTGCACAAGGCTAGGCACCTAATGAGGTTAGGTATAATACCTCCAAAGTGGTTGATGGGATATATATTTCCAACCACTTTGTTTTTAATTATTTCCAATACACTTTGACAATTTCAATTGACAATGGCAATATGTGAGTCACATAAGTGTCCTTGGAGATGGGAGATGTAACATATAAGATAGGTGCTCAAAATTAGTGATAGTAGGCAATGGGCAACTGTACGCACAATGTCATTGTCATGTTACATCCTGGAGTTAGCTAGGTGACCTCTTTAGACCCTACCAAGATAAATTACATCTACAGGAGGCCAGCTATGGTGAAACTCTTGATTCCTTATAGAGCATAACTCAAATAAAGAAAAACTACTGCTACTTTGTGGAGGACAATTGATGTGACTTCTTTGGTTCGTAAGCAAAAAAATAAAGGGAGTCTTATCGGAGGCTATCGTTGATGAATTCCACTAGCCTCCTCTTGAAGTCTTCTTATAGACCTCTTCCCATCTTCAACTTAATCAACGACTTCTCTATCACAATGATCTCCTCTCATGGAGTCTCCAAACGTATTGGTAGAAGGGAGATTGGAAGGAGGTTTGCTTCCCCCATCATGCAAGTTCTCATGTCCCTCTTCCACAAGTATATACTTCTGTGCTCTTTCGAATAAGTCATCTAAGTCTGTAACCTCTCTCTTCAACATGTTATCTCATAACTTGCTCCCTCGATGAACTTTGGCTGTGATAGCCATCTTGAGCTCTGCTTTAGTTGACCTTCCCACCTTAGCTATTTCTATATTGAATCTATGGATATAGCTCTTCAATATTTCACTTTCGCCTTGTTTTATGTTAGCGAGGCTTGTACTTGGTATAACATTATAATAAACCGCGTGGTGTTGTTGAAGAAATTTACCAGAGAATTACTTCCATGACCTAATGGTTCCTGGCCTTAACCTATTAAACCGCTTTTACGCAACTCCTTTGAGTGTAACGACGAAAAAATGGCATCTTGCCTTGCTGTTGACTCATCTTAACTTCATTAAGTTGTTGAATGCGCCTAAGTGATACATAGGGTCTGTAGTGCCCTCGTACAAAGTCATGTGAGGCTCCTTAAAGTTGGTGGGGAGTTGCTCAACCTGGATTTCCCTTGTGAAGGGTGACTCGTAGTCGAATTCACCATCACCTATGTGCCCTCTTTGAAGGATTTGGATTTTGGTGTCTAGTTCCCTTCTCCTTTTGTTTAAGGAGTCCCATAGGTTCTTAGGGTGAACCCTTGCTTTGACTGTATCCTCTGGGGGAGCTGCAAGGGGTGTGGTTCTTACATCGGGCAAACCATGTATAATGTTAATCCAAGTACGTTTTTTCATAATAGTAGAATGTGGTATTGCACTGCGATTAATGTCATATATTATTAATCATGTAATATTTTAGTTTAAATACTCATCACTTATATCCATGTTACATCAAAAATATTTTAAATTACATTGCTTTTTTTAAATGTGTATTCACTTGCACTTGATAGTAGAAACGCACTCTTTGAGTCAGTGCCAAACTCCCACAGCCAAATCAGCTTTTCATTCCAGATAAATCCCATTACAAAAGCAGAGTTCTATTTATATTCAGCAAGCAAAAGAAATAAAGCTAACAGAAATTGGTTACAATTCTTCACTCTTCCCTCAACGTCCCAAGTGCCCAACGAAGTCTTGAAGCCACCGAGGCCTCACGCGCACCCTGTTGCTACGCACTTCATTCTTCTCTTTTGTGTTATTGATTCCCTCTTCTTCTTTATTGCAGTTGCTTCCTTCACGAGCAGATGTTTCTTCTGCTTCTTGGGCCGAGTGGTCCATCCATCCTCTTATGCTGTCTTGGATCAAGCTTGAATCTAGTTTTATTGGGCATGTGTCCTGGGCCTTGCTAACACTACTCCCCTCCACGAAAATAACCTTGTCCTCAAGGTTAGGCAGGTTGTACATCTTAGCAAATGTGTTGAAGTCTTCCTGGCATCCTCAGGTGAACTCAGGGACCATTGCACCAACACCTGTCATGTAGCTTTGTTGTTTATAGTCTGAATCCGAGTAGCTAAGATAGCCATAGGAACCATTACTAGTTTATTAGCAATACTCAATTCTGGAAGTGGGTAGCGGCTGGTTAGAGGGGCTCCATGAAACTGTTTCAGCAAGGAAATGTGAAAAGTTGGGTGAATTCGACTACCCTTTGGCAGGTTGAGAGTATAAGCTACTGGTCCAGCTCGAGCAATGACTTCAAAACGTCCAAAACACCATCGGCATAGCTTCGAATTGAGGCGGTGTGCCACTGTAGTTTGTCTGTACGGTTGCAGCTTCACTAACACCAAGTCCCCAAGCTGAAACTGAATGTCTTTCCTCTTCTTATTAGCTTGTTGTTGCATCCTATTCTGTGCTTGTAGCAAGTTGTCCTTTAATTGTTGCAGAATTGCATCTCTTGAGAGTAGATCTTCCTCAACAACTTGAATTGAAGTAGTGTCTCTAGTATAGGACGGTATAGAGGGTAGATGTCTGCCATAAACAGCTTGGAAAGGGGTCATCCCAATGGCGAAGTGAAAACTGGTGTTGTAATGATACTCTGCCCACGTTAGAAACTTACTCCATTGCTTCAGATTTTCAGCAGTGAAGGCTCGAAGATATTGCTCCAAGTACCGATTTGTGACTTCCGTTTGAGGGTGATATGCTGAACTCATCTTCAAAGTGGTTCCCATTAGTTCAAATAACTTCTTCCAAAAAGCATTAGTTTAAATCGGGTCTCTGTCCGGCACAATTGTCTGAGGCATGCCGTGTAATCTTATCACCATATTAGAGAAAAGCTCAGCCATTTTGGTAGCTATATAGTTGTCCGGAAGTGCGCCGAAATGGGCATATTTAGTGAAGTGATCAATCACCACCAAAATATTTGTCACACCATACGACTTTGGTAAGCCAACAATGAAATCCATGGCCAAATCTTCCCAAACTCTTTCAGGAATCTCTAATGGTTGTAGTAAAGCATATGGGGATGTTGGAGAATACTTCACCGTTTGACAAGTAAGGCAATCTTGTACATATTTGCGAACTTCTTGACGCATTCCCTGCCCGAAAAAATTGGCCCCTAAGTGCAAAAAGGTGTGTTCCGACCCAGCATGTCCTCCCATCAGAGAAGCATGAAACTCTCTCAACAACTGCTACTTCAAATTGGAATGTTTGCTTACCATTAGTCGCTGCCTAAAATACAACAAGCCATCCCGGACAAAGTACAAAGAGGTATCTAACTTTCCCTGTTGTAATTGGACATATAGTATCCTCAAGTCGGGACAAGTAATGTTTTCTTGACGTAATTCTTCCAAAAAGTCAAAGTTGTCAGTTCTCATCGCTAGCTGAAGTGTGGAGATAGGTGTTTCATATTGTCTGGAGAGTGCATCTGCGGCTGAGTTGTGTTTGCCAACCTTGTATTCAATGGAAAATTGAAAACCTAGCAGCTTCCGAAGGAAATGTTGTTGTTCGGGTGTTTGGATGACTTAAGTTAACAACTCTCGGAGGCTCTTGTGATCTGTTTGGATTACAAAATGACACCCCAACAAATATTGATGCCACTTGTTTACTGCCTCTACTATGGCTCGCATCTCCCTGGTATAGGCAGAAGCACCAATGAATAGAGGTCCCAATTTCTTGCTGAAAAAAGCGATGGGGTGCCCTTGCATTAATACTCCCCCAATGCCCACGTTTGATGCATATGTTTCCACTACAAAGTCCTTTGAGAAGTCAGGTAATCGTAGGACCGGGGTGACTGTCATGGTGCTCTTAAGTTTCTCAAATGCAGCTGTTGCCTCTGTGATCCATTGGAAATTATCTTTTTTTAACAACTCTGTTAGAGGTGACGTAATAGCTGCGTAGTGAGTTACAAATCTTCTATAATAGTTCGTAAGTCTCCAAACCGATTCCGAGATGCTAAATCGTCATGTTTATCTTCGAATAATTGTGCCTTGGCCATAGCATCAGCAAGGTTTGAGGGCTTCATCATGAGAAGTTCCCTACAAATCTCCAATTTGAGTCCCCATATGAAGAAATTGAGGAACATCGCCTCTGAAACACCCGTGATACGAGGCATGAGAGCTTCAAATTCAGCTCGGTAATCTGAAACTAGACCAGTTTGGATGAGTTTAAAGATACGCCCCAGTGGATCGTCATAGATTGAAGTTCCAAAACGCAGCTGCAATGCTTTCAGAAAAGAGTCCCAATCTGAGAATGACCCACCCTTCTCCATCCATTGAAACCAAGTTGATGGTGCTCCATCCAAATGGAAGGCAACCACAGAAAGTCGCATTGCTGGGTCGATGCGATGAAGATCAAAGAACTTGTTGATCTTGTAAACCCAATCGTTCACATTAAAGCCATCAAATCTAGGAACCTTAACTCGCAGAGATTTGAGAACATAATTCAGACAACTGTTATCGGTCTCGACTGTAATGCCCTAAACACCAGGGATCGTTACGGTGTACATTGCAAACAGTGCTAAACTCGCTAATCGAGTCATTTGGCCATAAATGTGTAACTAAGTATGATTAGCGGTTGTAACGACCCACTAATCTAGACTACTTGGACCATTAACGAATCTATACATAAAACTTACATTTTTGCGGAAATACCATAATTTTATTGAAAACTTATGGAAACAAAGGTTACTTTCATAAAATAAGTAGGATATGGGTACCCATTGTCTTTAAAACAAAAATAACTTAAAAACTAAAAAGAGTTACATAGAAAATGCGGAAAATACATTTAAAACCATAAAAGCATAAACAAGACTACATCCTCGAATCGAATAACGCTCGGCCCCTTGACTCCATTCACCATCGATACACATCCTCTAAGCGTCACGAATCTTTCCGCCTCTAAAGCTTATTTCCTGCACATAAACAGAAAGGAGTGAGCCTAATGCCCAGCAAGGAAAATCTAACACATAGTCATAAACATAAACATAATTTCATAATAACGTAAAGACATATCATAACACATAAGATAACATAAACATAAACATATAGATTCTAGCCTATTTTCCTTACCCAAGTTATCGGGATATGATGGACTGAGTTGGGACTTTTGGAACACTCCTAAAACCATATGAGAAAGAGTGAGTCTTATGAAGAAGAAGAAATGAAAAATGAATAGGAAGACTAAACCCTTGAGAAATGTGCTTACCACAACTTATGTGCTTAAGAACTTGGATTCCCTAACCAAAATAAGAATGAGGTTAGAGGACTGAGTAGAAGACTAAGAGAAGGGAAACATAACATGAAACAATGAAATAGAGTTTCGGGTTTACCTCAAAGTTTTGCAAGACCAATCTAACCACAACCGAAATACTAAAGAACCTCACTTCCCAAAGTGTTTGATAAGCTTATGATGTTTAAGCTTATGATTTCCCAAACCCAGGTGTTTAACTCTCACACTCTCCTAGCACTTGCAGCTTCTGAACTTAGAGTAAAAGGTGAATAATGGCTGGGTACTAGGTCCTATTTATAGAGTTTTGGAATGAAAGTATCTTGATTTTACTTGAATAAAAAATAATGGCTTTTTAAGTGAAAATCATTTGAATAATCGTTCAGCAGAGGCTGAAGACTCGTTCAAAGGATGCTGGACTTATGGAGGAGTTTGAATGGCTGAAAGGAAAAGAATTCAAAAACAATTGAACATATGCTGAAGGAGGCGATATATCGCCCCCTGTAGGCGATATATCGCCTGGGCTAGTATGCCCGAGGCTCCCGTGCATCGTCTCGTGTTTTCCGTATCTACGTGCTGCGATATATCGCCCCCTATAGCTGCGATATATCGGCATACGCTGATTATTTAAACACGAAATTACACATTTTTAGCTAAGTTTGAATGGGGTAAACAGCCTTGACTAAGCCCTCAACGTATTCAAAGCTGCTGACTGACCCTATAACATTCAAACTTTACTCCTTATTATATTTAATCCTCAAAAATCTTAATCCTTAATTACCATTCAAAACATGTGCTTAAAATCCTATTGGTTGATGTCTAAACCTTATAATATAATAATATAATCCTTAATATTAGTCACATTAATCAAACCTTAGGTTATACTTAATATTCTTAAACTATAGATTAAACTTAGAAAATCTATAAGTACTACTATGAGTGTCCAAATAATTCCCGGTCTGAACCAAAAATCCACAGTAACAAAGATAATGCTATAAATACTATCATACTATTATCTATCTTAGCTAAGTAAAGTTCTTGGACTCTACAATTCTCCCCTACTAAAAAGAATTTCGTCCTCGAAATTTACTTATCACATAACTCCGGATACCGGCCTTGCATGTCCTCCTCCAACTCCCACGTTGCCTCGCATTCAGAACTATTGCTCCATAGGACTTTGACTATAGGAAGGCTCTTAGACCGTAACTACTTCATCCTTCTATCTAGGATGCTAACCGGTTGTTCCTCGTAACTTAAGTCTTTCTGGAGTGCTATTGTATCGTACTTGAGGACGTGAGATGGGTCTGACACATATTTGCGTAACATTGAGATGTGGAAGACGTTGTGACTATCAGCTAGTGCTGGCGGTAGGGCTAGTCTATACGCAACTGTTCCCACTTTGTCCAATATCTAAAAGGACCTATGAATCGGGGACTAAGCTTGCCTTTCTTTCCGAACCGCTTGACACTTTTCATAGGAGATATCTTCATGAAGACTTGATCTCCAACTTGGAATTCCACATCGCGTCGCTTGGTATCCGCATAGCTTTTCTGATGGCTTTGAGCAGCCAGCATACGCTGTCTAATAAGCGTTACTGCTTCTTGAGCTTGTCTAACAGCTTCGGGCCTTAGAAGCTGCCTTTCTCCTACCTCGTCCTAGTGCAAAGGTGATCGGTACCTTCGTCCATATAGCAACTCATAAGGTGCCATTCCGATCGTTGACTGGTAGCAGTTGTTTGTACGAGAACTTGATCAGTGGTAAGTACTTGTTCCACGATCCTCCTAAATCAAGTATACACGCGCGTAGCATATCCTCTAAAATCTGAATCGTACGCTCAGACTACCCATCTGTCTGAGGATGGAAAGCTGTACTAAGGCTTAACTTAGTACCCATATCTCACTGTAAGTTTCTCCAAAATCTTGACGTAAATACTGATCCTCTATCTAACACCATAGTCTTGGGGATTCCATGCAATCGTACGATCTCTTGGATGTAGATGTCTGCATATTGGTCTGCCGTGCATGACGTTCTAACAGGCAGAAAATGAGCCGACTTGGTCAGTCTATCTATGACTATCCAAGCAGAATCATGCTGCTTATTCGTCTTTGGCAGACCCGTCACGAAGTCCATGGCTATATCGTCCCACTTCCATTCCGGTATGCTAAGCGGTTGTAATAATCCTGCAGGCCGCTGATGCTCCGCCTTAACTTGCTGGCATACCAGACACTTAGATACATACTCCGCTATGTCCTTCTTCATCCCTGGCCACCAATAGACTGCCTTGATGCCATGAGTCATCTTGGTAGACCCTGGATAAACTGAGTACGGGGTATTGTGCGCTTCTTCTAGGATCGTCTTCTTGATACTTTGATCGTCTGGCACGCATACCCGATCCTTATATCTCAATAAACCTTGACTGGATATTGAGAAATCTGTAGTCTTGCCTTCTCTGACTGCATCCATGTGTGCTGCTAGTGTGTCATCATGTCCTTGACCAATTCTTATATCCTCTAACAAATTTGATTGGATAGACAGGTTAGCCAGCTTGTCTACAACCACTTCTATTCTGGCACTGATAAGCTCCTGCTGTAGCGGCTTTTCTATTCCGGATAAGACTGCTAAGTTCCCATAGCTTTTCCTACTAAGCGCATCGGCAACTACGTTCGCCTTCCCTGGGTGGTATAGGATTTTGCAGTCGTAATCCTCTACTAACTCTAACCACATGCGCTTGCCTCATGTTGAGCTCCTTCTGCGTAAAGAAGTATTTTAAACTCTTGTGGTCCGTATACATCCCGCATCGTTCTCCGTAAAGATAATGGCGCCAGATTTTCAACGCAAAGACCACCGCTGCCAACTCCATATCGTGAGTTGGATAGCGTTGTTCATACTCTTTCAACTGACGTGAGGCGTAGGCTATCACTTTGTCATTTTGCATCAGCACGCATCCCAATCCTAACTTTGATGCATCATAGTAGACAACGAACTTGTCGTTGGGTGTTGGGACACTAAGTAATGGTGTAGAGCAAAGCTTATCCTTAAGCAACTGGAAGCTTTCCTCACACTTCTCATTCCAGTTAAACTTTTGTTGCTTCCGGGTCAGGTTGGTGAGTGGAGTGGCTATCTTAGAAAAGCCCTCTACAACTTCCTATAATAACCTGCTAGCCCTAAGAAGCTTCTTACCTCTGACGCGTTCTTTGGTCTAGGCCAATCCTTCACGGCCTCTACCTTTGATGGATCTACTGCAACTTCGTCTTTCGATATGATGTGCCCGAGGAACGCCACTTGCGAAAGCTAAAACTCGCATTTCTTGAACTTTGCGTAGAGTTGATGCTCCTTCAATCGCGTCGAAATCATCCTCAAATGTTCCTCGTGCCCTACTTCATCCTTGGAGTATACTAAGATATCGTCGATGAATACAACGACGAATTTATCCAAGTAGTCTTTGAAGACCCTATTCATTAAGTCCATAAACGTGGCTGGCGCGTTAGTAAGACCAAAAGACATAACCAAGAACTCGTAATGTCCATAACGAGTCCTAAAGGCTATCTTAGGGATATCTTCTCCCTTTACCTTGAGCTGATGATACCCGGACCATAGATCGATCTTAGAAAATACAGTTGCGCCTCGGAGTTGATCAAACAAATCATCAATCTGAGGTAGCGGGTATTTGTTCACTTTATTCAGCTCACGGTAGTCTATGCACATGCGCATACTTCCGTCCTTCTTCTTCACGAATAGTACCGGAGCTCCCCATGGTGAATGGCTTGGCCTAATGAAACCCAAGTCTAGGAGTTCTTATAGTTGTGTCATTAACTCCTTGAGTTCCGTAGGTGCCATCTGGTATGGTGCCTTAGAGATAGGCTCGGTGTCGGGTACTAATTCTATCGTGAAGTCTATTTCTTGATTTGGCGGCAATCCTGGCAAGTCATCGGGGAAAACTTCTGGAAATTCTTGTATAACCCGAACATCTCCAACTTTGAGTGATGTCTCCTTCTCCACATTCGTGATGCTGGCTAAGAATGCTTGGCATCCTTTCTCCATCATTTTCTGAGCTTTGAGAGATGACACTAACGGTGTGCGTAGTCCTGAAGCTTGTCCCATGAAGCATCGTCTCTGGCCGTCAGGAGTCTCGAACATCACCTTCTTGCGTTTGCTATCGATCGTTGCGCCATGCCGTGCTAGCCAATCCATGCCTAGTATTACGTCGAAGTCCTTGATCACTAGCTCTATCAGGTCTCCTTCTAGTTCTATGTCCTCAATCTTGATCGGTAGCCTCGTACTATTCGTGATGATAGAACTACTTTGCTCGAAGGCAACTCGGTTACAAATCTAGTTCTAAATCTTTCACTAGGTTTGTCTAGTTTTTCTATCATTCCTAACGAGATATACGAGTATATTGCTCCCAAATCAAGTGATACTAGAACATATACTATCGAGGATAGGATCTGACCTGTAAATCCTTGTTACTAGCATGGGTTCCTCCTTGGGTCAATGCAAAGACTTTGGTCTGGAACCATCGTTTAATCCCTCTTAGCATTCCTCTGAATCTTTTTTTTTTTGTTGTAGTTCCCAGGTCTGCTAGCTTAACCCCTAATTCCATCTTTGGTCTAAGTCCTCTGACGAACTTGGTCAACCTCGTAAAGTCGGTTGGGACCAACTCTGGTGCAAACTTGACTAATCTGTTGAACTGACGAGCATATTCTTCTATCATTAGTGATGACTGCCGAGGTGTAATACTTCTTGTGGAACGGCTCCACAAATCTTGTCCATATTATGGTGGTGACATCGTTAGTCAGGTGAACTAAGTCCCACCATATTTTGACATTCTTC
This sequence comes from Humulus lupulus, assembly GCF_963169125.1. Classification (NCBI taxonomy): domain Eukaryota; kingdom Viridiplantae; phylum Streptophyta; class Magnoliopsida; order Rosales; family Cannabaceae; genus Humulus; species Humulus lupulus. The sequence continues at coordinate 67,046,887 of NC_084795.1, read as the reverse complement.
CTGAGTAATGACGAGACGTAGGATATGCGGTCCGTATTACTGAGGTTCATGTGCGTAAGAATTTGCTTCACATTCCTTAGCCACTCTTCTGCCTCAAAGGGGTCTATAGTCCCTTCGAAGTTTGGAGCGTGCTGCTTGCAGAACCTTTCATACACTGACTCCATATTCAGTACTGGATGTGGCGCGTAGTTCGTCACTGGCCATCCCCCATATGGACCAACTTGTTGGGGTGCTAGGCCCATTTGTTGTAGCTGCGGCTGCGGTTGCGGCGGAGGCTGAGGCTGAGTCTGCGCCTGTTGACGTTGTTGCTGCAAGAGTTCCTTGACTTGTTGTCGCCGTCTAGCGATTTCCGCGATGTTGTCAGCTGACGGTGTTGGCGCGTTGCGGCTAGTAGTAGCACACACTCCCCTTCTGCGAACTGGAGGGCATCATTGGTCGTTGGAACAACGTTGGAGGCGTTTCCGTTGGTGCGTGCAGATCTTCGGAGCGACATCTTCACCAAAAGTTCTAACAGTCGAGAACTTGTTAGAACTTACCCTAATAGGCTCTAAGGCAAAAACTTATTCTAAAACAAACATATCTCGGACCTATTTATTATGACTTCTTATGAAAAATTATATAGGTCTTTATTTATTATTAGAGTGGGTTTCTATACTTAGAAAAACAAGTCATCTTTATTTTCTAGGTGTGTTTCTAATCATCCTATATGACTTAATTCTCAGGCTCGAAACTTATCTTTGTTCCAAAGTTAACCATATTGAGGGAGGGCTGGGATCAGTAAAATCGTTCCCACTACTAAGGCCCCCTAACTCTCAATAAGGAAACTTGGTTCATTGATTTGTATCCACCCTCACTGAACTTAGTCATTATTCATTTTATTTATTACTTATTATGATTGCGAAAATAAAATTAAACTCATACATGAAAATAAAATAACATGAAATCAATTTGGAAAAAAGATTTTCACTTATTACAATCATAAAATAAAGAAATAAACAAAACAAACAATGAAAAACTAGCTATTCTAAAAATCGGGATCTTCTACATCCGATCCTTCATCTAGCATATCATTATCTATCTCCTTATAATCATCATTGTCTTGAGCCTCAAAATTTCCTCGGGGAAGATTCAAGAAGATCCTATGTTGTTGCTCATTAGTGAATTGAAACTCTAAATCATAGGTGAACTTAAGTATGAGAGAATAATATCTTAGGGCTGCTTGTAAGTCATCATCATTATTTATATTCTCCCATATTTCTTCTAAAGTTAAAATTGCTGAAGGAAAATCTTTTAAAAGCCTAATTACTAGGACATATTGTTCTGCAGCTCTCATCATGATTTGCTTAGACTCTTGAAGATGACCTATCTCTTTGTGGAACAAGATCAATCTTTGAGTGATCCTTTCTAGTGCTCCTACGGTGTTTCTTGGCTCCCTTATTCTTTTTAAAGCCTTAATGGCTCGGATATCCTCATTGCTTAAAGCTCCGTTCATTCTTAACTGAAAACATAAACACTAAAGTTGTTAGCTATACACATAGACAAAGTAACTTGTAACTTGTAACTTAAACACTTACTTGGCGGTCCGATTCGGAGCTTTGAGCATGTGTATCGAGGAGAACTTCATGCGAAGGAACCGTTTGCTCTGATACCAACTGTAACGACCCACTAATCTAGACTACTTGGACCATTAACGAATCTATACATAAAACTTACATTTTTGCGGAAATACCATAATTTTATTGAAAACTTATGGAAACAAAGGTTACTTTCATAAAATAAGTAGGATATGGGTACCCATTGTCTTTAAAACAAAAATAACTTAAAAACTAAAAAGAGTTACATAGAAAATGCGGAAAATACATTTAAAACCATAAAAGCATAAACAAGACTACATCCTCGAATCGAATAACGCTCGGCCCCTTGACTCCATTCACAATCGATACACATCCTCTAAGCATCACGAATCTTTCCGCCTCTAAAGCTTATTTCCTGCACATAAACAGAAAGGAGTGAGCCTAATGCCCAGCAAGGAAAATCTAACACATAGTCATAAACATAAACATAATTTCATAATAACGTAAAGACATATCATAACACATAAGATAACATAAACATAAACATATAGATTCTAGCCTATTTTCCTTACCCAAGTTACCGGGATATGATGGACTGAGTTGGGACTTTTGGAACACTCCTAAAACCATATGAGAAAGAGTGAGTCTTATGAAGAAGAAGAAATGAAAAATGAATAGGAAGACTAAACCCTTGAGAAATGTGCTTACCACAACTTATGTGCTTAAGAACTTGGATTCCCTAACCAAAATAAGAATGAGGTTAGAGGACTGAGTAGAAGACTAAGAGAAGGGAAACATAACATGAAACAATGAAATAGAGTTTCGGGTTTACCTCAAAGTTTTGCAAGACCAATCTAACCACAACCGAAATACTAAAGAACCTCACTTCCCAAAGTGTTTGATAAGCTTATGATGTTTAAGCTTATGATTTCCCAAACCCAGGTGTTTAACTCTCACACTCTCCTAGCACTTGCAGCTTCTGAACTTAGAGTAAAAGGTGAATAATGGCTGGGTACTAGGTCCTATTTATAGAGTTTTGGAATGAAAGTATCTTGATTTTACTTGAATAAAAAATAATGGCTTTTTAAGTGAAAATCATTTGAATAATCGTTCAGCAGAGGCTGAAGACTCGTTCAAAGGATGCTGGACTTATGGAGGAGTTTGAATGGCTGAAAGGAAAAGAATTCAAAAACAATTGAACATATGCTGAAGGAGGCGATATATCGCCCCCTGTAGGCGATATATCGCCTGGGCCAGTATGCCCGAGGCTCCCGTGCATCGTCTCGTGTTTTCCGTATCTACGTGCTGCGATATATCGCCCCTATAGCTGCGATATATCGGCATACGCTGATTATTTAAACACGAAATTACACATTTTTAGCTAAGTTTGAATGGGGTAAACAGCCTTGACTAAGCCCTCAACGTATTCAAAGCTGCTGACTGACCCTATAACATTCAAACTTTACTCCTTATTATATTTAATCCTCAAAAATCTTAATCCTTAATTACCATTCAAAACATGTGCTTAAAATCCTATTGGTTGATGTCTAAACCTTATAATATAATAATATAATCCTTAATATCAGTCACATTAATCAAACCTTAGGTTATACTTAATATTCTTAAACTATAGATTAAACTTAGAAAATCTATAAGTACTACTATGAGTGTCCAAATAATTCCCGGTCTGAACCAAAAATCCACAGTAACAAAGATAATGCTATAAATACTATCATACTATTATCTATCTTAGCTAAGTAAAGTTCTTGGACTCTACAGCGGTTTAGGGATTAAAACTTTTGGTTAAGATGTAACGTTTCACTAGAACATTTACTGTATACATTGGAATCCCAAAAATATAATTTAAAGGTTTATTACAACAAAATATTTACAATCAGCCGATCTAAGCGACAAAACAGGGTTTAACCCTAGTTCCTCTCCTTCAAACCTCGGTCGTGGCGGTCGAGCAGCTGCATATGTACACATCGTCACCTAAGCTCTCCAACTCAAGGATGGTCCAACTTTATTTTGCCTTTACCTGCACCACATAGCACCCGTGAGCCAAAGCCCAGCAAGAAAACTCAATATGCACGTGAACAATCATATTATGATATCAAATCATAACTGGCATGCCTAGCAAACATAGCTTTATTCAAGCATGCAAATAAATTCAAACAATGCTGGAGAATCAAGGAGAAGAAATCCTGCCCTCCTGATTGGATGACTATCAAGTCAATCCTAATCAGATGAGTGTTTCGACACTTGAGGTTCTGGTAAACCATACTGAGTGACCAACAAGCAAGTCACTACGGGGCTCAGCACCCAAAGTCATGCATATGATGATCAAAATGATCATACAAAGCTTATAGCCCTAAATAGATGAGTGAATATCACTTTGAGGTTCTGTTAACCATACTGAGTGACTGACAAGCAAGTCACTATGGGGCTCAGTGCCCATAGCCGTGTAACGAAACCGTTACCTGGGCTTTCCTGCAATGGCTCTAATCAAATGAGTGGATGATGGGCAGTCACTAGCTTAAACAGATGAGTGACTACTGAGTAAGTCACTAGCTTGAACAGATGAGAGACTGATGGGTAAGTCTCTAACTTAACAGATGAGTGACTGATGGGTAAGTCACACAAGCGCTTTTAGTTTTCATCGAACTTGAGGTCGGTCCGGCATTAATGCTCTTGTTGAGTCATCTAATGCAGAATGTCGATTAGATCTAATCTTTATCGGCCCCGCGTTCATGACGCTTATGCCATTACTGGCTCCCAGGTCGGTAACACACGACCAATGCCAAATCTGAGTGATCAGGGCCATGCACAAGTAAGCAATGCTACCAAACATATATCATATATCTAAATACAGGGCATTCATCATGCTTACTTAACAATTACTTGCACAATTAAGATCATGCATACACACAGAGGCTCAAGCTCTGCACAATCTCATATTCAATATTCATGGCATGCCCTAATCACATGTTTCTCGTGCACCACATGCATCATATTTAAACATCCAACATGCATCAAGAATAACCATGCATGTCACATATGGGGTGCAGTTTTCTTACCTTTGGTCCAAGCACAGGTTACCAACAAACGAGCCACAAGCACGATCCCGCTTCCAAGCCTCTAGTGATAACCTAGTCACAACCACAAATGGTGATCCAATGAGTTCAAGTTCTAAAACCAATCCCAAAACCAAAATGTAACGCCCCAATCTCCAGGGACCGTTACGGTGTGCCTTGTAAACAGTGCTAAACCCGCTAATCGAGTCATTTGGCCAAAATTGTGAACTAAGTATGATCAGCGGTTAGGGATTAAAAACCTTGGTTAAGATGTAACGTTTCACTAGAACGTTTAATACATATATTGGGATCCCGTAAATATAAATTTCAGAGTTTATTACAGAAAATATTTACAACAGGCCGTTCTAAGCGACAAAACAGGGTTCAACCCTAGTTCCACTTTAAACCTCGGCCGTGACGGACGAGCAGCTACATATGTACACGTCATCACCTAAGCTCTCCAACTCAAGGATGGTCCAGCTTCCTCTTGCCTTTACCTGCACCACGTAGCACCCGTGAGCCGAAGCCTAGCAAGAAAACATAATACTTTTCATAAACATTATCAAATGATTATCATTATAATCACACTTAGCGTAAAGCTTTCAAACCAATGAGTGAACATCACACGATTCAAGAGGGAGAGTGGCTGCTAGGTAAGCCACTAGCCTCCAAGTGCTTATTTCATTCATCGACCCTCGAGGTCGGTCTTGCATTAATGCTCTTTGAGCCATTCAATGCTAATAGTCGATTAGATCTAATCTCTGTTGGCTTGCGTGATCCACGCTAAGGCCGTTCTGGCTAATAAGTCAGCGCTATGTGACCAGTGCCCAGTACCATTGCCGAACCTGACTCATAAGTCACAGCTTCACAGCTGATACCAACACCTTTGCCAGTTCTGACTGATGAGTCAGTGCAACGTGACCAGTGCCCAGTACCACTGCCGAACCTGACTCATAAGTCACAGCTTCACAGCTGATACCAACACCTTTGCCAATTCTGACTGATGAGTCAGTACAACGTGACCAGTGCCCAGTACCACTGCCGAACCTGACTCATAAGTCACAGCTTCACAGTTGATACTAGCACCTTTGCCAAATCTGACTGATTAGTCAGTACCATGCACAAGTAAGCAATGCTATCAATATGTATCATATGCCAGTTATCCAAGAGTAGGGCATTCAGGATGCTTACTAAACAGTTACTAGCATAATCATGATCATGCACAAACTCAGAGACTCAAGCTCTGGCCAATCTCATATTCATCACTCGTGGCATTCCCTACTCATATGTTTCTCGTGCATCACATGCATCACACTTAATCATCCAGCATGCCTCAATAATAATCATATGCAAATGGGCAAGACTGCCAGGCATTCACTATACTACCAATGTTTACATTTAAACATCCAACATGCATCAAGAATAACCATGCATGTCATACTCAATAGCCAACCAACATGCATCATAATAGCCATGCATGTCACATATACACAGGGTGCAGTTTTCTTACCTTGGGTTCGAGCGAGAATTAATAAAAGAAACGACCATTGAGAACGATCAGCTTTTAGTCCTTTAGTGGTCACCTAGTCATAACCAAACATATAGGCTACCATTAATAAAAATGACCAACATAAGTTCCCAAACCAATATCTAGCCCCCGGGACATCAATCCCCACTTAACCAGGTACTAGGATCAACCCCGAGGCCTTAAGCCAGCATCCCTAGGCCAAAATCCCATTTTTGGCCAAATCTGCCTTGATGGGCCGCGACTCACCAGAGTCATGCCGCGGCTCACCCTCCTGACAGAGCCATTTTCACCTTTAAAGCCATCACAGGCCGCGGCACACCATAGACAGGCCGCGGCACATTACCTTGATCAACCCAAAAACCAGCAACGCACCAGCAAACTCCCCTGTGGTTTTCCCTTGGAACCAGCCCCTCAAACCAACTCAAAACATCTTCCAAACACTCATTTAAACCTCCAAACATCACCCATAACTCACCCTCATCAAACCCCAATCAAAACAACACAAAACCCCCCTTTGATTCACACTTCCCACATCAAAAACCATGAGTTAAAAAACTAAAATGAAAACAGAGCAACACCTGAAACCAAAGGCTAAAACTCACCTTGAAACTGGTCTTGAACCTCCCTTACAAGCTAAACCCAGTCTCCAACCCAGCCTTTAAGTTTCCCTAGCTTGAAACTCCACCAAGAACTCAAAACCCTCAAAGGAGAAGTGAAGAAGGTGATGTACGGGAAAGGAAGAAGCAAATCTCTGTTTTTGCTCTGTCCTTCTACAGCCCTCCTATGTTATATATATCCAAAACCCAAAATGACCAAAATACCCTTAAGCCAACAAAAGCCTCTAAACCATTTCAAGGGTAAAATTGGTACTTTCCGCCTATCCCGTTAATCATAATTAACGCTTCCCAATACCCACTAATCTCCATATTCTAAAATACCAATAAATCATATCCCATTACCCTTTAATTCCCGGTAATGCTCTAATCATTAAATTCACCCCGAGACTCACCCCGAGCCCCAGACTTAAACCCGTTATGACTAGACCGAACACTTACATCTCATGATCGTCTCATGTCGAAAAGCTTGAACCAATCCACCCTACAATGTGGCTATATTAATTAATCTCAACCATGAACCCAAAATATACATTTACGCCCACAACGGCCAAATTACCAAAATGCCCTTGCATTTAAAATATGAGCCCATATGCATGCATTCACCATCATATAATAATATAATTCACATAAACATGCATATAATCATTAAATATCATAATAAATCAATTATGGCCCTCCCGGCCTCCTAATCAAGGTCCTAAACCTTATTAGGAAATTTGGGGCATTACACAAAACCTAGCCTCTGAGACATCAAACCCCACCAATCCGGGTAGTAGGAATGATCCTGAGGCCTAAAACCAAGTTCCCGTGGTCAAAACACTCAAACGTGCTCAAACCTGCCCAAGGGTTGCGACCCTAACACCTTGGGTCGCGGCCCCCAGCCACTCCAGGAGCAAGGGCCGTAGTGCCCTACACTTAGGGCCGCGGCGCCCAGCAAGGCCAACAAGCCCCCACCAGCTTCTTCGAACCAGGGCCACGGCGCCCAAGAACAAGGCTGCAGCCCAACTTCGGGCCAGCCATTTTTCTCCGTTTTCAACCTTTTAAAACCTCCCAAAAACATACCTAAACACCCCCAAATCCAAAAATTAAAGTTCCCAAACATCCCCATGATCCAAAACCCATAAAACCCAAGCTTCAAATCTAACAAAAACTCATCAAAACACAAAGTCCAATTCAAGCTTAAAAACTTTAAAAAACTTAAAACTTGAATTACCTTCAATTGAGTTGCTCCCAACTAAATCCTTCGACTAAAAAGCTTATAATCTTCCCTAGGATCGCTATGCCTCGATCCTCGCTTGAATCTGAGTCCTAGAATTCAAGTTACCTTCAAAAATGCGATCGGGAGACGAAAATGGAACTTTGAGGTAGAGAGAACGTATAGAACGTTCTTTTATTCTTTTAAAAGGTTCTTCAAGCTTAAGTAATCTCAAGTAAAACCTAGTGCTCGGGGTCCCGAAAACACCCCTGGGAATATTATAGTCAAAACCTCCATAATTTCCCCCTGATCTTACTAACTCCCAATTTATCACCAAATATCAATTCCCATTACCCAATAACCCGGTAATGCTCTAATTACCCCTTGACTCACTCCAAGTCAAGAATAAATCCCGTTGTGACTTTCCCACTAGCTTACCTCCTAGGATCGTCTTGTGATGAGTAACCCTAGCATAACCAAACAAGAATAAAGCACCACACACACATATCACATATATGCCAAATATGCCTGGAATGGGCAAAATATGAAAACCACCCAATTACTCAAAAATGAGTTCATATGCATATTTAATACACCTAAACATGCATATTATCATTTAATAACACAATAAATCAATTATGTCCCTCCCGGCCTCCTAATTAAGGTCCTAAACCTTATTAGGAAATTTGAGGCATTACAACTATCCCCTCCTTACAGAAATTTCGTCCTCGAAATTTATCTGAACATGCCCGGAACAAGAATTCCGCACAATTGATTCCAGTTTCCCAGGTCACTCCCTCGACCTCACTGTTTCTGTAACATTACCTTAACTCAAGGAACACTTTGTTCCTTAGAATCTTATTCTTTCTGTCTCATATCTGGACTGGCTATTCCTTACAGAATAACTTAGCCTCAAATCCCCAGATTCTCATAACTCAACTCATGAGTTTCTTTTAACCCATGCCCTCGGCATGTAAATACAAAATACACTGTCCACAACTGTCAGTACCAAAAACAAGATCGAATCAAGTCAACCTGACCAGTCCCATCCAGGACTCAAACTATTATACTTCTCTAGGGCTCAACTTGCCCTTAACTCATCACCCCTTTCCATGGTGATACTTGCAAGGAGGATATGATCTTCTACCTGGAACTCTATGTTCATGCTTTTTAATTCAGTAAAACTCTTTTTTTTTTTACTCTGAGAAGTGAGCATCGAAGCTCCAACCTCTAATAGTCTCAATGGTCCCTTACCATCTCATGATCTAGATATAACATCTCACCCATATCATTTCAATGAATTGGTGACGAACACGCTTTACCATACCTTATCACATAAGGTACCCTTGTCAACACTGGATAACTCTCTTCCTCTCTCAAAGAGGTCTGAATACTAACCAGCTGTACCATTCTCCCTTGCTAACAAAAATATACTCACTTGGACTACTGATCCACAATGACTCAATGCCAACTCATACTGGCCCATTAACCTGAGCAGTCCCACCGCGAAACCCATCGCGATGCTACCTTATTTCCATTATCAAATACTCAAAGGCTACAATGGCCTCACCGATTTCCAACACTCCGATCTGACCTGCTATTAGGCTAAGAACTTTACCACATATACCATTACCCCCTTCTCTATCTTAGGCCATCACTATGAAGCTTTTGTATCCTATCACATTCCCATGATGCCTGAACGAAGAAATTAAAAGAGTAACATGAGATTCATCCAGAATCTCCCAATTAATCTTAGTGTCCATCGAATCCCAAGTCCGATCCTTACACCACAATAAGCGCATACCTGATATTGCAAAACCCTTAGCTAATCCAGCTAAGACTTCCCACTGAATCTTTCCTATCTGTGGTTCACTTAGTCATCTTTTTTTTTTATCCTTTCCAAAATGACAATCTTAAACATAAAACTGACCACCTGGCCCACCATAAACTCTACTCTAGTTCTGGTCGGATCTTTTAATCAACATGTTGCATAAGCAATCTTTTTCTCTGTGTCACTGAGGGGTCATAACCATCTACTAACTGATTCTGATCTGCTAGAAAACTCAAAACTCTTTCCCAAAGTACATGTGATATCATGCCCGTCCAAGGAAAATCCTGCCCCTAAGGCGTTCCTTGACCTTGGCAAATATCCACAGAGAAAATACCACAATGCCATCGTCCAAGACAATCACAATTCTTATTCAAATAATCCTTTGAATGCTCTGTTCATCTGATTCACAAACACTTGGCATTAGACAAATTCTCAAGACATACTTAGCACTCCCAGTGCTCTTATCTGATACAAGCACAGTCTTTTAAATGACTTCCTCCCTGATCTATAACTGGTCCTAACAAGATCCAAGATCCACCTTAGAGAATTCCATCTTACTCACTAGCTAAACCTTTAATTCTTACAACTCTGCTGAGTTATTCAATACAGCGCCCTAAAACCCGAATCCATTCCTGGCACCAATCCAATCACCATTCTATCTGTTTCACATAAAAGAAACCCTGGCAAATCCCTTGAAAACATATCCAGAAACTCACAGACTAACCCAATCTATCCTGATCTCACTAGCACAATCCAAGTGGTATCCACCACACTAGCTAAGAGTTCTATGCATCTCCCTACAACAAAACTCTAGCTCTCAATACAGATATCATCAGCATACCAAATCTATGCACAGTGCCAACTGCCATAAGGCTTTCCACTCTCAAGCCCAAGAGATGCTATTCTTTCCTTGCCATTTAGAATTCCCCTACACTTACTTAACTTATCCATATCCCATATCAAACCAAATCCAGTCATAACCATCTTTATCAAAATCAACAAATGAGTCATTTTCACCATAACCCAGCTCATCTCCTAAATCACCAATAAAGTATCATTTCCCATCACAACATGACCATCTTTATGCTTCTGTATATATACAACAAACAAAGGAACAACATGGCACCTAAACCAATCAGCATAATACAAAATCGGAACTAGAGAACTAACCTGCCACCCCTGGAGAGCTAGTCTCAGTCCCAGACTCTGACCACCTTGGAATGAACACTCGAACTGGAGTCGAGCTGTCCATCCCCTTTTGCTCGTCCTCTCTTAGCACAGGGCAATTCTTCATAATATGCCCAACCATACCGCACGCGAAATATGCCTTTGCTCGGCATTCTCCTGGATGACGCTTCTTGCACCGAGTGCAGATTGGATAAATTTTCTTCCAGCTTTCATTCTTACTTGCTCCAATAAGTGGAGATACCACTATCTGAGCTCCGTGCTCTCTGGCACTCTTCTTCTCATTTCTTATGCTCTCAACAGCAAGAGCCTTCTCCACCACCTGAGCATAGGTAGAGATTTCATACATTGGGGCAACTCTAATGCCCTGGACTATTCCAGGATTCAATCCCTGAACAAACCTTTCTTTTCGAGCCACATCTGTGGGTACCATATCTAAAGCAAACTTGGCCAACCTATCAAATCTGTTAACATACTCGGTTACTGATGCCTTACCCTGAACGAGATTCAGAAACTCGTTCATCTTAGCTGTCTTAGCTACATCACAATAATACTTTTCATTAAACAGCTGCCTAAACTCTTTCCAATCCATCACAATTATATCTCGTGTCTGGGATATCACTTCCCACCACCTTCGGGCATCATCCCGCAACACAAATGTCACACAAGCCACCCTATCGTGACCTTCCAGCCCCATACTATCAAGAATGGAACTGATCATGCCCATCCATTGCTCAGCCTTGAATGGATCTAGGCCTCCCTCGAAGGCTGGAGGGTAAAACTCCTGGAATCTTCCACAAATAAATTCCCATCTATTCTCAACCCTAGGCTAAGCTAAAGCTGATGCCACTCCTGGCATAGCAAAGGAAGAGGTGCTCCCCAACAGATTCTGCTGTTGCTTCAAACTCCTAATCTCTTCCTCATGCCTCTGCAATCTTGATTGCAAATGTGTGACTATCTGCTGAAAATTCATAGGTGCAGATGAAGAATTGATACCCTAGCTGTAACTCCCAGCCTCTGTATAACCACCACCAGGCCTCATTGTCTGCCTTGGCTATAAACCTGCTGTTTGAATCTGCAGTCAATATCTTAACCCATTAATCATGACGAGCATATCAAGAGCTTTCCCCACGGGATAAATCTTACCACACCACAATCACAAACCACTTGCAGTGCTAAAACATGCCCACGGCATTCATACATTAATCATGTTCCCTGCTCTTCCATCATGCATACCATGCCTCCAACTCTAGCATGCAAATATTATAATTATATATTCATGGAGCAGGTAATCATATAATCACAATCATATACATAATCACGGAGCATATAATCATATAGTCCAGAGCCAGGCTCTATCAGAATCTCATGCTCCCTAATACAATGTGCAGGTAAAGCATTTACATTTTATTTAAGCAGTTAAGCACATAACTACAGAAATAGTTACCATTGCCTGAGTGAAGCTATCTTCAGTGATGAGTGTACATGCCCGGCTTGTCTTCAGGAACCCATAAACCTTGACAGGCTCTGATACCAAAATTGTAACGCCCTAAACTCCAGGGACAGTTACGGTGCACATTGCAAACAATGCTAAACTCGCTAATCGAGTCATTTGGCCATAAACGTGTAACTAAGTATGATTAGCAGTTTAGGGATTAAAAATTTTAGTTAAGATGTAACGTTTCACTAGAACGTTTACTGTATACATTGGGATCCCAAAAATATAATTTAAAGGTTTATTACAACAAAATATTTACAACCAACCGATCTAAGCGGCAAAACAGGGTTTAACCCTAGTTCCTCTCCTTTAAACCTCGGCCGTGGCAGTCGAGCAGCTGCATATGTACACATCGTCACCTAAGCTCTCTAACTCAAGGATGGTCCAGCTTTCTTTTGCCTTTACCTGCACCACATAGCACCCGTGAGCCAAAGCCCAGCAAGAAAACTCAATATGCTCATGAATAATCATATTATGATATCAAATCATATCTGGCATGCCTAGCAAACATAACTTTATTCAAGCATGCAAATAAATTCAAACAATGCTGGGGAATCAAGGATAAGAAATCCTAGCCTCCTAATTGGATGAATATCAAGTCAATCCTAATCAGATGAGTGTTTCAACACTTGAGGTTCTGGTAAACCATATTGAGTGATAAACAAGCAAGTCACTACGGGGCTCAGCACCCAAAGTCATGCATATGATGATCAAAATGATCATACAGAGCTTATAGCCTTGAACAGATGAGTGAATATCACTTTGAGGTTCTATTAACCATACTGAGTGACTGACAAGCAAGTCACTATGGGGCTCAGTGCCCATAGCCGTGTAACGAAACCGTTACCTGGGCTTTCCTGCAATGGCTCTAATCAAATGAGTGGATGATGGGTAGTCACTAGCTTAAACAGATGAGTGACTACTGGGTAAGTCACTAGCTTGAACAGATGAGAGACTGATGGGTAAGTCTCTAACTTAACAGATGAGTGACTGATGGGTAAGTCACACAAGCGCTTTTAGTTTTCATCAAACTTGAGGTCGGTCCGGCATTAATGCTCTTGTTGAGTCATCTAATGCAGAATGTCAATTAGATCTAATCTTTTATCGGCCCTGCGTTCATGACGCTTATGCCATTACTGGCTCCCAGGTCGGTAACACACGACCAATGCCAAATCTGAGTGATCAGGGCCATGCACAAGTAAGCAATGCTACCAAACATATATCATATATCTAAATACAGGGCATTCATCATGCTTACTTAACAATTACTTGCACAATTAAGATCATGCATACACACAGAGGCTTAAGCTCTGAACAATCTCATATTCAATATTCATGGCATGCCCTAATCACATGTTTCTCGTGCACCACATGCATCATATTTAAACATCCAACATGCATCAAGAATAACCATGCATGTCACATATGGGGTGCAGTTTTCTTACATTTGGTCCAAGCACAGGTTACCAACAAACGAGCCACAAGCATGATCCCGCTTCCAAGCCTCTAGTGATAACCTAGTCACAACCACAAATGGTGATCCAATGAGTTCAAGTTCTAAAACCAATCCCAGAACCAAAACCTAGCCTCCGAGACATCAAACCCCACCAATCCAGGTGGTAGGAATGATCTCGAGGCCTAAAACCAAATTCTCGAGGTCAAAACACTCAAACGGGCTCAAACCTGCCCAAGGGCTGCAGCCCTAACACCTTGGGCCGCGGCCCCCAGTCACTCCAGGAGCAAGGGCCACGGCGCCCAAGAATAGAGCCGCGGCCCAACTTCGGGCCAGCCATTTTTCTCCATTTTCAACCTTTTAAAACCTCCCAAAAACATACCTAAACACCCCCAAATCTAAAAATTAAAGTTCCCAAACATCCCCATGATCCAAAACCCATAAAACCCAAGCTTCAATCTAACAAAAACTCATCAAAACACAAAGTCCAATTCAAGCTTAAAAACTTTAAAAAACTTAAAACTTAAAACTTGAATTACCTTCAATTGAGTTGCTCCCAACTAAATCCTTCGGCTAAAAAGCTTCTAATCTTCCCTAGGATCGCTATGCCTCAATCCTCGCTTGAATCCGAGTCCTAGAATTCAAGTTACCTTCAAAAATGCGATCGGGAGACGAAAATGGAACTTTGAGGGAGAGAGAACGTACAGAACGTTCTTTTATTCTTTTAAAAGTTTACTTCAAGCTTAAGTAATCTCAAGTAAAACCTAGTGCTCGGGGTCCCGAAAACACCCCCGGGAATATTATAGTCAAAACCTCCAGAACTTCCCCCTGATCTTACTAACTCCCAATTTATCACCAAATATCAATTCCCATTACCCAATAACTTGGTAATGCTCTAATTACCCCTTGACTCACTCCAAGTCAAGAATAACTCCCGTTGTGACTTTCCCACTAGCTTACCTCCTAGGATCGTCTTGTGATGAGTAACCCTAGCATAACTAAACAATAATAAAGCACCACACACACATATCACATATATGCCAAATATGCCCGAAATGGGAAAAATATGAAAATCACCCAATTACTCAAAAATGAGTTCACATGCATATTTAATACACCTAAACATGCATATTATCATTTAATAACACAATAAATCAATTATGGCCCTCCCGATCTCTTAATCAATGTCATAAACCTTATTAGGAAATTTGGGGCATTACATCGACATCGGACTGTCTTCCTCCCGAGCGGCCAGAGTCGCCAACAGTATTGCCTTCCTTGCCAGTAGCCGGTGACGATGGTTGAGACACCTGAGCGATTTTCTCTTCCGTTTTCGTCGTGTGCTGCTCCAAAAGCAACTTGAAATTCTCCATCTAAGACTTGGAACGCTGCTCCCATTTAAGGTCCAAAGCCTACAAAAGAGCTGCAATCTCGTTGTTCTTCATGGTGAAGAAAACTCAATGAAAGCACCAGTGATAGTAGAAACGCACTCCTTGAGTCAGTGCCAAACTCCCACAGCCAAATCAGCTTTTCATTCCAGAGAAATCCCATTACAAAAGCAGAGTTCTATTTATATTCAGCAAGCAAAAGAAATAAAGCTAACAGAAATTGGTTACAATTCTTCACTCTTCCCTCAACGTCCCAAGTGCCCAACGAAGTCCTGAAGCCACCGAGGCCGCATGCGCACCCTGTTGCTACACGCTTCATTCTTCACTTCTGTGTTATTGATTCCCTCTTCTTCTTTGGTGTTGCTGCTTCCTTCACGAGCAGATGCTTCCTTCACGAGCAGATGTTTCTTCTACTTCTTGGGCTGAGTGGTCCATCCATCCTCTTATGCTGTCTTGGATCAAGCTTGAATCCAGTTCTGTCGGGCCTGTGTCCTGGGCCTTGCTAACAGCACTCCTATTTTATAAAAGGATTTTTTCACATATACACAAAAAAGTTACGGTTATAAAAGTTTTCTTTTTCATTATTACTGTAGTGCGACAATTCTTTCTTTTTTACGGTCTCCCCTTCAGCACTCAAATCTTTTGTTTTGATGTCCAAGATCATCCAGTGATTCATTTGTTGAGAAATCAATTGGAAAACAATGAGTTTCATGTAACATATCTAGTTATATGCTATATATTACTTGATGAAGAGTGAAAGAAACCAAATGGGAGTGCTTAAATTCGTCAAAGAGTATTTGGAAAGATGAGTGTTTAAGAAGCTTGACAAGTGTTTATGATATGTGAAAGTTATTCAACTTAATTTTGAAATATGCTACATGCGTATCTCTAAAAAAACAATGAATGAGTATATTATTATTATTATTATTATTATTACATGTAAAAGTAATAGTTCTTCTCTTATGAGATAGTTTTTCATCATTTGAAGTAGTTATTAGATATTTTATGATAACATGTAGCATTTAATTAATTTTAGGTATTTTTTTTTGTGCATATTTAGTATATTTTTTAGTATGTTTTAGGTATATTGTAGCTTTTTTTGGGTGTATATTTTGGTTTGTATTTGTTTATTCTTTGGTGCAATTTGGTTTATCGTTTGATAATTTATAAAAGCATAAAATACAATAATTTAAACATCAACTAAACATCAAGCGAGTGTCAACAAAACAATTAAAAATCAATTAGATATCTACCAAAAATATACCAAAGATGTATCAAAAAAGAAAACAAGCTCGAAAAAAATTACCAAAAATCACAAAAACTACTCCTTTTAATAAAAATATAGATATGCCTAACGTATACAACAAACTCCAATGTAAGACATTGGCTATCTCCAACAATATTTTCTAATTTATTTTGGGCATATGTTTAGTTTTTCTTTAAGTAAATTAGGTTGATATCTATTTGACTTATAATTGAGAATATTTTTAGTATATATTGGGTATATATTTTGTTTATTTTTTGCATGCCTTAGATATATATTTTTTGTGTTTTTTGGTAATTTTTCCGAGGTTGTTTTTTGGTTAATTTTTGTTGATGTCTGTTATTTTTTAGTTGATTTGTTGACACTGGGTTGATGTCTAGTTGATGTTTAGATTTTTAAATTTTATGGTTATGTAAATCACCAAACAATATATCTAACAAGACAAAAGAATAAACAAATAAAACCAAAATACACACACAAAAATAAACTACAATATACCTAAAAAATAAATAAACCTCCATTAAAGAAGTAGCCTTAACAATAGATTCCAATGTCTCATCAACATTATCTTGACTCATCCCATCTAAAAAAGAAGGTGTTGCTTGAATAGTAGGATCACCATTTTTATCATTTGCAACCTCCAAAAAGAAACAAAACAAACTTAAAAGGATAAAACAACTAGACATAACTACAAAACATCTAAACAATAATATATCTTTATAATATGAAAATGACATATATATATATATATGCTTAAATGAAAACAACAATTAATTTTTTTTTAAAAAGTAAGCACCTCAAAGATGATCTGGATAACAACAGTAAGATGGCTAACTAATAACACAACATAAACTTAAAAATGAATACCGAAAAACAGCATAACAACAAAAAAATACTAATTGAGACAGTAAAACATAGACCATCTTCCCCAGTGTCAATGAAGCAACTAAAAATATACTGAAAATAAATAAAAAAATATACTAAATTAGAAACCAATAAGACATAACTTAACATATACCGAAAATAAATAATATATATATACACAATTAAAAGTCAACAAGATATCAACCTAAATATATCTAAAGAAAACTAAATATAAACTCAAAATCAACTAGACATCAACCCACCATAATATGATGTCAAAAGAGCAACTTATAACAATCAATTACACATGGACTCACTACATCAACTTAAAATAAACTAAAAAACAACAAAGAACTAATCTCAAAAAATTACCATTGTATTTAAAAAGTGTAAAAAATGATCTAAAAATATACCCAAAAAAACTAATATTTGTTCTAAAATATACACAATTAGAAATCAATTGAACATCAACTCAACATATACATAAGAAAAAACCAAACATTTTACTCAAAACATATTTAATGCATATTGTTATTTAATAATTGTTGTTGTACATATTACGAAATTATTTAGGTAGAACGTGAAACTTATTTGGGAAACACATAAAAATAGGCAATTAATTTTGAAATTTGTTCTAAAACTATGTATTCGCATTTGTCTTTTTCACACGTTGTTGCATTTATTAATTTATACTTGAAGTTAAAATTTCATAATTGCTACAGTTACAAAATTACATGAATAACTAATTTTAAGCTTTCATTTTTTTAGAGATAAGCATTTCATATTTTTGACTTCTTATATTATATTATGGGTGTACCACTTAATTTGCAGTTATGGATTGGATTTATACTTGATACTTAAATTGCCACATTCATATGATTTGTCACTTGTCACGTACAAGATACTTAGCTTGGTCATTATATACTACCACATGCAATTTGGATAAATTGGTTACTCAAATTACCACATGCATATGAATATTATATCAAATATATTAAGATAGATGACTATGTGTTGAAACACGCAAGCGTGTGGGACGAAAAAAAAAAGATAGAAAATAGGAAAGAAATGGTTGTGGGAAGCTAAATTGTGTATTAAATAGACAAATATTAAAATGACGTATAAAAGTAAAGTGCAAATCGTATAAAAGAAAATAAAATTGTCCATCAGTACAAAAGTAATAAAGGAGTAAAAAAAAGGTATTTAATGTAAATTCTCCTTTTATAAGGGAAAAACATACAAAATACACATTTGAATAAATTATAAAATTATTTTGATAAGATACTAACACTCTATATTTATTTTTAATATAAATAATTTTACAAATATAAAAAAAATTGTTTAAAACAATTTAAAAACAAATTATTTTAAGTAAAAAAATAACTAGATTTATAAATATTTAAAAAAAAAGATTATATTTATCACACTTTAATAATAAAAATTTATTTCGCATATTAAATAAATATTTAAAATAAAAATAATTTAAAATAAATATAAAGAAAGTATTATTTTTTTTATTAAAATTAATTTCTAGCGAAAATTTGTTTAAATGAGTATTATTAAAAACACATAAATATAAATAGGTATTATTGAAAACACATGAATAAAAACTTAAATGGGTATTTCAACAAAAATACAACATATATTATTTGATTGGAAACATAGTTTGAATAAGAGACCACCTACCATATGATTTGATTCTTCTACGTACCGTTCATCTATTTATTTATTTTTTAAAAAAACAACTATTTTGAAATTATCTCATATGTATTATAATACTGCTCTGTTTTAAACCTTGATTCATATCGAAATGTATATTTTTGTCTAGATTTAAATATGCGTGAATAGGTATATATGTACTACATGTGTATATGTTGGACATATGAACGATGAGAAAAAAGAAAAAGAAAAAAAAAAAGCCCAATCTAAGATCAGACCCAGCTCCAATTAGGTTGGAATTAAGGTAGAGCCCATAAAATTAATCACTTTGTGATTGATTGATCAGAAAAGCATTAGAGCTTTATAATTTATTGATGATGATTAAAGAACATTAGGTATATGTAACGCCCTCGTTAGCTAACACTGTTACACTGTGTATTTTAAATAGTACACGTGCATCTAAATGTGATTAATAGTCTACGGTTAAAAATTTCAGTTAAAAGGAATGAATATTTCAGTAAATCATTAAATTGTACATGAGATCCCATTTTAAACGTTTACAGTTCCAAAATAGTCATTACAATTCAAAAGTTACAATCCGCCGACCTAAGCGGAAAAATAGGGTTTAACCCTAGTTCCTCTGAAAAACCTTTGTCGTGGTGGTCAAGCGACCACATATGTATACGTCGCCACTTAAGCTCTCCAGCTCATGGCTGGTCCAACTTTTCTTTCCCTTTACCTGCACTACATAGCACCTGTAAGCCAAGGCCCAATAAGAAAACTTAAACATGCTCATAAGCAGTGATTAACACATTTCCAAATAATAATAAACACATGCCCTGCAGTAATAACCCTACTCCTGCATGCATACCATTCATATAAATGACCACAACGTCATATGGGACCAAATGCCCTAAATAAATGATTAATTGATTCATATCGGGGTCCATTGCCCAAGTACATGACTAATAAGTCACACTGGGGTTCAGCACCCTAGGATCTGGGACTAATAAGTCACCTCAGGGCCCATTGCCATATCCTCTATATAAACAACCTTGGAGCTGGCCCAACATACCTAGCGCTTTGGTTTTTCTACGACAATTGAGTCGGACAAGCGTATAATGCGCTCCTGATTAGGTCTAATCATATCAACCAGTGCTCAGCGCACAATTACTGCCCTTGACTCATAAGTCAATGCTTTACGACCAGTGCTCAGCGCTATTACCGTCCTTGACTCATAAGTCAATGTTTTTTTACCAGTGCCCAACGCTATTGTCATTCTTGACTCATAAGTCAAGTCTTTCTCAATTATATAATGCTAATAGACATTCATCATATATCAAATATCCATATGCAAAGAATTCAACATGCTTCAATCAATCATTCACATGCATAATCATAATCGTAATCATGCGCATTTACAGAGGCCAATGCCTAATCAGACTACATTCAGCATTCAGGCCAAGCCCTAATCATTTACATCACATAATGGGTGCAGTTTTTTTACCTCAGGTCTGAGTATAATGTAAAATAAGGTCGACCCTCGAGCACGATCCTGATCCTGAGCCCCTAGCGGTAACCTAGTCATAACTATAATATAAAATCCCTTCAATAACGAGCAAATAAAGGCTTACGGACCAAGTTCTAGCCTCCGGGATCTCGAATTCTACCAATCTGGGTAGTATATTCGATCCCGAGCCTCTAAGTTTGAAATCCCATCACTAAAACCTAATGTGGCCACATGTAACCAGGCGGGCTGCGACTTGACCCTGGGGGTCACGGCGCGCCTCCCAGACAGACAGCCTCCCCCTGGCTGGAAGGAGACGCGGGCCGCGACTTGCCCCTGAGAGTCGCGACACGACCCTACGAACCTAGAACCCCTGTTTTTTCTTTAGCCCAAACTCAACCAAAATCATTTCCAAAAAATCCCAAAATCATAACTAAATCCCTGTACAACATTATCACCAAACTAGCAGTAAAATCCAAGCTTTAACACACTCAAAACACCACAAAAACTCAAATCCATAACCAAGCTCTCAAACTCAAGGACAACATAAAAATAGAGAAATAACTTCAAAATTCAATCTTAGAATTATTACCTCAATCACTGAATTGTCCCTTAACTTTACCCAAAAAAGATCCTAGCTCAAACCTAGCTCCAATTCTCTTTAAATCCAAGCTTTTCTCAAGAAAATCAAAGAGGAAATGAGCGAGAGTGTGTGACTGAGAGAGAGAGTGAGGGTTATGTTTCTTTCTTTGGTTTTTTCTACAGCCTTCTACTTGGGTAAGTATAGACAAGGCCCCTAAAAGACCTAAATGCCCTTAAATCCAATAACTTGCCTTCCTATGCCACAAGGGAAAACTTGTCATTAGCCAATTATCTCGTTAATCATAATTAACGTCTCACAATTTCTGTTACTCACTACAACAAATAGGGTCATTTGCGGTGTAACCATTAGCGGCGGACATAGTCCTTCGCTATTGCATAGGTTATTAGCGGCGAACTAGGGGTTCCACCGCTAGTAATGCGTCATTTATTTAAAAATATATTATAATAGCTATTAGCGACGGACTCTCCATTATTAGCGGCAGATAGTCCGTCGCTAATATACAAAAGGAAATGCCCGGGAAAATGATAAGTTATTTTTCAAGATTTATTAGCGGCAGTCGTCGCTTTTTATTAGCGGCGGGTAATCTCTTTAATTAGCAGCGTCTCATCCGCTACTAATTATGTTATTAGCGACGGATAATATTAATAGTGGCAGATAGGCCCCGCCGCTAATACTTTTATGGTTTATATACCCCATCATCTTCTTCTCCCAAATCATAGAAACAAAAAAGTCGAATCTATCTCTCGGTTATCTCCTCTGCCTGAAGCTTCGCTCGGTTATCTCCTCCGCTTGAAGCTTCTCTCGATTCTCTCTTTCTATCAGGTAAGAATTTATATCTCTCTTTCTATTTTGTTAATGGAATTATGCTATTAACTTATATATATATATACTATTCAACGTTAGTGTAAATGAATGAGACAGAGGAGTTTTATAAGCATGTATAACTATTTATTTTTCAGTGCAATTTTTTTTTCTTTAGTAAATGACAGTGATATTTCTGGTTTTTTGTTTATTAATTTTGGATTTTCTCTATCTATGTAGCTTTCTTGTAATGCATATACCATTTGGGGACTGGATTATTTCCTATCATTTCCATTATTGACCACAGGTAACATCCTCTAGTAATGCGTTTTTGAGTGCTTGTTAATGCTTTCATTATTTATTATCTTAGTGTCTTATTTTTAATCTCTGTAAATGATGAGGTAGCAGAAGAGGTTCTGTCTAAGTATGTATTTTTTATCTAACTGATGCCCATCTGATGTTTTGGTCATAACCATTGGTTTAGGCTTCATGAGTTCATTCCTTTTTTTTTGTTTATATAGTTTTCATAGAAAATATATATTGGCATTATTCTTATGTTTTACATATCCAGGGTTCTTTATTGTCAATTCTAAGCACGATGCTGGTGCCTTCTCCATCGGTTTGTCCTAGTAACAATTCTGTCATTTCTAGTGCCATCTATGATTGATATGTTTTAGGTACCATCTTCCTAATTTAAATTTGTTAAATATTTTTGCTGCTGAGCTGCTTGCCAAATTTTGTTCTGGTCTTTGAGGGAGGATTAGTTGTCATACGAGTTGTGCAACATATACCCAAAGATTCAGAGGTAACATATGTTTTCTAGGATATTAACAATTTTTTTTATTAAGGACAACTGTGTATCCACATATATCTTGTTGTAGAATTTCCAAACATGTATTTATGATGCTAAAGTTGTTGAGTCTTAGTACATTTGACCTGTAGAGAGCAGAGACAGATGTAATTCTGATAAAAACTTGTAACAAATGTCATTTATTCCCTCTTTTTGGGTTTACTTCTTGATATTGCATAAAAACTTGTAACAAATGTCATTTTCACTTGTAAATATGGTAGACACATAGAGAGCATGGGGGATTTGATGGTTTATGAAATGTAATTTATTTTGTATGATAAAGATTTTGTCTTTCTTTGATGATAAAGTGACCGGTCATTGGAAAAGATTCATTCTTATTATATTAATTTAATAATCGATTATTAATATTTGAAAATTAAATTGGATTTAATTATAGTAATAAAATTAATAATAAAAAATGTTAGAATTTATTATAAATTTAAAATGAATAAATTATGGTTGTTTAATATAAATATAATTATTATTGTTGACCGCGTTTTTGGCCAACGACGTGTAGACGTCAAAAACGACAAAAACCTTCAAGAGAAATAAACGACACCGACGATTTTTATAGTGGTTCAGCCCCAATGTGTTGGTAATAGTCTAATCCACTTAGAGTTGTGATTATAGATCTACACTCAAGATCAGATGAACCTGAGTCAACTGAGTTTCTTCAGTGCAGATTACAAGAATACAAGAATTCTCTCAAAATACAAGTACTCTCCCTCTAGAAAATTAGAATTCGAATCCCCTTTTATGATGCCATGAGCCTTGTATTTATAGGTTCAGGATCGTACAGATGATGTCCCCCATAATCGGGATATTTTGTTATTCTCGCTATATTTAATTTACAATAATATTCAAAATATAACGATACACTATATTTATGGGATAATCTGAGAGATTCCCGCGCAAGCCAAGACCGATTCTTGTTGAAGCCGTTTGCGGGATTTTTTACGTAGCCCTGCTCTGTCTAGTCAATCCATATCACATTCAGGCTGGTCGGCCAAACCTTCACCGGGCGGACACACACCTGACTGGGCAGACATGCACCTGGCTGGGCAGACATGCACTTGACTGGACAGACATGCACCTGACTGGTCGGTCAAGGTCATGCCTGGGCAGACAAAATGTGACCGGTCGGACATGGTCATGCCTGGGCAGACACACATGTGACTGGTCGGCCAAGGTCATGCCTGGGCAGACAAACATGTGACTGGTCAGCCAAGGTCATGACTGGTCGGTCATGACACTTCTCTGGTATTAGTCAGTCAAAAATCTTCACCGGTCGGACTGAAATTCTATCAGTTCGGTCAGATCACTTTATCACAACTCCGAAGAGCCAACACATTTATTGACTATTAATGTGCCTTTTACTGACCATGTATTGCCACTTGTCACTTCTGATTGCCACGTTATCGAACTCCAATTTTTGGGGATAACATTTGCCTCCCAAGTTTATTATACGATTTACTCGTTTGATAGACTTTTCTTCTAGCAAAATGTTTTTGAGGTCATCCAAAAGCTTCCATCCGGTCGATAACTTTCACGTGAACCCACGATTGAACTTGTCTTTTGATTTCTTCAAATTCCATTCTTTGAGCTTGTTTGAAATGCTGATTTGAAATGCCTATTTGGTCTCGGGGGCCAAATAATTTCTTAACTGCTAACCCTTGGGCGTATTGCTTCCTACTGCTCAGACGCTTGCCTGGCTCTTTGGTCATATACCCCAATACTCGGACAGGCAGCTAGCCGATTAGACAATGGGTATGCCCCAAGCTGCTTGGACGTGCGTCTAAGCCACTCGGACACGCATGACCGCTCGGACACGTGCAGCCTCATCCGCCCAGATGCGCGCGCATGTCTGCTCGAACATGCATTCCCCGCTCGGAAACGTGCAGCCTCATCCGCCCAGACGCGCGCGCATGACCGCTCGGATGCAGCTTCTCGGATGCCCAGCCAGCAGCTCCTCGGATGCAGCACCCTTTCCCAGCTGATCGGACCCTTGCAGCCAGCTGATCGAGCGTAGCCCCACTGCTCGGACACATGCAGCCAGCCGATCGAACACAGCCTCCTTCCGCTTGGATGCCAAGACACCACCTTCCGAATGCACGTCTGGCTGCTCGAACACGCCCTATCCGATCGGACACGCAGCCAAGCCGCTCGACGTTTAGCCTCGGATGTGCGGCACCACCACTCGAGCATATGCTTAGGCAGCCATGCCATATGCCAAAAACTTATCCCTCCAAATACCATCAAAACACCTTGTTTGAATCTCCCATAATTATTTTAAGAGATTGATTTCTCTCAATCAGTCTAGGTGAAAAATTGACTTCTCATCTCAAAGACATTTTTTTCACTATGTAGTATTTACTTTGCATGCATTTGTTCGTGTTTGTTTGATTCACTCCAGGGACTCATCGTTGTTAGTCATGCTCAACAACAGAGTTTCCTACTCGACCAGTGATATATGCTCAGCCGATCAGGGAAGTTGTACCTGCTCTCCCGACCAGGAAAACTTTGCACCTGATCAGCTAAACTTTGCACTTGGCCAGTAATTTACTCCTTTTTCTTGTACAGTCGAGCTGTTGGCATTTATACTTTACTTTTCTTTGTTAACTTAAAACATTCTAAGTCTTTTTAGACTTAAAAAGTTATAAGTTTTTTTTTGTGAATAGTAAAGTCACTCTGATGTATGCCTTATATTTTCGCATGAGTACTTAGTTTTCTAACTTAGAGATTCTAGACATTTCATAAGTCCATACTAAGTATTCTTTCTCACACTCTTATTGCTCTAACATTTTATGAGCATAATGTTTATTGTCACACGAATATCTGCTTCTAACTTAAAATTTTAAAAAATTCCAAGTTACTTAAGCTTTGTCAAACAAGTTTGCTTAATGGCCTTTTTGGACTTCGAAAATTTACAAGTCAGCCTAAAAACAGATATCTTAACTCGTGCTCTTATTGCCTGTGTTAAATTATATACCAGTATATCCCATGTGCCCCCCAAGTGATCAAGGGTTGAAAGATCCTTAGTCACTTGCTACTTGACCGAATCTGTTCGAGTAGTTAATTACTCGTGAAACATATAGAATATATGGAAAATATTCGAGCAGTTGAACACTGCTTGAATGTATCGACCAGTTGAACACTGTTCGATTTTACTGACCAGTTGAACACTGTTCGAATAATTAACACACGTGCACATTTGTAGCAAGAATCGACCACGCTGAGCGTAATCTCTTTTATTACTCGTAAATTAAAAAAGGACAATATGTGTCTAATAACGAGTCTTAAACAACAAAAATTGTTCAAAAATAGATGACTGGTTAGCAAATAACCAGCTCACAAACCAAATTTAAATAACAAGTTAAACAACTTGAAATTAAACTACCACTCTGAAAGCGGTATTTAGAAATAATATATTCACAGAAGCTCGCCATTCCAGTGGCTCCTGATCCTAGCACTCCTGCTCAGCATACTTCTCCTTTGCTTCGTTGCTTTCCTCAGCCAAGTGTGGACCTCCACATATAGTGTCTAAGGTAAAGTCCACAGGTCCGGGCTGCAAGGGTGGAGATCTTTGTTGCTTGAAACCAGGATTGCTGCTGCCTCCTTCTCCTTGGGGTGTCTCTGCCCGGTACTTCCTCAACTTGCCCGACCGGAGAAGAAACTCTATCTTGTCCTTGAGGTGATTTCATTCATTAGTGTCGTGACCATAATCTCCATGGAAATGACAAAACTTGTTCATGTCTCTCTTCCTCATCTCTTTCCTGATGGGTGGAGGTTTCTTGTAAGGAACCTCTTCATGACTAGCAAGATATATTTCCGCTCGGCTGGCCGAGAGAGTGGTGTAATTAGTGAACTGAGGCTCATACTTAGTTGGCTTTTCATTTGAACTCAACTTTGCTTTCTTTTCCTCATGGTGGTCAGACTCGTTATTTCCACCATCCTTAGGAGAGTCACTTGATCCGCCCGGATTGTTTATGCCATTCTCCTCTTTCTCGACTGCATCATCCAATTTCATATATTTGTTTGCTCGGTCAAGAAATTGTTGAAGTGTTGAAATTGGATTTCTATGTATGCTATCCCACAAAGGGCTCCGATAAGTTACCCCAGCGGATATTGCAGCCATCTTCCCCTCGTCTCCTACAGTAGTTTCTCTATTGGCTTCTCTCATGAATTTCTGTACATAATTCTTTAAATACTCATCTTTTCCTTGTTTGATATCTGCCAAGTGGTTGGCATAAACTGGTGGAGTCCGGGTAATGTTGAATTGTCTACAAAACTCCTTCATGAATTCTTCCCAAGAGGTAATGGAGTTTGGCTTAAACTTCCAATACCATTCCTGGGCGGTATCTGACAAAGTAGTCGGGAAAACTCTACACCGATAATCGTCACTTACTCCGAGCAATTCCATATGATCCTCAAACTTCCCAACATGTCTGATGGGATCTTCCTTTTCTGTATATATTGGCAGAACTGGTGCTTTATATTTTGCCGGAGGTTGGGCTGCTCTAATCCGGGCACAAAATGGGCTGCCACTCCGGTGGTCTATCGTATCTATACCGGAAGGTCATTTTGACAAACCTTGCACTGCAGCTGTTAGCACATCAAGCTGGGCTTGGATGGCTGGTGCAACTAATGAAGTTCCAAGGTCTTGACTGCCTGGTCGGGCATTACCATTTGGTGCACTATCGTTAAGTATTTCTACTTGACTGGTAGGGCGGTTCAAATTTTTCCCTTCGACTGGGATGGTCCTTCTCTTGTTGGTGATAACGTCCCTCAGATCCTTCCAGGAAGCATGCTCTCCTGCCTGATCAAACACCGTACTCTTCAATTTCCCAGAGGGCTTACTACGCGGGACTTGCTCTCTCCTACTACGCTACTGGCCGGGGTGCAGTGGAGGCCTTTCGGTACACCCCAGGCAGTCTTTTCCTCCTTGTTGGTTGTTGCCCTCCTTTTCCTTTGACTGGTCGGTGTGATGACTATCAGCCTCATCACGACCATGCCCATCCGTGAACTGTGAAGTTCCCTTATCTCGAGGAGTTCTGGTATGATCCTGCCTGGGTGGGGTCTTCTTGCTGCCTGATCGGTGACTTCCTGATCTCGAAGTTTCTGATCGGTGGCTCCTGGAGGGAGTTCTAGAGTGCTCCATTTGCATCGAGGCAGTTCTAGATCGGTCCCCACCCTCTTCTCGACCAGGAGGGTTACTCCTGCTTTTGTCCGATCCCCAAGAATCGGCTCTGTCAGTGGTCCTCCGACCAGCATTATTATTTCTTGCTCCCTGAGTGGCTGCTTATGCTGCGGCTTGAGCATTGGCTTGGGCCAATTGGGTAGCCGCTTCTAGAGCAAGTGCTGCTTCACGATGTCTCCGGTTGACCTCCTCCGGTTATTGTCTGAGTTCCTCGCTTTTGGCCTCCATATCGCACCTTTGCTGATCTAACGCAGCTCTCTGCCTGGCCATCTCTTCAGCAAAAGACTCCTTCCAAGCATTGAATTGCATCATCTCCTATTGGAAAGCGCCTATTTCTTCTTGGAGTTGTTCAACTTCTAGAGTGGTCTCCTCGAGAAACACCCTGGGCTCAGTCTCTGGGTTCTGTGGTCCAGACTCTTCTGATCTTGCAGGCTCCTTTGATGTGCCTGCCTTTTTGGATGCCCTATTGGTATTCTTGGGTGCCATTTTGATATGATAGTCGTGTGCTTCTTCTCTTCAGGCTCTCAATGAAAGCACCAAAATGTTGACCGCGTTTTTGGCCAACGACGTGTAGACGTCAAAAACGACAAAAACCTTCAAGAGAAATAAACGACATAGACGATTTTTATAGTGGTTCAGCCCCAATGTGTTGGTATTATCCTAATCCACTTAGAGTTGTGATTATTGATCTACACTCAAGATCAGATGAACCTGAGTCAACTGAGTTTCTTCAGTGCAGATTACAAGAATACAAGAATTCTCTCAAAATACAAGTACTCTCCCTCTAGAAAATTAGAATTCGAATCCCCTTTTATGATGCCATGAGCCTTGTATTTATAGGCTCAGGATCGTACAGATGATGTCCCCCATAATCGGGATATTTTGTTATTCTTGCTATATTTAATTTACAATAATATTCAAAATATAACGAAACACTATATTTATGGGATAATCTGAGAGATTCCCGCGCAAGCCAAGACCGATTCTTGTTGAAGCCGTTTGCGGGATTTTTTATGTAGCCCTGCTCTGTCTAGTCAATCCATATCACATTAGGGCTGGTCGGCCAAACCTTCACCGGGCGGACACGCACCTAACTGGGCAGACATGCACCTGACAGGTCGGTCAAGGTCATGCCTGGGCAGACAAACATGTGACCGGTCGGACATGGTCATGCCTGGGCAGACACACATGTGACTGGTCGGCCAAGGTCATGCCTGGGCAGACAAACATGTGATTGGTCAGCCAAGGTCATGACTGGTCGGTCATGACACTTCTCTGGTACTAGTCAGTCAAAAATCTTCACCGATCGGACAGAAATTCTATCAGTTCAGTCAGATCACTTTATCACAACTCCGAAGAGCCAACACATTTATTGACTATTAATGTGCCTTTTACTGACCATGTATTGCCACTTGTCACTTCTGATTGCCACGTCATCGAACTCCAATTTTTGGGGATAACAATTATAAATAAATTAAATTTACTTTAAAATTATTAAAATTAATTTGGTAATTATATATAGAAAAATATTTTAATTTTAGAATAATTAATTAAGTAATAAGAGATCATAAAACTCAAGTTTGTTCATGAATAACACTTCTCATATATAAGAATAACTAGATATATGTTTGAGTTTTTAAAATTTAAAATAGGATAAAATTTGAATAATTGAAATTGGTTAATTTTAAATATTTTATGTTTTATAATATATGTTCTGGGATTTTCTGAGTGCAGGATTTTAAATTTTTTGAAATGATCGTATTAATAAAATGTTTATGCTGTCAAATATTTTGTGAAATTTAATTAAGTAAAGTAGTTTTTTTTTTTTTTTTGTTATATGTTATGTCAACATAATGAGAATTGTAATGAATATATATAATTGGAGTAAATTAGTATTATTATAATTAATTGGAAATTATTAAATAAATTAATTAGTAGTTAATTTATTTTCTCTCTCCCGGTATGCTTGTGATTGATGGTTGTTGACTACAACCATCAATTACAGGGATATCGGCACAGAAATGATAAGTTTAAAATATTATTAATAAAATAATGAATGATAAAGATTAATAAAATTTATCTAATTATTTAAAAAAATTAGTCTAAAAGTCAAACAATAATTAACTTGTAAAATTATTATTACAAATTAAAAAATTATGAATAAATTAGGGTTGGGATACGAGTCCATTCATGTGTGTCAGTATGATTGCTGCTTATTTTACAATGATCATGCATCTAAAGAGACATGTCCAGTATGCGGAAGTAGTAGAAGGATTACTTCCGAAATGACGAAAGGAAAAAAAGTGCCACACAAGGTGAGGCGTTACTTTCCGTTGACCCCTCTATTGAAAAGATTATACAGTTCAAGAATTACAGCGAAACACATGATATGGCATCACGCTGGGAAATCAAAAGATGAAGGGGTGATGCGACACCCGGTGGACGGCTCTGCGTGGAAGGACTTTGATGCCAAGCATCCTGGTTTTTCAAGGGATCCCAGAAATGTTCGTTTGGGCTTAGCTACTGATGGATTTAATCCATTTGGCAACATGAACCTTGCATACAGCATGTGGCCTGTGGTGTTGGCAAACTATAATCTGACACCTTGGTTGTGTATGAAAGACAATTATTTCATGTTGACCCTCCTTATTCCTGGGCCAAAATCACCCGGTAAGGACATGGATGTATTTCTGAGACCATTGGTGGATGAGTTGAAGGATCTGTGGGTTAGCGGAGTTTATACAAGAGATAGTACAACCAAAAGGATGTTCAAGATGCGGGCAGCCCTTTTGTGGACAGTGAACGATTTTCCAGCTCGCAGTAATTTGTCTAGATGGAGTGGCCAGGGATACAAAGCTTTTCCTACGTGTAATGAGGACATAACTTCCATCCGAGTGATCGGTAAGACATCTTATGTTGGTCACAGAAGATTCTTGCCAAGTACTCATCGAATGATAAGAGACACCGAGTACGATGGAGAATTTGAGAGAAGACGTCCTCCGAGACGGTTTACTTGTGAGGATATACTAGAACAAGTTAATGCTCTTGTAGCGCAAGTTCCAGGAAAACATGTCCAGTTTGGGGGTGTGAAACGTAAAAGAGGAGTAGATGAAGGTAATTGGAGGAAAAAAAGTATTTTTTACGAGCTTGAGTATTGGTGTACAAACAAATTAAAACACAATATAGATGTCATGTATGTTGAGAAGAATGCATGTGATAGTCTCCTTGGCACCATCTTAGAAAATGATAAATTTAAGGACACCACTAATGCCAGGCATGATTTGGAAAAGATGAGTGTGAGAGAATCATTGTGGATTTATGAAGATGAGAATGAGAAGCTGATGAAGCCGCACGCTCCTTATGTGTTAACTCCGACGCAGAGGCAACAATTTTGTTAGTTTATAAAAGGAGTTAGATTTCCATATGGCTTTAGTTCAAATTTGAAGAAGAAAGTGTCCGAGAATGATACAAATATTCTTGGGTTGAAGTCACACGATTTTCATGTGATAATGCAACGATTACTTTCTCTCGGTGTTCACAAGTTTCTTCCAAAATCTATATCGACCACTATTACAGAATTGTGCAATTTCTTCAGGCAAATATGTTCGAGGACTTTAAATGTTAAAGATATGGAGGAAGCACAAAATGATCTTATTAAGATATTGTGCAAGATGGAGTGGATTTTTCCTCTAGCTTTTTTTGACATAATGATTCATTTGGTATTACATTTGCCAGAAGAAGCTATATGGGGTGGCCCGGTATTTATGAGGTGGATGTATCCTTCTGAAAGGTACATGAAAAAATTAAAGAATTATGTGGGAAATAAAGCTCGTCCTGAAGGGTTGATCGCCGAAGGCTATGTTGCAGATGAGGCTTTGACCTTTTGTTCAATTTATTTCAAAGACATTGAAATAAGATTTAACCGTCTTGATCGAAATGAAGATGCAACTTATATCCCACGAAACCTTATAGTTTTCCAATTGCAATGTCGTCCACTCACAAAGGGAACTTTGAAGCCTCTCAATCATAACACTCGTGAAATAGCTGAGTGGTTCATACTTGAGAATTCTCCTGAAATTGAGCCTTATTTAGAGTAAGTTTATTCCCTCATAAATTAGAATATGTGTGGTTATTATCAGTTTTTTGTTATCAAGAATCGTAACACTATTCTAATTAACAGCGAACACCTACAAGAGATTAGATAAAAATACCGAGATGGTGATCATGATCGTTTGCATAAGAAAAATTTTCGTTCGTGGTTTCTTAAGAAGGTAGCTTTGAACTTTGAACATTCATTTTATTAATGATATATTTTGCGAATCTAATACCGTTTTATGTATTTAGATATATGACTTGCACAAACTTGGGTCTTTGGAAAATGGTGATGAATTGTTAGCTTTAGTATATGGGTCAGAGCATTTGGCAACCTATTACCAAGGTTGTATAGTCAATGGTGTTCGATTTATTGCACATGACTGAGATAAAAAGCGCACCACACAGAATAGTGGAGTGTCTGTTGTTGAAACAGAAGGTTTTAATTATTACGACACGCTTGAAAAAGTAGTGACACTATCTTTCACTGGTGCATATTCAGTGGCATTATTTCTGTGCAAATGGTTTAATACGAATCCAAGAATGAAGAAAACAATCATTGAAAATAATATCACCAGTATAAATGTCAATGGTGAATGGTACAAAGATGAGCCGTACATACTTGCTACTCAAGCTAAGCAAGTTTTCTATCTCGATGATCTACTTAGAGGTCGTGATTGGAAAGTTGTAGAAGATATGAATCATCGACAGATTTGCGACATTAAGGAAAATTCTGATGAGGTTAATGATGCTATTGATGTTGTACATGAAATAAGTTCATCAAATTTTGTGTTGACTGTGGACCTCGGAGAGTTGATTATGCAATCTGATCAACCTGCTGCATATGTTGGAGCTGATGAAGAGGGTGACGACGAAGCTAATATGTCAGAACATGAGGAAGTCGCAGATGCAGAGGATGAATTGTTAGTTGAGCTTTGTGAAGATGAAAAAGTGTCTCCGATTACTGATGGAAATGATAGTGATTACTCTGTTTAGTTTTTCTATTTGTGTAACAGAACTATATATTTAAATATAATAAAGTTTTTTTTGTAATTATTATTATTATGAATTGAATGCGATATACTTCTAATTCAATTTAATGCTAATTACTAACTAATAAATTTTAAACTGAAGTATAATGTCAGCTGATATAGCAACTTATCATGGCGGAGATGGTGGGGATCAAGACTCACCAGATCCTTCTAGGGTACCATCATCTTGCGAGTCAGGTTAAATATTGCATATCAAAATTATTTTTAGAAATTATATTGTTAGAGAAATATAACATCAATACTAATACTGGTTATTGTTAATAAATTTTAAAGCCCTACCAACGAGAAGAAAAGGTCGTGGCCTTGCTAGTAATAATGTTCTTGAAGAACGAAGGAAAAAAGCCAGGAAACCATTGGATCTAGAGCTTGATCCTGTGACGAACAAAGTGGTTGGGCAGGAGGATCAAGATTTTATTCGCATGTTGGGCACTCTAGTTACCATTTTGTGTCCGGGACATTACTTGGATTTTACTGATGTACCTCAACAGTTTAAGGATCAAGTTCTTGATCGTATGAGGGTAAAAAAATTACAAATCTTGTATTTTTCATTATTTATTTCGATTATTTACAAAGTCATCTAATTTTTTTTCTTAATGCAGTATTACTATAATATAGATGGTCATCTACAACGTGAGTCTGTTCTGGCAACTGTCTATAAGGAGATGGGCAAAAGATATCGCGAGAGAAAGAATAATAGACATAAACACTTCAATAATCATTATGCTGGACTATAAGATTTGGAGAATGTCCTCTCTACACCACCTGACCATTGCACTAAGGAGGCTTGGCAGAATATTTGTGAATTGTTTTTGAGTGAAAGATTTTTGACTCGTTCCGCTAAAAATCAAGCAAACAGAAAACAAATGAAGTATGTAACAACACAAGGCACAAAGTCGTTGGTAGCTAAGCGTCACGAATATGTAAGTGAAGATGTTAATTTAATTTTATAAAATAGCACATTCTGAAACATTTTGTTTACATTTTTATAGGAGAACGCAGATGCGCATGTTGTTGATACTTGGAGGGATGCTCATATGAAAAAATTGACAAAATCTTTTGTCAATGAGGCAGCTCAACAAGATTATGTAAGTGAATAGTATTGTTTTCTTGTTTCTAATGTTTCTAATTTTTGTTTAGAATGTTATCTTTATACAGGAAAAAATGGCGGCAGAGGTTCAGAGGTCACAGCTTGAGAGGCAGAGTCAACAACAGAGTGAGGGATCTCTTAATGTATCTGGCGTTGATTTGTCCATGGTCGATCAATACGAGATACTAAGTAAAGTACTCGGGGAGAGATCTGACTACCAAAGAGGAGTGGGTTATAGGGCAAAAGGGAAGGCAAGAAAGACAACCTCTAGCTCTACAGATCAAAGTCAATCCCAAGCAAATACTGCTGCTACGCCTAATGAAGATATGACCACTATGGCTCTAATGATGAAGGCAATGCGTGAGACGATTCAGAAGGTGGTACCTGAGCAACCCAGTAATCTGTATGACCCACGGTTTGACAGTTTTCTGCAGAGGTATTTGCCACCACAATCCGAAGGTGGTTCGTCTTCTCAGAGTAACACCGCCAATCCTGACCTTCATACACTGCCACAGCAGTAGTACCAGCCTCCTTCACAGTATCCGCCATAGCAGCAATACCAGCCTCATCTACCATATCCGCCACATGTGTCGTTGCAACAACCTCCTCAGTATCAAAGCCAATACATTTTTGGACGCTCTTCCCAGTCTCCTCCACTATATTTTAGCTTTACCGATTTTCAAGGAGGATCGATGCAGCCTCCGCTACCTAATGTTAGGTATGGGGAGGTTGGAGGTTCGTCATAGCAGCCATATGTGAGATATGGTGAGTTTGGGGGCGGGTCGCAACCACAACCTCGAGATCAGTTTGGGGACCTCACGCTCGGACGATCATCACAACCACCTTATATTCCTTCACCGCCACAGCCACAGCCGTCGCCCTCACAGCCACACCAAAATGTTGAAGATGAGGACAATTTCAATATTAATCTTAATGATTTTATTTAGTTATTATTTTATGTATTTGGATTGAATTAATACTATATTTATTTTTAATGACAATAGCAATATTAGCTAGGTTGATAAATATTAAAACTATTCACATTAATTTTAATTTTAGTTATGTTTAAATTAATTAAATGCTTATTTTGTTAAATTTTATTACGAATTATTTTTAAAAATAATTAAATTTAATAAATATTAATTTATTAATTTTTTTCAAATTATTTTTAAATTATATTATAAAAACAATATTAGCAGCGGATCTCGCGGCTAATAATAATGCATCTGACAAATGTATTAGCGGCGGGCTCCGCCGCTAATAATATGATATCAGCGGCGGGTGTGTCAGTCTGCGGCTAATAAGCATTAATAGCGACAAATAATTAGCAGGGGGCCATTAGCGGCGGGTCACCGCCGCTAATACTTATTAGCGGCGGATGTCACACTTATTAGCGGTGGAGGACCCCGCCGCTAATGTGGTCAATTCTTGTAGTGACTCCCAATATCCTCAAATAATTTCCCATTACCTGCTTAATCCCGGTAATGTATTAAATAACAAATACTCCTAGGTTCACCCCGAGCCCGGTATTCAACCTCGTTATGACTAAACCGCTAACTTGCTTCTTAGGATCACCTTGTGCCGAGTATCTCAAATATATCCACATAATAATGTGGTCTCACACATATATGCACAAATATGCCTTCAGTAGGCAAAAATTATGAAATGCCCCTCTAATAAGAAACAGGCCCACATGCATGCAATTACAACCATATAATAATACAACTCATATAATCATGCATATAATCACATAATAACACAATTAACTAGTTATTGCCCTCCTAGCCCCCTAATCAAGGCACTAAGCCACATTAGGGAATTTGAGACGTTATAGTATCTAACCATTGCTTCATCTTTTATGTGGGGTTTATGTATAGTAAAACATGTACTAGGGTTATTAAGTCATTTCATGTATTATCAAAATATGTTAAAGTACTATATATATATATATAAAAAGAAAATTGAAAAATAAAAATAAAAATAAAAAGCGCGTATTTTTCTAACTAAGGTTTTTTTTTTTTAATTATGTGTGGTGTTAATGCTATAATTTTATAGTGTAGTTAAATTTTCTAATACAATATTCTTATAAGTATAAGTAGTACATGGTGAGTGAGAAATATAAATTTCTTAAGCATTGATTTGTTGGGTGATATATTACTATAAAAAGAATATTAAAATATTTTTTTGGTTCGACCTGATCATTGATATTTGGGTAAATATTATTTTGGTCATTATATTGTGCAAAAGTTACCGATCGGACCTTCTGATTTGTTAAATGATAATTTTGACTATGCGTTTTGTAAAATAGAACAAAATAATACCCTTGATAGTCCAAATTTGGTCAAACATTTTTTTAAATATGACCAAAATAACTTTAAAATAAACTAATTAATAATTAAAAAATATCTAAAATATCTTTAAAATAAATACTAAAAACTTAATGAGTATAAATTTAATTTAATATTTAAAATACATATCTTTAATTATTTTTTATTTTCTCTCTCCTCCCTCTTTTCTTCCCCTACATGATTGAAAAATCCAATGGGTATCAAAGCATCAATGACAAGAGGGGGCTGGGTCCAAATCTAAGTTTTCACAATTTGGGTCTGTGCGATTGTTCTTGGGATGATGTTGTCGACATAATTATACTGTTTTATTGGGTTTGGTTTCGCTCGAGATAATGTGTTGGGGTTGGGAATGGACGATGAGCAGAAGATTGATGGTGTTGGGTCGATGATGGGCAAGGACGGATCTGGATTTTTCCTGATCTCAGTTCTGTTCCATCTCCAGCCACGGTTGGGCTTCCTCCTTCCTCTATCTCAAATGTGGGGCTTCCTCTTCCTCGGATATGGGTCGTAGTGGGCTTAGAATAGAGGTCATGTTGTTGCGAGGCTCGGATCTAGGGAGAAAAGCTCTTCGAGAGGTTAGATCGGCGAATGACTAGAACTGGGGAGGAAAGCTCTTCGCGAGGTTGGGTCAGCAAATGACTGGATCTGTGTCATGGTTCGCCGAAGAAGAAGAGGAAGAAGAAGAATGATTGGGTCTGTTTGAATTTTTTTTGTTTGCTTTGAATTGATTTTGGGAGATATTGAGATGAGATCAGAAATTGATTTAGTGATCAAGTTTTTTTCTTTAAATTTGGGTTTTAGATGAGTTCAAGAACCCATATATTCATTTTAGATGAATCTTGGTTTTAGATGTTGAACAAATAGTTTTTTTTTAGTCTAGGTTTAAGTAATTCAATTTTGTTATAATTAAGTTTTTAGTTTAAGATTTTAAGTATATGTAATTAAGTTTAGTATCAGATTAAAAATTTGCTTTTGTTTTAATTTTTATTTTACTTTTTCAATTAAATATTACATTTTTAAATTTTAATTTTAATTTTTTTTAATATTAAATTTAATTTAATATAATTTAAATTTTAATATTTAATTAAATCCGAGGACATTTTAGTCATATTAAAAAATTATTTGACAAAAATTGTGTCCAAAGTATTCTTTTGTTTCATTTTGCAAATAATATGATCCAAATTGTTATTTAACAAAACAGAAAGTCCGATTAATAACTTTTGCATAACACATGGGCCAAAATGGTATTTACCATTGATATTTACTTGATTATGTGTTGGATGTAGTTAAATCTAACCAATTCTCAGTAAAGAGGGTGCTGAGGGGAGCACCACAGATTTTTCTTATATTATATTATTAGATTTAATTCTTGATGAAAAAAAAGACTAAGCCATTAATGAATTATTATTCTAAATTTCTTCAAATGTTTCTTTTTAAAAATTGTATATTCATCTAATTAACAAGCTCAACTATGTTAGAATATTTTATATGGACTAACATAATTAAGTGTTGCTCACACAGTGTTGGTATTAGCATGTAATGATAACTATATAATCGGTAATGCATGATATTACCATCGGGCCATAATGGGATGGACATAACGTACTAACATGCTCGGGGCCCATGGACACGCTCTAAAACGTCTTTGGTCAGCCCATTGGGCCAAGACAACTAATTCTCTCACATTGGGCATGTAAGCCCAATTGGCCCATAATTCCTTATATAAAGGGTTGTGCTCTTGATTGATGATTAAGGTGGAATGAGTGTGGCTATGGTGTAGAGAGAATGATAGAGTAGTGTTCATTACTCCCAAGCTCTACTTTTCTCTATATGTGTAGATCAAAGAAGTGTAATCAACATGATTATTAGAGATCAAGGCGATAATTGGAGGTACGTATATTATTATATTAATGCCCTAAATAAAATGGTTGATCATGGAAATTCATGAGCATGATTTGATATTGATTATTGTTTATTTAATGTTCATTGTGTATTACTTATAACAATTGGTATCAGAGACAGGTTATTTGATTTTAGGGCTTATTATAATTAAATTTTTTTTCAAATCTGATTTACATAAAAAAAAATCGAAATTATATATTATTGGTAGATAAAATCAGATTGGAGGATGAGTATTGAGTTTATCAATATTTTAGATTGTATTTTCCGTTTCGTTTACGTTGAAAACACCCAAAACTCCAAGCTTTTTCAAAGCTTGTTAATGGCCGAAAATGGCTATTAGATCTACGGGTTTCGGATGTTTATAAGTTTAAATGGGTACTGGAAATAGAATGAGCATGAAAAATGGAGAAAAACCCCTAAAACGACATCAAAATCGGAGCTCTGGTGGTTAAAATCCAACGGGGTCAGAATTTGGGTTCGAAACGAGTCGAATAGACCCGCTGGAGGTTGAAGACAACCTCAAAACGACGTGTCGTCGTTTTTCTGATTTAGTGTCGTTTTTTGGTTTTTTGTCATTTTCCGAAGTGCTGTCGTTCTTTATGATTTATGTCGTTTTCTGACAAACTACATGTAGTTTTCTGAAAAACTACATGTCGTTTTTGGGCATTTTTCAGCAATTTTTTGTAACTTTTTTGGGCGCGTGGGAGCGCGTGAAGATTCCATTTTGGACCAAATTTTCACCATTTTGCTCATTTTAATTTTTCTCATTTGATTGTGTGATTATATTTTGGGTTTGGTCAATTTAAATTGTTAATTGACGCATAATCACACAATTAATTTGAATTAATTTTTTTTTTCTCTCACAATTTTATTTTTTATTTATTTCATTGGATGAAGACATAATTATATTCATGCCATAAAAATTATTTGATAGATGATTGACATTTTTGATAATATAATTATGTTAGTGAATAATTAATTGAGTGTTGTACGCCCTGATTTTCCCACGGGCTGATTAGCAAGCCGAGCTTCGGCCAAACCATGATTACATCATGATCATCCCCAGGGCTGGAGCTTCTGTCGTAATGTCGTGCCTTCTTAGCTCGAGGAAGCCCCAAGAGCTCGCCTTCACCGCCCAAGGCCGGGGCAGGGATCCCGAAGGCCGAAGACCGAGCTAAGTATGAAGCTCGTGGTACGAGCTGGATATGGAGGTTGTGACCCTTTGTGAAGTCAACACACGCAAGGTAAACGTGCATATATCAGGCATCACGTGTCTGATATCCCCCTGACTTCTCGGACACGCAGCAGGAACGTGCGTGTTCAGACACCCACGACTGGGTTGGGCCATGCGGCCCATTACCTCCTTACCTATTGATTTGACCACACTTATGTGTCAGGTTTAGGAATTAATCATGAATGTCACATAATTGATACGACAACTAAGAAGGTCACGGGATGACCTTCTTACCAACTTCCAGGTGCCTTCTCCTATAAATATGGAGACCCTGGGAGTTGATAGGGGTTGGAAAAATAATCTCTTGTGAGAAATACTCTGTAATCAAATACTCAGTATAGATCAATAATATTGACTAGTGGAGTAGAAGGATTTTAACCTTCGAACCACTTAAAAAACGTGTCTTGAGTCACCTCTTTCATCCTCTAAGATCATATATCTATTTCGGTTCACCTTTAGCACTAATCCCTTTCTCTTCTTCTCTTAATTACCTGTTGGCGAAGAACCGCGTCAACAGTTTGGTGCTTTCATTGAGAGCGAGTTCGATTAGTGCTGCTGCAAACATCCAACTATGGTGACTACTCGGTCCAGGCATGGTAACGAGACAGAACAACATGATGGGCAGGAGGCTCATCATACTACCATCCCTGATGAACAAGTTCCTGAAGTCCAGCAGCGGCCAGGAAAACAGCCGGTGGGCCAAGATGATAACGGTAGTTCGGCGCCTCGGCCACCTAATCCGAACCCATGTTATTATACTGTGGTGGAGATGGAGAACGCTCAACTGAGGAGCCAGTTAGCAACAGCTAGCCAGCAAATCCAGGATATCCTGGCCCGATTACCCCCTCTCACAACCGGCGTTAACGTCGGAGAGAGGCAAGGCGAGGCTCCTAAGTCTCGTCGGGGTAACCAGTCCAGGCATAGCCGTTCGGATAGACTTCCGGCAGCCAACTCCACCCCTTCATCACACCATCGAGAGGCAAACTTCGAGGAAATGCCTAGGACCGGACAACAGCAATACAGCCGTTCGGTCAGGACATCAACTCCTAGCTCTCAGCCATCCTCGAGGACGCCCAGGAGAGCTCGAGGAAATTCCCGAAGGAGATCCGGGGAGGGCTCGCGACGTCAGCCCGTCCCCGACGACAGTCTTGCGCCTCATCCAGATCGCCCGACGCGGGATCAACAGGTTGGCAGGGCCGAAAGGCCCCCACCAAACTTGATCCGTCCAGACGGAACTAGGATCGCCTCCCCAGTCAGGCATCCTCCATCTATGATCAGATATCCGTCTCCTCCTCGGCCCGTCCGGGACATCCCAGCCTATGGGCGTAGTAGGAGAAACCTACCATCAGCTGGACCTTCCCGGCATAGCAGGGCGCCAGGGGAAAGCTCAGGTCGTCACCACCAAAGGAGGACTCCAAGCCTATCCAGCAGGAGCCACTGGACCGGCGGTCGCCGGAGTGATCTCTCTGGGGGAGACCTGCGAGATCGCCTCAACTCTCATAGAGGGGACAGAGCAGGAGGAGATGGCCAGGCTCGTTCAGGGGGGTTTCTGTCCGGAGTACATAACGGAGGGAATGTCCCAAATAACCTATCTCAAGATAGGAGGGGCAATAACCCACCAAATGTGTACAATGGATCCGGAGCCGTTGAACAGCCCCGGAATACCAAGGACATCAGGACCAAACCCTCAAGCGCCTGACTCAGATGGAGGAGCTGATGAGGAAGCTCCTATCAGAAAAAGACGAATATGATTCAGGGGACGAGATGGAACTCTTCGCACCCAATATAGCATCAACGACATACCCATCTGGTTTCCGTATGCCTCACTTGTCAAAGTTCAATGGGGACGGAGACCCGCCGGACCATTTAGGGATGTTCAACACCCTAATGATGGCCCATAACATTGGCCCGGAGCTGCGATTCTTAATCTTCCCTTCCACACTGACCGGACCTGCCAGGCAGTGGTTCAAGCAAAGTAAAAGATAGTCAATCAGTTCCTGGAAAACCTTCTCAGCCGACTTCAAAAGGGCATTCCGAGCCTCCCAGGCCGCCCGTGTTCAGGCCGACTCCCTAGCTAATGTGAGACAGCAGCCCGGTGAGACTCTGAAGGCCTACCTGAGCAGATTCGCGAACGTCGCTGCTCGGGCTAGAGACGCGGATGATAGCTCCAAGTTCATGGCCATGAGAACCGGAATCCTTGTCGGAGGAGACCTATGGAAGGATATACAGAGGAAGGGAGTTAGCTCGGTCAACTAATTCCTTAACAGGGCCCAAGAATGGATAAACTGGGAAGAAACCGAAGCCTCAGCTGTGGGAACTAGCCAGGTTCCCGATCAGCCCGCGGGAGTAGGGACGGAGGTCGTGGCAGCGACCCCAAACGTCGCACAGAGCAACCAGCTCGGCGGAGGCAAAAGATAGGGCAATGGAGAAAACAGTCAGCACGGCCAAAAGAAGAACAAGTCCATAGATAAGTTTAAGCCCATTTTCACGACGTATACCGAGCTCACCCAGTCCAGAGAGAGTATCTTCTTGGCCAACTCTACTCGGGTCCCTTGGAAGAGGCTGGACCCATTGAAGCACCACAAGGGAAAGAGAGACACTTCCAAATTTTGCCGTTTTCATAACGACATCGGCCACAATACTGACGATTGTAGGCATTTAAAAGATGAGATCGAGACTCTCATCCGAGCCAGCCCCTTGGCTCAATACTCGCGGAACAGGGTCCCAGCGAGTCGACCTGCTCCAGAAGCCCCAGCCAGTCAGCTCGGGTCTCGGGTAGATCAGGATGTCCCTCCCCCCGTGGTCGGAGGAGAGATATCCACCATCTCTGGAGGACCGCACATGGCTGGCACGAGCAGAGGTGCCCAGAAGAGATACATGAATGAACTAAAGGCTCACAACGGAGTGGAGTTCGTCCCGGAGCAGCGCCAGTCAAAGCAGCAGCGATTGGAGAGGCAACCAATCATTTTTACGGAGGAAGATGCAGGCCATGTCCAGTTCCCTCACAATGATCCCTTGGTTGTAGCAGTCCAGCTCGCCAACCGGAGAGTGAGGAGGGTACTAATAGACAACGGGAGCTCAGTGAACCTCCTATTCCGATCCACCTTAGAGAAGATGGGTTTGACCGTCGCCGAGCTAAAGGCAACCTCCATGATGCTATATGGTTTTTCGGGAGAAGGATCAGCAGCGATAGGGACAATCGAGCTGGTGATCACCCTAGGGGAAGAATCTCGGACAGTCTCCAAACTACTCAAGTTCGTGGTCATAGACTGCCCCGCTGCTTACAATGCCATTTTGGGCTGACCTACGCTCATAGCTTTCGAGGCTATCACTTCCACTCGACACCTCGCCATGAAGTTCCCTACTTCAACAGGAATCTGCACTATCCAGGGCGATCAGCTCGCTGCCAGGGAATGCTACAGCATTTCCATGAAGGGAAAATCTAAACCCGGGCAGCTGGCTATGGCCATTCTGAGTGAAGAGGAATCTCAGGAACCCTCAGCGGACCCTGAGATTGAAAAACCTCAAAGCGCAAAAGGGGGAAATGTCGCTTTAAGCGAGGATATTGACCCCCGAATAGGCAAAGACAGATCCGAGCT
Source organism: Humulus lupulus (assembly GCF_963169125.1). Taxonomy (NCBI): domain Eukaryota; kingdom Viridiplantae; phylum Streptophyta; class Magnoliopsida; order Rosales; family Cannabaceae; genus Humulus; species Humulus lupulus. The sequence continues at coordinate 67,003,484 of NC_084795.1, read as the reverse complement.
CCAGGCTATTGAGGAGCTCGAGGAAGTGAACCTTGATCCACAGAATCCGTCACGGACGGTCAGGCTCGGGAAAAACCTCTGCGGCAAGAGGAAGGCGGAGCTGACTACGTTTCTGCGAGCTAACTTAGACGTATTTTCCTGGTCCCACGAGGACATGGTGGGAATTAGCCCGAGTGTCATCATACACACGCTACATCTGGATAAAAGCGTTCCTGCCAAGTCTCAGAAGCAAAGACGTTTAGGAACAACCCGGGCTGAAGCCCTAGAAGAAGAAGTAGCCCGGCTCAAAAAATGTGGCTTTATCCGCGAAGCCAAGTATCCAATTTGGGTCGCCAACCCCGTGCTAGTTCCAAAGCCCAACGGAAAATGGCGAACCTGCATCGACTTCTCCGACCTGAATAAAGCCTGCCCCAAGGATTGTTTTCCATTGCCAAGGATTGACCAGCTGGTGGATGCCACGGCGGGGCACGAGCTCATGTCCTTTATGGACGCGTACTCAGGCTACAATCAGATCGCGATGAATCCGGCGGACCAGGAACACACCAGCTTTATGACCCCGACTAATGTCTATTGCTATAAGGTCATGCCGTTCGGTCTGAAGAACGCCGGAGCTACCTACCAAAGGCTAGTAAATAGAATGTTCGCGGACAAGATCAGTAAAACACATGGAAGTGTATGTTGATGACATGCTAGTCAAGTCAAAGACTGCCGATAACCATATTTCCGACCTGGAAGAATGTTTTAAAATACTACGAGAATACGGGATGAGGGTCAATCCCTAGAAATGCACTTTTGGAGTCGCGTCAGGGAAATTCCTAGGGTTCATAATCAATACCCGAGGAATCAAGGCAAACCCCGATAAGACCAGGTCACTGCTCGAGCTTCCTTCGCCCAGGTCGCGGAAAGATGTCCAAGGCTTAACAGGGAGAGTGGCAGCACTCAACCGGTTTATTTCCAAGTCAACCGATAAGTGTTTGCCCTTCTACAATCTGCTCCGAGGAAAGTTTGAATGGACAGTAGAATGCGAAAGCGCATTCCTCGACCTGAGGGCACATCTGGCTGAACCGCCCGTTCTATCCAAACCCAAGGCAAGAGAGCCTCTTTTTCTCTACCTGGCTATCACTAAGGATGCAGCTAGTGTCGTACTGGTACGAGAAGAGGACCAAGTTCAGAAGCCAGTCTATTACATCAGCAAGAGACTTCTCGGGGCAGAATCACGATACCCACTGATGGAAAAATTGGCGTTCTACCTAATCACGGCCTCGCGAAAGCTCAGGCCGTACTTCCAATCTCACTCAGTACACGTCATGACCGATCAGCCTCTAAGGTAGGTTTTGCAAAAACCTGAAGCATCGGGACGTTTGTTAAAATGGGCGGTCGAACTCAGTCAGTTCGAGATTTTCTACACTCCACAAACTGCCATAAAAAGTCAGGCCCTCGCCGATTTTGTGGCAGAATGCACGGGATTCCAGGAGAATCCAGCAGAGGGCTCACCCCAGGTCACCTCGCCCCAATCGTTGTGGAGGATCTTTGTGGATGGTTCATCCAACGAGAACGGCTCCGGGGCTGGAATCATTCTGATATCCCCCGAGGGACATAGATTCCACTCGGCGCTAAGGTTCGGATTCAAGGCCTCCAACAACGAGGCAGAGTACGAAGCTTTGTTGACCGGGCTGAGGATGGCCAAGGAGTTAAAGGCAAGCTCCGTCCAGTTCTTCAGTGACTCCCAGCTCGTGGTAAACTAGGTTCTGGGCGAGTATCAGGCGTGGGGACCCAAGATGGCCGCCTATTTGGCAAAGGTAAAATCCGAGTTGTCCGCATTTGAGTGAGGATCGATCGAACAGATACCTCGGGAACAGAATGCTAATGCAGATGCTCTTGCCAAGCTCGCCACCTCAGGAGAGACGGAGACCTTGGGGTTGGTGCCAATAGAATTCTTGGAAATACCAAGTATAGAAGAAGACCAGGCGGAGGTCGAGATGGTCGACGCCAGGCTGACCTGGACGACCCCCATTCTTGAATATCTCGTCGAGGGCAAGCTGCCTGAAGGGCGTAACGATGCACGGCGAATCCTGTATCAAGCTCCGAGATATACGATAGTCGATGGGGTGTTGTACCGACGTGGGCATTCCCTACCTCTCCTCCGGTGCGTTCTTCCTAGTGAAGCGAAGGCCATCCTGCAGGAAGTTCACAAAGGATTCTGCGGAGACCACACCGGGGGCAGAGCTTGGCCTTAAAGGTTCTCAGGCAAGGGTATTACTGGCCAACTCTGTCCAAAGACTCGATCTCATACGTGAAGAAGTGCGACAAGTGCCAGCGATTCGCTGCAGTTGCTCGAGCTCCTCTGGTCGAGCTGAAGATGATCTCGTCCCCATGGTCGTTTGCCGTTTGGGGGATAGACTTGGTTGGCGCCCTCCCCACTGGAAAAGGCGGGGTCCGTTACGCCGTGGTAGCCATTGACTACTTTACTAAGTGGGCTGAGGCAGAGCCGTTGGCAACGATAACGTCCAAAAAGGTGCTTGACTTTGTGGTTAAAAGCATCATCTGTCGCTTCGGCCTGCCCAAGAAGATCGTCTCCGATAACGGCACTCAGTTCGACAGCGACTTGTTCACCGAGTTCTGCGAAAGACATGGGATTGTGAAAAGTTTCTCCTCCGTGGCCTATCCTCAGGCTAATGGCCAGGTCGAAGCTGTCAACAAGACCCTAAAGGCGAGCCTCAAGAAAAGACTAGATGAAGCGAAGGGGGTCTGGCCAGAGCAGCTCCCCCAGGTCCTATGGGCATACCGGACCTCGCATCGGACTCCTACGGGTCATACTCCCTTTTCCCTAACCTTTAGGAGTGAGGCAGTCCTCCCCATGGAGATAAAGGTTCTTTCGCATAGAGTCCAGTCTTACGACCAAGATCGAAACCATGAGCTCCTGTGCCATTCCCTCGACCTGGTTGAGGAAAGTCGAGAGGATTCGCAACTCCAGCTCGCCCATTATCAGCAGAAAATCACCCACTACTTCAACACCAAGGTCAAAAAACGCGCCTTTAGCATGGGAGGCTTGGTCCTGAGGAGAGTTTTCCTCGCCAGTAAAGATCCCAAAGATGGAGTTTTGAGACCGAACTGGGAAGGACCATACCAGGTCATCGAAGTCATCAAGGAGGGAACTTATAAGTTAGCTCGACTTGATGGAGGGGCGGTCCCGCGGACTTGGAACGCCATCCACTTAAAGAGATACTATCAATGATCCACTTGTAAGGCCTGGAAGGCCACTTTTTATGTATTAATGAAAATCAACTTTTTACGCATATTTGCAAGTATAATCTTAAAGTAACCACGAAAGACCCTTTCCCAGTTACTTGGAGGGCATATGGTACCTGGATATAACCAGGTCTCCTTAACGACTTAGATGTTGATTCTTATCAATTGACCGTTGTTTTCTTAAAAACGCGAGATATTGATAAGGGTTAACGCTAACTAAGTCCTATCCTGGTTTTAACCGGGTCATAAAACTTAGAAGTTAATTTAAGTCTATTGATCGTTGTTCTTCTTAAAGAGCTCGAGATACGGATAAAAATTAACACGAACTAAGTTTTCAAATTAAGTTCCTGGTTTTAACCGGGTCATAAAACTTAGAAGTTGATTTAAATCTATTGATCGTTGTTCTTCTTAAAGAGCTCGAGATACGGATAAAAATTAACACGAACTAAGTTTTCAAATTAAGTTCTTGGTTTTAACCGGGTCATAAAACTTAGAAGTTGATTTAAATCTATTGATCGTTGTTCTTCTTAAAGAGCTCGAGATACGGATAAAAATTAACACGAACTAAGTTTTCAAAATAAGTTCCTGGTTTTAACCGGGTCATAAGACTTAGGAGTTGATTTAAATCTATTGATCGTTGTTCTTCTTAAAGAGCTCGAGATACGGATAAAAATTAACACGAACTAAGTTTTCAAAATAAGTTCCTGGTTTTAACCGGGTCATAAGACTTAGGAGTTGATTTAAATCTATTGATCGTTGTTCTTCTTAAAGAGCTCGAGATATGGATAAAAGTTAACACAAACTAAGTTTTCAAATTAAGTTCCTGGTTTTAACCGAGTCAAAGAACTTAGAAGTTAATTTAAATCTATTGATCGATGTTCTTCCTAAAGAGCTCGAGATATGGATAAAAGTTAACGCGAACTAAGTTTTTCAAAAAATTGTAACCGAAGTGCAAAAAGGCAAGAAAAAGCATAAATTAAAAACGTCAAAGCAAATTGCCTCGAGGTGAAAACACCTCATGCAAAGGTTACATAAAAAAAAATACTTAAAAATATTCAAGGGAAAAAGAGAAAAAATGCCCTAAGCTCCGTCAAATGGCCCCTGGGAGGTCGCTGTCTCACCCTGCTCAGCCGTGCCAGAGCCTTCCCCAGTCTCCGAAGGTGGCGCCTCTTTGTCAAGGCGAGCTTGGAACTTCACCAGCAAGCGCGTCCAGAGACTCGGTGACATGAAGGAAAAGTCAGCCTCCGGATTGTAGACCCAGCAGTGATAGAACAAATCTTCCATGGACTGCTCCGAAGTGGTCCGTTCGGCCTCCAGGGCGGCCTGGGCAGCCTGGATCTCAGTCTTCGCGGCCTCGAGGTCTGTCCGCGAGGTGGCAAGGGAGGTCTCGAGCTCTTGGACCTTCAAGCGGGTCTTCTCCAACTCGGCCTTCAAGGTCGCCAAGGCATCTTTAGTCGCCTTAGCCTCCTGAAGAGAGGCCTGGTGCTCGGTCCTCATATCCTCGAGCTGAGTTTTGGCCCTGATGATGCTTCGGTGAAGAGAGACGACGCCCTGCGAGAAATGAAAGATAAATTGCCTTAGAGGAAAAATAGGGCAAAGTGTAATGGTAAAAGCTTTAAGAGAACAGGGCAGCTTACCGTTAGGGTCATGCCCATTGAAGACTCCATTACGCCAACCGGGCTCATTGTCTCAATGGCCCGGAGCTCCTTCTCGGTGAACTTGTATATATGGTTGACGGCGTAGTTCGCCGACTCATACACCGTTCCCCGGAAGGCCTCTGGGATCTTCTCCAGATTCTGGGGATTGACTGGGATGCGTACATCGGAGGCCACCACAGCCGAAGTCCTGAGCTCCGTTTCTGCGTCCTGGGTGGCGGCTGGAGCTCGCGGAGGTGGTGGAGGCATTTGGCCTGCTCCTGCAGCAGGGAGAATCGCTCCCGCGACCTGGTCTGCCGGGGTTTTCTCCTTCTCCTTTGCCGGAGACTTGGTGGAGATCCCAGCGGCGCTCTTGGACCCCCGGAGCCTTTTCAGTCTTGGCCCGGCTGAGGGGTTCCCCCCGAAGACTGCGCCTCGCAAGCTCTCCTCGGGCTGAGACATCTCTTCTGTCAAAACAAAAACATGGTTAGTACATGTTAGCAACCATACAGAGACAAAGACAAAGGGTCAAAGGTAAAAAGTATGCGAATACTAAGGGAGCCCTACCCCCCGAGCTGGAAGAGGAACCTAAGACGATTACTTCCCGAACTGGCGCAAGTTCTGGGTCCGGGTCTGACTCAGGGCTAGATTCTCCTACGTACTGCCTAAGCCCCGGAGCTAAGATACCCCTCTGGAGGGATGGCCATGAACGGAGGTTGTTCCCGTACTCCTCGAATAGGATCGACCTAAAGGATAGGGTGTTATCTACTACTACGGTACCCCTAGGTCGGCTATCTTGGTAGTCCAACACGAGCCGATCGACGCAGTGGAGCAGGGTTGTGTCCAGGTCCGGATCACTTCAGTGACGATGGACGAGCTGTCAGGGGTTGAATCTAGCTAGTCGGGGGTCGGCAATGGCCCTATCTAAGTTCCTAAATATGTAAAGGTTACCTTGGCCTGAGGGACCCGCGGCTACTCCGGACTGGATCCTCTCTTCGTCTGTTATCTGGGCGACCTCCAGCGCCCGCTTCCTGTTCCTCACAAGTGGAGTCTCGTCCTCCTCATCCTCGTCCATCGCGACCTCCTCCACGATGATGGGCATAGAGGAGCGAGCTGGGGGAGGCCCCCGAGGCCTCCTTAGATTCAAAGTCTGATTTGGGAAAATCAGCTTACAAGCCACCATCGTCTCATCCGTCACGAGCACCCGGTAGTCCTTCTCACTAGGGGGCAAGCCCGCCAGTGTCTCGTATTGACCCCCCAGGGTCGCAGATTTCTCTGTCCTCGCGAAGATAGCTGCAGGATTAATCCAAGTCAGAAAGGGGCACAGGAATTGTACGAAATCTAACCTCCAAGCTAAAGATAAAAAGAACTTACGAGGATGATTGAAGTAGTGGTGCTCGCAGTTCCGGAACCCAGTTGAAGAACTGGTCCTTAAAGTCATTAGGGTGGCTGGGCAGCTCGATGACCGCTGCCGTATTGGGAAACCGGGTTAGATAGTAAAACCCGTCGCCTCGCCCCCGCTGGTCCGGGCTGGCTTTGAGGCAGAAGAAATATAAAATGTCTGCAGGAGTAGGGACCTCCCACTCGTGCTTCTGGAACAAATACCTCAACCCTGCCAGCAGACGGTAGGATTTGGGGGGGAGCTGAAATGGGGCCAACCCCACGTAGTTGAGGAAATCAGCAAAATACTGATCCAGTGGAAGGAAGGCCCCTGCCTTAAAATGTTCACCGCTCCAGGCCGCGAACGACTCGTCGAGTGGCGCACAGCTTCGCTCGCCATCTGAAGCAGGTCGGGCCACTACGGATGCTTTCCCCAGAGCGATGTTGTGGGAAAGTAAGATTTTGTTAATCTTCACCTGGTCGGTGATCTTTGAGACGATCCTCTCTGCCTCAAAGAATGCATCAGGAGCCACCTCGACCTCTTTCTCCACTGCCGGCCCGAAGCGGGGGATCGGGGAGCTAGCCATCGCCGCCTTTCCTCTGTCCTGCTGGGAGGCCGAGCTGCTGACGTTCTTCTGTGGGAAATTCCTCTTTGGAGCCATCTGGTCGCCTAACGAACAAAAGAAAACATTTCAGAAAAGGCGACCCAAGCATGAGGAAAAAGCAATTATTATTTGCATGAGCTGAGGTAAGCCCAGCTCGTGGAGAGTGGAACCACGCGGTTCGATGAACACGCGCCTGTGCTCCCAACAGATCCCCGCTTTCTCGGGATTCGTGTGTCAGGATAGAATTTGCCTTGGGGGGGGGGGGGGGAAGTTTCAGTAGGCAGAAAATTGCAAAACCGCCTGTGAGGCGTGTTCCCTAAGCTACCCAGTTTTGCACCCAAAATTACCAAAACTCCTACCCAGAAAATTTTCCCCAGAGAAAGCATCCTAAAACCCATACTCTAAAATGGTTTCCTACAGCAAAGATACCCTAACCTAAAAAGGGCTTTCACCCTCCGTTTCCACAAAGCCCAGTAAAACCTTGCATGCGGCTATAGTAAAATTTTTACCTATGCTACAGTGGCATATATTTTCAAAACGCACATGGTCAGGAAACTTACAGTGTGTGGCTGGGAGGTGGATGGAGGTGTCGCCTTGGTAAAAGATTCGTCGGTGTATTGGCTTCCAAAGCTTTGAAGAAATCTGTGCGCCTAAGCTTCTTGAACGCTGAAAGTAGCAGTAACAGAGTAGAGGGTGTGTTCTTCTGAGATTAAGAGAGAAGAAGAAGAGAAGTTTGAAAAATTTCGAATGAAAGGGTGGCCCATGCGTAGGGTGGCCACCCCTTTTTATATGCATAAAGGATCACGTGTAGAGGGCCGTTGGATGGCCCTGATGAGGGATCCGAGGCCCTCCACTCGAAATATTAAACGACGGCTGGGCATAGGCTAGGCCATTAAATGCGGTTCTCGTAAGACGTACCGTCACCACCTACGATGTTCCACGTATCAGGCGCCTGCGTAAAAAGTGGAATACGAAGAGTTTATGGGGAAGTCTGAAAGCCCCTGCTATGGTCTTATATACGGCGTGATATACCACGAGCAGGAGCTTGGGGGGCAGATGTACGCCCTGATTTTCCCACAGGCTGATTAGCAAGCCAAGCTTCGGCCTAACCATGATTACCTCATGATCATCCCCAGGGCTAGAGCTTCTGTCATAATGTCGTGCCTTCTTAGCTTAAGGAAGCCCCAAGAGCTCGCCTTCACCGCCCAAGGCCGGGGCAGGGATCCCGAAGGCCGAAGACCGAGCTATGTATGAAGCTCGTGGTACGAGCTGGATATGGAGGCTGTGACCCTTTGTGAAGTCAACACACGCAAGGTAAACGTGCATATATCAGGCATCACGTGTCTGATATCCCCCTGACTTCTCGGACACGCAGCAGGAACGTGCGTGTTCAGACACCCACGACTGAGTTGGGCCGTGTGGCCCATTACCTCCTTACCTATTGATTTGACCACACTTATGTGTCAGGTTTAGGAATTAATCATGAATGTCACAGAATCGATACGACAACTAAGAAGGTCACGGGATGACCTTCTTACCAACTTCCAGGTGCCTTCTCCTATAAATATGGAGACCCTGGGAGTTGATAGGGGTTGGAAAAATAATCTCTTGTAAGAAATACTCTGTAATCAAATACTTAGTATAGATCAATAATATTGACTAGTGGAGTAGAATGATTTTAACCTTCGAACCACTTAAAAAGCGTGTCTTGAGTCACCTCTTTCATCCTCTAAGATCATATATCTATTTCGGTTCACCTTTAGCACTAATCCCTTTCTCTTCTTCTCTTAATTACCTGTTGGCGAAGAACCGCGTCAACAAGTGCTTATGTACTCACCTATCGTGAGTCTAAGCATGTCAATTTTGTTATTTATAAAATTGTGAGAATTGTGATAAATTTATCGTTAATTAATTTAATCTCATACAAGGCCATTTTTTATTTGTTTATCATTCCATAATTTTGTTATATATATGCCTTTCGTGATTTTGATAATTTTTTTGTGAATTTCATTGTTGTTATTATTATGAATTCTTTCGGGGCATATACTATGGAAAATGTGTAATAAGATATTGGTCATGGTTTGTGCCTTTATTATAAAAATTATTGTCAATATCTAATTAATATTTTTGGTAATAAAATTTGCTAGAAATACAAAAATGCGCAATCGGCCTTATTAGATAATTATGAGATTAAATTTTTTTCATTGAATGTGTTGTGCTTACCTGTCGTAAGTTTTCACATGTCAATTGTCGAAAATTGTGATTCATGTTAAATACTTTTCTCCCGTATCAATCACAATTAAAAACTAAGATCCATACATGCAATTTAGTCATCCTGTCGATGATTTTACTATAAAGTAGGATGCTTAGATGGTGAAGGAAACACATTAGATGTCATGAACCACACAATCTTTTCTACCCTATCGTTAGTGGATTAGCTGAATTTGGTTATGATATTTAAAGTAGTTGTCCTAACCTGCGTAAGTGTTGGGCCCAAAACGGGTATGTTTTAAATATTTATAACTCGCAAGCGCACGAATATATGTAATATAGTGTTCGTGTAAGCACGAGGTCGAACCCAAAGGAGTTGTCTAAAATCGAAAATAAAACTATTTTAAATCAAAATTAATAAATTCTAACCTAGTTCCAAAGATTGATGAGATTTTTGTAACAATAAAAATAAAATAAAAGATAATAATAATAAAGAAATTAAAGAAAATATATATAACATAAATTAATAATAGAAATGAAGATGGTAAAATAAGATTATTAAGGATTATAATCCACAAAACATAAGTTCAATAATATTTATAAGTACATTGATTCCCAAGTTTTAATGATAGTTAAAATAAATCAAACTATCATTTTCTAAATAGATTTATAATTTTAAGCACAAATTATTTCTAAAAAAGATAAGATTTTTCTTCACTTTTCAAAATTATAATTTCAAAGCATTTAGTGTAAATCAATCTAATGAAATAACAAATAAATCAATGAACATTATTTATAAGGCAAAACATAATATTTTTGTTCTAAGCATGGATGTGTACAATTTAATGACACATCTTACACAAAGAATATTATGTATTTGCACTAATGAAGAACAAAGTGTAAATATGTACTAACAATCCAAAATACATGATATTTAATATGAAAGAAGATATTTGAAGAAGAAAATTCCATAAACTTTGTTGCACAAAATGGGAAATCAACATACAAAATAAACACTATCTAGTTACAAATTGTTTCATCATCACCTTAATAATCTTAAAACGATTAGAAACTCATAACTAGAATAACAAATACAAACTAAAAATTACAAACATAAATAGGAAAATTTGGAGGATGAACCCCCAAATTGTTCCTCTAAAAATACATAGAAAAAAATAAAAAGAAGAAGAAGATGAAGAGAATAAAGAGGTTTTGAAATGTGTAGAGTTTTTGGTATGGTAATCTCCTCTCCAAATGGACACCTTAAAATCCCTTATTTATAGCCAAAAAATGATATTAAAATAATCAATTCAAATTAATTAAATTGATTAAATTAATTTAATTAATTATAATATGGCAAATAGGGGTAAATTATAGGGTGTAATAATAATGTTTTGAGATAAAATGTGTAGAAAGTGGGGTAAAAATGTGGTATTTTTGGCAAAGGGGACAATAGTACATAATGCTTTTGTTGGGCTCAAGGAGAACATAGCATGCAAATGGGTGGCTTTGGAAAATGCTAGGCGGCTGGGCAGTTGAAGCTATGGATTGGGCTTGCTGAAGCAAGGAGGAAGGCTAAAGTGATCTTGTGATAACAGACGGATTGGCACTGGGCGTGGAAGCTTGGTTGAGTCAGGGAGTGTGATGTTTCGGTGGGCAGAATTGATGCTGGCAGGAGGCTGGAGTGAAGTTGAACGTGGCTGATGTGAAGCTGGACTGAGCTGGAAACGGGCCTAGCGAATTGGGCCTGACTTGGGCTTGGCTGAAGGAAGCATGCCATATCTCAAGCTATTCTCTTTCAAATTTGCCACTTGTTTTCCTTTCTTTTCTTTACTTTTTAAAGCAAAAAAAAAAATACAACTTACTCCCTACAAAATAAACATAAATTAAATCAAATTCAAATATTTTCAATTATAAAATAAATCAAGCTAATTCTTTGAAAATATTAATTATAACTTAATTTATATTTAACACTTAAGCTCAATAATATAACATTTTTTTACCACAAATTAAACTACAATAATTCAAATAATTAAACTACAATATATTACAACAAAATAACTATAAAAACACACAAAAATCTATAAAATCAAAATAAGACTAATAAATTTAAAATTACTTAAAAACTTAATAAATTACTTAAAAACTCAAGAATTAAGCAACAATTAGCACATAAAAAGTGGTAAAATAACTCTATTTTGTAGAGTTATCAGTAAGAGTCATATGTTTTGTTTGAACGACTCTAACATGACATGATCGTTTCCGTTGATAGATCATTGAGAAAGCTAAGAAAACGAGCAGATTGCATAATCCTTGTTTTCACATAGTGGCATTGCTCTAAGATATTTTTTTAGTATTAAGCAATCCTAAAACCTCTACCGCTTAGTTATCGGATGGGACTATAATATGTCTTGTCATATCGATCTCTCATTAGAAAATTGGACTAGGCCTTGAAATTGATAAATCTTGAAATCATTTGAATTCAAAGATGCCAAGTTACTGCATGCTTAGTGGGAGTATTGCGATGGGTATCAGTTGGTTTTAGTAAGGTATATATGTGTCGATCGATCCCTATTGACAAATTTTATGAGGGTGGAATCACTTCGGAATTTTTCTTGGGCATCTAAAGTGATATTCCTACGTTTGCTACACAATGATGAGTTCAGGAGACTAGTACATTGGTTTTGTGCCTTGAAATAGTTTCGGTGGAACTAATGAATCAATTATTACAATACTTTTATGCTTAAGGATCAAGATAAGGCATAGATCATAAGTTGACAAGTTTTGGATCAATATTACAATGGATGTATGATTGTCATTGTCTATTCCGAAGAGATGATTGTGTTAATTGTGAATGTCTGTAAATATAGTGAATTCAAGATAATGGGTTAATACATATGTACTCGATATCATATCGTTGTTGCTAGTAAAATTGAGGATAGCTAAGCTATATTTAGGCAACAATTTTGGATTGATTTAAGTCTGAACAAAGTTTTTAGTATAGTGACTTTGATAACTTAGTTACAATTTTGGATGAGAAATGGAAAGAATAGAGGATATAAGTTTTTTTACTTATTCAATCTCAGTACACATAGTCATCGCTAATGACTATCATAATTATTGATAATAGTTTTACAACCCAATTGTCCACAATGATTAATCTATAATGCATACAAATTTTGAGAGATATCGAGTATTTATCACTCTTTTGTTAAGATCTCTCATGCATTATTATCTTGAGCACAATCTTCTCAAAGTTTTGACTCATCAAAGTTTGAAAGCTTTTATGTTTTAGAAAGCTTTATAGTGGAAAACACCTAAGGGATTAAACCATGCATGCATAATGATATGCAGTCACTTTTTTATGTGTATTGTTTCTCGAAGTGACAAGGACACAACAAGACTGGTAGATAGTCTTAATTGTTGTACTCCATGCATCTTGGTTTGATGTTTGTTATTATATTTGAATGTCTCTCAGGCCAAATTATGTGTAGTATACATATCCTATCGATATGATATCATACATAATTTATTTGATTGCCTATTGCATGCTGGAGATTAATATGGTGTTTGTTGATTATATTGGTCAAAGTGGGAGAGATATTTGAATCTTGTATGGATTAATATAATCACAAACATAATTCCATATTCACAACCATGTTAGTTGTTTTTCGAAAGAGACAATGTGAGATGAGTCTTTCGCAGCAACACTCAAGATACTAAGACTCAATGGATCATATCGTTTTATTCTGAATAGCCTCATGAATGTTGTGATTGAATAAGAATTTACATCTAAGGCTATTTCAGAAGTTCTAATATTATGAGGCAATATAGGACATTGCATTTGACAATCTTGGATTTTAATCATATGAGAGAAGATGAACATTTAAGTGTTTTATTGAGAATATCAAGTTTAATATGTATGGCTCTTCTAGCTATTATTTTTTATAAGTATATAAAGTTATCTATGTTGGAGTTTTAAGCTGGCATTAGACAAGGGTTAAAATTTTTATTTAGGGAATAATTGGATTTATCCCTCATTTTGTTGCTTCCGCTGTTATTATTGATGACCTACAATTGGCCAGATTATTGTAAGAAACTCCATATGCGAAAAAATAAAGATAAAGGATCGAGACAGTTTGATAAACCTGTGATTCCATACACGAGATAAGTTTAATCACATATAACTCTAAATTTCTAATCGATAGTCATTGGTAGTTCTTAATCCTTATTTGGAGAATTGATATGGTTATTTCATGATTTCCAAGCTATGATCAAGCGTGAAAGTTTAGGCTTAATCCCATAATAATTGGGAGATTTTCTTGATGGTGGTTCATTTTAAGAATAAGTTGTTTGATGGTTAAAGTAAGGTGAATTAAAGCCTATAGCTAGTCTCCACTATAACAATGAATTTGTTCATTACTATTATTGAGTTGTAAAGTGGTGACTATTTGGAAATCAATATATAAGGATGCAAGAACTAAATTCTTGTTTAAAGGACACCCGAGTTCAATGCATTAAATCCATTTTGAGGCAGGACATCAAGATAGTGATTACTGTAATTCTCAAAATAGTCAATTCGAAACATTATCGTTAGTCAACACTATATGAGAGATCAGTGGGAGCAATGATATGTTTATATTGTCACTTGATATAGTACATTGCTCATATCTTATGATTTTGATCTATTTTGGAGACAAATTAAGCCGTTATTTGATAATATCTGTCAGATGAAGAATTCTTGATAAACCTTGTATGGTCTAAAAATGTAGATTCTTCGTGATGAGATCAACGGTAGACTGAATTGTCTCATAGTTTGCATTGACTAACTATTGTAGTGATTAATGTTTCGATTTCATTGAGAATCTTTAAATAGTCTAAACTGTGATGTGTTATGAACGACCTAAAGTCCATGATATTAGTAATGACGAGAGATCAAGTTGGAGATTATCTCACATATATGCTTATTGAAGGCAGCCTAGGGCTTACTCAAGCATACACATTCCTATCGTGATAACTGTTACAGGCATGCTGGATTGGTACTTGAGTTGTCATCCTTATGGTACCAAGGATGTGTTAGCAATCGACAAACCAATATTGTGACATATAGTAGTTGGTTTTAGTTATATCGATTGGAAAGGATGCATGGATGATAAAATCCACTTATAAGCATTCATGATTCTAGGAGGAGCTATTTTGTAATTAAATGTCATATGAACACCTACAACTTCCTCTCATACAAAGTGAGTATAATGGTAAGGGAAGTTATATGTGATTAGGTGTTGCATGGACATTGACAGCATCCTCGTATGTGAAGGTAGAGTGTGTGGCGTGTTACGAGGACATTGATTGTACATTACAATTGCGATATTCCGTTTCAGTGTTAAGAGTAGTTGACTCTATTGTGAACTTACTGAACTTATGTGATAAATATCGCAATGATATCTATCTCTCGGAACTTAGGGAGTAATATTGCTCCATTAATGATGATGACGTTCCATATGTAGTGAGAAAGTTGTGGAGTCCTCTATTAGAATCATAACACGCACTTACAAACAACATGCTAATGACTACACTGGCACGAGTTACCTGAACGTATGTACTAAGAAGTCATTTCTTTTTTGAATTGTTGGGAGCCAAAGATGTATTTGATCAGTGGGAGTCATTGTTTTTCATGTATGATCGACATGTTAAGGATTGCTATTGGTTGTTGAATATATGCATATTCTGGATAACTCTTTGATGTTGTGTGTACACACTTGTTGATGCATGCCAGTGGCTTAGTCTCGGTGCTATGTTCGAGTGGATCCAGATCAGTAGTTATCATCATGTTTTATGAATCTCAGATGTCTCATTATGTATTACTTTTGTGTCCTGTCGATACAATATGGTGCATAATTAGTTTATAGACATTATTGTTTCTTGAGATTTCTGTGTATTGATACTGTTGCTTAGTGAGCACATATTGGTGTAATTATGTAGTCCAAGTGGGAGAATGTTAGAATATTTTATATGGACTAACATAATTAAGTGTTGCTCACACAGTGTCGGTATTAGCATGTAATGATAACTATATAATCGGTAATGCATGATATTACCATCGGGCCATAATGGGACGGACATAACGTACTAACATGCTCGGGGCCCATGGACACGCTCTAAAACGTTTTTGGTCAGCCCATTGGGCCAAGACAACTAATTCTCTCACATTGGGCATGTAAGCCCAATTGGCCCATAATTCCTTATATAAAGGGTTGTGCTCTTGATTGATGATTAAGGTGGAATGAGTGTGGCTATGATGTAGAGAGAATGATAGAGTAGTGTTCATTACTCCCAAGCTCTCCTTTTCTCTATATGTGTATATCAAAAAAGTGTAATCAACATGATTATTAAAGATCAAGGCGATAATTGAAGGTACATATATTATTATATTAATGCCCTAAATAAAATGTTTGATCATAGAAATTCATAAGCATGATTTGATATTGATTATTGTTTATTTAATGCTCATTGTGTATTACTTATAACAAACTAATCATGGGAGATTTAGACATGCGTGCATGTCTAAAGATCAAAAAAGTGTAGATCAACATGTGTAGATCTCCTTTTCTCTATATGTGTAGATCAAAAAAGTGTAATCAACATGATTATTAAAGATCAAGGCGATAATTGAAGGTACATATATTATTATATTAATGCCCTAAATAAAATGTTTCATCATAGAAATTCATAAGCATGATTTGATATTGATTATTGTTTATTTAATGCTCATTGTGTATTACTTATAACAAACTAATCATGGGAGATTTAGACATGCGTGCATGAAAAATTACATATTTACAAGTTGTAAGAGGGCCAAAGAGAAAAAGTCAAAAACAATGATTTATGATTAAAAAGAATAATACACTTATTTTATACACTTAAAATGAATATTACAAAGTGACATTTATTTTTAACCATATATTAAATTAGTAGTTTCCACCTTAATAAATTTTAGTGGGTTGAAAATATATGCCACATCATGGTTTTTATTTTAAGTGTGTAATATAAGCATGTGTCTAGCATTACTCGTTGTTAGTTAGCCATAGATTGTGCATGCAAGCTTAATTAGAAAAATTCCTAATCAGGTTAAGACACACATCCTCTTGTTTGAAATAAAATAATCTTTTTCACATAGTACATCACGTGCATGTGCCACTTGACTAGATCGAGTACTACTTAAATGTAAGATTATTTAGTATTAACATATGTTTGCTTCGATATATATAAAAAATAAATTACATAGATTTTGTACGTACGTACTAAATTAGCGTTGTTTAATTTACATATCCACATTGGAATTGGAAACTGATATTGGTTATCGAAGAGTTCGTGTTAATAATAATAATAATAAACAGGACGAAGATAGTATTTTTTTGAAGAAATTTTATTATTTCATAGCTAGCTGGATCTTTTTGTTTATCCCACAAAATGTTGTATCATGGAAGACAAAGGCATTTCAGTTTGTCCCTCCTATTCACATGCATGGTCTCTCTCTCACGACTCACCTCACGTGCTTCCAAACCAATTCCCCTACCTTTGATATTCTCAAGTAAGTTTACCCTAATTTATTGTACAGTTAATCACTCTTTTTAAAAGGTTTAAATATATGAATTAAATACCAAGATCTCAATACCTCGGAGATTCTAGCACATTAAAATAATTTTCAAATTTAATAAAAAATAATAATATTAGTTATAGTAAAGAAGTGAAAGCAAAGCTCTGATCAATTTTGTCTTATAATGCATTTAACCCAAACCCTTGTATTTGGGTAATTAAGGTGTTCGTTCAATCATAACAAGGGTGTGGGCTTTGTCATTAATATCCGATTAAGTTTGGAAAATTTACAACTAGTACTATTTTTTGTATTTTATTTACAATATTCACCTGTACTGTTTTATTTACAATATTACTATTTATATATGCCGTATTTAAATATCATTATACTATTTTTTCCACATGACTTCAACAAGTTTACATAACCAAAAAGAAAAAGAAAGGGCTTGCACCTATCACTCTTTTTTTTTTTATTTGTTTTAACCTTGCTCTTTTTCTTTCTCTTCTTCTTCACTTCCAATTTTTTTTCGACCGCACCGCTAGATAGTTGGGCTCAAGAGTGGTACCACCGCGACCTACTATTCAAGATGACCATTTTAATATGTGAGAAGTATATGTTTTTTCGCTGTCGCTGGAAAAAATAACCAAAATAAAAAATCAACTTTTTAATTTCTTTTTTTAATTTTAAACAAAATTTAATATATCAAAATTTGTATTATATTATTTTACATTTAAGAGATACCATAACAACTTCAAAATTATTTAAGAAACATTTTAAGTAATTTTTTTAAAATAGATTTTTAATGATATTGTTTGATAAATTTTAAATAGAACATAAGAAAATTATTTTTGGTAACTCACTAAGTTTGCTGGTTGCTTTGAACTTGTGGCATACCAAAAAAGTTAGTCATATATCAAAAGGTAACTAAGTGATATCTTAAATGATTTTAAAAGCAATGAAAATGCAGCTTTTAAAATTAACTATGTAGTATACTAAATAATATAATTTTCTAATAAGTTATTCATGGTAACTTGGAATTATAGGAGTAACTTTTTATACTATATGATAATTAATTAGTTTCTAAAATAGACTTGAAGTTAACATAAAAGTAGCTTAAATAATAAGACATGTAAATTACACGAGTAACTAAAAAAGTCTATTAAACGTTAACGTGTAGTATACTAAATTAATTTTTATTAATAAACTATATTGTAACTTATTATACTATATGACAACTCATTAATTTCTAAAATAAATTTGAAGGTTACCAAAATGTATCTTAAATAATAAGATGTCATAATATAACATAAAAATAACTAATTAGTATATTAAGATGTCCATAAATAAGTTTTGGAGGGAACCAAAATATGCTGAAATAATATGATCTAAAAATAAAGGTTTTAATAAAAAAAAAGTGATCAATTAGTATCTTATATGTATCGTAAGCAACCAAAAGGTAACTTTTTACAATCTAGAAAAAACATTCTTTTATTCTGGTCAATCAACTATACGAGGATATAAGCCGAGCTCTTCTCAGAAATCAATTCTCGGCAGGGTTGGTGCTCACAATGTAATAAAAAATTTCAGAAAGCTGGATTTCCCAATTTTTTTTTAAAATTTGGTCAGCTATGCTGACGTGCCACCAATATTTGTGTAAATAATTTAGTTGAATGTATTTTTATAAATACTTTATATTTTAGGTATATAATTGTAAATTTCCCATGTAAGTTATGGTATGGGCCAACTTCAAAAACCTCATTTATAGTTCAACTTTAGCCCATAACTAATAAATTCAAGGTAAAAGAAACCCAAAATTATCATCTGCCTTTCTTTTCTTTTCTTTTTATTTTTTTCAAACAGAACAGGCTGTTATTAATTTACTTTGATTGGAGAACAGCCTGTTATTTAATTATTTTCATTTCCCTCTTCAGAATTTGACACGTGGCATCGTTTAATTGGAAGACAGCCAAAATGGCATTCACATCCATTCATCGGATGCTTTTTTAATAATCTAAACTCGTTCCATGTCTTCCTATCTTTCACTGTTCACAGTTTCACTGTCTTTTATTTTTTTGCTCTTTCTTCGAAAAACGACACAACAAAACCAATGCGTTATCGTCTCTTTGCTTACATACAAAGCAGGTGTACCTCTACCTTACCTTCTCTCTCAGCTTTACCTCCAAAGAGGCCATAGCCATTTTGCAAAATGTACCTCATTTGAGTCCAAAACCCCTTCCCTCTTTGACCACACTCACTTTCTCTTTCTCTCTCTTCTCTCTGTCATAATAATGGTGTCTTTCATCTCTCTCCCACTACTGCTTTCTGCTACTCTCTTTCTTTTTAGTGCCTTCACTGACCCAAATATCATCAATGTCTGCAACTCCAAAACGACTCACACACAGGACTACTTGAAGCTACCGTTACTCCACAGAAACCCCTTTGCTTCTCCCGCCGAGCTTCTGTCTTCTGACGCTTACCGCCTCTCCGTCCTCCACCGCCGAAGGCGCCACCCAGTCGTCAAGTCTCCTGTTGTTTCCGGCGCCTCCACCGGCTCCGGTCAGTACTTCGTTGATCTCCAAGTGGGGACCCCACCGCAGAAGCTGCTCCTTGTTGCCGATACGGGAAGTGATTTGGTGTGGCTGAGATGCTCCGCCTGCAAGAACTGCACCCACCGGCTCCCAGGATCGGCGTTCCTCGCTCGCCACTCAGCCACATTCTCTCCGCATCACTGTTTCCACTCGGCTTGTCGACTCGTTCCGCATCCCAAACCGAACCCGTGTAATCGGACCCTATTGCACAGCCCGTGCCGCTACGACTATTCTTACGCCGATGGGTCCACCACGAGCGGGTTCTTCTCGAAGGAGACGACGACGTTGAGGACCAGCTCCGGGAAGGAGACCAAAGTCCCGGGCTTGTCGTTCGGGTGCGCTTTTCGGGTATCGGGTCCGGAAGCTTCGGGCGGAAGCTTTGATGGGGCCCAAGGGGTTATGGGTCTGGGCCGTGGACCCATTTCGTTCTCAACCCAACTGGGTCGCCGATTTGGGAATAAGTTCTCGTACTGTCTAATGGATTACACCATAGCTCCGGCACCCACGAGCTACCTCATGTTCGGAGGTCTACAAAACGACGTCATTTTGAAAATCCCGAAAATGAGCTTCACACCTTTGCTATTTAACCCTCTTTCGCCGACTTTTTACTACATTGGGATCAAGACTGTCTTCGTCGATGGGTTGAAGTTACCAATAAGCCCTTCCGTCTGGTCCATCGACGAGCTTGGTAACGGCGGCACCGTTATTGACTCGGGGACGACGCTGACTTTCCTAGCTGAACCAGCTTACCGTTTGGTTTTAGCGGCGTTTAAACGTCGAGTTAAGCGACCGAGTTCAGCCCAGCCAAATCTGGGTTTCGATCTGTGCGTGAACGTTTCGGGCGTGTCGAGACTGCGTCTACCCAAACTGAGTTTCCAACTGGCTGGGAACTCAGTAGAGTTCTCGCCACCTCAAAGCAACTACTTCATCGAAGCAGCGGAGAGTGTCCATTGCCTGGCGATTCAACCCGTTGAGTTGGACTCGGGCTTTTCCGTGTTAGGGAATCTGATGCAACAGGGTTTCTTGTTCGAGTTCGACAAGGACAGGTCGCGACTCGGGTTTACGCGCCATGGATGCGCCCGACCTTGAGAACCAAACGAATCTGTGACTCCGAGTCAGAAACTCGTTTTTTCTAATTTAATAATTAATAAATGTTTTAAGTAAATTATTTTTTGAACAGTGTGAGTTTTGTTTGTTTACTTTGAACAAAGTTCCCTATTGGCCAGACAAAAGAATACTGAACGAGATATTGTTTTTGATCTTTTTTTTTTATTTTAATTAAACCATTAAATACTCAAATCCCCCCGTCAAAAAATTTCAACGAAGATCAAACGTTTTGTTTTAAAAATAATTCTCAACTAGCCTTGCCCAAATAGGTATTTTCAATTGCTGTTTTTTGGTATGGTTTCAATATTTTTTTTTTCTGTTAACAAACTATATTATGTATGTAATAGTATTACACATAGATATATATTTTTTTGACAGAAATTAAATTTCATGGATTAAGCTTGACTTTACAATTTTGCAATATTTATCATAAGGGCTTTTTTGGAACAATATTTATCAAAAGTAGCTGCTATCAAAACAACTAGGGTTGTCATGGTCGTGAGCAAAAGAAGGGCAGTTGATGAGGCCAATCGACATGGGATCAAAGGGAGCTCTACTAGTACTAAGCTCGGTATTCAGACGATATAGAACGTGAATGAAATACTTCACTATAGGAATAGCAAAATGGGTCTATGGAGCGGGGCGGGGCGGGGCCCCGACCTGGGGGGGCATCATTGCCCCGGTAAAATCGGGGCAGATTTCGGGGCGGGGCTTTGACCCGCCCCGCCCCGATATGAATTCTGGCGGGTCGGGGCAGACCCGCCCCGATTACCTTTTTTTTTTTATTTATTTTTTTATTCCTAAGTAACTCGACTGAACTGATGAACCTCGACTGAAGTTCAGTCACTGAACTGAACCCTTTTTCTCTTCTCCTCACGACTAGACCTCTACTCTTCCTCTGAAATCGCAGAGCTTGATGCCCTAACCGGAATCCCCAATTCCAACGGCCCGGTTTCGAAGGAAGAAGAGAATTTGTTGAAGAAGCTCAAGAATCCCGAAGTCGTGGAGCAAGCCCAAAACGAAACCCTTCTTCTCCAAACCAAAGCTGCTGCTGCCAATCCAACCTTCTCCATCTTCTTTGCTAAGTTTTGGGTAATGGTGAGTGCTCTCTTCTCCATCTCCATCTTCTCCATCTTCTACTTATTTTTTCAGATGGGTATTGTATTATTTTTGCAAGAACTACACTAATTAGAATTTTCGGGTTAGATTAATATGATATTTAGATATATGGGTGATAATGATCTTTTATTATTGAAATTTTTGAGTTTGTGTGATGGGTATTTATGATTTCTTTAATTTGGGTCCATAGTTATGGTATGATTTGAATTCTGTTTTTGTGTTGATGAGGAATTTGGGTCCTCACTCTGACATATGTAGTTTTATGGCTATGAACCTCTCTTATTTCAGCTTCTAAAGGAACTAGTCTTTGGTTGATTTCTCTCAATCTTGACCCGGTTTCATCTAACTCAGTACCAACTTGTTTAGACTTCTGTAAGCTTGCCTTGAGTAACTGTCTAGCAGTTTCAAAATTCTGAGTGTTTCCCAACTCAGCCATTGCCAAAAATGTGTCCTTTCTTTGAATTTTGCACCAGTTGATAGTATGAGATTCTGACAAACAGAGTCCCAAGTTAAGACTTACACACAAAAATATTCTGACAAAAATATTCTGACAAAAATAAAGATAAGTATATTTACCTTTTTTGTCATTTACCAACCAATTTTGAGTGCATATCAATGCTTCTAATGTAGAAGGATGAAGTCTTGCTCGGTGTGAACCCACATGTCTACCACCAGTACTGAATGTAGATTCCGAAGCAACGGTGCTAATAGGCACATCAAATATATCTTTGGCAATCATATTCAACATAGGATATTTAAGTCCTGTTACTTTCCAATAATTGCATATATCAAAGAACTCATCAGTCCTAGGTATCAATTTCTCTTCCAAATAGAGTTCTAACTCTGACTTCACATTCTCTACACCATATGCAACTCTAACATATGTGTCAAAGTTAGATAGATCATCTATTTGTGTTTGAGAAGATGCTGATACACTATCCATTTGCTGACTTCTTTCTCTAAGATTAGGAAACTTAGAACTGTACTCTTCTAGTAGCTCATAACAAAGCTTGCGGACCTTCTCAATTTCAATCTCACATTGATCATTTCCATAAATGGTAGGAAAATAATATTCGATCAACATAAACTTATATCTTGGATCCAAAACAACAGCCACAGTCATAAGCCCATGAATCTCTTCCCAATACTTTTGAAACTTAGACATCATTTGAGTTGCCATGTCCCTAATAAAGGGCTCATCCACTGTCATCCATGCTTTAATTCTCATTTTAATTTGACACATCTTTGGGAAAAAAAGATTAGCTGTAGGATACTTGGTTCCAGAAAACAACTCTGTCACCTCATGAAACACTTCCAACTTGTCACACAATTTTTGAGCTCTAATCCAATCATCTCCTGATGGCGCATATCTAACATATCTTGAATCACGTAGTTTTAATTGTTCAAATACTCTATTGTACAATAAAGCTATGTTGAGCATCAAGTATGTTGAATTCCACCTTGTTTGACAATCAAGTGATAACTTTTTAGTACATGTCACTTCAAGAGAACGAGCAGTGTCCTCAAATTTCTCATACCTCTTTGGTGTGCCCGACCAATAAGCAACACTGTCTCGAATCTTGTCAATGCTATCACCAATAACAGACAAGCCATCCTTGACAATAAGATTCAAAATATGCGCACAACAACGCATGTGAAGTAACTTTCCTTTTAAAATGAAACAGTTAGAATTAAATTTTTCCTTCAAAAGTGGAATCATTGCATCGTTAGTTGTAAAATTATCCACAGTTACTGTACTAATCTTGTCTTCAATATTCCATTCAGACAGACACGAACTCAATGTATCAGTAAGTGTAACAGCATCATGTGGGCTTGGTACATACTTAAAACTTATAATCCTACTATGCAACTTCCAAGAGTCATCTATGAAATGAGCTGTCACAGTCATATATCCCCTCTTTTGATGATTGGCAGTCCACATATCAGTGGTTATAGCTATTCTACTTCTATTCTTCTCCAAAATTTGGCTACATTTTTCCTTCTCAACCTTGTACATTTTCAAAATATCAGACCTAATTGTATTCCTTGACAACATTTTAAACATAGGGCAAAGAGTATTTGAATAGTCTATAAAACCACTATGCTCAACCATCGATAAAGGGTATTCATGTAGAATGATCATTTGAGCTAACTTTTTTCTCCCTAGTTCAGGATCAAAATTGTAAGTTGTGACTGAAGGACTTGCATTAGGATTAGGATTCATGGCAAGTTGTTCCTTTATTACTGGGCATCTTTTCACATGAGCAAGCAAATGTTTAGTCCCATTACTACTCTCTCCCCCTAATTTCCTCCCACAATGCTTACAAACTGCCTTCAGTACACCATCAATTTTTTGCAAAGTAAAATGATTCCATGCAGGAGATGTTCTCTTTCTTTTCGTACTTCTACTCTCACTTTCATCTCTTGTATTTCCTAGAGATTGTGCCTCTTGTGTATGTGTTGATTGAACATAATCAACATCATCGACAAAATTAGATTCGATAACATCTTGGGTAGACATGTTTAGTATTTGATCTAACCTACATTATATCCATAATCCACATAACAATTAGGAACTGCTTGGCTCCAAAAATATTATACATATGTATAAATATAACTTAAAGATTACAACACATAAATTCTAACCAGTAAAGGCTTTGACCAAGAAAACAGTGCCACTGACAGTCCTAATGAAACACAATCCGCAGGAATCCCTGAGTAGAAATATCATCATGAAACCTATTATTATCAATGACCCCAACCAAAACACAAAACAAAAGTACACATAGCAGAAGCTATATGAATTAATAAAATGACATTAGCAATATGTTTCCATGTTTAATAATATATAAATCCTGTAGCTAGCTCTATATTTTTTTTTTTGATAATTAATAAAAATTATTAAGAGTTTTCCTCTCCAAACTCCTACAAAACCAAGTCACTGGCCTGTTCAACAAAAAGGAACCGTAGCTTTCCAGTAAGCTATTAATGTAGTGATGAACTCCAACCTTACTTAGCCAACACATATAATAATATTATTCAATCTCAAACTTCCTTGTTATTAGAGGAATATGTCTTATGAGGATATTCATATTAATTTGCCAAGAGCACCAATAAAGAATTTAACAAGCTAAAACAGAGACCAAAATATCAGTAAAGACGATAGACCCTGGAAGAGAATTACAGTACTTGAAAGAATTCCTTGTAAAGTATTTTATTGATATCAAGCAAAAGTGTTACAAATACCAAGTTTTTACTTTCTCACAAAACACAAAAACCAGATAACCCCCACTACTATCCACTTTAGCTATTTATAGGTTCAATCCCTAATATCACTAATTACAGATTTAAAAAGACCATTAACATCAACTAATTGACACATCATTACTACAATTAGAAATTATCTAAATATTCCCAAGCCTAACAAAAGAACTACTTATTAAGAGCATATATTGTAAAAGATGAACACAAATCAGAAATTTTCTATGGTAAAAAACAAATTTGGCAGCATCTTGTGACTTGGGAGGTTGTGGACAAAGAAATCTGGTAAGTAGTTTACACTAATAAGAGACTTCATTTTTCAGAAAATTTTCTTTTCTTTTCTTTTTGGACTGACTTATCTGTTAGTTTGCATTAAATTCTAAACCAAATTTCAAATTAAGCATTGGTTGTTGAGGCTTCCAAGCTATGTTTGTTTTGCAAGTGAGGTTTGGTTTGAATGTGGGTACTCATCTTTTTTTTTTTAACTTGTTTTGGTGAGTTGGGACTCTGTTTGTCAGAATATTTTTGTGTGTAAGTCTTAACTTGGGACTCTGTTTGTCAGAATCTCATACTATCAACTGGTGCAAAATTCAAAGAAAGGACACATTTTTGGCAATGGCTGAGTTGGGAAACACTCAGAATTTTGAAACTGCTAGACAGTTACTCAAGGCAAGCTTACAGAAGTCTAAACAAGTTGGTACTGAGTTAGATGAAACCGGGTCAAGATTGAGAGAAATCAACCAAAGACTAGTTCCTTTAGAAGCTGAAATAAGAGAGGTTCATAGCCATAAAACTACATATGTCAGAGTGAGGACCCAAATTCCTCATCAACACAAAAACAGAATTCAAATCATACCATAACTATGGACCCAAATTAAAGAAATCATAAATACCCATCACACAAACTCAAAAATTTCAATAATAAAAGATCATTATCACCCATATATCTAAATATCATATTAATCTAACCCGAAAATTCTAATTAGTGTAGTTCTTGCAAAAATAATACAATACCCATCTGAAAAAATAAGTAGAAGATGGAGAAGATGGAGATGGAGAAGAGAGCACTCACCATTACCCAAAACTTAGCAAAGAAGATGGAGAAGGTTGGATTGGCAGCAGCAGCTTTGGTTTGGAGAAGAAGGGTTTCGTTTTGGGCTTGCTCCACGACTTCGGGATTCTTGAGCTTCTTCAACAAATTCTCTTCTTCCTTCGAAACCGGGCCGTTGGAATTGGGGATTCCGGTTAGGGCATCAAGCTCTGCGATTTCAGAGGAAGAGTAGAGGTCTAGTCGTGAGGAGAAGAGAAAAAGGGTTCAGTTCAGTGACTGAACTTCAGTCGAGGTTCATCAGTTCAGTCGAGTTACTTAGGAATAAAAAAATAAATAAAAAAAAAAAGGTAATCGGGGCGGGTCTGCCCCGACCCACCAGAATTCATATCGGGGCGGGGCGGGTCAAAGCCCCGCCCCGAAATCTGCCCCGATTTTACCGGGGCAATGATGCCCCGCCGGGTCGGGGCCCCGCCCCGCCCCGCTCCATAGACCCATTTTTCCATTCCTACTCTTACCGTATCAAATCCAAGATTGTAGCCTTGTGAACTGAAAGGTGATGACAAGTACACCAAGTCTTGCCTGAACCTAAAACCGCTAAAATACTAGAAAACTGGCAAGACAATAAACTAAAACCAAGCTGGAAAAAACTAGAAAACCAGACTACCTGGAAAAAACTGAGAAGGCTTATTAACAATGCACCTTTAATCTAGACTACCTGAAAAACAACTGAAGTAAAAACTACCACAACATAGAGTTCATCTGTTTGTGACCCAAGGCACCGAACCAATAACTATAATAAAAATAAAGAGCAAAATGAAAATAGAAATAAAAAGTAATAAGTTTACTCCAAGTTTCCATGAAGTAGCATACATTCATATTGCTCATTCTTACATTCTACTGAGATTGCGCCTCTAATTATTTTCACCTGTGATTGTATACTTCAAAAAAAAAAAAAAAAACTTCCTGATGCTCATCATTTGCTAATGCTAATGCTAACAAAATCAAGATCAATAAGAGTTATTGGAACTTTTCATTTGCTAATGCTCATCATGCCAAGCTTAGAGATCAAATTTAGCAAAGCTTAAGAAAATGATTCCATGATGCAAGTACTGATTTAATTTTTCTTTTTAAAAAAATATATGATAAGATAAATGGGAATTGAAGATAAACCTTGTAAACAATAATGAGGATGAGTAATAAAAGGAATATCATGAATAGAGGCCTGATTGTTGTTCCCGCATATAATTGGTCTAGAGTAGTACAACCTAGCTACCAAAATAGATTCTATAAGGTGTAGAAACAATAAATCCAATTTAAGAAACAAGTTGATTCTTTGGTTACAAAACAATCTGGAAGATTTTAAGGCTTATAAAGAATAAAACAAAGCATTGTAGATTCTATATTTTCTTAGAATTATTTAATCGAACACCTGCAGAGCATTTACCAATAGTTAAATATTAATGACTCTGGAGAAGGTGGACTGGACTGGGATAATCAGAAGGGAGAAACAAAAAATTTACAGAAATTCAGCAAAAATTTAGAGCAATAAAAAAATATATTTGAAAAAATAAAACCTCATTTATATACATACATACATATATATATATAAATAGAATCCATTCATACTAGCCACCCAAGTATAAAAACAATCAATGGTGAAAAAAAAAATACCAATAAAAGAATAGCTACCCATATACTTGCTTGATAACCACTTTGGAATCAACATCTTCTTGATTCTGAGCCAAGGCCTTTCCTGTTCTAGCGCGAAAGGACTGTGATTGGAGAAAACAAATATTATAAAAGGTTAATCCCAATGAATTGAAACCATGAAGTTGCAAAATACGAAATAGAATTAACATGAGTTATTCAAATATAGTCAAAGATTAACAATTCACTTGCTTATTTGGAGGCTAATAACTGAATCTGTAAAATGTTTGCTTAAAGTCACACAATGAGTATAGAACAGTAGAGTGGAAGCACAATTTTACAAATTCTCTCAGTCTCACACCTGAGCTAAACACTTTCCCCAAACAGTTGTGTTTACTCCATACAAAATCCATCTTCTCACAAAATCCCTCTACTAAAAACGTGTTACATCTAAATGAATGAGACCATATGATATATATATATATAGCTACCCAGTGGAATAACTCACACAGAATATAAAACATACAAATATATATATATACATTGATTATATGATACTGAATTGAAATCTGAAATATATATATACAACTCACAGAGTGCCCTTGCCTGGGTTCTTTCTTCTAGTCGGCATAATAGATACAGAGAGGGAGAACAACGACGACGATTGCAAGGTTTGGTGTGGTTCAGCAGCTCAACAGAAGGCCTTAGGGCGTGAGGAGGAGAAAGTTGAGTTCAAAGTGCGTGATAGAGAGAGAGGCGGAGGGGGCGACGACTCTGGTTTGGTTTCGGGTGTCTTAGGGCTCAATGAGAGCTGATGAGGAGTTCGGAGACCGTACCACCAAGCCGAAGAAATGGGTCTCTTTTTTGTGCCGATATGTTGAAGGAAATGGGTAGAAATGTTGAAGGAAAGCTCAGAAATTTGTATGCTGTATCGATATGTTGAAGGAAATGGGCAGAAATGGGTGTCTCGAGTCTCAAAAATGGGGAAGAGAAGGAGATGGGTGTCTCGGGATTCTCAGTCTCAGAAATGAAAAAAAAATTGTAAGTGGCGGGATGTGCAAAATATTACCGCCATTTTTACATAAAAAGTTGCCTAATATAATACTCTACCATAATACTTTTCTATTAGTATTATATTGATGTGTTATGGAAATGGGTATTTGGTGTAGTGATAGCCCACTTCAAAAGACGTCCCGATGCCTCAAGTTTCTGCAAAACCTGCCTTAAAGGTTGATTGGTTATGACGTGGATTGAATGGGACTGGAAATACGACCTGAGCTTTCTGGAGGTCGTGATAAGGCAGAACACCATATTTTCCATCATCAGATATATAGATTCGGCTCTGAAGAGCCTCTTGCTAATGTAGTCGACCGACTTCTGAGACCGATCCTCTTCACGAACCAGCAAGGCGCTAGCTGTATCTTCCGTGACAGCCAGGTAAAGAAAAAGAGGTTCTCCTGTTGTCGGTTCAGACAACACAGATGGCTCAGCTAAATGCGACTTTAGGTCGAGGAAAGCACGCTCGCACCCATCGATCCACTCGAACTTTTTATTTCCCCGGAGCAGGTTATAGAATGGCAAACACTTGTCGGTTGATTTGGAAATGAACCGATTAAGGGCCGCCACCCTTCCTGTCAAACTTTGGACGTCCTTTTGCGACCGGGGTGACGGCATTTCGAGTAGCGATTTGATTTAATCAGGGTTCGCCTCTGTTCCTCTAGTGTTGACTATGAAACCCATAAATTTTCCTGACGCAAGCCCGAAGGTACATTTTTGGGGATTCAGCCTTATGCCGTACTGTCTTAAAATCTTAAAACATTCCTTCAGATCGGGGACATGGTTATCGGCGGTTTTTTACTTGACCAACATGTCGTCAACATACAATTCCATGTTTTTCCCGATCTGATTAGCAAACATCCTGTTGACCAATCTCTGATATGTAGCTCCTGCATTCTTCAGCCCGAAGGGCATGACCTTGTAACAATAAACGTTGGTTGGGGTCATGAAGCTAGTATGTTCCTGGTCCGCAGGGTTCATGGCGATCTGGTTATAGCCCGAGTATGCATCCATGAAGGACATGAGCTCGTGCCCCGCAGTGGCATCCACCAATTGGTCAATTCTCGGCAAGGGGAAGCAATCTTTGGGGCAGGCTTTATTCAGATCAGGAAAGTCGATGTAGGTCCGCCACTTCCCGTTGGGCTTCGGGACCAAAACAGGATTGGCGACCCAAATCGGGTATTTTTCCTCGCGAATAAAACCGCACCTTAAGAGTCGAGCTACTTCCTCTTCTAAGGCCTCAGCTTGGGTTG
Organism: Humulus lupulus; assembly: GCF_963169125.1. Lineage (NCBI taxonomy): Eukaryota > Viridiplantae > Streptophyta > Magnoliopsida > Rosales > Cannabaceae > Humulus > Humulus lupulus. The sequence continues at coordinate 66,973,726 of NC_084795.1, read as the reverse complement.
TGCCCAGGTGCCTTTGTTTCTGGGACTTCGCAGGCACGTTTTTGTCCAAGTTGAGGGCGTGCATGATGATGCTTGGGCTGATCCCTATCATATCTTCATGTGACTAGGCGAACACGTCTAGATTCTCTTGCAGAAATCTCAGCAACTCCACCTTTCTCTCATTACACAGGTTTTTCCCGAGCTTCACCACCTTCGAGGGGTCTCTCAGATCGATGTTCACCTCTTCGAGCTCTTCGATGGCCTGGAGCTCGGATCTATCTTCGCCTATCCTGGGGTAGATATCACCATTCAAGGTGATACCTTCCACATTGGCTTCTTGAGGTTTTTATATCTTAGGAATAGATCCTGCTTCCTGAGATTCCTCACTTCCGCCCTGAATGGTCATTGTCTACTGCCCGGGTTGTGATTTTCCCTTCATGGAAATGCTATAGCATTCCCTGGCAGCGAGCTGATCACCTCAGACCGTACATATCCCCGTAGAGGAGGGGAATTTGACTGCGAGATGGCGGATATAAGTTACGGCCTTAAATGCCATCAATGTAGGCCGGCCCAGAATAACATTGTACGCAGTGGGACAATTGTTAACCACGAACTCGAGGAGTTTAGAGACAGTTCGGGGTCCCTCTCCCAAGGTTATATCTAGCTATATTTTTTCTTATCGCTACCGACCCTTCTCCGGAAAATCCATACAGCATCATGGAGGTGGCCTTCAGCTCAGTTACGGACAACCCCATTTTCTCCAGCATGGACCGGAACAGCAGATTCACCGAACTCCCATTATCGACTAGTATCCTCCTAACTCTTCGGTTGGCAAGTTGGGCGGTTATGACTAGAGGATCGTTATGGGGGAACTGGACGTGACCAGCATCCTCTTCGGTAAAATTTATTGGTTGCCTCTCCAATCGTTGCTGTTTGGGTAGATGCTGCTCCGAGACGAATTCCACTCCGTTATGAGCCTTCAACTCATTGACATATATCTTCTGGGCACCTTTGCTCATGCTGGCTAGATGGGGGCCTTCAGAGATTGTGGATATCTCTCCTCCTATTACAGGAGGAGGGGTATCCTGATTTATCCGGGGCCCGGGCTGATTTACCGGAGCGTCTGGGGCTGGTTGACCAGTAGGAACCCGATTCTGCGCATATTGAGACAAAGGTCCGGCTCTGATGAATGTCTCGATCTCATCTTTCAAATGTCTACAATCGTCAGTGTTGTGGCCAATGTCGTTGTGGAATCGACAGAAATTGGAAGGGTCCCTCTTGGCCTTCTGGTGTTTCAAAGGCTCCGGCTTTTTCCAGGGGAGGCGGGCAGAGTTTGCTAGGAAAATGTGTTCCCTAGTGTTTGTGAGCTCGGTATAAGCTGCGTAGACTGACTTAAACTTTTCCGCGGACTTGTTCTTCTTCGGACCGTGCTGGCCGCCCTCACCGCTCCCCTTTCTCTTGCCTCCACCCCCTTGGTTATTCTGGGCAACAGTTTGAGTCGTTTTAATGACATCCATTTCCGCTCCAACGGGCTGATCAAGGGTTTGGCTGGTTCCCGCGACCGATGCTTGCACCTCTTCCAGGTTTATCCATTCCTGGGCCTTGTTCAGGAATTCATCCACGGTGTTGACACCTCTTCCCTGGATTTCTTTCCACAGCCTGCCTCCAACGAGGATTCCAGTCCTCAAAGCCATAAGCTTGGAACTATCGTCCGCGTCCCTGGCTCGAGCCGCAAACCTACTCAGGTAAGCTTTTAAAGGTTCACCGGGCTGTTGCTTCATATTCTCCAGGGTGTCCGCTTTGATGCGGGCAGCTTGAGAAGCTCGAAATGCCCTCTTGAAATTGGCAGAATAATTCTTCCACGAGCTGATGGAATGCTTTTTACAATGTTTGAACCACTGCCTAGCTGGGCCGATCAAGGTGGAAGGGAATATCAAGCACCACAGCTCAGGGGCGATATTATGGGCCATCATCAGGGTATTGAACATACCCAAATGATCCGACGGGTCCCCGTCTCCATCAAATTTGGACAGATGGGGCATCCGAAAACCCAACGGGTACGTTGTGGCTGGTATGTTGGGGGCAAAAAGCTCGAGCTCAACCCTTGAGTCATACTCGTCCTTGTCCTTTTCTGACAAGAGTTTCTTCATTAGCTCCTCCATCTGAGCTAACTGTTCTAAGGTCTGGTCCTTAGTCCCTTGGTTGTTCTGGGGCTGTTCAACAGCTCCAGTTCCATTATATGCGTTAAGCGGGTTATTGTCCCTCCAAGCTTGAGCTTGGTTAGGTGGGACATTCCCACTGCCACGTACTTCGGAAAGACCATCCTCTCGGCGAGCATGCCTTTCATTTCTGGCCGGATCCCCTCTCTGCGAGTTGAGGTGATCTTGAAGGTCAGCCCTAGAGGCGGCCCAAGGGCTTTGCGCCAAACTTAAGCGATTACGCAGGTCTCCACCGGATTTGCCACTTTGGTGGCTTTTGGTCCAGTAGCTCCCGTTGGAAAATCTTGGAGCCTGCTGCCGGGGGTGAGGATCCGGGACCTCCCCGCGTGCTCATGGGCGATGGGAAGGACAGGCGGGAGGAGGATTCCTTTTGCTGCTCCCATGCGCCGAAATATCTCGAGCAGGATGAGGGGGAGATGGGTATCTTATCGGCGAAGGGGGATGCCTAATTGGTGAAGCGATCCTCATCCCATCCGACCGGATTAAACTAGCTCGCAGTCGTTCTACTCTGCCGTCGCCAACTTCCTGCGCCTGGCGGTCTTATCGCGGCATGGGAGGGCTGTCCGGAGCAGATTTTCTGCGCGAGCTTTCCTCGGACCTCCTCCGCGAGCTGCCACGAGCCTTTCTGGGCGCGTTCGATGGTGGTGCCAAACTAGGAGTTGAGGTTCTGATTGATCGGCTGAATTGCTGATTGGCCTTGGGAAACTCCTCAAACATAGCTCCCTGGTTATGGTGTGACATGGGTGCAAAACTCGGGGTTGAGGTTCTGACTGATCGACTGGGTCTGTGCCGACTATCCCTGCAGGACTTGTGAGTCCCACTTTGCCTCTTTCTGACGTTAACGTCGGTTTCAAGAGGGGGTAGTCGAGCCAAGACTTCCTCGATTTTCTTACTTGCTCTGGATAGCTGACTCCTCAACTGTTTGTTCTCCATTTCTGTCGCCGTCAGCTAACCCGGGTTCGGATTTGGCGGTCGGGGCGCCGAACTCCCGGTGTCGTCCTGGCCCATCGGCTGCTTTCCTGATCGCTGTTGGACCTCGGGGTTTGGGTCGTTGGATATGGCGGCATGGTGGACCTCCTGCCCATCACGTTGATCCACCTCGTTACCATGCCTCGACCGAGTAACCACCATGATCAAGTTTTTGTGATAGCACTAATCTAAATCCTCTCAATGAAAGCACCAAACTGTTGACACGGTTTTTCGCCAACAGATAATTATACGAATAAGTAGGATGGATTAGTGCAAATTGGTAAACCGTAATATGAAAATAATTGTGATCTAGATTTTGGGAAACTAATTGCAATAGAAAGATGGTCACTCCCTTTTTTTAGGTGGTTCGAAGGTTAAAATCCCTCTAGTCCACCAGTCAATATTATTGATATCTCTTGACTATTTCTTACAGAGTGCTTCTTTACAAAAAATATCCCAACCCCTTGCACTATCCAGGGTCTTGGTATTTATAGGAAGATGATATCTGGGTAGGTATTGGGGTCATCCCGTGACCTCTTCATCCATCAAATCATTTATGTGACATCGATGATTAATTCCTAAACCTTGCAGTGAAGTGTGGTCTAATCAATAGGTAAGGAGGGATAATGGGCTGCATGGCCCAAATCAGGTGTGGGATGTCTGAACACGCACGTTTATACTGCGTGTCTGAGAATTCAGGAATAGAATAGACATGTGACGCCTAAGATATGCACGTTTATATTGCGTGGTTGACTTTACAAGGATTCGGGGGTGTCAGGCCTCTGATGCACTACGAGCTTAATGTGGTGCTAGCTCGTAGATTTCAACATGTCGACACAATGGCTCCAGGGAGAAGCTAAATGATTAACTAGCTCGGGCTGGTTAAATTAGGGGATGGTAACAAATAGCTCCGGGTGGACGGTTGACACGTGGCAGACCGAGTCAAGCCCTTTTCTTTAGCTCGCCGAAGTGCGCAGATATCCAGGGCATACAGTGCCGAATAAAAGAGGAGGGCCTTAGTAAGCATGTGATAGGTACCATGGTTAAAAATTATATTGGACACGTAGTGTTGTTAGCTTAGATGAGTGGGCTCTCAAGAAACTTTAATGGTTCACGTAAGGTATGAGCTCTCAACGCAGTAATGAAGAGTAGACTTAACACAATGATGATGAGTAGACTCGATGGAGCAAGGTCTACAGTTCGGTTTACTTCGAGGAAAATGCTTAGATCTTTTGTGGTCCTTTATTAGAAGGGGGATTGTTGGGAATTCAAACAAAGTGCCACATGGATTAAAAGTGGAGAAGAAATGAGATCAATAAGTATAGACACATCTCCATTGGTATGAGCCTTTTGGGTAGAATCCAAAAAGCAAAGTCATGAGGGCCTTGGCCCAAAGTGGAAAATATCGTACCAATGTGGAGTTAGGTGGTGTCTATGGGGATATTCCGATTGAACACATTTTATATATGAAAAAAATCTAATATTATTAATGTTATATTTAATTGAGTGTATACATGTCCATATATATACAAAAGGATTTCATATAAGACAATGTATTGACCCAAGATTTGGTCAATGGATTTTTTTTGTTTTGTTGAGAAAACAAAGAATTAAGGAACATAGAACTCAAGAACAACACAAAAAGACTTTTTTACATGGTTCATTCTTAAGAATTGACCTACATCTATGAGACACTTTTATTAATTTTTGTGACTCAAGTACCCAAGAATCGAATGAATATGTGTCGACGGAGTTTTCTATAAACACTAAGTTCTCTCTTTACAATTTGACAACCTTTCGGTTACATAATTTCATGTGAGGAATACGTCAAATTAGGTCACCTATTTATAGGCTCACATTTGTTTCATTTTAATTCATATAAATAACAATCTTTCATAAAATTTTCAGGCGTCGTCTATTTCAATAAAATAACACCTCACTTATTATTAAAAAATAAACCTAACCAATTCGAATAGGTTTCAACAATTCTTGTTTGATTGGCGGTGTGCCTAACGTCAAATATACTCAATCATCTTTCTGCATTCAAAGACCTTGCACTTATACTTTTACACATTGAGGTTTTGTTGAACACTCAACTAGGTACGTAGAACACATCGTTCATTGGCCAACTCCAAGTCGATGTCACCATACTTAGTTGACATGTGTTGCCACATCCTTATTTATGATGCGTCATCACTTAAAATTGATGATGTCAAAATGATATAAATTGTTTGTAATCACCAAATATAATGGGAGATTTATAAGATTATGAGACTGTTTATTCTTTGTTTAAAAAAGAACAATGTTGTTTAGTGTATAATGGCACACATGATAGAGGTATTGTATACAATATTAATTGTGTAGAATCTGTACTTGATGAAAGTAGAAATATCTAATAATATCAATTTGAAGATAAAAGTCTTACATTCATCCTTAGATGGTTGCTTGAGACTTGAACTCAATCTTAAAGTAAGTAATTGACTCCTATTTGTAGTCATATAACTTTTGACTTATTGGGTAACGTCTATGAAAGATCATAGAATGAATACTTGCTATCTTAGAGTCATAAGATTGTAGGTGGTTGGGAATATAATTTAGAGATATGAAATCTACTATTTTCTTAAGTGGGAGTACATTAGTTTGTCATTTTAATGTTGATTCAGGGCTGGACATTAAGTGCTCAATTTTAGTTGAAAATGGAAATCTTTTCTTTAAAAAAGATTATAGAATTATATTCATTAGAGAGTCAATAGAACTAAATGATAAAAATATAATTATAGAGGTTAATAGACATTAGACATAACTCTAATTAATATCAACTAGTGGAGAGTCATAGCTTATTCAATAAATATATCAATAGATGGCTTAGTGAGTTATAGCTTCTAATAAAATAATATTGTAGTTTTGAGAGTGTAGATATGAAATACTAGTGGAATAATTCATAGTTTTATTAAATTAAGAGTTAAGGAGATAAGTAACTTATTGGAACTTAGCTATGGCCTAATAATTTTGTTTTTATATTATTGTTTGTGAGACAATAAAATTGAAAAAAAAAATATAAATCAGTAAGTTCCAAATTGGTGGAACACCACAAAGCTTGCAAGCCACAATCTATTTTGGACTGCGGCATGCGCATAGGCCCAAGAAAGGAAGAAAGCTAAAAGTTGTTATTCTCTTCTTGATTTGAGACTATCTCTAACACATTATGTGAATTTTGTGTCGGATTTAGTACAAAAAAAGAGAGTTAATGTTATATTTTGCTCACTATTAGCAATTATGCTCTAATGCACAAAATACAAATTAATTAAAAAAATCAATTATTATTTGTTGACGCGGTTTTTCACCAACAGTAAATTATATGAATAAATAGGATGTATTAGTACTGAATGATAAACTGTAATATGAAAGTGATAATAATCAAGAATGTGGAGAATAATTGCAAAGAAAGATGGTCACTCCTTTTTTAGGTGGTTCGGAGGTTAAAATCTCCCTAGTCCACCAGCCACTATTATTGATCTATCCATACTATTTCTTACAGAGTATTTGCATTACAAGAAGAATCCAACCCTTTGCACTATCCAAGATTTTTGTATTTATAGGAGATTGATCTCTGAGTAGGTATTCGTGTCATCCCGTAATCTCTTCATCCATCATGTCATTTATGTGACATCGGTGATTAATTCCTAAACCTTTCAGTGAAGTGTGGTCTAATCAATAGGTAAAGATGGGTAATGGGCCGCATGGTCCAAATCAGGTGTGGGATGTCTGATCACGCACGTTTATATTGCGTATCCGAGAATTCAGGAATAGAACAGACACGTGATGTCTGGTATACGCACGTTTATATTGCGTGACTGACTTTATAAAGATTCGGTGGTACGTCAAGCTTCTGATGTACCACGAGCTTAATGTGGTGCTAGCTCGTGCCTGCTATACTATGTCGACACAATGGCTCCAAGTGCTGAGCAGCTAAACCATCCATCAGCTCAAGCTATTTGTTTAGGGGATCGTACCAAACAGCTCTGGATGAACGGTGGACACGTGGCAGTTCAGTTAAGTCCCTTTCCAATTTCCACAAAGTACGTGTGGAAATTCGCGGCGTACATTTGCCCCAAGACCCTGCTCATGACCTATGACGTCATCTTTGATCTTCACGGTGGGGGATTTTAAACTTCCTTTTCGACTCCTTATGTCCTGTCCACCCCATGGGTACCGGACACGTTGAACGCCGTGATTGGCGACTGTTCAGATTTTGAGGATTGCATTAAATGGCCTAGCCACCTTTTTGTTGCCGTTTTGTCTCTTGAGTTATGACCCTCGTATCTCGCATTAATTTGATCAGATGGTCCTCGTTTCCTTATGCCTCTTATGTATATATATGGTTGGCAGTCTTCAGTACTAGTCACCCTTCATTTGAAAATTTTCCCTTGTTTTCTCTCTTTTGAGTTTCAGAAGCTCTTCTTCTTCTGGTCATAATCCTAGAAATCCACACATTCTTGCCACAAGAGCCTTTCAGAAGTCCAGCCTTAAGGATTCCACCTGGACTTTTACTCCTACGCTGCCTGCAACTTTCATTCAGAATATACACTATAAGTTCCCTGTCCGTTGTATGTTTTGATTTCCTCGTTTCTTTGTTATGTAAACCTACTTCTCATAGTCGTAAACAATAGCTTGTTTTTGGCTGGTTTTTGGTGCATAGGTTTTGATTCTAGGCATATTGATTACATTTAAAAACATGTCTAGGAATGCGATGCTCATAACTAGGTAATTTTTGGGTAACTTTCTCGGTAAATTTAGGAAACACCCATTCAGAATATGGAAGGTGAGAGGTTTTTAGGGGGAAAAACCAGGTAGCTTGGGGGTCATGCTTCCTAGGTGGTTTTTCCTCTCAAAACCTCTCCTCCAAGGCAAGTAATAACCTGACCCTCCTGACACAAAGATCCCTGGATATCAGGGATCCGTTGGAAACTTGGGCGCGTGACTATGGCAGCGCGTGGCTTCACACACCGCGGGTTGAGATTACCTTAGCCCATGTATGAAAATCCCTTCTTCTCGCGTTGTTTTCCCTTTCTTACTTTTTAGGTCGCCTATTAAGTTTTTCCTCGTTCTTGTTCGCTGGGTGACCAGATGGGGCCCAGAAAGAATGTGTCCAAGAAAAACGTGGTCGGCTCGTCGTCCCAGCAATCTAGCAAAGGGAAGGAGGTCGAGGTGGAGTCTCCCATCCCCCAGTTTGGTCCCACGGTGGAGAAGGAGATCGAGGTGGGACCTGACACTTTCTTTGAGGCGGAGAGGATAGTCTCGAAGATCACGACCCAAGGGAGGGTTAACAAGATACTTCTGTCCCACAACATCGAGGTTGGGACCGGTGCCCTTATTTCCCGACCTCCCCTCGAGGGTGAGAGGAGCTGCGCGCCCCTTGATGAAGAGTTCGCGGCCTGGGGCGATGAACATCTCAGGGTCGAGGCCTTCCTCCCTCTGGATTAGTACTTCGCCGACTTCCTTAATTACGTAAAGTTGGCCCCATTTCAACTGCCTCCTAATTCTTACCGTCTGCTAGCGGGGCTGAGGTATCTCTTCCTGCAGCACGTGTGGGAAGTCCCTACCCCAGCGGACATCCTCTACTTTTTTTGCCTCAAAGCCAACCCAGATAAGAGGGGACGAGGCGATGGGTTCTACTACCTGACTCGCTTCCCGAACTCATCCGTCGTGATTGAACTTCCTAGTCATCCCAACGACTTCAAGGACCAATTCTTCATGTCGACTGGGTTTTGCAATTGTGAGCACCATTACTTCAACCGTCCTCGTAAGCTTTTCATCCTTAGCTCGCGTTAAATTTTTTTTTTTGTTCGCGTGTATAATGACTGGAGCATCTTCGTGCAGCTATTTTTGCGAGGACGGCTAAGTCTGTGACCCTTGGGGGTCAGTTTGATACCCTGGCGGGGCTTCCGCCCAGTGAGAAGGACTACCGCCAGCTCTTGTCGGACGACACGATGTTGGCATGTAAGTTGATCTATGCAGGCCAAACTCTGGCCTTGAGGAGGACGTGGTCCAATCATTCAGCAGCTCGCATGCTAGCGACCATTCCCGAGGTCGATGCTGCGGCTGACAGCGGCGACGAGCAGGAAGAGGAGCCCGAGGTGCCTCTCGTGTGAAAGAGAAGAGCTCCGGAGGCTGCTCGGGATCCAGACTTGGGTTGAGCTCTGTCAGGGGCAGTAGCCGGCCCCTCCATCCAAGGTAACCCATACCCCTTTCAGGACCTAGGCAGGGTAGCCGCAGACCTTAGGTTAGCTAGGTTTAACCCAAATCATCTCATGCATCGCCACCAAAATGATCCAGACCGTAACATAACCCTACTCCAATGCGTAGATTAGTTAGTGTTGCGTGGTGACGCGGGCCGTCCTAGGGGCACCGTAGTAGTAGACAACACGTTTTCTTTTAGGTCGGCCTTTTTTGAGGAGTATGGGACTAATCTTAGGTCGTGGCCCTCCCTTCTAGAGGGTATAGTTGTACCTGGACTTAGGCAATACGTGGAGGAGTCTAGTCCCGAGGTAGAGCCTGATCCGGCACCTCCCCTAATCCAAGAAGTGGTTGTTTTAGATTCTCCTTCCCCTGTAGCAGCTCCGAGGCCGGAGGTCGTCGAAATAGACTCTTCCTCTAGCTCGGAGGGTAGGAATTTTGCTACTTTGAGTATATCTATTGTTAATAATTTTATTTTGAAGAGCGTATATGCATCCTTAACGTGTTTTCCATTCTTCTTTTCAGGCGAGGAAATGGCACAGAGGGGGGAACCGGACATCCGCTCGATGTTCCCAGGAGGGAAATCACTCGAGGGTCCCCTTGTCAAGAGACTTTGGCCTACTTCCAAGAAAACGCCGCCCCCGGTTGCGACTACCTCTCAATCCCCGACTAAGGGGAAAAGCTCAAGCCTAGCAGCTCCACCCGCTGCAGCCTTGACTACAACCCTTCCTTGTCTTCCTCCACCTCTTACTCGGGAACCGATAGCACCGGTCGGTCCCCAAGCTCCAGTGGCCCCCGCTGCCACAGTTCGCATCCCCGTCAACCCTCAGGATCTGGAGCTAATCCTAGACACTTTTCGGGGGACCGTCGACGAGACGACGAACTACTCAGTGGAGTACTATTACAAGGCCAAACCCATCGACCTGAGGGAAATTGAGGAGAGGAGCCCTGAGAACATTATGGAATCTTCCCTGGGGATGAACCTCACAGTAAGCACTTTTCTTGACTTCACTTTATATATATATATATATCTTATTTTTTGGGTTTGCGTCTAACTGTTTCTTTGCTTTTTGTAGGTGGTCTTGGCTCTTCATCACATCATCTCTCGGGCCAGGTCCAGGAATGAGGAAATCAAGGCCGAGATGACCGCAGCTCAAGCTGCTCTTGCCGCCTCTCAACAGAACGAGCAGAGTGCCAAGGCTGCTTTGGTGGCGGCCCAAGCGAGCGAGCAGGCAGCGAAGGATGCCCTTACCACTGCCCAGCATGCGAGCATGAGGCGATAGCTGCCTCGGTAGCCCTTCAGGCTGAGCTCGAGGGGGCCAAGGCAAAACTGCTGGAGGTCGAGGCGGCCGTTCTGGAGGAGAAGAAGGCGTCGACATCCTCCATGGAGAGTATGCTGTACCACTGCTGGGCCTTCAACCAGGATGACAACTTCTCCTTCATGGCCTCCGACGCATGGGGGCACTACCTCGAGAAGTTCAAAGCTCGGCTGCAACAGGAGCTGCCGGCGGCGACTGAGACCGGGGAGACCTTTGCTGCCGGTGAGCAGGAGGTTGAGGAGGTGACGTCCTCAGAGTGGCCTAGGGGGCTTAGAATTTTTTTGTATTTTCATTTTTATTTACTTTTGTCTGTAAATATTCAGCATGAGGTTTTTCTCCTCAAAACAATTTATTGATTTCAGTTATCTTGATTTTTACTTCAATCTCTATATTTTTTTTTTATATTTTATGATGTGTTTGGTAAAAACTTAGTTCGTGTTAGTTTTATTGACCGTTTTTCTTTGAGATGGCAAAGCATTGCTAGTCAATTTTAACCAACTTCTAAGTTTTAGGACCTAGTTGTGCCCAGGATATTTAATCTTAAAAACTTAGTTCACGTTAGTTTTATCGATACCTCGTGGTTTTTAGAAAAAACACTAGTTAACCAATTTAACCAACTTCTAAGTTTTAGGATCTGGTTGTGTCCAGGATATTTAATTTTAAAACTTAGTTCGCGTTAGTTTTATCGATACCTCGTGCTTCTTAGAAAAAACATTGGTTAATCAATTTAACCAACTTCTAAGTTTTAGGACCTGGTTGTGTCCAGGATATTTAATTTTAAAAACTTAGTTCGCGTTAGTTTTATTGATACCTCGTGCTTTTTAGAAAAAACACTGGTTAATCAATATAACCAACTTCTAAGTTTTAGGACCTAGTTGTGTCCAGGATATTTAATTTTAAAAACTTAGTTCACGTTAGTTTTATCGATACCTCATGCTTTTTAGAAAAAACACTGAATCAATTTAACCAACTTCTAAGTTTTAGGACCTGGTTGGCTGGGTGATCTGCCCCCTAAGTAACCAGGAAGTAGACTTGTGTGGTTACTTGAACTAATTACACAAACAAGATCATACAGACATAAATGAAATTAAAATCCGTTATATTTTTTTTTTATTCATATAGCTAATTGGCTTTTATATGCAACCCTTACATTAAGGAGTGATTTGATCACTGATAATATTTTCTCAAATGTACAACATTCCAGGTCTGTGGCACCCTTTCTCCATTAAGCCGGGCTAATTTGAAGGTACCTTCTTGTACGATTTTGATGATCTGATAGGGCCCTTCCCAGCTCGGGCCTAAAGAACCATCTTTGGAGTTCTTTCCCACTAAAAACACCCTTCGAAGCACCAGGTCTCCTAACCCAAAAGTGTGCCTTTTGACCTTTGAATTAAATTAACGAGTGATCCTTTGCTGATAATGTGCGAGGTGCAGCTGTGAATCTTCTCAATTTTTGTCAATCAGGTCGAGGGATGCGCTGAGCAATTTTTCATTCTGTTGTTGGCTGAAGACCTGGACCCTATGTGAGGCTATCTTTGTTTTGACAGGAAGGATGGCCTCGCTCCCGAAGGTCAAGGAAAAAGGGGTGTGCCCCGTCGAGGTTCGGTGCGAGGTCCGGTAGGCCCATAGAACCTGCGGGAGCTGCTCGAGCCAAACTCCCTTGGCTTTGTCTAGTTTCTTCTTAAGACTCGCCTTGAGCGTCTTGTTCACAGCCTCGACCTGCCGATTTGCCTGGGGGTAGGCACGGAGGAAAAACTTTTAATTATGCCGTGTCTCCCGCAAAATTCGGTGAAGAGGTCGCTATCGAACTGGGTTCTGTTATCCGACACGATCTTCTTTGACAGTCCAAACTAGCAGACAATATTCTTAACCACAAAATTGAGGACTCTCTTTGATGTTATTGTCGCCAGGGGCTCCGCTTCTGCCCACTTCGTGAAGTAGTTAATAGCTACTACCGCATAGCGAACTCCTCCTTTTCCCGTGGGTAGGGCACCAACTAAGTCAATTCCCCAGACCGCAAACGGCCATGGGGACAAGATCATCTTCAGCTCGAATGGTGGAGCTCGGGCGATCGCGGTGAACCGCTGACACTTGTTACACCTTTGGACGTAAGAGATCGAGTCCTTTGATAGAGTGGGCCAATAATATCCTTGCCTCAATATCATCAAGACCAGGCTTTGCCCCCCAGCGTGATGTCCAAAAAAGTCTTCATGCACCTCTTGCAAAATGGTTCTAGCCTCCTCTGATAGAACACATCACAAAAGAGGCAGAGAGAGGCCATGCCGATACAACGTTCCATCTATGACCGTATACCTCGGAGCATGGTAGAGTATCTTTCTTGCATCCTTTCGCTCTTTGGGTGACTTACCTGTGGTAAGATATTCGACTATGGCAGTCATCCAGGTGGGCCTGGCATCGATCATTTCAATCTCTCCTGTATTCTCTGCCACGCTTGGTCTCTCTAGGAACTACACTGGTACCAAGCTCAAGGTTTCGACTTCCTTGGAGGTGGCCAGCTTTGCTAGGGCATCAACATTGGCGTTCTGCTCCCGAGGGATCTGTTTGACTAGGCTGTACTCAAAAGCGGACTACTCCTTCTTTACCTTGGCCAGGTAGGCCGCCATCTTGGTTCCCCACGCTTGGTATTCCCCTGATACCTAGTTTACCATGAGCTGGGAATCGCTATAGCACTGGATGGCCCTGGCCTTCAGCTCCCTGGCCAACCTCAGCCCAGCCAATAAAGCCTCATACTCGGCCTCGTTGTTGGATGCTTCGAATCCGAATCGTAACACGGAGTGGAAGCAATGTCCCTCTGGTGATATCAAAATGATTCCAGCTTTGGACTTGTTCTCATTAGATGAACTGTCCACAAAGACTTTCCACAAGGCCTGCACCGGTTCCTCTTGGAATCCAATGCACTCTGCCACGAAATCAGTCAGAGCTTGGCTTTTGATCGCAGGTCGTGGCACATATATTATCTCGAATTGGCTGAGCTCGATAGCCCTTTTCAAAAGACGCCCCGATGCCTCAGGTTTCTGCAGTACCTGCCTTAAAGGTTGATCGGTTATGATGTGGATTAAATGGGACTGGAAATATGGCCTAAGCTTTCTGGAGGCCGTGATAAGGCAGAATGCCATTTTCTCCATCAACGGATATCGAGATTCGGCTCCGAGGAGCCTTTTGCTAATGTAATAGACTGGCTTCTGAGACCGGTCCTCTTCCCGGACCAGCACGGCGCTAGCCGCATCTTCCGTGACAACTAGGTAAAGAAAAAGAGGCTCTCCTGCTGTTGGTTTAGACAACATGGGCTGGTCGGCTAAATGTACTTTTAGGTCGAGGAAGGCACGCTCACACTCTTTGGTCCACTTGAACTTTTTATTTCCCCGGAGCAGGTTATAGAATGGCAAACATTTGTCTGTTAATTTTGAAATGAACCGATTAAGGGCTGCCACCCTTCCTGTCAGACTTTGGACGTCTTTTTGCGATCGGGGTGATGGCATTTTGAGTAGTGATATGATTTTATCGGGGTTCGCCTCTATTCCTCTGGTGTTGACTATGAAACCCAGAAATTTTCCTGACGCAACCCCGAAGGTACATTTTTGGGGATTCAGCCTCATACCATACTTCCTTAGGATTTCAAAACATTCTCTCAGATCGTGAACATGGTCATCAACAGTTTTTGACTTGACCAACATGTCATCAACATACACTTCCATGTTTTTCCCAATCTGATTAACGAACATTCTGTTGACCAATCTCTGATATGTAGCTCCGGCGTTTTTCAGCCCGAATGGCATGAATTTGTAGCAATAAACATTGGTTGGGGTCATGAAGCTGGTATGCTCCTGGTCCGCATGATTCATAGCGATCTGGTTGTAACCAGAGTATGCATCCATGAAGGACATGAGCTCGTGCCCTGTCGTGGCGTCTACCAACTGGTCGATCCTTGGCACGGGGAAGCAATCCTTGGGACACACTTTATTTAGGTCGAAAAAGTCTATACAGGTCCGCCATTTTCCGTTGGGCTTCGGGACCAGAACAGGATTGGCGACCCAGATCGGGTATTTTGCCTCGCGGATAAAACTGCACTTTAAAAGTCGAGCAACTTCTTCTTCTAGGGCCGCAGCTCGGGTCGTACCCAGACGCCTTTGTTTCTGCGACTTCGCAGGCATGCTTTTGTCTAAGCTGAGGGTATGCATGATGATGCTCGGGCTGATCCCCATCATGTCTTCATGAGACTAGGCGAAAACGTCTAGATTTTCTTGCAGGAATTTCAGTAGCTCCGCCTTTCTCTCATTACTAAGGTTTTTTCTGAGCTTAACAATCCTCGAAGGAACTTTAGAATCGATATTTACCTCTTCGAGCTCTTCATTAGCCTGGAGCTCGGACCTATCTTCGCCAATTCTAGGGTCGATGTCGTTACTCTAGATGGTACGTACGTCGTCGACCGGCTGAGATTCCTTTATCCTAGAGCTAGTTTCAATTTCCTGGGGCTCCTTACTTCCGCCTTGAATGGTCATCGTCTGCTGCCCAGGTTGTGATTTTCCCTTCTTGGAAATGCTATAGCATTCCCTGGCAGCCAGTTGATCACCTCGAACTGTACATATCCCCATAGAGGAGGGGAATTTGACTGTGAGGTGGTGGATAGAAGTTATGGCTTCAAACGCCATCAACGTAGGCCGACCCAGAATTGCGTTGTATGCGGTGGGACAATCGATAACCACAAACTCGAGGAGTTTGGAGATAGTTTGGGGTCCCTCTCCCAAGGTTATTACTAATTCTATCGTGCCTATCACTGGCAACCCTTCGCCAGAGAACCCATACAACATGATGGAAGTGGCCTTCAGTTCGGTCACCGACAACCCCATTTTTTCTAACGTGGATCGAAACAACAAATTCACAGAACTCCCATTATCAACTAGCACACTCCTGACTCTCCTATTGGCGAGCTAGGAGGTTATAACTAGAGGAACATTATGTGGGAACTGGACATGACTGACATCTTCTTCGGTGAAACTGATTGGCGGTCTCTCCAATCGCTATTTCTTGGGTATGGGCTGCTCTAAGATAAATTCGATTCCGTTATCAGACTTTAATTCGTTGATGTATCTTTTCTGAGCACCTCTGCTCGAGCCTGCCAGATGGGGGCCCCCATAAATGGTGGTTATCTCTCCTCCTACTATTGGAGGAGGGAGATCCTGCCCCACGTGGGCTTCGGTCGGATTCCCTGGGGCTTCCGGAGCTGATTGAACGTTTTGCCTGGCTGGCTGATTCGGAGCGACCTGATTCTGGGCATACTGAGCCAAGGGTCCGGCCCGGATGAGTGTCTCATTCTCATCCTTTAGATGCTTGCAATCGTCGGGTTGTGACCGATGTCGTTGTGGAATCAACAGAATTTTGAAGGGTCTCTCTTAGCCTTTTGATGTTTCAAGGGCTTTGGCCTTTTCCAGGGAAGGCAGGCAGAATTCGCTAGGAAAATGTGTTCCCCAGTGTTTGTGAGATCGGTATAAACCGCGTAGACTGGTTTAAATTTTTCCACGGGCTTGCTCTTCTTTGGACCGTGCTGGCCGCCCTCGCCGTTCCCCTTTCTTTTGCCTCCACCCCTTGCTTGTTCTGGGTAACGGTCTGAGTCATTTTCACGATGTCTGTTTTCGCTCCAACGGGCTGATCAGGGACTTGGCTGGTTCCCACAACCGATGTTCTCGCTTCTTCCAAATTTATCCATTCCTGGGCCTTGTTCAAGAATTCATCCACAGTGCTGACACCTTTCCTTTGGATTTCTTTCCACAGCCCGCCCCCAACAAGGATTCCAGTTCTCATAGCCATGAGTCTGGAACTTTCGTTTGCGTCCCTAGCTCGGGCCGCAACATTGGCAAACCTGCTCAGGTAAGCTTCTAAAGACTCCCCGGGCTGTTGCTTAACGTTCGCCAGGGTATCCGCTTTGACGCGGACCTTTTGGGAGGCTCGGAATGCCCTCTTGAAGTCATTACAGAAATTCTTCCACGAGCTGATCGATTGTTTCTTGCACTGCTTGAACCATTTCCTAGCTGGCCCGATCAGAGTCGAAGGGATATCAGGCACCTCAGCTCGGGTCCGATATTATGGGCCATCATCAGGGTGTTGAACATCCCCAAGTGATCCGACGGGTCTCCGTCTCCATCGAATTTTGAGAGATGGGGAATCCTGAAACCCAGCGGGTATGCCGTTGCTGCGATGTTTGGGGCAAAAAGCTCAAGCTTGTCCCCTGAGTCGTATTCGTCTTTTCCCTTCTCTGACAGGAGCCTCTTCATTAGTTCCTCCATTTAAGCTAGCCTTTTGAGGGTTTGGTCTTTTATACCTGGGTTGTTATGGGGTTGTTCAACAATCCCCATCCCATTGGTCGCGTTAGACGGGTTATTGTCCCTCCAAGCATGAGCTTGGTTTAGTGGGACATTCCCATTGTCGCGTATTTCGGAAGGACCATCCTCTCGGCGAGTAAGACTTTCATTTCTGGACGGTGCTCCCCTCTGCAAGTTGAGGCGATCTCGAAGGTCGGTCCTCGAGGCGGCATGAGAGCTTTGCGCCGAACTTAGACGATTTCGCAGGTCTCCACTAGATCTGCCACTTCGGTGGCTTTTGTTCCAATAGCTCCCATTGGAAAAACTCAGAGCCTGCTGCAAGGGGAGAGGAACTGGGACATTTCTGCGCGCTCGCGGGCGATGAGCAGGAATGGGGGGAGGAGGATTCCTTCTGCTGTTCCAGCATGCAGGAATATCTCGAGCAGGACGAGGAGGAGATGGATATCTTATCGGCGAAGGGGGATGCCTAATTGGTGAAGCGATCCTAGTCCCATCTAGTCGGATCAAACTAGCTCGCAGTCGCTCTATCCCACCGCCTCCAACTTCCTGCGCCCGGTGATCTGACCGCGACACGGGAGAGCTATCCAGAGCAGGTTGCCTGCGCGAGCTTTCCCCAGACCTCCTCCGTGAGTTGCCACGAGCTCTCTTGGGTGCGTTCGACGGTGGAGCCGAACTTGGAGTTAAAGTTCTGACTGACCGGCTGACTTGCTGATGGGCCCTGGAAAACTCGTCAAACATAGTTTCCTGGTTATGGTGTGACATAGTTTCGAGGTTCTAACCGATCGACTGGGTCTAGGCCGACTATCCCTGCGAGACTTGTGAGTCCTGCTTTGCCTTTTTCCGACGTTAATGTCGGTTGTAAGAGGGGGTAGCCGGGCCAAGACTTCCTTGATTTGCTTATTCGCTTTGGCTAGATGACTCATCAACTGCATGTTCTCCATTTCTATCGCCGTCAGGTAACCTGGGTTCGGATTTGGAGGTAGGGGCGCTGAACTCCCAGTGTCGTCATGGCCCATCGGCTGCTTTCCCGATCGCTGCTGGACCTCTGGGTCTGGTTCGTTGGATATGGTGGCATGGTGAGCCTCCTGTCCACCATGTTGATCCACCTCGTTACCATGCCTCGAACGAGTAACCACCATGATCAAGTTTTCGTGATAGCACTAATCTAAAAACCTCTCAACAAAAGCACCAAACTGTCGACGTGGTTTTTCGCCAACAGTAAATTATATGAATAAATAGGATGGATTAGTACTGAATGATAAACCGTAATATGAAAATGATAATAATCAAGAATGTGGAGACTAATTGCAAAGAAAGATGGTCACTCCTTTTTTAGGTGGTTCGGAGGTTAAAATCCCCCTAGTTCACCAACCAATATTATTGATCTATCCTTACTATTTCTTACAGAGTATTTGCATTACAAAAAGAATCCAACCCTTTGCACTATCTAGGGTTTTTGTATTTATAGGAGATTGATCTATGAGTAGGTATTGGGGTCATCCTGTGATCTCTTCATCCATCATGTCATTTATGTGACACCGATGATTAATTCCTAAACCTTACAGTGAAGTGTGGTCTAATCAATAATAGGTAAAGATGGTTAATGGGCCGCATGGTCCAAATTAGGTGTGGGATGTCTGATCACGCACATTTATATTGCGTATCCGAGAATTCGGGAATAGAACAGATACGTTATGTCTGGTATACGCACATTTATATTGCGTGGCTACTTTATAAAGATCTGGTGGTACGTCAAGCTTCTGATGTACCACGAGCTTAATGTGGTGCTAGCTCGTGCCTGCTATACTATGTCGACACAATGGCTCCAAGTGCTGAGCAGCTAAACCATCCATTAGCTCGAGCTATTTGTTTAAGGGATCGTACCAAACAGCTCCGGATGAACGGTGGACACGTGGCAGGTCGGTTAAGTCCCTTTCCAATTTCCACAAAGTACGTGTGGAAATTCAGGGCGTACATTATTAATGATCATTTAATATTTATTGTGAATATACAATTTTTTTTCATTTTTTTATTGTTCAAAATAAGTTAATATGATAAATAAAGAAGGTGAATTTCATAATAATTAATGAATCATAATAATTAGTGGCACTATGGTAAATAATAAAAGTAAAATTTATTGTGTGTCAAATTTAGTTCATGCTATATATTGTGCTAAATTTGGCACACTTTTTAGAACACCATTGGAGTGATATTTTTTTAGAATGTGCTTAGATATGATAATGCATCACATTTGACACTCCATTGGAGATGCTATAAGCCCTATATATGTGCTTCCTTCACTTCCATCTAACCTTAGTGTTCTACTAGTGCTTATGCATCTTTTGAGTTATTACAAAGCATATACACTCATGTGTTGGGACATCAAAGTATATGTTGAGAATATCCTACTAATAGCATAGAATTCCACATTTCTTCCTTACTAGTACAAGTTATAGTTTGAAATTCAATTGGTAAGAGGCTCACTTGCTTTTGGTAAAGAAAATCATATGCCCTAAGAGGTATATTCTTAACCATTTTTTTTTTATAGTTTTAAGAGATTCATGTACATAAGAAAATTCTATTATAGTCATAATTTTCTAGAGTGTGATCTTTCTCCTACATTTTAAAAAAAAAAAAATATGCATGATGAATATATTAATTTAATTTACAAAGTATTAGGTTATTTTGCTCAAGAGGTTAACATTTTGTGATTGACTCTTAGGTGATGTTTGACTAGTGGTAATGGAATAAAATAGAAAATAATCAATTTTTATTCCATTCCTTTGTTTGATTGTATTTTAGAGCCTTGAAATGTCATTTCAATGTAATAGTTTTTCCATCATTTTGGTAGAATGACTATTCTATTTAAAAATAGGAGGAAAGACTATTCCAATACAAGATTGAAATTTCTTTTATAATTTTTTTATTCTTATTAATTTCCTCTAATTTCATTCCCTCATAAATTCCTTGGAGGTAGGGGTGTTCGTGATACGGGTGGTGCATTTTTTCTCTAATTTTTTGGACCGCACCGTATATGCGGTTTGAACAATTTTTCAAACCGCAACCCGCATTGCATAGACCTCAAACCGCATAAGTCGCCCTGCAAAAATGCGGTGTGGGCGGTTTATACCTATCACCAAATAATTTAAAAATTAAATATTATAATTAAGAAAGATTCATAATAAATCTCATAACCATAGAGTGTTTAACAAAATAATTAAATGTACAACAAGCTAATAAACTTTAAGCAAAACAATAAAAATATAACAAACTAATAACAAAGAAAAAATGTAATATAAAAGCAAATATTATTTTAATTAAGGAAGAATATCTTTAGATTGAAGTAGAATATGTGTTAGTATCATATGAAACATTATATATATATTTTTTAGATATTTTGTATATTATATTATACTATATAAATATTTATGCATTAACTTTTGCGGAGTCGTGTGGTTTGAACCGCATTTATAAAATTTAAAACCTCAAACCGCACCACACCGCGTGGTTTGGCAAAAATACAAACCGCAACCGCACCGCGATGGGTTCTAAACTGCAAATTGTGGTGCGATGTGGTGCGGTGTAAGCGGTTTGTATGGTTTTATGAACACCCCTACTTGGAGGAACTCATTGACCTACCGTGTATATTTATGTATACATGTATGAATTATATAGATAACATAAGTTTTAGTTACAAATTTAACTTTATTATCTTATTTGTTGTTTTCAGCTTTGAAGTTCTCACAAATACTAAAAACTGATCTAACTTTGTAAGATAACAAGAATAATGGTTCTTCTTCAATATAAAGATAAAAAATTATATGACATATAGTTATAAATGATTTGTTATATACACAACACTAAACCACCTATTTGATAAAAGGTGTAATAATCTTACTAATTCTTAATTGATCAATTTAACTGAAAAAAAACTCAAAATTTTAAATACCGTATCATTTTAGATCTCTCTATGTAAGTTGTAATTTTGATTGTATCCTTTTACTTTAAGTGATTTTTGCTGTTATTTATATATCTTACACTTAGAGTAGTTTACAATTTCAGTGTTTAATTTTTTTTCGTTCCTTTTATGTTTAAAAATTTGGATGTATTTGGAATCGGGATGCATTTAGGGAAGCCATGGTGATATTATATGATTAAATTATTGAAATATTTATTAGCTGTCTGCATACCTTTAATAAAGGATCAAACCATATGTAAACTTGTTATTTATAAGGAAGAAGTTGGATGAGGAAATAGTGATATTATTTTATTAAATAAGATTTTTGCCCTTGAATTATTATCAATATTTATTCTGCCTCTTCAAATTTTCACATTGTTTTAAATTTTCCTAAAACTATTATCGTTACCTTATTGTACCTGACTAACTAAGTATTGATATAACACATTAGGCAGTGCGTGGCATTGCCACACCATGCCACATCACTTCTACGTATATAATCAAAAATAAAAAATAATTAAAATATTTCAAAAAATAATTAAAAAATCTATTTTTTTTTTACTTTTTTTCTTTCTTCTCCTCTATTTAAAAATTATAATTTTTTCTTAATATTTAAAATTAAATAAGAAAAAAAAGTAAAAATAGAAAAAAAAAAGAAAAGAAAAAGAAGTAAAAAAATATATTTTAATAACAAAATATATTTAATAATTTTTTAGTAATAAGAAAAGATCTTTAATAATTGCTTAGTAAAATAGATTTTGTATTAAATATCTTTTTCTATTCATATATATATATATATATTTCTTTTATTTTTTTCTATTATTACTTATTTAATTTTAAGTATTAAAACAATACGAAAAGTTCAAGAACACAATAAGGTAATAGTAATAGTTCAAGAGGCAAAAATCATATTTATTCATTATTTATTAGATATTGCATACCTTTGATAAATGATTCAAACCATTTGTAGTTCTAGAACTTGTTATTTAAAAGGAAGAAGTTGAGTGAGGAAAGAACTGAGATAAAGGAGAAGCTTTCCAAGGGAAATTAGGGGACTTGAATCACCATTAAAGTATTCATCAAAGATGATGTCTTTTTAGCAACTAAATAATCTTATCTGGATAGAAATTAGACCTTTTTAGCGACTTCAAAATCTCGCAATGAATAATAAGCTTGGACGTAGCTACTAAGAAATCTTGAGATTTTATTTATTGGTTAAGAAAAACCGGAGTTTCATACTTAGTGGCTAAGAAAATTCAAGATTTTATTTAGCGACTAATAAAGTTAAGGATGGATATATAAGTTTCTATTTTTCTTGTCCAAATTCAAGAAGATTAACAATGAGAACTATATTTACACCTTCATAAATATATAAATACACCACAATTAAATATACTACATTCCATAAGTTAAAACATATATTTATCTATTATTACACTTCATATATTTCCTATATTAGATATTGAATTGTACACTTATTTTACAAAAAAAAGTAAAAAACATCGGGTGCATTTCTCCTAAGAATGTCCTATAGTTCCTCCAGCAAATTGTAGTACATAATCATTGCCAAAGATAAAATAAAATTATGTCTCCCCAATTAAAAATTTGGGATTAAAGTTTTCAAATGAAAAATTTGAATTTCTATAAAATAAAATAAATAATTAAATAAAACATAAATGTCTAATGCATTCTTAAAAATAAATTTAATTAAAAATGCAATATACTTACTTTTTAATGAGAAAATTTTGTTGTTGTATTATTATATGGGACAGGTTCAATAACCACTTTTTTTAACATTAAATTTTACATCAATTTTATAGCCTTATATTAAACTAAACTCAATCGTCAAGATTAAAAAAAAAACTAAAAAGTAGTTTTGCTCTTGATCAACTTCTCTTCTTGTCGTTGCCACACCGTTCACCTTTGTCGTCGATGCCACCACCATTGTGATAAATACAGATAGTTTTCTATTAAAATATTTCTTTGTATTTCCCAGAGAATACTTGTAAGAGCCCACCATGATTAAATTTGGTCTTTGAAAGGAATTGAGATTGAAAAGGCATGCAGTGAATGGTCTTAAAAAACACTTTTCAAAGGATCTGAATAATAGCCTCTGGCTTTTGAAGTGCTTTTAATGTAATTTTTATTGCCTTCAGTTGGAAAGGAATTGTTGATAAATGGATTAATAAACTAGCTTTATTTTTCTCATTTCCAATTGATCCCAAATGGCTATAGGGTCCTCGTAGGTCTGTAAGTCCTGTATCGGAGAATAAATTGGCCTGAATCTTCTCCAGGAGAGGTTTTATAGCTCTATAACTTCCAGGCCTATCACAAGAAGAAATGGACCGATCTTGGAGAGTTATATACCCTCATGAAGTTCTCCAATGTCATGTACAAGACCCCTCATCTCAACGAGAGCCATGCACGCGATATCAAAGACCATTTCTTCTTCACTAGCGGCTTCCTGCTTTGGACCAACCCTACCCTTATCCTGGACTTATCCAGGGTTGGTAAGTTTCTATTACTTTCTGAGCTTTCCTTCTTCGAAACTCGTATACCTACATATACTTAGAATTTTTTCTTCTGTTTAGGTCCTTTTTGTCGCATGCCTTTCATCCAGGTGTTCAAAGATCGCTTGGAGATGATGAAGGAGCTCTCGGACGTAGACCTGGAGCTCAATCAACTAGTAATAGAGGAAAAATTAGTTGCCATAGGGCTTCTTCGGATGGGGCATCACATCATCAACTTGGATTTTTGTAACGACTCGACATAAACTAATCAATTTACTAAATAATACATATTTAAGTAAATTAATATATTAAAAATTTTCTTTCAGAAAAATAAAACATTTATCGAAACTCATTTGAAACAACAAGAATTATACATCTTTTACAAACACATGCAACTTGAGATCTCGTTATTAAAAAAAAAACCATCTTTTACATGCATATCATAGGTAAAAATACAATTTATTAAAACTCAACATATAACCATGACTTGAAGACTTTTAATATCATGCATAAGTAGCAACCCCTTTGACCCCCAGGTCAACTGTTCACGACATGCACACATCTGACCGACCCTGCTCCAACTCATAGCCTCATCAATTACGCTTATGCCTTTACTTACAACACATAGTACCCATGAGCTAGCGCCCAACAAGAAGAGCTATATAGGACACAATACCCAAAACCTAACAATAAAACATAAAACATAGTCATAAACTAATTCATATCATCACAATCTTAATCATAAACTAATCATAGTCGATGCCTTAACATACAAAGTTCCATAACCAACATTATCATATCGTAACATAATCATAGCATAATATAACATATCCTAACAAAACCTAACTATATCGTATAGTAAATATAGCATACAATAAATACAGCATAACATAACATATCATAGCATAACATATTCAATCCATAACATGTAATACCGGTGTTCCGGCCATAAACCAGTGCTAACCTAGTCAAGTGTGTAACCGAGCACAAGAAATGTAAGCATGCATTTTATCATAACGTAAGCATGCAATTTATCATGGCGTAAACATGCATTTTCATAACGTAAGCATGCCACACATATATACAGCATGTTCACACATAACACAGTCACACACGACATGCATAACCCAAAACATAGCTCATAGCACAACCCATAACATAATTCCTAATGTAACTCATAACATAATTTATATCATAGTTCATAGAATAATTCATAACATAATCCATAGCATAGCTTATAACATAATTTATAACATAACATACAAAGTTTACCACACTTAAGTACGTCGCGCATACACCTTGCATACAGGTGTCCACTCTTCTTATCTTAGGTCCAGCAGTGATGCAATCACATCCCTTCAAGTGCCTTGCCGAGTCCTAAATCCAAAACTTACAACATATATCATTTAGAGACTTATAACTTAAACCAAAGGTCATGAACCAAATCTTACCCTTCCTAAGACCTTATCAGCCTTATATTTTCCTTAGAAAAGTCCTAAAAATGCCCCCAAGAGGTTAGGAAGGACGTCCCTAACGAACCCCATATGAAACGGCTTCAAAACGGCCTGAAAAACTACCAAAAAGGACCTTGTCCTAGTCAAGCATCGCAGCCCTAACATTTGGGTGATGCAACGCTTATTTTTTTCCCAGTTGCTAGGTATTCTAGATGCCTAGGCACGCTCCTTTTGCTCTGCGGCACTGGTTCGAAAACTAGATGCTGACTAAACTTCGAAATGCCATATCTCCCTCAATATAAATTCGAGTTTGACCATTCTTTTTTCGCTTTTATCATCATGAATCCCTTTATATCATCATACAGTTCTTAGAGATTAATATAATGGCAAAAATTCATGAGCAGCCCCTAGCTCCATAACTCTAACAATCTCTTGCAACAAAACATCTTCTTCCCCAAGATATCTTTCCAATTTTAAAAAATAGCAATCATAATTTAATGAATTCAACTCTAGCATATTTCTAATCATTATAGATTAACAAACTAATCTATAACATGCATATAAATTCAATCATCCCAACCTATCATGCTTTCTAATCAAATCCACCATTAACATAACTCAAAGCTTCAAGAACTATCAAAGAAACTTTAATAGTGTGAGAAGTTCTTACCAAGATCATGTGCAACAATCTAAGCCTTGAAAATATCCTCCCAAAGCATCCTAAATGAGCCCCCACATGATGTTGCTAGTGTTCCATATGTTTATGAAGAGATCCTCATCCATTTCAGCCAACGGGGAACGTAGTGGCCTCACCACACAATACACACGCGTAACTTCCTCGTAACGTCACCTAACACATTTTTACCCATTAAATATTTACATGTCGGCTCATACTAACTCCTAAGCCAAAGACAACGAGTAACTATAACAAGTCTTTTCTTATCATTTATCCTTAGTCTACCATACTGAATCACCTTATGCCATTCACTCAATAACGGCAAAATTGTTTGCCTAGTACATTTCTTGTCATTTCTCATGTACATAATCAAACATAATCCCATAAAAAAGTCAAATCCGTATCCTTAGAATAGTCTCATAAAGTCTAACCACTCTCATACACTTGCTACCCATAACCATATCATGACAACACGTCATTTGGACACTATATATCTATCCATATATTGTTTTGAATTTCGGCTTATCTACAACATTCCAATTATAGAACATAACTTCATATCTCACTAATTGATACAACATATCTCTAATAAACCATCAAACCACCATGATCATGCCTAAAAATAACACACAACGTAGAGTATTAAATGTAGTGCGACGCATTAAACAAAGTGCGATGCATTAAATGCAATGCCACTCAACCCTATTCCATAATCACAATGCCCAATATTTCTCACTGGTGGCTTCCAATCACACTAACCCAGACCATCATAAAACATACAACTTATTGAGTCTACCTTTACTATAGCAAAATGTAACCTATCCTAACAAAACCTAACTATACAATAACATAAACATAGCATACAATAAAATATAGCATAACATAACCTATCATAGCGTAACATATTCAATCCATAACACATATTATTGGTGTAGTTCCGGTCGTAAACCAGTGCTGACCTGGTCTAGTGTGCAACCAAGCACGAGAAATGTAAGCATACAATTTATCATAACGTAAACATGCATTTTGATATGGTAATGTAAACATGCATTTTCATAACATAAACATAGACATACAACATATTCACACATAACACAGTCACACACAACATGCATAACTCATAATATAGCTCATAGCACAACCTATAACATAATTCCTAATGTAACTCATAACATAATTTATTTCATGGTTCATAGCATAATTCATAATATAATCCATATCATAGCTTATAACATAATTTATAAAATAACATACAAAGTTTACCACACCTAAGTATGTCAAGCGTACACCTTATGTGCAGGTGTCCACTCTTCTTGCTTTAGGTCCAGCAGCGATGCAATCACCTCCCTTCAAGTGCCTTACCGAGTCCTAATTCCAAAACATACAACACATATAATTTATAGAGTCATAACTTAAGCCAAAGGTAATGAACCAAACCTTACCCTTCCTAAGAACCAAACAATCTTATATTGTCCTTAGGAAAGTCCTAAAAATGTCAGCAAGAAGTTAGGGAGGAAGTTCCCAACGACCCCATATGAAATGGCTTCAAAACGACCCGAAACAACCAAAAGGGCCCTATTGCAGTCAAGCGCAGCAACCCTAACAATTGGGAACCGCAAAACTTATTTTCCCCAATTTCTGGGCATTCTGGGTGCCTAGTCGCGCTCTTTTTGCACCGTGGCGCTGGTTCGTAAACCAGATGTCGACTAAACTTCGAAAGGTCATATAGCCCTCAATATAAATTCATGTTTGACAATTATTTTTGCATTTTTATCATATTGAATCCCTCTTTATCATCATACAATTCATGGAGATTAATATAATAGAAAAAAATTAATGAACAACCCCTAACTCCATAACTATAACAATCTCTTGTAACAAAAATTCTTTTGCCCCAAGCTATCTTTCATATTTCAAAAACTAACAATCATAACTTAATAATTTCAACCCTAGCATGTTTCTAACCTTAATAGATTAACAACCTAGTCTCTAACATGCATATAAAATCAATCATCCCAAGCTATCATGCTTTCTAATAAAATCCACCATTAACTTAACTCAAAGCTTCAAGAACTATCAAAGAAACTTTGAAAGTGTGAGAAGTTTTTACCAAGATCATATGCAGCAACCTCAACTTTGAAAATATTCTTCCAAAGCATCCTAAATAAGCCCCAACATGATGTTCCTAGTGATCCATACATATATGAACAAATCCTCATCCTTCTTCTTCCTTAGATCTAGAACTCTTGTCTAGAGAAAGAGTGAGAGAGAATTCTCTTCTATGATCATGTGTAGAGCAGCCATTAAATTCAAATTGTGAGTCTAACCCTAACCATAGTCTTTCTCTTTCTATTTACAATGGCTCACTATCGCCATATTACCATCCTACCCTTGATCTAAGCTATTCTTACAATTTCACTAAACCCTTTTTAGTAATCCTCCAATAAACTATTAGTTTTCATATTCCACAATTAACTTATTCCCCATAACTTATCTTTATTCCATTATGAACCACCTTCCAACAATTCTTGACAATAAAGCCCCTAGCACTTGGAGGAAACCATGATTCGTTACTATAACACATATCTCAAGCACTTTCGGTATCTTCCAATGTAAAATATATTACTCTGATATTAATATCACATAAACATATTCATATAATCACATAATACATAATTTCAAAAAATTACAAAAATACCCCTCAAGAGTATTAAATTACCAAATTTCCCTCGCAGGACAAAATTACCAAAATATCCATGAAACGAAAAGACAGATATTACAATCTGACTAGTTTTAGGAATTCTGCCAAGTCCTAGGCGATGGCTGCATCCCTCATCAATTACATTGACGGATTGGTCCTCAACCATTTTAATTAACGGGTAGCAGAGAAGAATTTGGTGAATGCTCGGGTTGCTCGAGTAGCCAAGGAAACTTGGTTGGACCAGAAGCTCGAGGAGGAGCTTCAAGCGAGATTCGAGTCCTCCTTCATAGATCAAGGAAAATCCCCCATCATAGTTTATATTGCTAAGTCTGTGGGAGAATGGATAAGTCTTGAGCACGTTTGGGCATCTCCGTCGCTTCTTAGGTACAACGTCACCTTGGATCATCATTGGACTTAAGAGAAGTACCAGGACTTGACTGATTGTTATCTCTACCATCCGAAGAGATAACTACCTCCTAAGATCTTTGTGCCCTTGGATGATGTGACTTCTTTCCATGCAAGGTGGTTCTGCCAATACGAGAATAACTCAACTCAAAAGATGGGGAGGCTCATGAGGGAGTTTGCACACTCCATGCTTCACTTGGAAGAGCAGCCCAACGGTAGGGATTTCCAAGAACCCCACGTGCTCTCGACATTGTGTTTATTTTTATTTTCATAAATGTTTCCCTTGATTCTATATGTACTAACACTTTATTATTTCTCCTTGCAGATCATATGGGTTTGGCAGACATTGACAGTGCCATCAGGGGATATTTCCCGCGAGGGGATGAAACCTTCTCCATCCCCTAAGAGGCAGTGGGTGGAATCCTTGTTGGCTTAAGGTAAGGAGCCTCGGGGGGGAGTACACACCCGTCTTTGAAGTTTCCTCGAGTGGATGTCCTCCTAATGATGTAGATGGAGTCTATGGGGCTGTTGAAACCCCTGAAGCCACTAGATTTCCTGAGGGGGTGGAGAGCCCAATTGTCGAGAACATCCTCGGTACGAAGGGGAGCTCCTCAAGCGCTACAAGGTAATGATGGAGCACTTTGATGCTTGCATTGAGAAGGGTAACAAAGCCCCGCACCAGATAGTTGATGCCCTCCATCAGCTCAAACCTTCAAGGGAGCAGCCTCTGGAGCCTCGACGGCTGAGCTCAACTAGAGAACCTATTTGCAAACAAGCTTGGCGAGGGCGTTGCTCCGCTGGCAACGGAGCTCCTCCAAGGGGTTAGCTCCATTATCTGTGAGTTAACCGCTTGCATCTTCACCCAGTTGGGTGACGACAACGAGGCCTCCCTATTCTCCAAATTTTGATACTCCACAGTGAGGGTAAGTTACTTCTCCATTATTTGTGCGTGTCTTATGTTGTAATTTTTCACATTGATTGACTTAGCTTTTTTTTTTTCAGTCAACTTTTGTGGCCCAAAGACTTGGGGACATCATGATGGAGAAGTCCTTTGAGCTCCAACGGGCCAAGGATAAGTTGGCCAGTCTGAAGGCCAAGGCAAGTGTGCCACCAGAGGAGCTGGCCCAATTGAGGTCGGCATTGGAGGAGGAGAAGGCCCATTCTTGGGCACTAAAGGATGCAGCAAAAAAGGCAGCCGAGGAGGCCAAAGTTGCTAAGGATGAGATCCATATTTCCAAAGAGGAGGCTCATATGTCCAAGGAGGCCCAGAATTCCAAGGAGGAGACTGCCTAGAGAGCCAAGGAGGAGATTGCCAAGGCTCAACAAAAAGCTACTAAGGCTGTGAGGGAAGCTTCTCAAGCTGTGGAGGACGGAGCCAGGGCCCATGGTGAAGTGATTCAAGTGCCTGACAAGGCTCTAGTCGCTGAGAAGTTTTCCCAGCAGGCCAAGGTCGATGCTTCACGGGCAACGAGGGAGGCGGAGTCTCTCCAAAAGGAGGTAGAGGTCCTCAAGAAGGAGTTTGATGGAATCCCTGAAGATGCCTTCTACGCAGCATGGCTTCACAATCAGGATATGGACCTCAATTTTACTGGAGAGGCCGATGCTACTCGGTTACTCTTCGAGGAATGCCTCTGGGAGATGACTGTCACCACTGTCAAGGAAGCTAGCTGAGTCCCCAAGGATGACCCTATCATTGACCTCATTCAAGGGGTTCCTCCAGGGGCAAAATAAGTTGTCTTCTCCTTAGTCATATATATTTTTGTAAATAGGCATGCGAGCAACCATTTTGTGGGGTATAGACAATTTTAATGCCCGAGCTCTTGAGTAATATTGTGAATACTCTTTTGAATGGCCTTTTTTTCTCTACTTATTTGCCTTCTTTGTCTTTTACTTACATACATATTTTATATAGAACGTTTAGTAATAATTCAAATTTGACTTAAAAAAATGTACAAGGTTTTATCAATTTCCTTATGCAATGATGTATCATTAAAAATAACCTTAATTTACATTGTTTTGATCTACTATATGTAGGAAAAAGTCTAGGTGATTCGGGGCTTGTATGCTCAAGTTTAGGCAACTTGGGGCTTGTGCCCAAGTCTAGGCGACTCAGGGCTTGTATGCCCAAGTTTAGGCAACTTGTGACTTGTGCCCAAGTCTAGGCGACTCAGGGCTTGTGTGCTTAAGTTTAGACAACTTTGGATTTGTGCCTAAGTCTAGGCGACTCGGAGCTTTGAGAGCCCTTCACAATTTTAATCCTTGGGAACTTAGTGTTGCTTTATGGGTGATTGATCCTCGGGATGTGAGTTGAGTTCTCAGGCTTACTTTTGTGATTTAGGACTTTTGATGAGTTTCTTTAGGCTTGTTGGTTCTCGCAAGCTTTACGTCACTAGGTTTACTCTAAGGTGCCCCACATAGGCTCCTCTTTACGGTAGCTCCATAGTACTCTAGGCAGTTCCTTGGGCCAAGCTCCTTTTGCCTGCTCCAGCCTTCTCTTTAAAGTGGCCTTAAGCGTCTTGTTGACAACTTCCACTTGTTCCTTTTATCTGAAGATGATCTATGGAGGATAAGCTCTTTATAACTTTGTGCCTTTCACAAAAATTAGTGAATAGATCATTGTCGAATTGTAGGCCATTGTCAAAGACTATCTTCCTCGGGAGCCCGTAGCGACAAACAATGTTCTTGATAATGAAGACCAACGCCTTCTTGGAGGTGATTATAGCAAGAGGTTCGGTCTTAACCTACTTCATGAAGTATTCAACTGTCACAATCGTGTACTTTACTCCTCCCTTTCCTGTGGGCAAGTAACCTATTAGTCAATGCCCATACTGCAAATGGCCAATGACATCATCTGAGTGAGCTCATTTGGAGGAGCTCGGGGGATGTGAGAGTATCACTGACATTTTTTGCATCTCTCGACATAATCCATCAAATCACTATTCATCATGGGCTAGAAATACCCTTGTCGCAGAATCTTCTTGGCAAGGATTTTCCCCCAGCATGGTCATTATAGAAGCCTTCGTGCACTTCTCGGAGGATGATTTTGGCTTCTTTCTCGGATACACATCAGAGTAGCGGTAGTGAATATCCTCGCCTATACAATTCACTGTCCATGATCACGTATCGATGAGCTTGATAAAGTAGCTTTTGAGCCATTTTCTTGTCTTGCGGTG
Source organism: Humulus lupulus (assembly GCF_963169125.1). Classification (NCBI taxonomy): domain Eukaryota; kingdom Viridiplantae; phylum Streptophyta; class Magnoliopsida; order Rosales; family Cannabaceae; genus Humulus; species Humulus lupulus. The sequence goes on along the minus strand of NC_084795.1, from coordinate 66,941,788 downwards.
ATTCTCCAAAGACAAGGTACTTAATTATAGGCACCATCCAACTATCCTGGGGTTGGACTGTTTCCACTTCCTTGGGAGCTACGATGCTTGGAGAAACCAAGTAGTCAATTGGGACCACATTAAGCATCTCCACATCCTTGGTGATGGCTAGCTTGGCTAGAGCATCGATGTTGGAGTTCTGCTCCCGTGGAATCTATCAGATGCTAAATCTTTTGAAGCCATCTTGGTTCCTCGAGCTTGATACTTTCCAAGGACTTGATTCATAACAAGTTAAGAATCATTGTACATTTCAAGTCCCTCAGCTTTAAGCTCCAGGGAAACTTGTAATTCGACTAAGAGGGCCACATATTCTGCCTCATTATTTGAGGCATCAAACCCAAATCTTAGGGCATTGTGAACTCTATCCCTTGGGGGACACCCAAATTATCCCTGCTCCGAACCCGTTCTCATTGGATGACCCATCCGTGTATAAATTCCATATGGGCGCAATGGGTTGGGCCTCCCTAGGCCCTTCATTCATTCCAGTGCACTCTGCAATGAACTCTACCAACGCTTGTCCCTTTATAGCAGTGCTCTGGTGGTAAGTAATGTCGAACTGGCTAAGTTTGATTGCCCATTTAAGGATTCTCCCAAAGGACTCCAAATTTTGAAGGGCTTGCCTAAGAGGCTGGTTGGTGAGTACTTTGATGGGATGTGCATGGAAGTAGGGCCTGAGTTTTCGAGAAGCTATCATCATGAAAAAAGTTAGCTTCTCCATGAGCGGATACCTAGACTTCACTCCGAGGAGTCTCTTACTGACATAGTGGACGGGGTGTTAAGAACGACCCTCCTCGTATACTAGAACTGCACTAATGGCATTCTCCACGATGGCCATGTAGAGGAGTAGGGGTTCTCCATCTACGGGTTTTGATAGTATCAAAGGATTTTCCATGTGCACCTTAAGCTATTGGAATGCTTACTCACACTCCTCCATCCATTCAAATCTCTGACCACCTCGGAGAATGTTGAAGAAATGAATGCACTTGATGGTGGTCTTTGATACAAAGTGGCTGAGAAACGCTATTCGACCAGTCAGACTCTCCACACCTTTCTGCTTCCTGGGGGACAACATCTCGATCAAGGCTTTCATCTTTTCGGGATTTGTAACTATTCCTTGGGCGCTCACAACAAATCTGAAATACTTCCTGGAGGCTACTCCGAATGTGAATTTTTGGGGATTCAACTTCACCCTGAACCTATGGAGGACCGAGAAAGCTTCCGCCAAGTCATTCATGTGCTCCGAGGTAGTCTTGGACTTCACCAACACGTCTTCCACATATACCTCCATGTTTCAACCAAGTTGGTTCTTGAACATTTTGTTTACCAACCTCTAATAAGTGGCCTTTGCATTCTTTAGGCCAAATGACATCACCTTGTAGCAGTAGACACCTTTGTCTGTTCGGAAGCTTGTTTATTCTTAGTCTGTGACATGCATGGAGACCTTGTTGTACCCCGAATAGGCATCTATGAATGTGAGGAGCTCATACCCGGAGGTAGCATCCACCATATTGTCAATCCTCGATAGGGGGAAGCAGTCATTAGGGCAGGCCTTATTAAGGTCGGTGAAATTGATGCAGATTCTCCAGGTCTCGTTAGGCTTTGGGACCACCACCGAATTTGCCAACCACTTGGGATACTAGGCCTCCCGTATGAACCCATTCTCGAGAAGCTTGTCCACTTCCTCTTTGAGGGGTCCACTCTTGTCGGGTCTAGTAGCCTCCTTTCAGGGAAATGTTGGGGTCTACATTCAAAACATGGAAAATAATGTTGGGGTCGATCCCCGTCATGTCTGCATGATACCATGTGAAGATGTCCTGATTCTCGCGCAGAAAGCTTACTACAACTTCTTGGACTTCCGACTGAAGGTTCTTCCCAACTTTCATTTTCTTTTCCAAGTTGCCTTCATTGAGGACAACTTCTTCAATCTCCTCTATGGGCTCGATTTCCCTATCATATCCAACCCTGGGGTCCAAATCATTGGACTCCCGCTCTTCGAGAATAGCCGACACTTCCATCTCCTCTAGAGGAGGCTTCTCGGGAGCTGCTGCCACAATCACCATCAGTAGGAGCGTAAGTGACACATTGTAGCACCAACTGGCCTCTTTCTTGTCCCTGCGAATTGTGCCAACCTTGAGTCTGTGAGGAACTTCATGCATATATGACGAATGGAGCTGGCTGCTCCAAACTATACCAGGGCTGGTCGGCCCAAGATGGCGTTATAGGTGGAGGAGCAGTCCACCACCACAAAGGTTCAATATTTGAGGGCTAGGCTGTGGCCTCTGGTTAATGACTTGCTCATCTATATCAAGATATGACGTGGCCTTTGGTAAAGAACTTTTTGCTTTATGGCTGTAAAAATATTATCCAGAGTATCAACCATATTTGTGTACTTGCAGTATTGGGGAATGTATTTTCTTTGGGAGAACCATCTCTTTTCAGCTTCTTGCTCCCTATGCCATTACCCCCATGTTTGCCCCAACTCGGGCCTTCGCTAAGCGTCGTTGACTGGAGGGAGAAGCTGCTCCTATATTGAAAGCAGGCTGATAAGTACTGAATTCAGTGGGATTTGCTCCGTACCCGATAGGCATCGCGCTATAGCCAGCTTGTGGAGCAGTGAGGTTGTACGATGGAGTACTCATCACACTAGTCTGTGTAGACGTATATGGTGAGAAATGAGAAATGGGTGTCATAACTGCCGAGATAGTGGGAGCTGGAATGGAGATTGGTCCTCCAAAGGCTCCAATCTAGGCATCTTCTTAGTGAATGTACTCTTGGGCCCGACGAAAGAAATCATTAAGCCTGTGGCATTCGCGTGACTGCAGGTCGTCCCACAGGTGAGAACCTGGTTGGATACTAGCTTGCAGGGCCATAGGCTGCTGACCATCATCGACTCTCTTGTTCGTCACATCTTCCTCCATAAAGCACTTAATGTGCGCTTTAAGGGTCTTGAATGGCCCTTGCTTAATGTTTGCCAAGGCATTGACCTCAAAGCAAACCTTCCAAGCAGCTATAAACTGTCTTCGAAACTTGAAGGATAGTTGGTGCCAGGAGTGAATGGAACATGACCGGTGTTTCTTCAACCATTCATCATCTGCTCCCATCAAGGTTAATGGGAAGCAGTGACATCTTGCATCCTCAGTGACGCGGTGTACGGACATTAATCTGTTGAACTTAGACAGGTGGTCGGACGGGTTCGTCATCCAGTTGTAAGGAGTAATGTCTGGCATCTTGAAGCCTCAAGGCAATGGTGCTTCAACAATGTGCAGGGCACATGGTTCTTTGTCCTCGTCCTCAGAGTCTGAATCACGGCCCTGCTTCTTGGTCATCTTCAACATTATCTTCTTTAAACTCTCTAACTCTGTGTGGAGAGGATCATTGTTGGCAATGTGTGTCGGGTACGCCCCTTGGTCGAACATTGCTTATTTCCTCCAAGCATTAAGATCATCTCGGAGCCGTTTGAGGGTATCTCCCAGGGAGGTCCTTGGGCGTGGTCTTGTTCCTTCGAGCATTGATGTTATATCGCAGGCCCGGTTGCACATGCCCGCAATAACCATCCTCGAGATATCCTACTTCTATTTCCCCATCAGATTCGGCATAGTCATTGTTCACCGAGATGCTAATTCACTGTCCTCGGTTCATGGAGACTTCCCTATTGTTGGCTCCCAACTCTGGGTTTCCCTGAGGCTGCTGGGATGCAAAGGGTTCTCTTCCCTAAGACTAACATGATCCCTAGCGGCGCGTGTTGGGAATTGTGCCCTGAAAGCATATGTAGTAGACATTGTTTTAAGAAATAAATAAATAAGTTGAACTTGTTATACATATTTTTTATGGACTATATTATTCTGTGATAATATTAAGTAAATATCAAAAAAATTCATAAGTTCATATAAGTGATCTCAACCACGTATTGGTACGGGAGGATTGTGTTTGAGATAAATGAACTTGAATAGTTCGCAGTAAAATAAAATTATGGAATCTTTAGATTAATTGCTGCAAGTACGGTCCACTAGTATTATGAATACATGTGATCTAGATTCGGATTACAAGTGTAGTAGGACACTTTAGTGGATGTACTTTATATATTAGAGAATATATAGAATTGGAACAAATATGTTTATTAATACTTAATTAAATACTGTTTCGAAGTATTAATTAAATATAACAATTGATGATCATATACAAATAGATCTTAATCCTGAAGTTATTATGAACTCTTGTTTATGTTATATGAGTTCTTTGATTCACTCGTTAGGGTTTGTCAGAATGATCAGGCTAGAAACTTTTTTTTTGGGAACTCATTAATGTAAATGGTTGGGGACATAGTATACAGATATGGAATCTATATATTCTCGTAAGAGAATGAATAATGGTTCTCTTAAGGGTTGACTTTTGGGACTGAAAATGTTATTGAGCTCAAATTCATAATTTAGTTATGAATTAACCTTCACTAGAAAAGTCAATGGTACTTAAGGAAACAAGATATAAATAAAAGGAAAAAATGGTAATTTTATTCCCGATTAATTATGAACTATTATTAGAGGGTTAACTTTTATGTAATGATTATATCAATGGATGCTTTATTATTATAAAGTACTCAGTAAATGAAATGTCTATAATTACAAGAGTGCAGTCTCATATTTATAGTGGAGTAACCATGAGATTAATAAATTCAGATTATTTAATTAAAGAGTTTAATTCATAATCTCAAATTTATTGGAGCTTGGAATTATAGGTGTCCACACAGCGGCTTTATCAACACTATTCAATGCAAGAGTTGATATAAAAGGAAAAATGGTTCAAAGACATATTTAAGAAAACATTTGTTCTTCGGGCCAAATATGCAATTATATTGATTAAGTAATTAATTATAAATTATTTGTAATTAAAAAAATTAATTATTATTTAATTTTTGAAGTTAGTATTAATTAAAATTGGTTTTAATTAATTAGTAGAATTAATTAAATATCTTTATTTGAGTAGGAGATAATAATCTGATAAGTACAAATTGGATTTGAATTTAAAAGATTGATATTTATTCAAATAATTAATTATATTTGATAATTAGTTAAAAAGATAATTAATTCAAATTTGACTTAATTATCAAGTTGTAGGATTTTATCTGATAAGGTAGTTTGAATGAATATATAGGGAGCTACACGAAACACACAGTCTGGACTGTGTATGGCGTGAGCTATATAAAAATCATTGATAGATTTTTCACTTTTATTTATTAATTAAATAATTAATGAAAAATTCAAAAGTTAGTTTTTGATATTTTCATTAATGAGATAATTAATTAATTAAAAGATAAATTGTTTACATATTTATTTTTTAAATTTGAATATTTTCTATTTAAGTTAGACTTATCAGAAAATAAAAATACTGAATACCCAATAGAATTTATTCGCTCCAAGAAAAGAACGATACTTTTCTATTTCTCCCTGAAAAAGATACAGAAACAATCTCAGGCATATTCTCTTGATTTCATGTGTTGAGTACATCAAGTTGAATCATAAATAAACAATATTTTATTCTCTAAGTGCCCACACACTTCTTGAGCGTTGTGGAAGATCTTGGTGTGAATACCTGAGAGCAGCTTGGATATGAAGTTCGTTCATTATACGAAAAGATAGCAAGGACAATTGATAGGCATCAAGAGGTATGTTTTATATTCTTTTCTTGCTTATAATTAATGTATGTACATTAATTGTTTTGCATATTTAAATGTAGTTTAAATGTGTTACAAATTTTTTTGTTATACACTGGGCCAACCCACCACCATTCCGAAGCGTATTAGGAAACCCGTTCCTAACAATTGGTACCAACGCGTTCATTAATCTCTGCATACATTAATTACTGTGTAGGCATAATATGCATTCTTATGTTATCGTAATATGTGTGATGGATGGATGTATGTATGTATGATTAAAATTTATTCTTACGGGTCGTTAATTATATGGTGTTTTGGGTTTAGGAATTGTTCTTAAATTTCTAGATGAAAAATGTAAGCCATTTTGGGGCATATGAATTTTTTGTAATTTAATTTTCTGCATTAAATTATTTGAAAAAATTCTGTAAGGCCCGAGCTCCGAGTTGTTGGGGTTTTATGCCCTAATTAAAACTCAAATTCTTTGTAATCTCATTTTATTATCAATATAAGGATAGAAATCATTTTTTTGACTTGGTCAATCACTTTGCTCATATGTTTTATTTTCATGATTATTTGTTTAATATAAACTTTTATTAAATCCCGAGCATATAGCTAATCCTATTTATAGTGACTTAATCACAGTGGAATATAAATATGATTATATGTTCAAAATAAGTTAGTCCTAAAATTAGTCAGTGCACAAGATTTACACTGACTTGTCAATCTACGATATGATCTACTTACACATTACAGTGTTATGTTCTTTCCAGAACATTAGCAAAGTAGATAAAGATTGGATGTATTTGTTACATGGGACTGGACCGATATTGACAGTTGATAAGATAAGTAAACATACCGTTATTATCTATTCTAGTCATATCATATAGTGTAGTGCACCAAATTTTTTTTTTAGATTATTTAAATTTTGTGATTTATTTTATTTAAATGTTAAGTGTGATGAATTGTTTTATTTAAATGTTGTTTCTTTTATTTAGTTGTTTTTTGTTTTATTTGATTGTTTATTATTTTATTTATTTGTTAGAATTGTTTGGTATAATCTTTTGAATTTAAATTTGTTAATTGTTTGTTTGGTTAATTAATTTAATAAGTGAATAATTGTGTAACATGTTTATTTTACTATTAGTGTTACATTTTAAATAAGTGTGACAATTGAGGTAATTATGTGAGTTTTGGTTGAATGCACTAAGGTGCATGATAGATAGTGATGCACCCTAGTGTTTTAGTGTGTGCTAGTATATGGTAATAGGGTGCACATGTGTGGATTTTCTACACATTTTATAATTGTTGTTTATTGATGTTTTTGGGTAGTTTTATTTTAATAAGTAGGAAAATAAAAAAATAAAATTAAAAAGGGGCAAGTGGTGGATGTGTAGTGTGTGGTGTGTAGTGGGAAAGGGATTGTTTTTTTTAAGGCAATAAAATCAAAAAATTGGAAGACACTAGCTATTTTGGGATAGGAATGTGATCACCCTTTATTCTTTTATATCTATTATCATAAAAGAAAATAATAAGAAATTAAGAGAAAATAAAATGGAAAAAGGAAACTTACCATTTTATGTTGGTGAGGCTTTATTGAGAGAGTTGAATAAAGGGGAAAGGAAAGGAAGAGGAGGGCATTCTTGTGTGGCTGCCGTGACCTAGAGAGAGAGTGTGTGGCGTGTAGAGAGAGAGGGAGAAGAAGAAAGAAAGGAAGAAAGAAGAAAAAGGAGAAGAGGAACCAAGTCTCACTACTACAAAAAAGGTTTTTTAGGACTCGCGGGGCGCGAGTCCTCTATTTGAGAGCCTAAAAAACTGTTTTTAGGACTCGCAACGCGAGTCCTAAAAAATCTGGTTGAGTGCCTTTAATTAAGTTTTTAGGACTCGCAATGCGAGTCCTAAAAAATCTAGTTGAGTGCCTTTAAGTAATTTTTTAGGACTCTCAACGCGAGTCCTAAAAAAATGTTTTTAGGACTCGCAACGCAAGTCCTAAAAAATCGAGTTGAGTACCTTTAAGTAATTTTTTAGGACTCGCAATGCGAGTCCTAAAAGATCATGTTGAGTATCTTTAAATTAAGATTTTAAGACTCGCTTTGCATGTCTTTAAAAGTAAACTTTTTTTAAAAAAAATGTAGCTACAATTTTCATTTTGATTTAAAAAAAATATATCCCTTTTCCAAAATGTAATGTATTATATATGTTAGATTTCTAAAATTTTCAAAAGAAAATACAACAAAATAATTTTTTTATTAATTACTCAAAAATATAATTTTAATATTTAATATTTAGTCTACTCAGCTTACAAAATCATATTACATGATAATTATAGTTGCATATGGATATTTTGGTCAAAGTAATGTTAGTCCATGCCATTCCAAACAAAATTTCAACCAAACAAAAGAATTGATATTTATTTCCCATTCTATTTCTATTCTCACATAAACACTATCATTTCAATCCCAACCAAACAAGATTGTATTAAAAAAAGATGATAAAAAATCGCCTGTACTGTATTACAGTCTAGACAGCCTTAGACTAAGATAGTACATATAAGACATAAAACTACAAACAGAGAACAACAAAGACAGCCTCAGAAAATATGTGATATACAAGGTAAAACTAAGTGGGAAATTTGGCAGGTCTCCTTGAACATCCTTAGTTTTACCACCTACATAAACACAGGCTACACAATTACTAAAGGCAACTACAATACTAATTTAATCAGCAGAACATCCTAAGAACCAATAGGTTTATACAAAAACCACAACATCAAATAATCAAGCAGGAACATTTCATACCAATTAATTACTTTACCTGCACTACCATCAAGTGATGATGGCAACAATGTGCATGGTTCTTTGACTCGTTTCTTCTCTATCTTTTTATTTGAAATTCCAACTTTGCTAGATACATGCTGCCATTTTGTTCGAGTTATTTCTGGAAGTATTTAAGGACATCAGAAAAAGTAAGTGCAAATGAATTGCTTTCTAAATATTTGTCCACATCACCAATAGTAAGATAAAATGCACTTGAAGCACAGGTTCATAACAAGTGATATACATACATTATACCCCTCAAGAAGGATAAGAAAATGCTTTTGAGCTTATCCATCAGCTATTAGAGAATAGACAGAGATCCAACAGTGTAGATTTTTTTTATTCTTTGTCAACTTGATTTTCACCTTTGGAAAATGGAATAATAAATATTATTGATGTAAAATAAAAGACTATCAATAGATATAGCAAACCAAGAGAAGAAGCTACAAAAAACTAAATGTAGCACATTGTACTTGTAAAATGTTAATCTAGAACAACTTCAGAACTTGACATTTTATTGCAACATGTCATTTTAAAGTATATGTATCTGTATCTAACTAAGCTTGGAAAGAATAAGTTTTCAAACTCTCAAGTGTAAGAAGATAAAGCAGCATCATTTTAGTAATTATGAAAAGGATGAGTATCAATTTCAACACAGTCAAAACTTTATAGCAATGTAGATGCTATCCACATCTCTCTACCTATTCTCTCTAGAGTCAGTAGGCATTTGAGATAAAGTAGCATGCAATGTTTAGTTTCTGACCTCTTGACTCGTTGAAGGTCTCTGAAGATAGCTTAAGGATTTCTTCATGAGGAATGAACTTAACTTTACCAGTTTCTACTGGCTTTTTCTTCTTGGAATGAAGCTGTGAAATTGACAATTTCCCCTTGCTCATTGCTATTGTGACAGCTTCATCTCTCTTCCCAGATTCACAGACTCAATCTTCAGGGACCTCGTGCTTTACTTTTCTTCCCATGCAATAACTGAAAACAGAGAAATATAAGAATCATTTATGATTGATTATTATCAATAGACACAATATATAAGCATGATTTGAATTGGGACTTTCATTGTCTCATTAATTTGTTTAGGCGACCAATTTTTGAGTCCACAGCAACTTGTCTCTTATTTTTCCAGTGCTCAATGTTTGATTCATTGGTAAAGATAACCAGACAATGATTACAAATGGAATCAGGTGAATAATGTAAATAATTAGAAGTTCACAAAGCATTGACCAGGTGTACAATGTCAAACTAGGAGAAATCATAAGACAAATACATTACATTTGAGATAGATTATATGGAAAGAAAATAACCAGTTTATAGCCATCATTGTACAGGCTCTGTAGCTTAGCAAGTATTGAAGGATACATCAGAGACCAAGCATCCGGACCTACCCTGCAATAAGTGCATCAACTCTAGTTGTTAGTGAGCCAAATTTGTGTAAAGCTTCCAACAAATGAAGCATTCTGTAAGTGTACACATTGAAAATGTCTCGGGCATCTTAGTTCACAAGAACCTTAAGTGAGCTTGAACATTAGAATCAATATAATAAGATTTAAAAACTATGTATTGGAATGAAATGTATTTTAGTTCGATTTTGTTTAATTTCTTCTGGTAATTATAGTTCAATATACTATACTAATATTGCACTTCAATGAAATGTAATTAATCAGTGCTTAATGAATATTATACAACCTTCTAACAGAAGTGTTTGCAAGACATCCATCAAAATTGAAAGCAGCAATTTTACTTGAATCGTGAAGGCCTTCATCCTGTTAGAAGTAAAACACAAAAAAAAACCATGTTAATAATGTTGAGGTACGAAATTCCCTTCACTATAACTATAGCAGTGTAAGACAACTTGAGCCATATTTAACTCATGCAAATACAATGAAAGAATCTCTAAGAAACACACCAATAAGACAAACTATCTCACCAGTTATATTTATCATAATACAAATTCATATACATATAATCATTATGAGCTCTAGCTTTTTTTTTTTATTTTGATAAAAGGGTAATTCATCAAACTTCAGCAGATTCGTCATCAAAGTAGACATCCTGCCCAAAAATTACCAAAAATCCTCTACTGAATATACACTTGAAAGAAAAAACTAATATTCAAGCTCAAGTCAGTAAAACATGTCTCCAAGACTTTATATTCTGTCTATGGCTCACAAAAATTATTTTACTTGTAATCATTATTATTTTTCAGGGAAAAGAATGAACTCGGTTACGTATGTATATCTATCATGCAAGCACTCTAATAAGAGTTCTACTGATTTTATGACAAACCATCTATGCATCACAAATATAGATCAGATTACGTATTAGCAACAGTAATAGAAATAACATTGGATAATCAGTTTTTCAATATAGAAACTGCATAAATTTCTAATTAAAATAACAGGCTATAGCTTTTGCTAGTAATGCAGGAAAATAAAGCAATGCAGCTTATAGGGCCAAAGATTTATAGTTGTCAGGTGAAGCAAAGTAGTACATGTTACAGAAGACATACATAATAGTATCCTCAATCAGTACATAGAAGAACTAGTTAGATCAAACATTAACTTCTCTATAGCAACTTTCTATGAAATTCAAGGTTCAATCAAGTATTTATCAGTGCATGAGAATATTTAGGCAGGGGGAACTAAAATGAACAATATTTAGAGCCTATTGTTATGAACTTTCTTTCTTTAACTGTATGATATAAACGCCTTTCTATGTGCGTTCCAGTTTCTACCAATTATGCTTTTACTTATACATCATGATAGTTCATTCATTATTATTGCAGTGACAAATTTAGAACATTTTATAATGGTTCAAATGCTTTTTTTAAAGGAGAGGTAAGATTTTACCTTCGGGGATAAACATAATGAATATGCAGATGAAGAATCAAGTCCATGAAACCCAATGTCATATGAAATGGTGCCATCAGCCTTGAATAGTCCATAATTTCTCTCAGAAAATAGCAACATGGATTCATTCCTTGAAAGAGTAAAAAGCAGAGAAGAGAATTTGGTTAACTTGAAATTGTTAATAGCTAGAACAAACAAAAAACAAAATATCCATTTTCCATTTTCACAAGGCTCCCAAATGCTTCCCCTGGTGTAATAGAACCATACCCTCTCTGAGTTGTGCTTGTAGCTCCATAGCCTGTAACTGCATTTTGAGCTCCTTATTCTCAGCAGTTAACCCAGTAGTATCCCTCTGCATCACATGAAAATACCAAGTATGAATAATGTGTGTTTAATGATCTTTGTATTGGTTCACTTTAAATTTGGTTTTTTGTTTACTCTTCTAATAGTCATTAAGGTGGTGAGCAGACACACCCCAGTACAAAAGTTAGTATAAAAAAGCAGTGATCACTGGTTAATACTGTCCTAGAAAAATAATCAATATCTTAAACAAAGAATACAGTAATCTCTAATTTAGTTAGCAAAACAACCAATGAACCGATAACTTTTATATACACAAGTATATACACACAAGTAGCAACCATGTTATATACTAAGAAAAAGCTCAATATAATAAAGAGAGGCCACGAAAAAGTTATATAATTATAAATATATATTATATTTAATCATCTAACAATAATAATAACAAAAGGCAGTAGTAATTTAAGCACACAAAAACTAGAATCACTCATAGTTTCATTAAATCATATTTTGTAGTTTCTTTGCATCAATTTCTCAAACACTTGAAGAGCATCAACCATTAGTTTAAGAGATCCATATGCCCTGGTTTCCTTACACTACTTTCCAGCTCAAGACAAAAAACATCCAAAAGATAATATCAGAAACTAACCATAAAATATCCTAGAGTTACAAGAAAATTTTAAGATAAACAAGCAAAAATTTAAATCCCAAATCACACAGCCACCAAGCCAACGAATCCCAAATCTCAAAATACACCAAGCCAAATAATTGGAATACATCAAAGCCTCCAAACAACATCATACGAAACCTTACAAAACAGAATATATAGGCATTATAAATCTATTCATATATATAATATTTATACATATATTTCTCAAATCTATATACATATGGAAAAAAAAATTGTTAAAGAAAGCATACTTAGAGCAGAGACCACCGTCTCCACCCCTGCGAGGCCACCGCTCCACCATCTGCGACAGATTGAGGGGCATACCTCAGATTGTTCAATGCCCCCACCGTCGCGACCCCTGCGAGGCCACCACTCCACCAGCTGGAGGCTTCTGCTCGCGGCGGAGAACGGCAACGAAGGGCTCGCGAGGCTGGAGTTTCAGCGGCGTCTGGTACTCCTGATCGGGTGTCTGCATGTCGGCGACCATCGGAGGGCAGCCGTTCGGCCCTAGCAGAGCAGAGAGCATGTGAGAGAGAGAGATGGAGAAAGGCAAGTATGGATCGGGTAGGGTGGGAGAGAGAGGGATTTTTGGCACTTATATTTTATTTATTTATTTTATAAATAAAAATAAGAGTATATTATTTAGATAAAAAAAATGTGATATTCCTAATATTATAAAAAAATAATTTTAAAAATCAAAACTATACAAATTCTCTTAAAACTTATAATAATTGTTACATAAAATAATTTTATGTTTTTTTACTTAACAATTTTAAGGACTTGCTTTGAGAGTCCTTAATACTCTTTTAGGACTCACAAAGCGAGTATTTAAAAGTCACCATTCTTAATTTTTCAACCCAAGTGTTTTTAGGACTCGCAAAGTGAGTCCTTAAAAAGTACTAAGGACTCCCAAAGCAAGTCCTTAAAATTGTTAAGTAAGACACTCATTTTTTAGCCCAGATTTTTTTAGGACTCGCATATTTTTTTAGGACACTCATTGTGAGTCCTAAATTGTGTTTTTTTAGGACTCTCATTGAGAGTCCTAAAAACTCCATAAATATTTTTAAGGACTTGCATTTATGTGCGTGTCCTAAAAAAGTGTCCCGTAAAGGGTATTTTGTAGTAGTGTCTAGAGTATGTTTTTCTTGTATTTTTGTTTGTCCAATCTCTTTTTCTTGATTATATGATTTTGACTTTGTTTATTTGTTGTGTGTGATTGGATTTCTTTCTCCTCCTCATGGTGGTTTTCAAAAAAAAACCCTAGGCTTGAACAAGGGGTGGTGAAGTTTGGGTGTTGATCATTTTGTATTCTTGATTTTACAATCAGGAGAGGTATCAAATCTATAACCCTAATGATATGATGTTCATGGATTGATGGAGTGTTTTCTTATAATTTTATGCATGGGTTTATGTTGTTGGGTTTGATTTTTATGGTTGTGTAATGAGAGTATGTGTAGTGATGATGAATGTTTAAAATACATGAAAGAATAGGTTATTTTTTTTTATTGTATGTGTTTCGGCCTGAAGGGGTATTCAAAAGCATGATTGTTATTTTTATTATGTTTTATGTCAATGAAAATTTTAGAAACATGATAGGTTGTGGCAAGATCTTGTATGAAGTTATGATGATTGTGATTTTTGGAATAATTGCATGATAATAATGTATTGAGAATATATGTAACACAAGATCAATGGTGGTTGTGGTTCATGGTTTGTGAATAATTTCTAAGGTGAATGATGAATTATTGTATACTCATGATGTGATTAAAATGGATAAAGAGGTTAGAAGCATGCTAGGGTTTGTGTTGAAATATTGTGCATATATGAGCATGGATTTTGTGAATATAATGAAAGGAATAAATTTTATGATTTAATGTGCTTGCTGATTTTTGTACAAAAATGATGTTGTTCATGATGAGATTAATGTTTCGAGTTCTCAAATAAAGTTTGCAAATGTTTTGATGTTTTAAGAAATTTAATGTGAAGTTTAATTATGCTTTGAAATTATATTATGTGTAAATAATTACCTACAGAATTTTTATTAAATTTTTAGAAAAATATGAGGTTTTTATATTGAATATGGTGATTTTTAAAGATAAAATGGTTGCTGGAATTTTTGGTAAGAAAAAGGGAAGTGTGTTTCACTAAAATAAATTTGATGAGTTTTTGGAACAAATTATTATCCTAAGTTATGGTAATATTGAAAAATGGTATTTTAAAATGATATGAATGCATATTTTGATAAGTTATAATTTTCTTTATTTTGATTGAGAAAAATATTTAGATTCTATTTATTGTGATTTTTAAAGAAATTAAATAGTGGCTGAAAGTTTGGTTTAAAAAGTTTAAAAATGATTATTTAATTGTCACATATGGATTTATGTTACATAAAACTAAGTCTTAAATAATATAAATAAAAATATATTTTTCCCACACTTAAAAATATATTTTCTCACACCATTTATGTAACACAATTAACCAATGACAAAATTTATTTTTCTAAAGAAACATATTAAACATAGGTATTTTAATTAATTCCAAGCTTTTTGTTAATTCTTTGTAATTTGAGATTAATAAATGAAATTGTCACATATTTTATTTTTATGCTAAATCAAATTATTTTATAAATAAAATAATATTTTGAGAAATTTAATCAATTTAGAAATTTCAAGAAAATAAAGCATGTTATATGTCTATTAATTTTAAAACAATAAAAGTAAGAAATGTAGAATTATCGTTTTTAAAACGTCGCAATTACGTAATGTTCCCACGTATGCATGTTATATGCAAATCCACTTTTACGTCCAAAATTATGTTTATTATCCAACTATGTGGTTTTTATAAAAAGATCATGCATGTAAAATAGGTAAAATGAGCATTATTCTTTTATGGCATTATGTGTAGTTAAGAAAAATTGCTTGTTATGTGTAACTGTTATTATGTGTGCATGGCCCATGCGCACATGAGTTGTATGGGAGGGCAAAATAGTAATTTTATGAACCTAAGAAATGTTGTTTTGATTATGATATAGGCTCGTTGAAAGATTGTGAAAATTTCTTACCTTGGACCTGAGGTAAGGAAGTTAGATAGATTCTATGATTTTATGCTATGAATGGTAAGACTGTTGTATGAATGAATTGTTATGAATTATGAATGCCATAATGTGATGATATGTTGAATATGATATGTTTATGGATGTTAGATACATCCAACGAGTTACTATAGATAAAGACGTAACTCCTAGGGCGGACGCGCCGAGGTTATTCAAGGACCAGAGACTCTTGTTTACCTCATAGGGTGACATGGACAACTAGCGAGCCATGCTCATCATGTATGATGTATGAATATTATTAGGGTGACATGGACAACTAGCGAGCCATGCTCATCATGTATCCTGTATGAATATGATTAGGGTGACATGGACAACTAGCGGGCCATGCTCATCATGTATGCTGTATGAATGTGATATGATGATATGTTACGATTACGTTATGATATGCTATGATGATAGGTTACGAAAATGTTATAATATGCCATGATGTTTTAGTTGAACGTTAGTGTTTGTATTTGTTGTATCCTTACTTGCTTATTTTTTGTACTTCCTTACTGGGCTTTTAGCTCACCCCCTTACTTTCCTTCCAGGTAGAAAATAGGGTTTCTTTATGGCACGCGTGGTGATGTGAGGAGTTCTATCATCGTGGGGTAATCCTATGGACGGAAAAATGATCATCTTAAAACGCCATTTAAATTATGTTTTGTTTTAAGAGACTTTCCTAATTATCAGTGGGACTCAGTTATTTAATTTTTGTTTCTTTTGAACTTTGCATAAAAATTTATGTTTTCTTTTAATACTAATGGCGCCAACTTGCATGGCTTTTAACCAAGTCCCCATTGAGACTTTAATAATGAGTGTTATTCTTTTATAAACTATGTTATGCGAATGTTTTATAAGTATTAGTTTAGGGCGTTCTTTACATATGGATGACCATAGGTCAATTCAATCTCAATTCTGAGTGGTTAGTATTCTAACTGATTGTATTATTTGAGTTCATTGACTTGTTCATTACCCACTTACCCTACGGACTAGCCCATACTTACATCTTGGGAACTCGGTAGTATAATTGAGTGGGAGTGTTAATCATAGATACGAGCATCTATAGCTTCTGATAAAGAAGTGAAACAATGGTTTCCTTTTAGTTTGGTTCAAGGTGTTAAATGATAGAGATCTCATTTCAGTAATTAAATTAGCTTACTGAAATATCATTTGCAATGAACTAAGTGTTTTAAGGATAATATACAATGAGGGGTAAAATAGTATTTTAGTCCTGTCTCATTGTAGGCCGTCTATAGAGGATTGAGTGACAATTATGGTTGTAACAATGGATAATTAATAGCATATCTATATTTGTTATAGAGTGTTCTATGAATTCAAAAGTGCAATTCCGAGTTTATAGTGGAGTCACGATGAATTAATAAGTTGGTAAATTTATTTGTTAGATTTATGATAACTTATTGGAGCTTTATTTCATAGGTTCATGGTCCCCATTGTACCTTGGATAAAATGATCTAGATACTCTCAATTAATTGATTTAACTATCAATTAGAATTATCAAAGTTGGCTAGGTCAATTTTGGATAGTTTCACAGAGTTATGTATTTTTTAGAAGAAAAGAGAAATTATGGCAGACATATTAATTAAGATCAATTGGTATCTAAATTAATAAATAAGTTTAAATCAAGGTTCAAATTATAAATAATTAATTTGATAAAGGATTTAAATGATTAATTAATTAATTAAATCAATAGAAAATAATACAGGCCTTGATTTTAAGTCTAATGAGCTTATAATCAAATGGGAAATTTCACGGGCCTAAAGCCCATGATAATTTTGACCTAGGGCTTTAAAATGGCTATTATTTTATTGATTTTTTAATTAATTTAAAACGGCATAATTGAGTCTATAAAATGAGTGCTTAGAGAGAAGTCAAAACATAAGTTTAATCTGTAACACTCCAATTTGCTAATAAGGTTTAGGACCTTGATTAGCGTGCCTGGAGGGCAATAAGTGAATTAACATGTTAATATATGAACTTAAGTGAATATGTGATTAGAATGCATGTTTAGGTGGAATAAATATGCATGTGGGCCCTGTTTGTTTGTTAGGGGTAAATTGGTAATTTTAGCCCGCTGAGGGCATACATGTAATAATTGTGTTATGTGATTAATACCACGTGTGAGTGGTGATATTATTGTAATGCACGTGCCGAGATGGTCCTAGGAAGCTAATTAATTTAAAAGTCACAACAGGATTAAATATCCGGCTCGGGAGGAGCCTAGGGGTATTTTGTACCTTGAGTTTGTGAGCTGATGGTTAATGGTGATTGAGTAACTTGAGTAGCCATTAGTAACCATTAAGAGTAACAGGTTTTGGATGAGGAAAATGGTAGATTTGTAAGGAATGTGAAATATCTAGGATGTCCTTAAGGTTTAGTTAGAAGGGGAAATAGATGGAAGGGCAAAATGGTCTTTTGGCAGGGATTTAGATCACTTCAGCTAAGGGAAAGATCATTCACATTTTTCTCACCTAGGCAACTCAGTTTTTGCTTAAAGTAAAGGAGAACAAAGGGCAGAAAGGAAGAAAGGAAGGGAGTTGGGAATTTTGAGACTTAGGAGAGGAATCAAGGTGGTTTGAGGCAATTAAAGCTAAGCAGAAGTCAAGACTGGTCAGAGGTAAGTTTCATCTCTGAAATTTCTGTGTTTTTGCAAGTTCTTATAGAATTTAGGTTGGAAATTGAAAGATGGTTTGTGGCTGGTTGTTTGGGAATTCAGTTTGTGAAACCAGAAGGCTTAGCTTAAAGCTGGAATCAAGGAAGCTTAAGGTTGAATTCTCCACTTGAGGTAAGGATTCTATGCAATTTTGAGGTTTAATTCTGTTGTGGTTTAAGGAATTTGAAGCATGGTTTAGGTTTTGTAGGCTTTGGTTTAAGTTTCTGGTTTACTGGTTTAAACTTCAGAGATTTGAAACCAAAGTGTGATTTATGGGAGTGGTTATGTGTTTATCCTTGTGGTTGGTGTTTATAGGTTGTTAGATGGTTTATTTGTGGTTTTAAATTGGTTTTGGGGTTTAGGTATGTGTTTGGGTTGAATTGGGAGTGTTTTGGCTTGGGAAAAATGCAGGAGAAAACCCAGAATTCTGGGTTCGCGAAGGGGCACCGTGGCCCTGTTCTTTGGCGCCGCGGCGCGAGGCTGCATCAGGGCTGGGGGGACTCTCTGACTTGCTGGGCGCCGCGGCCCTCAAGGGTAGCGCCGCGACGCTAGGCTATTTTCAGGACAGGGTAATTTTGCATTTTTGGGCATTTGTTCTGGGGGCTCGGGGGATGTTTCCGTTGCGTTGTTTTGGGAAATTGGAGGTCCCGAGAGTGTGGGATAGGTTCTGAGAAGTGGTTTTGGATTGGTTAGTATTAAAGGGTGTTTTATGTGTGTTGTGACTAGATTTTTGGAGAGGCTCGAGATAGAGGACCGTGCTCGTGACTTTGGTGCATTGTAAATCTCGGGATACAGGTAAGAAAATTGTAGCACCCATAGAGCAGGGCATGGGCCCATAGTGTTGTTGCAGGGCACGATCCTAGATTATATTATTGTTAGGGTGTAGCCTTGATTGAATTATTATGTGTTTGAATGCTATTTAAGTATGCCATATGTGGTTATAGTAGAATGAACGGCAAGGAGCCGAGAACGGCGAGGGGCCGAGAACGGCGAAGGCCGAGAACGACAGTGGGGCCGAGAATAACACTTAGCACATGGAGTGCTTATAGTTAGGGTGAGACCCCAAAGGATACATGGGATATCCTTACGGTGAGAACCGAGATCCCAGGCGTTGGTAACGCTTCTGGGACGGCATGGCCGTATTTGTTTAATCTAATGGACTATCTGTTTTATCTGTGGATTGTCTAGTATGCTGACTATATAATATGCATATGCTATGTGCTGTGTGAGTTTTCTTGCTGGGCTTCGGCTCACGGGTGCTCTGTGTTGCAGGTAAGGGCAAGGAAAAAGTCAACCAGCCATGAGTACGGAGAGCGTGGGGCGGCGCGTACATGTTTGGCCTGCCCGACTGCTTTGGTTGGGGGCATTTTGAGAAATGGCTGTAGTAAACTACGTTTTTGATAATTAGTCATCTATAAACCTATTTTTTTTTTTTTTTTGAAGAAAAGAAGAGCTTTATATTCAACAAACACAAAACAATAACAAACTCAGAACAAACTAGCAGCTACAGCAAGCTGCCAAAAGGAAAGCAATTACAGAGAATTGATACGCCTAATTACATCTCTGTCTCTAGACTTAGACTTGGAACAATT
Organism: Humulus lupulus; assembly: GCF_963169125.1. Classification (NCBI taxonomy): domain Eukaryota; kingdom Viridiplantae; phylum Streptophyta; class Magnoliopsida; order Rosales; family Cannabaceae; genus Humulus; species Humulus lupulus. The sequence continues at coordinate 66,922,098 of NC_084795.1, read as the reverse complement.
TAATCCCTTAACTCTAGCTTTGATAGCTAATTTAATAGAAGAACTAACTATCATCACTGAGTTACAACACAGATCAAAAACACATTTGTTCCGATTACACCAAACTGAGTAGATGACTGCTGAGAGAATAGCATTCCACACCTGACTCAACAGGTCAGAACAGGCTTTAGAGCTCCAAGACTTCTAGGCTTCTAAGGACTGAGGCCAGCACCGAAAACCAGACCAAGAGCTAACTACTTGCTGAATTTTCTTAGTGAAGGTGCAGTCAAAAAAGAGATGCTGGTGGGACTCAATGGCAGTATCACAGACCGGGCACTGATAGGAGGCCAGGTCCAAAAATTTCCCCAATTTATCTCGAGTAAGAAGATGTTCATTAATTGCTTGCCAGGAAATAAACCTATGTTTCGGGACACATAAACGATGCCAAATAGCAGAAGCATAATGAACCTCATTAGCTGTAATAAGAGAAAGATAAAGAAATTTCGCTTTGAATTTCCCTTTAGATCCCGAAGAGCTAACAGCAGCAGCATCTAAAACAGACCTCAGCTTCAATAATTTCCTAAAGTACCAGCTTGTGTCACTAAGTAAGGGAACAGACCAGAAATTTTTGCCTTTAAGATAGATCGAGTCTATCCATTTAACCCATAAGCAATCCTTTTTGCTAGAAATAGCCCAGATGTACTTTGCCATCAGCGAAATATTCCACTTTCTGCCCTCAAAAAAACCAACTCCTCCAAACTTTTTGGGGAGACAGACTTGATCCCAAGAAGTAAAGTGAAGTTTGCTGCGGTTCCCTTTTAAACCCCAGAGAAAGTCTCTACAATTTTTGTCTATAACATCAACAACTTTCTGAGGAAGGATGAAGATGTTCATCCAGAAATTCCTAATACTAAGAAGGACAGAATGAATGAGTTGAGCTTGACCCGCAAAAGAAAGATTTCTGCTAGTCCAGGAATGAAGGTGTCGCTGAACTTTCTCAATGATTTCCCCACAGTCTGCAGCTCTCCACTTAGTTGGTCTAAGGTGAACTCCAAGATACTTAAGAGGAAATGAGCCTTCTACCATTTGAGTAATCTCCACAAGCTGAGATTTACACTCATCTGAAATACCACCAAAGTAAATATAAGACTTAGAATTGTTGATTGAGAGGCCAGTTGTAGCACAGAAGCTGTCAATAGCTGCCTGAGTGAGTCTCATAGAGTTCGCATTTCCCTTGCAAAAAATAACTAAATCGTCTGCAAAACAGAGATTGACAAGATTAACCTGCTTACATAAGGGATTGAAACCGAACCCTTTTTGTTTAGACGTCTGAAGTAAGAGCCGCGTCAGATACTCCATAATTAAAACAAACAAAAGAGGAGAAACCGGATCTCCTTGTCTAAGACCCTTTTCCCCTCTAAAGGTGCCATGAAGCCGACCATTGAGCATCAATCTATAAGAGGTTCCCTTTAAGCAAACCAACACCCAATGAATGAACCTCGAAGGGAAACAAAGACCCTTGAGCAAGTCAGCCACAAACTGCCAATCAACTGTATCGTAAGCTTTACTGAGGTCGATCTTCATGATACATCTAGCTGAGATATTTTTCCTCGTGTACCCCTTGAGAAAGTCCTGAAATATTAGAATATTATGAGCCAGGAGGCGATTTTTGATGAAAGCCCCTTGATTACTGTGGATCAAGTGAGGGAGAACTTCAGACAAGCGGGAACATAACATTTTTGAAATGCATTTATAGAGCGTATTGCAGCAAGCAATAGGTCTATAATCAGCTGCTGTTTTAGGGGAACTAGTTTTCGAAATGAGAGAGATATTTGTCTCATTAAGAACGTTGGGAAGAACACCATCACTAAAAAAACTTAAAACTGCCATACTTATGCCACTTCCTATCTCATTCCAAAGACCTTTGAAAAAACCAGCACCAAACCCATCCGGTCCTGGGCTCTTTATGGAGTGAATGCCAAACAGAGCTTCTCTAACATCTTTCTTAGAGAAAGGCCTGATTAAGTTGACTTGCTGCTGAACAGAAAGTTTCTCACCAAAACTCAGGCAATTAGTATTAATTTTCCTAGTGGCTGAGCTCTTTTTCCCCATGAAATTCCTGAAATGGTTAAAATAATGCTCTACCACCTTATCATAGTCATCAATCACCTCCTCATTAATCACAAATGAAGTAATTCTATTCTCAGCCCTTCTTTTTTTCATGATTGCATGAAAGTAATGGGAGTTTTCATCATTAAATTGAAGCCAAGTGATCTTGCTGGTTTGTTGGAGGAAACTGACATATCTCTTCCTGGCAAGAATAAGTTCATGAAGCTTGATCTGTTCAGTTATCTGGTGCTCGGTATTGAATGGATCATTAGCTGAGATACCTTGGGCCAAATTGAAACTTTCCTTAGCTATCTGATAGCTGTAAGGAATATCACCCATTTCCTTTTTGTTGAATTTCTTTAGCCTGTGTTTCACCCTGTACAACTTCAAGATGATTTCAGCAAGACCTGTTTTAGAGGTGGCTTTGTTCCAACTGTCAAGAACAACATCTTTAAACTTACTGTGTAACATCCAACAGTCAAAAAACCTAAAAGGCTTAATACCAATATTCCCAATAACTTGGTTCTTAATAACACAGTAACTATGATCAGACATACTATCCCATTTACAAATACCTTCTGTGTTAGGGAAGAAATCCAGCCATTTCTCATTGGTAAAGACCCTATCCAGTTTAGAATATATTCGGTCCCCTATGTCATGCTTATTGGACCAGGTAAATGAGGAACCAGCGCAGCAAAAAGCATCAACTTGGCCTAATGACAGCCAGTTTTGAGCATCCTGGACCTCCTTTGCAGTGATTGGTCTGCCTCCATTCCTGTCTTGATAACTGAACATAGCATTGAAATCTCCTACAATAATCCAAGGAAGATTCAGATAACCAATTCCAGCAAGCTTATCCCACAAATTTTTCCTGTCCAAAAGAGAGTTAGAGCCATATACAGCAGTAAGAAAGAACTCTGTGGAATGACCGGAAACTCTGATTTTACAATGCACAAACTGAGTGTCTTCTCTAAGGATCTGAACTTGAACAAACTTCGATTGCCAAATAAGTAAAATTCTGTAAGATAACACACTACTCGAGTAATAATCCCAGTTGGGAAAACTATTACTAATTATTCCTGCTGTTTTCTCATGGTGGACTTTGGTCTCAAAGAGAGCCCCAAAACCAATGTTGTTCAACCGACACAGGTCTCAAATATCTCTCTGTTTATTCCCTTTATTCATACCCCGGACATTCCAGCTAAGGATGTTGCACTTCTCCATATAGACTAGAGTTAGAGGTGGTATCCAAATTCCCAATCCCTGGCTCTTGGAGCGCTGCATAACCATTTCGATTAACTGCTTTAGAAGGCTGAACAGTCTTGGATTTAGTTCCCCTCCTTCTTGGCGTTATCCACTCACCTCCTGTTCCAGTGTTCTTTGCCACTTCTATATTGTTAGGAGGAGCTTGCTTTGCACCTTTACCTTCATTAGCATTAACTGCCTTGCTTATAACATCGACTGTGTCATACAAATTTAGAGTGTCATCTATAAACCTATTTTGAGTTGTAAATATTTTATAAACTTTATTTTGGGATCCCAAATGTTAGACTCTTGGAATTTTCAATGGAATAGAGTACTTTTAAAGATTACAGCCTTGACTTTCTGTTTAATCACACATTTGTTTTAAAAACCTCATTTAGCGAGTTAATTGCACATTTTATACTCACTTAGTAACGTCTCTAAGGTAGTACGGCGTTACATAATCACTGTTTTTCTGATAGTTTTAGATTCTCTCTAAACACAAGTCCTTTTTTCTAAGTCTCTTGATTAACTTCTCTTCTTCTCTCTGTATCTATCTCATGTGTTGAGAATTGCACACACTAGTCTAGGTGATTCTAAGGTTACATTGGAAGACTGTGAAGAAATTAGAAGAACGGTTCAATTTCTTGATAATACTCTGTGATAGAAAGGATTCAGGAGTTAGAGAAACTGAAGGAAGGACTCTTTCATTCTGCTACGTATACTGTAAGTATTCTATTCTTTGTTTCTCTTTGAATTCAATTTTAGAAACATGTTTTAGGCTATCTCGTATTAATTTGTTTAATATTAGATATACATGAAAATAAATAAAGATCCTGTATAAGTTTTCCTAACAACAAGAGTTAGAGAAATTGAAGGAAGGACTCTTTAATTCAACTGCGTATACTGTAAGTATTATTGTCTTTGTTTCTCTTTGAATTCAATTTGAAAAACATGTTATAGGTTATCTCATATTAATTTGTTTAATATTAGATCTACATGAAAATAAATAAAGATCCTGTATAAGTTTTCCTAACACGAGTTTCATGCCCCAAAGCCCGAGCCTAAGGTAGCTGTACGACCCCGTGGCCTAAGGTTCCCATGCGCGCACCCATGCGCTGCCTGCCACGCACATCGCATGCACTAGCACCCCTACGCCTGCCAGCCCCACGCACCCATGTCGAGCCACCAGTTGCTGCTGCACCTCCCAGCCGTTTGCCTCCTGTCCTATGTCGAGCCTCATGCAGCCGCCCCTAGGGATACTAGACCCTAGGGCTTGCATCTAAGTTATCCATTTAAATTATGGGCTTAATTATTTTTAGCCCATAATTTAAAAAATGTTTTATTTTGAATTAATTATTTGAGCCCAAATTCAGAAATGGGCCTAATAACTTATTGGGCATTAAAGCCCAAGTTAATTATTCTTAAAATTTGTTTAAGATAATTAAAAGTTATTTTAATTTAAAATTAAATGGATGAATGGCTTAATGGAACAAGACTACTTGTGAAGGCCCAAATTTGAGGATTGTGTTCTATTTAGGTCTTATTTAGTTTCTTACATTTTTGTGTATATTTTTGCAAGTGTTGTAATTTTTCTAGAAATACCCAAGACACTCGGCCCGCATTTATTTAATTAGTATTTATTTATTTAAATGTTTGAATGTGATTAAATTGTTTAATACTGTATCATGCATTTTTAACATGCCATACATATTACCCACATAGTATTTAAAATTAGCATGCATCTCATATAAGTAGAAACCTGCGTTAGGATTGTCCATTGTGATTATATGCTTTATGTGATGGACCATATAATAATGAATCTAGTTTTAACTAGTTCAAGAGCGGAAGTAGATTTTAAAAGTTGTTTAATTTCTAGTATTTAATAAAATTGTTTTATTAAATAATAAATGATATTCCATGTAATTATAGCAAATTAAAATTGAATTAATTAGGGCATAGTTCTTTAATTTTAATTTTTCTTAATTGGATTAGTAATTATTAGAATATAATTTGATAAAAATAGATCACTTTTTTTTTACAAACCAATTAAAAAGCATAGGATGTTTTGAGAAAACACATATTTTAAAATAGTGAGTGGGAGAGGGAGTTATGACAATAAGTCCCATGGTCTCCATTATTAGTTAGCACCGAGGTAACATGGAGAGGGTCTCGCGACATCATTGCTTGTGTCCCCTTAAGGACGGCTTCCGACTGTGTTATTCTCAAGACAAACTTCTTTTTCAAGAATGAGATTTAATGATGTATTTCAAGTTTGACTGACCCTAAGGCACACTCTTGAGTTAAGTCATTGATCTAAAATAATGGGTTACACTCACAAGGTACATTACACTTTCAAGCGGACTAGTGTATTCTTGTCCAAACAAGCGATTGTTTATAAGTCAAAAGAGAAAAGTTGATTTGAGTTTTCACTTATAAATTTGAGAATTTGTCTCAAAATTAATTTGGAATGAGTCTGACCTACCCTAAGGCTTATCCATTAATATTCAAATTAATTAATCGTGGAATTAGTAATTATTTTTTATGTGTTCTTAATTGTCGCATTCATGCATCACGTTTACTATTCCGAAACTGATATTTATATATGCATAAATTCATCTTTTTTTATTTATGTATTCCCAGCAAAGATGTCTATTGGTGAATTACACACCGATGCTTTTCTCAAATCTTTGGTTTTTGAACCTGAAAACATGCAACACTGGTTTCGAGGCATTTTGAACATTTTTTCTTACAAGAAGTTGATGTCAATTGTCTATAACAAATCTCCAACAGAACCACCTTTGGCTACTAGCTATGAAGTAGAAGAAAAATATACAAATTGGATGAAATCTGATCTGTTGGCATGTTATTGCATGCTTTCAACCATGCCTGACGAGACAAAGGAAAAATATATACACTATGACTCAACCCATGACATGTGGCAAGCAATGACAAAAGACGTCTTTGCTGAGTGTCATCGTTTGTATCAAACGAAAAGGTAAATAAGATTTACATATATTTTTTCAACTTTGAATGACAGATTCAAATTTTTTGAAAGCAGATTAAAAAATATATGCCACTAATATTTTTTTCTTAGTTTTTCCTTTTTCAAAATTGAATCCCTGAAAAGGAGGAAGAGACTGATGAGGATTTGATAGCAAGGAAAGCTGGAGGAGTTGGATAGTAGTTTTATTTAGAAATTTTATTGTTAGTTGAACAATTAATTTTTTTATTTTGTTTTAGAAATTCTAGATTTCCTTGAACAAGGAAAACTGCAGTCTAGAAATTTAGTTTATTATTAGTAATTTTGATTATTAATGTTTGGAAACTTATTTCTATTTTTGTATGACATTTATTTATTTTATTAATAAAATAGTCATTATTTAAAGAAATTATTTATTTACTTGTTATGCAAATGCTTTGGGATAAAAAAATTTACATACTTAAAATGAATGACAAATTTTTTACTTAATTCTGAATTATTTAAAACAGCTAATCCTAGATCTATTAAACGACAAAAGACTAATTCAGATAGTGAAACATATCTGTGGCACTTGAGATTGGGCCATATTGGTCTAGATAGAATTAATAGGCTTGTAAAGGATGGCCCTTTAAGAATAATCTATTGGATCTCTCCCTGTTTGTGAATCCAATCTAGAAGGCAAGATGACCAAGAGACCTTTCTCTGCTAAAGGTTCAAGAGCTACAGAACCACTTCAACTGGTACATACGGATGTTTGTGGTCCACTTGATGTACAAGGAAGAGGAGGTTATGAATACTTTGTCAGTCTCATTGACGATTATTCAAGATATGGTTACCTATACTTAATGCAAGGAAAATATGAAACTTTTGGAAAGTTTAAAGAATTTCAAGCAGAGGCTGAAAAACAATTAGGTAAATCATTGAAAGTTCTTCGATCTGATCGAGAAGGAGAGTACTTGGATTTTGAATTCAAGGAACATCTGTGTGAGCATGGTATTGAATCCTAACTCACAACACCTGGAATGCCATAGCAAAATGGTGTTTCAGAAAGACGGAACAGAACGTTACTAGACATGGTTAGATCAATGATGAGCTTCTCATCATTACCACTGTCAGTCTAGGGCTTTGCGATTCAATGTGCTTTGTACATATTGAATGTTGTTCCATCTAAGTCTATCTAGAAGACACCCATGGAATTATGGAATGGTTGTAAACCTAGTTTACACCATTTTCGAATTTGGGGGTGTCTTGCACATGTTCTTTAAGGAAAGACCGGGAAGTTGGAATCACGCTCTGAAGTGTGCATGTTTGTGGGCTATTCCAAAGAGAATAGAGGTTAAATTTTCTATAGTCCAAAAGAAAATAAACATTTGTATCGACAAATGCAACTTTTCTTGAACATGGCTATGTTAAAAACCACAAACCTCGCAATAAGGTTGTACTAGAGGAGCTGGTCTCGAATGAAGTTGCAAAGTCACCAGCAACAACCAATGAAAAACGGCAAGAGGAAACTGCTAGTTCTATTCAGAATAGTAGAGAGCCTCGTAGTAGTGGGAGGGTAAGTAAGCAACCCATACGCTATGAACATGAAGTTCAAATGCTTGTGTCTGACACAAACAAAGATGTTCCATTGATATTTAAAGAAGCAATAAATTATTCTGACAAGGACAAATGGCAAGATGCCATGAACCAAGAAATGGAATCGATGTATTCCAATTCTGTCAGGTTTCTTGAAGATCCACTTGAGAATATCAAACCCATTGGTTGCAAGTGGATATTCAAGTAGAAAAGAGGTTGAATACTTTAGTGTAGTAGGATACTTTAGTGGACGTGCTTTATATATTAGAGAATATATAGATCTAGACCAGATATGTTTATTAATACTTGAATAAATACCCTTTCGAAGTATTAATTAAATATATCAACTGATGATCATAAACAAATAGATCTTAATCGTGAAGTTACTATGAACTCCTGTTTTATGTTATATGAGTTCTTTGATTCACTCATTAGGGTTTGTCAGAATGATCAGGCTAGAAACTTTTGTTTTGGGAACTCATTAATGTAAATGGCTGGGGACAATATACAGATAAGGAATCTATACCTTCTCGTATGTGATTGAATAATGGTTCTCTTAAGGGTTGACTTTTGGAACTGAAAGGTTATTGAGCTCAAATTCATAATTTGGTTATAAATTAACCTTAACTAGTAAAGTCGATGGTACTTAAGGAAACAAGATATAATTAAAAGGGTAAAATTATAATTTATTCCTGATTAATTATGAACCATTATTAGAGGGTTAATGTGTATGTAATGATTATATCAATGGACATTTTATTGTTATAAAGTACTTAGTAAATGAAATGTCTATAATTACAAGAGTGCAGTCTCATATTTATAGTGGAGTAATCATGAGATTAATAAATTAAGATTATTTAATTAAAGAGTTTAATTAATAATCACAAATTTATTGGAGCTTGGAATTATAGGTCCATAAGTCCCCACAGTGGCTCTATCAACACTATTTAAGGCAAAAGTTGATATAAAGGATAAAATGGTAAAAAAACATATTTATGATGAATTTTTTTCTTCGGGCCAAATATGCAATTATGTGATAATAGTGATTAATTAATTAATTTTAAAATAGTTGTAATTATCAATATTAATTATTGTATAATTTTTTAAATTATATAAATAATTAATTTATTATAATTTTCAAAATTATAATAAAATATATATTAAATTTTTTATATTAATATTTAATTAAAATTAGTTTTAATTAGTTAGTAGAATTAATTAAATATCTTTATTTTAGTGGGAGATAATAATCTGACAAGTTCAAATTGGATTTGATAGGCATCAAGAGGTATGCTCTTTATTTTTTTTCTTATTTATGATTATTGTATGTATATTAATGGATTCCGCATATTTAAAAGTAGTTTAAATATGTTACAGAATTTTTGTTGTACACTGGGCCAACCCATCACACATTTTCGCTGCGTATTAGAAAACTTGTTCCTAACAACAATCTCTTCAACCGATTCCACTCTAGAATCCATTCTAGTAACAGGCATTCGCCATGGCCGGCATATTTGATACCAATTTGATGTGCACCACCTGCAAATCAGTACCAATATAGCAGGGAAAGCACCAAGAATAACATTCACGTCAATGTTAATGATAGACATATTATTGACTTAAGCCAAAAGAAACCAAAAGCCAAAATTAGCCAAAAGTAATATAGGAATTTGAGAGCCTATCTCTCTCCACTGATGCAATGACTCAATTGTCTGAGTTCATGCATACCCCATACACCAACACTCCCACACTATATTCCATTTTCCCTAACTAACTCATAAAATAATAAAATTGTAGCGTTCTAAAATTTTACTTAGTTAGATAGTAGTAGCTTGTAGTATTTTAAATTCCGTGAATGTTGGTTCAAGTCGGGACTTAGTTGGATACTCATAGCAATAGTTATGGATTTTATAAGTTTAACCTATAGTTTAGAAATATTAATTATAACACAAGGTTTGATTTATATTATTGGACATAGAAATATTATTTATTATAACCTAAGGTTTAGATAGAATTTTAAGAGCATGACACCTATCACAATCTTATTTATTTGAGGATTTAAGCATTTTAGATGAATAGTTTAATTATAGAAGCATCTAGAAGCTTTAGAATCTCCCAAAACCATTAAGAGCATGACACTTGTTATAATCATATTTGTTGTCCCCAAAATTTGAAAACGATGACGTGGCAATAAAAGTGACAAATGGCAAGGAATGGTTGGGTAATCTGGCTTAGGAGTGGTCCGGTAGACCGGTGAAGATTTTTGACTGACCAGTCAAGTGTCATGTCCGACCGGTCATATGCTTGTCCGCCCAGTCAGGCGCTTGTCTGCCCGGTCAGGTGCTTGTCCGCCCAGTCAGGTGCTTATCCGCCCAGTCAAGTGCTTGTCCGACGAGTTATGTCCTTGTTCGACCAGTGAAGGTTTAGGCGACCAGTGAGGAATTTTGGTCCTTCAGTTCTCCTCCTGAGTGTGATGTGGTCTGACTAAATAGAACAGGGCTACGCAAAAGATCCCAGTAACGGCTTCAACAAGAATTGGTCATACCTGCGCGAGAATCTCTCAGATTATCCCATAAAAATAGTGTTTTGTTGTATTTTGAATATTATTATTAATTGAATATAGTGAGAATAGGGAAATATCCCGAAGATGGGGGACATCATTTGTATGATCCTGAGCCTATAAATACAAGGCTCATGGCATCATAAAAGGGGTTCAGATTTCAATTTTCCAGAGAGAGAGAGTAATTGTATCTTGAGAGAACTCTTGTATTCTTTTAATCTGCACTGAAGAAACTCAGTTGACTCAGGTTCATCTGATCTTGAGTGTAGATCTATAATCATAACTCTATGTGGACTAGGCTATTACCAACACATTGGGGCTGAACCACTATAAAAATTGTCAGTGTCGTATATTTCTCTTGAAGGATTTTGGTCGTTTTGACGTATACACGTTGTTGGCCAAAAACGCGGTCAATAATATTTATTTAAGGGTTTAAGTATTTTTAAATAAAAGAAAGTTCTAGAAACTCTAGAATCTTCCAAAACCATTAAGAGCATGACACTTGTCATAATCATACTTATTTAAGGATTTAAGTATTTTTTAAATAAAAGAAAGTTCTAGAAACTCTAGAATCTTCCAGAACCATTAAGAGCATGACACTTGTCATAATCATACTTATTTAAGGATTTAAGTATTTTTTAAATAAAAGAAAGTTCTAGAAACTCTAGAATCTTCCAGAACCATTAAGAGCATGACACTTGTCATAATCATACTTATTTAAGGATTTAAGTATTTTTTAAATAAAAGAAAGTTCTAGAAACTCTAGAATCTTCCAGAACCATTAAGAGCATGACACTTGTCATAATCATGTTTATTTAAGAACGTGGGCTACGAGCTCAAATGCATGTTGTTTCTAGCCTCGCTCACAGGACCAGCAAAAATCTGGTTTGAAAAATATAGGAGGCATTCAATTGCTTCTTGGGATCAATTATCCAGAGATTTCAAGAAGCAATTCAGGGCCATGATTGGAATAAGGCCCGAGGCATCTGTCTTGACCAATGTCCGACAGTAGCCGAATGAAACATTAAACAGTTACCTTACAAGGTTCAATTTGGAAGTCGCCCGAGCTCGTGACGTAGATGACAGCAGTTGTCTGATGGCTGTTCGAGCTAGGGTAATGCTTAGAAGCCCTCTCTGGGAAGATATGTAGAGGAAACCCGTGAGGTCCTTAACCAAGTTCAATCGACGAGCTCAGAGGTTTGTTAATGTAGAAGAGGCGAGGTCAGCGTTGAGTATGGCCTCTCAGCACGTAACGACAACAATAAACGTAAACTTTGCTTTGACCTCGGTGGACCCTACGACCTCGAAACCCCCTGTGGATAACCCTTCTAAAATAAAGAAGAATGAAGGTAATAATCCCAAGGCGTAAGGGGGAAAGAAGAAAAAAAGGGAAAGATATTTCTCCGTGTACAAAATGTATACCAAGCTGAATGAGTCTCGGGAGAATATCTACCTGGCTAATGAAAACCACGTCCCTTTCAGGCGTCCGGATCCCATGAGGAACCAGAAAGCAAAGAGAAATCGGACATACAACCGATGAATGCAGGCAACTAAAAGACGAGATTGAAGGCCTGATCTCGAGAGGATATTTCAGGAAATATGTAAGAAACCAAAATCCCAATCAGGCTTCTTCCAGTCAGAGGACAACTGCACCACCACCTGCCCAAAACAATAACTCCTGAGCAAGGGAGGACGAGCAACCCCCTTCGATTGATGGAGAAGATGTTGTAACCATCTTGGGGGGACCTCATTTTGCAGGATCGGGCAGGAACGCCCAAAAATGATACGTGAATGAGTTGAAAACTAGTGATAGGTCCCCTTATGAACCTGAACCCAGGGCTCCGAAACACCAGAGGGTTGAATCTCAACCTATAACCTTTACTGAGGATGACACATCTCATGTGCAATTTCCTCACAACGATCCGCTGGTCATCACCCTTCAGCTCGCGAATAAGAGGGTTCACAGAGTCTTGGTTGATAACGAGAGCTCAGTGAATATCCTCTATAAGGCCACCTTAGAAAAGATGGGACTCATGCTTCGTGACCTAACTGTGCAACGACATTGTACGACTTTTTAGGAGATGGGATTGCCTGTATAGGATCTATCAAACTCCCTGTAACCTTGGGAGACTACCCGTTCTCGACAACCAAGATGATGGAATACGTTGAAGTGGATCTACCATCGGCCTACAATGTACTTCTCGAGAGACCCGTCGTAGTAGGGCTTGGGGCAGTTTCGTCTGTAAGGCACTTGGTCATCAAGTTCCCGACTTCTAGTGGCATCGAGACGCTGAAAGGAGACCAGCTCGCAGGGAGGGAATGCTATAGCATTTCCATTAGAGGAAAGAAACAGACATGTGCACAAACACTTGTCATAATTCAGAATAAGGACGGAACAATCTTTGAGATAGACGAAAAAATTGATTCGAGAATAGAGGAAAGAGTTGACCTCGAGCCATTGGAAGAGCTCGAAGAGGTCAGGCTCGAAGAAGTAGACCCCCCAAAGACAGTGAAGGTAGGGAAAAACCTTCCAGAAGAAACCAAATATCAATTAATTTTCTTTTTTAAAAAGAACCAGGATGTTTTTGCATGGTCACATTCAGATATCGTAGGGATAAATCCGAATGTGATAAGCCATGCTCTAAATATTGACAAAATATTTCCCCCGAAGCAACAAAAGCAAAGACTCCTGGATGATGACAGGAAGAAGGCCCTAAAGGAAGAGGTCGGCAGGTTGAAGGCAAACCGATTCATACAAGATGCCTTCTACCCCGATTGGGTCGCCAACCCGGTGCTAGTCTTGAAACCTAACAGGACATGGTGAACCTGTATTGATTACTCATACCTCAATAAGGCCTGTCCTAAGGACTACTTCCCCTACCTCGAATTGACCAGCTCGTAGATGCCACAGCTAGGCATGGACTTATGTCATTCATGGACACTTATTCTGGATATAACCAGATCGCCATGCATGCCCCATACCAAGAGCATACAAGTTTTGTGATAGACAAAGGACTATATTGCTATAATGCATGCCGTTTGGACTAAAGAATGCTGGAGCCACTTACCAATGGCTCGTAAACATGATGTTCTCCGAACAGATAGGTAATAGCATGGAAGTTTATGTTGATGATATGTTAGTTAAATCTAAACATTACAGTAACCATGTGGACGACCTTGAAGAGTGCTTTGCTGTGTTACGGAAGTATGACATGAAGCTCAACCCCCAGAAGCGCTCTTTTGGAGTATCATCAAGAAAGTTCCTAGGCCTCACCTCGAAAGCATAAGGATGTCCATGCAAGATCCAGACTTTAATTGATATGCCCTCACCTCGAAAGCATAAGGATGTCCAAAGTTTGACTGGGCGGATGGCTGCACTAAGTAGGTTTATTTCGAAATCTACAGACCGCTGTCTTCCATTTTTCAACCTTTTGAGGGGAGGCAAAAAATTCATGTGGACAGAAGAATGCGAGCTAGCTTTTCAGGAGCTCAAGAAGCACCTCACGGAACCTCCCATCTTGTCGAAACCTATCACGAGGGAAGTTTTGTACCTATATCTTGCTAAGACCGAGCACGCCATTAGCACCGTGCTCGTCCGAGAAGAACAAAAGGTGCAAAAGCCGGTATACTATGTCAGCAAAAGGTTATTGGGGGCAGAATCGAGATACCCCTTAATGGAGAAGTTGGCTCTCAACCTAATTCACTCATCTCGAAAGCTCTGACCCTATTTCCAAGTGGACCCCATCCATGTGTTGACCGATCAACCACTAAGACAAGTCTTGTCCAAGCCAGAAGCCTCGGGCTGATTATTAAAATGGGCCGTTGAACTCGGAAAATTCGAGATCACCTACCATCCGAGGACAACCATAAGAGGACAGGCCTTGGCAGACTTCATAGTGGAATGTACTGGAGTGACTAACAAAGAAGTTATAACCCCAGCCCACGAGCTGTGGAAACTTTATGTTGATGGATCTTCCAATGAAAATGGGTCGGGGGCAAGAATAATACTGATCACCCCAACAGGAAGTCGATTTCACTTCGCTTTGAGATTTGACTTCTAAGCGTCAAATAATGAGGGTGAATACGAAGCTTTACTAGCAGGACTTCGAATAGCCAAGGAACTCAAGGCTAAGGCAATACATTGCTACAGTGACTCCCAGTTGGTGGTCAACCAAATCTTAGGGGAATACTAGGCTCGCGGGACGAGAATGGCTGCATATTTAGAAAAAGCAAAGGCAGCGCTCGAGAATTTTGAATTTTATACGATAGAACAGGTTCCCCAAGAGAAAAATTCGAATGCAGACGCCTTAGCCAGGCTCACCACGTCCACCGACGTCGACGAAATGAATGTCGTGCCAATTAAAAATTTATCGACACCCAGTATAACCGAGCTTGAGCAGGAAGATGTATGCATGATAAACTCCGAGCCAACCTGGATGACCCCGATAATTAGGCACCTTGAAACCGACATTCTCCCAGAAGAACGGACCAAGGCTTGTAAACTAATGTATCAAATCCCCAGGTACACCGTTGTGGATGGAAGGCTATATAGAAGAGGTTACTCTATGCCATTACTCCGATGTGTGACTCCACCCGAGGCTAAGAAGATCATAGAATAAATTCATGAAGGATTCCGTGGAGACCACACTGGGGGGCATAGCCTATCCAAGAAAATCATACGCCAAGGATACTTCTGGCCTACCATCAAAGCAGATTCGTTTGATTACGTCAAGAAATGCGATAAGTGTCAACGGTTCACCACAATCCCTCGAGCTCCACCTTCCGAGCTAACTATGATGACCTCCCCATGGCCATTCACTGTCTGGGGAATCAACCTCATAGGCTCATTGCCAACTGGCAAAGGCGGAGTCAAATACGCAGTAGTTGCAGTAGATTACTTTACGAAGTGGACCGAGGCTGAGCCTCTGGCGACAATTACCTCGAAAAAAGTCTTGGACTTCGTGGTAAAAAATATCATCTGCCGATATGGGATGCCAAGGAAGATAGTGTTCGATAACGGTACTCAATTCGATAGCAACTTCTTTACCAACTTTTGCGAAAAAATGGGATAATAAAAAGTTTCTCCTCCGTGGCCCATCCCCAAGTGAATGGCCAGGTCGAGGCGGTAAACAAAACCCTGAAGAGTTCTTTGAAGAAAAATTTGGCAGAAGCTAAAGGGAAGTGGCCCGAAGAATTGCCCCAAGTTTTGTGGGCATATCGAACCACAGCCCGTACTTCAACGAGACATACCCCATTTTCTCTAGCATATGGATGCGAGGCTATGCTGCCAATTGGGATTGAAATACCCACCATTCGAACCCACGCTTATGATCAAGCCTTGAACCAATCCCAGCTCGAAGTAAGTCTGGACCTGATTGAAGAAAGAAGGGACGGGGCACAGCTAAAAAATGCTGCATACCAACAGCGAGCTACCTGGTATTTCAATAAAAAAGTTCGAGATAGAAAATTTGGGGTGGGAGATTTGGTGCTTAGGCTTGTGTTCTTGGCAACACGGGAACCAGCTGCTGGCATGCTCGGGCCTAATTGGGAAGGACCTTATCAGATCGAATGAGTTATCCGACCTGGCGTCTACAAGTTGGCAAGATTGAATGGGAATTTGGTACCACGAGCATGGAATAACGAACATTTGCGACCTTACTATCAATAGCATAGAAACAATGACACCTGTAACCATGTTTGTTTATCTTTTCTATGTTAATAAATTGTTCAATTTCGATAAACCTCATTTTCATTTAAATATGCGACATATATATACCGTTGACTTGAAAAAATAAAATAGCATATACGAAAAACATATAAGTGGTTGGATACAACCAAATACGCGAGCTAAGATAGTTTGGACATAACCAAATTATTATAAATTAAAAGTGTTTGGATATAAACAAATGCGCGAGCCAAGATAAGTTGGATATAACCAAATACACAATCTAGATATAACTAGATTAAGAATATAAGTGTATGGATTACAAACCAAACACGACTTGAATAGGTTTGGAACGAACCAGCTAAAACTAATCGACAGTAAGTTGGAACACAACCTACTTCAACCTAAGTCGAGATCGTGGCTGGAATATCCGGCAAAAAGATAGTTTCGACCTCATAACCTTGGGGAGCTACCCAAGGACGAGGAAAAGTAACTAAAAAAGCAAGATATAACTAAACCACCTACGTTACACGCCATAGAAGTACTTTCGGGTGCATGGTAAAAGTAACTTTCGACCTTGACAAATAACGAGATCGTATACGGATATATCGTGTAAACTATGCATGAATGCATTGAAGCTCGAGCTTAAAAATCCACTACGTGTTTGTATAAATAAACAGACATAAGGATTCTTTAATATAAAGTGCGTGAAATATTTCGACCTAAAAAATGTAAAGAAAAAATATTAAAGTAAAGTCAAATACGGTATTATAGATGTCATAAGAAAATAGCTCTGTCACGTGCCATAAATTGTCTTGGCCCCAGGGGCATAAACAACAGAGTATAAAAATTGCTACAAAAAAAAATTGAAGGGACGTAGCCCGAGGTAGAGAATTAGGAGGTAGGAGCATCCTCCTTAGCCTTCTCAGCTTCGTCCTTAGCTCTCTCTGCCTCCTCCTCGTCGAGCCGAGCTTGCCACTTGGCCACAAGTTCTTCCTCGAAAGAGCCTAAGAAGATGGTATCAAGATCGGCATTACTGGCCTAGATCCTATACATGGCGGTCGATCG
The DNA here is from genome assembly GCF_963169125.1 of Humulus lupulus. Taxonomy (NCBI): domain Eukaryota; kingdom Viridiplantae; phylum Streptophyta; class Magnoliopsida; order Rosales; family Cannabaceae; genus Humulus; species Humulus lupulus. The sequence continues at coordinate 66,904,914 of NC_084795.1, read as the reverse complement.
CCCGATCCTTCTTCTCCTTAAATTCAGCAAGGAGACAAGCCTTTTCGCCCTCTATAATCTCGAAAGTGGCCGCCTTCTCCTCCTCAAGCTTGGCATTAATCTTCTCAAGCTTCACGAGTCGGGCATTCAACTTCTCGAGCTTGGCTGTCTTGGCCTTTAGTTGTTCAACTTCAGTCTCCATCTTTGCCTTTGTGGCCTTGAGCTCGTCACTAAGCTTGAGTTGGAGATCCTTCGCCTCCTGGGCATAAGACTTGCTCGAATGGACCTCATTATTCAACTTATAATTAAGTTGAGCAGAGATAGCAAGAGTCTGACACACAAAGAAATCAAATTAGAACATGAACTAAGTATAAGTACAACTAATAACAAGATGAGGAAAGTTATCGCAGCAGTGAGCTCGATACTCTTCTCATAAAGTGTGTTGCAATCTCGAGCGTTGTTGAAAAACTGCCAATGAGGAGCATCAAAGCCACCAAAGCTCTGGCCCACTCGAGACAGAATGTCCAAGCCAAGTGTAGCCCCATGGGGTCCGGCAACATTGTCGATTATATACTCATCGACGTGAGTAGAAATCGACAACATGCGTGTTGTGGAAGCTGAGAGTTTTTTTGGAGGTGGGGCGAGAGTTGAATGAACCATGATCGGAGGTGGTTGGAGCTCGACCGTAGTGGACGCTTCGACCTGAGGAGTTGGATCCACAGCTGGGATCGAAATAGCTGGAGCTGATGGAGGAGGTGTCTTCTCAGTCCTTTTGAGGACCTTGGCGGGTTGGCCAGACTTTCGCGAGCCCCTCGGGCGCTTACTTCTCTTGGCTCCTTCACCACTAGCGAGCACAGTGTTGAGGTAGGAATCCATATCACCTGCACAGTTACACCACATTATGAGATCTTCCAAGACAAAAAAGTTAGCATGATGCAGACAAGCAAAGAATAAAAAGACAAGTAGAGAGAAACCTAACTGGAACTCTCCCCTGAGCTCGTGTTCGGCGACCATGTAATTCCCACATCTTCAGAGGAAGCGGGGGGAGTACCTTCCCTATAAGTTGAAGTCAACCTCGAAAGGTCTCTATAGTCGTTTGTCCCGTATTGAAAGGCTATTCCGTTCCATACCTCGTTCAGACTATACATAGTGTCATCCTTCCTAAGCCAACTATCGAACCTATGAAACCTCTCATCTACCCAAGACCATACATAAAAATGGTCCCTATCATCCTGACACAGCACTAATCTGTTGGGCTTATGCTTAAGTAGTGAGGGAGACCACAAATCCAAGCTAAGGATGACCGAACCTCTGTCACTCGAGCTTGAGCTCGAGGCTTTGTCATTGGCCTCATTCCCCGATTGCGGGCTCCTGTGACGTCGAGCTAGGGATGGCGGCTTAGCATTTCGCCTCGGAGGAAGTTTGCCAGTTGGGAGAGGCACAAACTCCCACTTGGTATATTTTTTGTTGGACCAGTCAAATATGGACTGATCCATCTCCAAGAGGCCATGGGCTCGGAGTTTGTCTTCATGAAGGAGATAGGAGAGGGATCTCCTGTCGTAGGGAAGCTGGAGCAAAGCCTCCTTGTCCTCTTTCATCTCCTTGGTGGGATTGGGACGACGGTAGTTGGCTGGAAAAATGAACATATTATGACTAAGCGCGAGCTTAAAAAAAACTCGAGCATAAAAAGAAGAAATTGTTTAGGTACTTACGAATTTGCCTGAACGAATAGTGTCTGGAAAGAGCCAAGCCATCCGTAAAAAAGAAAGCCTTCTTGAAGTCTGGAGGATGGTTGGGTAGATGCTCAAAGATTTTCTTCTCTTTGGGATAGCTCGAGAGGTAATAGAAGCCGTCTCCTCCCCAAGCTCGGGAGGGATTGCTTTTCAAACAAAAGAGATACATGATCTCCTTTGGTGAAGGTCCTTCCCACTTTAGTTCATGGTAAAGCAACCTCAGGGCAGACAAAACCCTGTACGAAATAGTGTTGAGCTGGAAAGGGGCGAGCCCAACAAAGTCCGTGAAGTTCTTGAAAAAGGACTTTAAGGGTAGTAAAGCCCCTGCCCTCATATGTTCCTGGCTCCAGGCCGCATACTTCAGCTTGTTGCAGGGTTCCCATTTCCCGAGGCACGACAACTTTGCTCATGGGATGACGAAGTTCGACACCTCAGCGAGCCCGATAATCCAATGTTGTGAAGGGCCAAGATGTCGGAGATCTGCCCTAATAAAGAGATCAAGTTCCAGTAGTGCTCGGCCTCAAAGAACTCTCTCTTCAAGGTGTGAATGGAGGTTGGCTGCGAGGTGGAAGGGGGCTTTGTTGGTTCTCCCATTAAAGAAAATTGAAGGTCCCCCAGCTTGAATGCAATTGTCACTCTAAGAGTGGGATCGATGGGAATTGGCCTGGGCTCAGAGTCTGGATCCGGGTATACAAAAACCCTAAGTCTCTTCCTTTTTCCCTCCTCGACCACGTCGATTTGGCGCCGAAAGTGATCTTGGGTGTCTTCTTGCTCGCACCTTAGTTGGTGCTCCTGAATCAGATGCTGGTTCAGGGTGAAAGGTGATTCTGGGCTCGAAGCCTTCAGCAAATAAGGAATTGCGAGCTTTGACCCCCACCACTTTTTCGAGTTATGCGACATCTAGCAAGAGAAAAAAAGGGTGAGGGCCAGACGAACAAGCAGTTAAGAATGAAAATGAGAATGACCTAAGCTCGAATCATCGAGGCTATAAGGCAAACTCGATCCAAAAGACAAGGCCAGTCTCGGAGCGTATATTCCACGAAAAGAAAGGAAGGTGGATTTATTTTTGAAGATCCCGATATTTCAGGGAAAAAAGTTGGCGGTTACTGAAAAAATGATGTTTTTGGGAAACGTGCAATTTATAAAACCCTAATTCTGTACCCAATATCTTGGTGTGCAAGATATGTCATCTGAAATTCAAAAAACTCAGTAAAGGAACCATTTTTGGGCCTTCTACGCATGATCTGGGTTTGGAACCCGTGATATCAAAACATAAGACTAATATTTACTAAAACACTCTAATGTGCAAAACTAGTGAAGGGATCAACGATACAAACATGCATGCATGAAAAATATACGGGCATATGAAGTTATGAACAGAGATTTACACAATGCGGTCGACGAAAACAAGGAGATTGATAACCGAATAAGCGGTTGCAAAAATGATCTCACGGAGTTGAAGAGGCCAACGTAGCTCTGTTTTTCTGGGTTTGGAGAACATGCAAGCACTGGGGAAAATTTATGGTTTCTTCTTCTTTTCTTTATGTGAAAGCTTGAAAATAAAAGTAAAACGGGGAAGAAGTATTTATAGATCCATAGGAAAGTAAAAAGCCAAATTAATCTGGGCCATTGGCCAGATTCCATATTAGATCCGACTGTCAGGGACCTGTGAAATGATATTACCATAAAGAGTGGTAGGCGAAGGAACGTGGGCAGGTTTCCAAGGTACTCAAGTACTTTGATTGCCAATACCCGGTTGACGCGTGTCCACACTCAAGTGTTTTTTATGGTATAGTTTCCAAGAGGAGCAGTTCAAAAGTTTTCTTCTCATAGGATTCGAACTAATACTTTTGAGGGGGCAAAATGTTACACCCAGATTTCGAGACCAGAGGTTAAGACCTCGAAGACTGGGCTTTTCAAGTGTGAGCTCGAAACGTATGAAAACATTGTATGGTCCAGCTGTAAAATATCTGAAGTAAATTAACGACCTCAAAGATGTGTAACCTCGGGATACTTTCTGAGTTCGAAATAGCACGACGTTAGGATACATCAGTTATCGATTGTCTTCGGATTAAACAGTCTGAGCTTGGGAAGTGCAAGCTCGAGTGTGATAGCTTCGACATTGTCTATCTACTCCGAGCATGTCCTGAAGTAGGATGGCAAGCTCGTAGCAGTACTATAAGTCTTGACAGCCACAAGGCTGATTGCTAATCTTGAAGACCCGATGAGTCGCCTGGGATAGCCCATTACGTATGAACATATTTATTGTTGTATTATCCCAATATTTAAGGGATATCAATTATTCTGTTATCCATTCCCGATTCCTATGGGACGTTTCCATGTATATAGGAGATATTACATTTAATGTCATTATTTAAATTGATATACAGAATATCTTCCCAAAATATGTGGGAATGAACTCTGTAACCTCCCCTATAAATAGAGGAGGAATGACCACTTGTAAGGGATCAATTTATTTTGACTGGAGAAAAAGCTCTGGGTAATTTATCTCTAAAGGATTTCCAGAAATCTATAAGTATAAATAACATAGACTCATGGACTAGGCAGAGTTAACTGCTGAACCACATAAAAACCCTCTTGCTTTTCTTCTTTATTCATTCGCTTCATAGTTCATGTTGTTTAATAGCTCTACGATTTAAGTTGACGAAAAACAGTGTCAACAGTGTAGTGATGTAGCCTTTGTTTTTGTAGTGAGTTCGCGAGAATTATTAATGACATGTCAAGGTCATTGCAAGTAGTAGTTGGGGTGACAGGATGATAGTGGGTATCTTTGTCAGATGAGTACAAGATTTTGTATACTAGCATGAATCACGTTTGTTACTGTTAGGGCGATTATGTTATTTTGTCAAGAGATCATCTTGTATTAAAGTAATACAAGAAGTAATATTATATCTTGGAGAAGAAATAAAATATGGAAATGGCACAATAATGCTCAATTATTAAAAGATCTTTATTGATGTAATTGTAACGTTACAACGGTAAATGAGTTTGCAATAATATTTGCATAAAGATAAAGCATTCTAGATTCAGGAGACATCTTTTCCAGTGCTGATTTAGTGGAGACAGTAGGATCCGCGACCCAGAATTTGGGTAATTTCGAATGGGCCTTCCAATTTGGGCTGCATTTTTTGTTTTATTGCCAGTAGTATGCCTTAACACCAATTCGCCTTGTGAAAAGGATATGGAATTAATATGGTTATGATAATGGCATTTGATAGCTCTTTGATATTTGTGTTGTCGTATCTGGGAAATCATTATGTGTTCTTCTCCCAAATCCAAATTGTGACTAAGTGGTAACTGATTTGATGTTGTATCAGAGGTGATGTGTATCCGATGTGTTGGCAGACCCACTTTGATTGGAATTACTGCTCCAGTTCCATACACCATATAGTAAGGGGTTTCACCTGTGGATGCTCGCTTAGTGGTTCTATATGATTAGAGGACTTTGGAAAACTCTCCTAACCGCACACCTTTCTTGTCTTCTAAATTTTTCTTGATGTTATCAAATATAAATATATTGGAGGCTTCTGTTTGTCTATTGCCTTGGGGATAACTAACATAAGAGAAGCTTAATTTGATCTTCAATTGGTTATGTTGACGCTGTTTTTCGTCAACAGTGTAAGAAGAGCACGTAAACAATAACTAGTAATGGCCAAAAAATATGATAATACAAAACACGAATTTTACATGGTTCAGCAGTTAAATCTACCTAGTCCACGAGTCTTATTTATTAAGCTCAAGATGATCTCTGAAAATTCTTCAAGGATGAATTCTTCAGAGTTTTCTCTCAAGGTTCAGAAAATCGATCCTTTACAATGGTGCATGATCTCTCTATTTTAAGAGAAGATTGCAGAATACTATCCCACATATTTCTGGTAGTTACTCTTTTTGTACAAATAAATTAAATGGCTTTAAATGCCCATAATCCGATATAACAGGAAACGTTCCCTGAAGACTAGGGGGCGTATAACTAATCAAATAATATCCCATGATTTTAGGGGATTTACATTAATAAATGTAGACCACGTCTCTTATGGACAACACTTGAAGATGTTCAAGGTTATTATCATATATCTCCAAGGCCTTATTCTCCTAGGTCTTACATCAACTTTCGAGCTAATGATATCTCCTGAGGTCACATGGCTTTCGAGATCGTACGCGCGTCAGGCTCGGAACCCTGATCCGAGGTCATCCCTGAGGATAGATGCATCTCGGGTGCTACCCTTCGAGATCGTGTGGATTTCGAGGCCACCATATTCGAAGTCGTCTCAACTTTGCAGGCTCGATGTCTAGTCTTGAAACATACTTCAGACTTTACGAGTTCATTCGTTGCGAATCCAACTTTCGAGGTCACATTTAACATGGCTCGAAATCTGGGTATAACATCTTGCCCCCTCAAAAGTATTTGTTCGAATCCTAAGAGAAGGAAACTTTTGAACTACTTTCTTCGGGAACCGTACCGTCATATACTTGAAAATGGACACGCGTCATTTGGGTATTGCTCATTTATGGTACTTGAGTACCTTGGAAACCTGCCCACGATCATTCGTCTGCCACCTTTTCGGTACCATCATGTCATTGACCCCTGACCGTTGGATTTCATGAGGATTATGGCCAATGGCCCAAATTAATCCTTTTTATCACTTTTCTCCCTTTATATTCAAGATCTTCTTCTTCCTCTTATTTTACACGCATCGGAGACAAAAGAAAAGAAAAGAAAAGGCGAAACCAGTGGCCATCCCAGAAAGCTTCTTTCTTGTGCATGTTCTCTCAGCCGAAAAAAAAAAGGACTTTCGGTTTGTTCGAGTCCGTGAGCTCATATTTGCAGCCTCTCCTTCAGTCAGCAATTTCTCTGCAATCGCCATTATTGTGTAAGTGTCCAATCTTTGTTTTTATTATTTTCCCTCATACCCGTTTCCGTTCATATTGTTCTTGTTACGTCTTTGGATGTACTAGTTTATTTTCTTAGTACAATACATTGGGGAATTTTTTTCTGATAGGCTTTTATGTTTTAAGTTTCCATACTGGGTTTACATCACTGGTTCATATCCAGTTTTGATGTTTGAACAAGATTCCTGTTTTTTGGGTTTTTAAAATTTTAAAAGACGTTTCTTGTACACCAAGATATCGGGTATAAAACCTTGGCTTTGACAAATGCACGATACCCAAGGTTACCTTTTCTGGTTATCCGCCACTCTTTTTCCCCTGATTTTTGGGATTCTAAAAAAAAAATTGTCTACTCTCCTCCCTTTCTCGTGGAACGCACGTTCTGACTCTTTAATAATGGTCTTAGTATTGAGCTTGTTTTGTCCCTACACTCAGAGCTCGTCCTATCGAGCTCGTAATTCTTGCATGCATGGCCCTCACCATTTTTTCTTTCTTGCTAGATGTCACAGAATCTGGAAAGACAGTGGGGGTCGTTGCTGGCAATCCCTTACTCGCCAAAAACCCCGAGCCGGGAATCGTTGTTTGCTCGGAATCAACGTCGAATCTGTGAGTACGAGCTTGCACACGAGCAAGAGGATATTCGAGCTCATTACCGCTGCCAAATAGACGAGGTCATAGAGAAGAAGAGGGGAACTCTTTGGGTGGCCCTTTATCCAGAGTCCAACTCAGGGCCTAGGCCGATCCCCCTCGACCCCGCATTAAAGGTCACCGTCGCGTATAGTCCAGGAGAACTTCAATTTTCACTGATGGGGGAGCCTTCTTCCTCACAGCCGAGGAAAGAAATCTTCGAGGTCGAGCACTATTGGAGCTCGGTTACCTCGATAAGTTAGATAACTGACATTCTGGCCCTCCATGGCCTCAGGTTCTTTGAAGTGTCGAGCTCCGGCCGCCCACGAACGAAGCTGTTACGCCCTCGGGGATTGTGACAACAGGCTGAGATACGCGGCATGGAGCCAAGAACACATGAAGGCGGGGGCGCTGTTGCCTTTGAAGTCTTTCTTCAAGGACTTCACAGACTTTGTTGGGTTGGTTTCGTTCCAGCTCAACACCAATTCTTACAGGGTTCTGTCTGCCCTGAGGTCGCTATACCACGAGCTGAAATGGGAAGGGCCTTCTCCTCAGGAGATTTTATATCTTTTTTGTCTGAAAAGCAACCCCTCCCGAGCTCGGGGAGGAGATGGCTTTTACTATCTTTCGAGCTATCCCAAAGAGAAAAAGGTCTTTGAAGATCTCCCCAATCATCCACCTGATTTCAAAAAAGCCTTATTCTGGACAGATGGCCTGTCCCCGTCTCGATATTACTCGTTCAGGCGGATTCGTAAGTATTCCAGTTTTCTCTATCTCTGTGCTCGGATTTTTAGCTGTAAGATCCGTACTTAGTTAAAATGTGTCTTGCTTTCCAGCCAATTTTCAGCGCCCTACTCCTGACGAGGAAATGAAGGGGCATAGAGAGACCCTGCTTGAACTCCCTCATGGCAGGAGGTCTCTCTTGTATCTTTTGCATGAAGATAAGCTCCGAAATTGCGGACTTTTGGGAGAGGGCCAATCCACCTTTGACTGGTCCAATAAAAAGTATGAACATTGGGAGCAGGTGCCTTTGCCCACGGGCGTCCTTCCTCCGAGGAGAGAGGTGAGGCCCCCACTTCCAGTTCGCAGAAGGAGTCCGCCGTCGGGGAATGAGGCTAATGACGAAGCCCCGAGTTCGGACTCGGATGAAGGTAAAGCCCCCCTTACCTCGAGAATGTGGTCCCCCACCTTATTAAAGCATAAGCCCGATAGGTTAGTTTCATGCTCGCATGATAGATACCACTTCTACATATGGAGTTGGGTAGACAATTGTGTTCATAGGTTTGATAGTTGGCTCGGGAAGTATGACACCATGTATACTTCAGACGAGGTGTGGAACGGGATTGCTGTCCAATATGGGGCCAATGATTATAGGGACCTTTCGAGGTTGACATCCACCTATAGGGAAGGTACTCCCCCCGCCTCTTCTGAAGATGGGGGAATTTCATGGTCCTCGAGTTCTAGTTCGGGGGAGAGTTCCAGTTAGGTCTTTTCTTTACTTGGTTTTTTTTTTACTTTCCAAGCTTATTATCATTATGTCTAACTCCGATTGGAACTGTGCAGGTGCCATGGACTCCGACCTCGACAATATCATCGAGAGTGGTGGCGCCAAAAGGAGCAAGCGTCCCAGGGCAGGGTCGCGAAAGGTGGATTGGCCCACCAAAGTTCCCAAAAGGACCGAGAAGACACCTCCTCCCCCAGCTCCTCTTGTTACCAGCTCCACCAGGGCGCCGTCTTCGCAGGTCGGTGCCGCAACTGTGGCATCGACTTCGCAAGTCAATGCCTCTAACATGACCGAATCCTAACTTCCTGTAGTGGTTCGATCGACACTTGGTCCACCTCCTAGAAAGCCTTCTGCTTCCCAAGCTCAGAAGCTGTCAGTTTCTACCCACATGGATGCATATGTGGTTGACAATGCCGCTGGGTCCCATGGGTCTACGCTGGTCTCGGATGTTATGTCCCGAATCGGCCAGAGCTTTGGCAGTCTCGAAGCTCCCCAATGGCAATGCTTGAACGATACCCAAGACTGCACCGTCCTCTATGAGAAGAGTATCGAGCTCACTGCCGCGGTAAGTTTTCTTCTACAGTCCTACTTCTTGGTTATAATCACACTGACCTGGTGCTAATGATGATTTCTTCCTTTGTCAGTATCTTGCCTTTACTGCCCAGCTCAACTATAAGTTGAACAACGAGATCCATTCGAGCAAGTCTTATGCTCAGGAGGCGAAGGATCTCCACCTCAAAGCAAGCGATGACCAGAAGGCAACAATTAGCAAATGCAAAGCTTGATGTAGGAGCTAAGGAACTTGAGGGCATGGCCACCGATCTTGGGAAGCTGAAAGCTAGGCTCGAGGAGCTTGAAAAGGATAATGCCGAGCTCGCAGATCTTAAGAAGGAGAACGCTCGGTTCCAGGAGGCCAACAAGAAGCTCGAAGAGGAAAAGGCCGCCACCTTTGATATCATTGAGGGTGAAAAGGCTCGTCTCCTTGCTGAGTATAAGGAGAAGAAGGACCAGGCGGTTGATTCGGCCATGTACAGAATGTGGGCCAACAACGAAGACCTGGACACGAGCTTCTTAGGTCCTCTCGAGGTGAAGCTTCTTGACAAGTGGAATGCTCGGCTTGAGGCGGAAGAGGCTGCTCGGGAGGCCGTTTCGGAGGGAGCCCAGAAGGATAGTCATGTTATTCGTCCTGAGGAGTCCGGTGCTGCTGATGCTGAGAAGGCCAAGGAGACTCCTCCTACTTGAATATGATCTCGAGGAAATCTTATCTTGGGGCTGCGTCCCCTTATTTCTTGTAATTTCTTTAATTTATGCCCACAGGGCTGATACAATTTCTTTTATTATTGACCTATATATGCTTTACATTTCTCAGCTCGAAATATTTTGCACATTTTATATTGATGAATCATTTATGTTTATTTATTCATACAAACATAGTGTGGATTTAGGCTCGAGACTCGATGCATTCACGCATCGTTTGCTCGGATTATCCGCTTCCAATCTCGCTATTTATCAAGGTCGGATATTACTTTGACCACGAACCCGAAAGTACTTATATGGTACGTAATGTGAATGGTTTAGTTATATCTTTTTTCTTAGTTACTTTTTTCTCGTCCTCGATTTTACTCCGAGGTTATGAGTTCGAAACTATTTTTCTTTAAGATATTCCAGCCTCGATCTCGACTTATCTCGGAGTAGGTTTAGGTTCCTACTTATCGTCGATTAGTTTTTGGGCTGGTTTGTTCCAAACCTATTAAGTTTGCACATCTGGTTAAATCCAAACGTTATTATCTTTTGATAGTTCGGTTGCGTCCAAACTATCTAAGCTCGCGTATCTGGTTAAATCCAAATACTTATATTTTTTGATAATTCGGTTATGTCCAAACTATCTAAGCTCGCGTATATGGTTAAATCCAAATACTTATGTTTTTTGATAATTCGGTTATGTCCAAACTATCTAAGCTCGCGTATCCGGTTAAATCCAAATACTTATGTTTTTTGATAATTCGGTTGTCCAAACTATCTAAGCTCGCGTATCTGGTTACATCCAAATACTTTATTTTTATTTTTTAAATCAATGGTATATATACCGATGATGCCCCCTTAATATTCTATGAGTGTGACCATAGGTTATTAAATTAAGAGAGATTGCAAAAATAAAAAGAGATAATATATTGAACGAAATAGATCTTTATTTGATGGAATTCAAAAGCAAACAAACTAATACAAATAGAAAGTCATGGTTACAGGCAACACTTTTCGTACACTACTGATAGTAAGGTCTAAGGTGTTCGCCATTCCATGCTCGCGGTACCAGGCTCCCGTCCAATCTCGCAAGTTTGTACACACCGGGACGGATGACTGATTCTATCTGGTACGGTCCTTCCCAATTCGGCCCGAGCACTCCAGCTGCCGGATCTCGTGTTGCCAAAAATACGCGTCTCAACACCAGATCTCCCATTCCGAACTTTCGATCTCGAACCCTTTTGTTGAAATACCTGGTAGTTCGTTGCTGGTAAGCAGTGTTTCTCAGCTGAGCCTCTTCCCTCTTTTCTTCAATCAAGTCTAAGGTTTCCTTGAGTTGAGTGTGGTTTGAACTTTGATCGTAAATCTGAGTTCGGATCATTGGGATTTCGACCTAAATGGGAAACATTGCCTCGCAACCGTATGCTAGAGAGAACGGGGTATGTCCTGTTGACGTTCGAGCTGTGGTCCTATATCCCCATAAGACTTGGGGCAATTCTTCGGGCCACCGTCGCTTCGCCTCCTCCAACTTTTTCTTAAAAGAACTTTTGAGAGTTTTTTTCACAGCTTCGACCTAGCCATTCGCTTGAGGGTGAGCTACTGATGAAAAACTCTTTATTATGCCGTTCTTTTCACAAAAGTTGGTGAACAAGTCGCAATCGAACTGGGTTCTGTTGTCGGATACGATCTTCCTCGGCACCCCATATCGGCACACGATGCTTTTTACTACGAAATCAAGGATCTTTTTTGAAGTTATAGTTGCCAATGGTTCAGCCTCCGTCCATTTCGTGAAGTAATCCACGGCGACTACATCATATTTTACTCCGCCTTTGCCAGTCGGGAGAGAGCCTATGAGGTCGATGCCCCATACCGCGAAAGGCCATGGGGAAGTTAACATGGTCAGCTCGGATGGTGGAGCTCGGGGAATCGTGGCGAATCTCTGGCATTTGTCGCATTTCTTCACGTACTCGAAATAATCCGTTTTAATGGTTGGCCAGAAATATCCTCGGCGTATGATCTTCTTGGACTGGCTATGCCCCCCGGTGTGATCTCCGCAGAACCCTTCATGAATTTTCTCAAGGATCTTCTTAGCTTCGGGAGGGGTTACGCACCTAAGCAACGGCAGGGAATATCCCCTCCTGTATAGCTTCCCATCCAAAATGGTGTAGCGGGGAAGTTGATACATCAACTTTCGAGCCTGGTTCCGATCTCTTGGAAGGACTCCGTCTTCGAGGTATTCAACTATTGGGGTCATCCAGGTAGGCTCTGTGTCGATCATACATACATCTTCCTCCTCTGGCTCATTAATGCTCGGTGCGGAAAGGTGTTCTATGGGCACGACGTTCAGTTCTTCATTTTCAGCAGATGTGGCGAGCCGAGCTAAGGCATCTGCATTTGAGTTTCGCTCGCGGGGAACCTGTTCGATTGTATAAAATTTGAAACACTCTAATGTGGATTTTTCCTTCTCCAAATAAGCTGCCATTCTCGTGCCGCGAGCCTGGTATTCTCCCAGGATTTGATTAACCACGAGCTGGGAGTCACTGTAGCAATGTATAGCTTTAGCTTTGAGCTCCTTTGCTATACAAAGTCCCGCGAGTAAAGCCTCGTATTCGACGCTTTGAAGCCATATCTTAAGGCAGAATGAAATCTGCTCCCTGCAGGGGTAACCAAAATGACCCCTGCCCCCGCTCCATTTTCATTTGATGAGCCGTCGACGTAAAGTTTCCAAAGCTCGTGGGCCGGGGTTATTACTCGTCGTCGGCTATGCCAGTACATTCCACTATAAAGTTTGCCAATGCCTATGCCTTAATGGTCGTTCTCGAGTGGTAGGTGATCTCGAACTGTCCGAGCTCAACAGCCCATTTAAGAAGTCGACCTGAAGCTTCTGGTTTAGACAAGACTTGCCTAAGTGGTTGATCAGTCAGCACATGGATGGGATGCGCCTGAAAGTAGGGGCGGAGTTTACGAGACGAATGAATCAAACTGAGCGCGAGTTTCTCCATCAATGGATATCTTGACTCTGCCCCCAGTAATCTTTTACTGATGTAATAAACGGGTCTTTGCACCTTCTTTTCTTCTCAAACGAGTATTGCGCTTATTGCGTGTTCGGTGGTTGAAAGGTATAGGTACAATATTTCTCCCGTTTCAGGTTTTGACAGGATGGGTGGTTCTGCAAGGTGCTTTTTGAGCTCCTGAAAGGCCAGCTCGCATTCCTCCGTCCATTCGAATTTCTTACCTCCTCTCAATAAGTTGAAAAATGGAAGACCACAGTCCGTAGATTTCGAGATGAATCTGCTTAGGGCTGCCATCCTGCCAGTCAAACTTTGGACATCTTTGTGCCTTCGAGGTGAGGGCATGTCAATCAGGGCCTTGATCTTGTCGGGGTTAGCCTCGATTCCACGAGAGTTCACAATAAAGCCCAGAAATTTTCCTGAAGATACCCCAAAAGTGCACTTATGAGAATTTAGCTTCATGTTAAACTTTCGGAGCACGCCGAAGCACTCTTCGAGATCATCAACATGGTTCTTGTTTAGTTGAGACTTGACAAGCATGTCATCAACATAAACCTCCATGTTGTTCCCTATTTGTTCTGAAAACATCATGTTCACAAGCCGCTGGTATGTGGCCCCAGCATTCTTGAACCCGAATGGCATGACATTATAGCAGTATAGCCCCTTATCCGTGATGAAGCTCATATGTTCTTGGTCGGGGGCATGCATGGGAATCTGGTTATATCCAGAATAAGCATCCATGAAGGACATCAGGCCATGCCCCGCCGTGGCATCCACGAGCTGGTCAATCTTGGCAACGGAAAACAGTCTTTCGGGCAAGCTTTGTTGAGATCTGAGTAGTCAATATAGGTTCGCCACGTCCCATTGGGCTTTGGGACCAACACCGGATTGGCTACCCAGTCAAGGTAAAAGGCATCCCTAATAAATCGGTTTGCCTTTAACCTGTCAACCTCCTCCTTTAGAGCTTTCTTTCTATCTTCGTCCAGCTGTCTTTGCTTTTGTTGCTTCGAGGGGAAGCTCTTGTCTATATTCAGTGTGTGGCTTGCTATATTCGGACTTATTCCCACCATGTCCGAGTGCGACCACGCGAAGACATCCTGGTTTTTCTTCAAAAAGCAAATTAATTGCTATTTTGTCTCATCTTGGAGGTGTTTTCCGACCTTCACCTTTTTCGAGGGATCGGTTTCCTCGAGCTGAATTTCTTCGAGCTCCTCTAAAGGTTCGAGGTCAACTTTCTCCTCAATCCTTGGATCAATCTCTTCGTCAATCTCTAAGACCGTTCTGTCTTTGTTTTGAATGATGGCGAGTGCTTGTGCCCTCGTCTGTTTTTTTCCTCTCAAGGAGATGCTGTAGCATTCCCTCCCTGCTAATTGGTCTCCCTTCAATGTTCCGACTTCGCTAGGGGTCGGGAACTTAAGGGCTAGATGCCTTACTGATGAAACTGCCCCCAGCCCGACCAGGGCGGGTCTCCCGAGTAGCACATTGTAGGCTGATGGTAAGTCTACTACCACGAACTCCATCATCTTGGTTGCCGAGACTGGGTAGTCTCCCAAGGTCACAGGGAGCTCGATGGATCCCATGCAGGCGGTCCCTTCTCCGGAAAAGTCGTACAAAGTAGTTGCACACGCTTTCAGGTCGCGAAGGGAGAGTCCCATCTTTTCGAGGGTAGCTTTATAGAGAATGTTGACTGAGCTCCCATTGTCTATGAGAACTCGGTGGACCCTTTTATTGGCCAGCTAGAGGGTGATGACCAGTGGGTCATGGTGAGGAAACTGGACATGGGACGAGTCTTCCTCAGTGAAGGTTATTGGTTGTGTTTCAATCCTTTGGCTTTTCGGAGCCCTAGGTTCGGGTTCATAAGGAGACCCATCCCCAGTTTTCAGCTTGTTAACGTATCTCTTTTGGGCATTCTTGCCTACTCCTGCGGGATGAGGCCCTCCCGAGATGGTTATTACATCCTCTCCATCTATCGGTGGGGGCCTGTCTTCTTCCCGAGCTCGGGAATTATTGTTTTGTGCCGTCGGGGGTGCAGCTACTCTCTGGCTCGCGGCTGCCTGACTACTACTCTGGTTTTTGACATATTGCCGGAAGTAAACTCTCGAGATCAATCCTTCGATCTCGTCCTTCAGTTATCGGCATTCATCGGTTGTATGCCCGGTGTCTCTGTGAAATCGGCAATACTTACTGAAGTCCCTCTTGGATTTTTGATTTCTCATCGGGTCCGGACACCTAAAGGGGACCTGGTTTTCATTAGCCAGGTATATGTTCTCCCGAGACTCATTGAGCTCGGTGTATACTCTATACACGGAGAAATATCTCTCCCCCTTCTTTTTCTTTCCTCCCTCGGCTTCGGGGTTACTCCCTTCGTTCTTTTTCCTCTTGGAGGGGTTTTCCGCGACAAGCTTTGGAGCTGCTGGATCCACCGAGGTTGAGGCAGAGTTGACATTTATCGTTGTAGTTTCAGGCTGGGAAGTCGCATTAAGTGTCGACCTCGCTTCCTCTACATTGACAAACCTCTGCACTCGTCTGTTAAACTCGGTTATGGACCTTACTGGTTTTCTTTGCATGTCGTCCCAAAGGGCACTTCCCGGCATTACGCTGGCTCAGACAGCCATTAGGTGCCCACTGTCATCCACGTCCCGAGCTCGGGCGACTTCCAGATTAAACCTTGTTAAGTAACTTTTTAGTGTTTCGCCCGGCTGTTGTCGAACGTTAGTTAAGGTTGATGCCTCTGGTCTGACCCCCATCATTGCTCTGAACTGCTTCTTAAAGTCTTTAGACAACTGCTCCCAAGAAGTTATTGAGTGTCTCTTATATTTTTCGAACCAACTTTTGGCAGGTCCTGTCAACGATGCTGGAAACAACATGCATTTGAGCTCGTTACCCACGTTACTGGCTCTCATTATGGTGTTGAACGTGCTCAGATGACTACACAGGTTGGTCTTTCCTTCAAACGTCGGGACGTGAGGGATCCAAAACCCTTGAGGAAATGGAGTATTGGAATTATGGGGAGCAAACGGTTCGAGTTCCTCGTCAGAGTCTTCATATCGATCATTCCTTTGCTCGTTTTTCAAAAGCCTAAAAGCCTTTTCAAGCTGGTCGATTCTTTCTTGGACTGGGTCCGCAAGAGGCACTGTCTGGAATCGGTTGTCATCGATCATAATCACAGGCTCGCGTCTTCGCAAGGGATCTCTATGCCTATTCAAGCGATCCCTCAGGTCCAGATTTATTGGGTCACCATTACCTCGACTTTGGTTTAGGTGCTCTCGCAGGTCGGGACGTTTTCTGCGGTTTCCAGTATTCTTACGACCTCGGTCATGCTTGCTGACCGACCTGGTATCTCCAGATTCATCACTGGTAAAACTCGTCGCCTGGTTATTTCGTGATGGATTCTTTCCATGTCGCCTCGTCTCCGCCGTGCGAGACCGAGATGTTTGACTTTTTTCAGATGGGGCGCCTCTCCACTCCTGAAAAGCCTCCCCGTTTCCTTGTCCTCCTCCCGCATGCTTTTCCCCCTTAATCTCGAACGGGTTGAGCATTCCTGCGGGGAGGCCAAGGATATCTTATAGGTGATGGAGGAAACCGTATAGGTGACGGTGACTGCCATCCATGTCGCGGCCTACATGGTCCAGAATTTTCCCAAGATGGGTCGGTCGCATTTGGTGCACTCCCAGGTATCTGAGTCCGAGCCTCTGCAGGGGTTCGGTTGTTCTCAGTTCCTGCAGGTACTTCCACAGGCGGGTTAGTCGGGGCCCGAGCCCGAGCTCGAGTACTCCTCTGGGGCCTAGGTGGAGCAGATGGCTCTGCTAGTGCCGGAGGTTGAGCTGGCCTCCTTGTGGCAGCATCTTTTCGTCCCTTGGAGGAGGGACTTGGTTTTCGCGCGGAGGCGGGGGCTGAGCCACCTGCGCCTCTGCGGCTATCCTTGCCAACTCCTCATTCCGTTTGTTGGCCTCTTCCAACTGCTGTTTCAGCTGCCGATTTTCAAGTTCCACAATGGGAACATACCGCTCAGGATTGTAATACATATCCTCATCCCTTGGTGGAGCAGGTGGTCCCCGGGAATCAGAAGATCCACTTCTTTCCTCGACATCTGGGTTCTCCATTGGCTGTTTCCCAAGACTTCTTGGATAATTCTCTTCAGGTGTATTTTGATTATTAGTGGCCATGTAATGCCCCGGATTCCCTAGTGTGGTTCAATGGCTGGATTAGTAGGCCGGGAGGGCCATAACTGCTTAATTATGCCATTAAATGTGTTTATGCATGTTTATGAGAATTATATTATAATTTAATGTTAATTGTACGCATGTCGATGATATGTGTTGAGACCACATTATGATGTGGGTTTGTTCGATCTTTTCGACATGAGACGATCGTAGAATATTGATTAGCGGTTTAGTCACAACAGGTTTAAGTGTCGGGACTTGGGTTGAGTCTCGGGGTGATTTTGATGATTAGAGCGTTACCGAGAGACATAGGGTAACGGGATGTGAATTATTGGTATTTGAGATTATTGAGAATAGCGGGAATTGGAGAGCGTTAATTATGATTAACGAGTTAGGAGGGAAGTACCAAATATGCCCTTGGGAGCCTTTAGAAAGTATTAATTGACCTAGGGGTAAAATGGACATTTCACCCCTAGGATAGATATAACCTTTGACAGCTGAAGAAAGTAGTGGAAAAAACAGAGTATGCAAAGGAGTTCTCCCGTACCTTCTTCTCTTCACCTTTCTTTGTGGTTTTTGAACCAATTTTGAGGATTCAAGCTTGGGAAGCAAGCCTTGGGAGTTTGGGAGTGTGTTCCACCATTGAAGACCATCATAAGTCGAGCTTTGGGTAAGTTTCTAACCATGGTTTTCTCTGGTTTGCTCTGTTCTGGTTTTAATTTGCAGCTGAGATTTCTAGGGTGAATTCATAGTTTTGTTGGGAGTTTTGGCTAGGGTTCCCATGCTTGTGATGTTTGGGGTGTGTTAGGATGATTTTTGGGATCATTTGTCATCAAGAATAGGATTTGGAAGCTTGGAAATCGAGTTAGAATTGAAGGAGTTGAAGAAGGTCGGTTCAGGGGAGATTGGGTCTGGAGGTAGCGCTACAGCGCCCACCTTAGGGCGCTATAGCGCTCCTCAGGAGGCTTTCTGGCTCTTGGGCAGTTCTGAGTAGAGCGCTGTGGCGCTAGGGGTTGAGCGCTGTAGCACTACCCTGTTCCTTCTAAGTCCCGTTTTGAGTGTTTTTAAGGGGTTTTGGTTTGGGGTTTCAATCCTTAAGGCCCGGGATCGAATCTACTCACCGTGTGGGCATGTTTCGAGGTCCCGAGGGTGGTGCTTAGGTTAAGACCCTATTATTATGGATTCTCAATAATGGAGGTTATAATTGGTTGTGATTAGGTAACCGCTAAGGATCTAAAAGATCGATCGTTCTCAGGGGTCGTCCTTATCATACTTCTCACTCGAACCTGAGGTAAGAAAACAGTGTATGAATACAGTTGCACCCTGTACAGGTATATGACATTCATGGTTTGATATTGAGGCATGTTGGTTGACATATGTGGACATGGATTGCATATTAAATGCTAGTGAACGCTGGTTACCTGTTTGAGACACTGACTAGTCAGGGACCGACTCTAAAGTCGATTATCACGCGTTGAATGGCTCTATGGCATTAATGCGGGACCGACCCTAAGGTCGAAGAACTTATAAGCGCTTGCCTGGTCTACGACCAGATGACTATAGCCAAGGTATATGACCCCGGTGACCGTTTGTCACGTGGCTGAGGGACGTTGTCCATAGCTTCGACTCTAGAGTCGTGAGGAAGGTTATGTTGGTGACTAATCACCATGCACCTGACCTAATCAAACTTAAGAAAGATTCACCTGTCAGTTAAGCCCTGGTGACCCTATCGTCACATGGCTAGAGGGAGCGATGCTCATTATTATGACTTTTGGCTATTGTCACCTATTTGTTGGACTGATAGTCCTGAATAGTTATTATGATCGTTGTTGATATTATATCATGCTTTATTATGTTTTCTTGCTGGGCCTTGGCTCATGGGTGCTATGTGGTGCAGGTAAAGGGAAGGAAAAGCTTGGCCAACCCTGAGTGGAGAGCTTGGGCGATGTGATGTACATACAGGGCTGCTTGACCGCCACGGTCAAGGAGTTCTCAGAGGGACTAGGGGTTTTCCCTATTTTTGCCGCTTAGGCCGGCGGGGACTGTAGATTTGAAACTGTAGCGACTCTTTTGTATTACGAACTACTTGTAAACATTTTAAAAGGCTCATGAGCAGTTTATTTACTTAATGAAATGTATCCTTTCCTTTTTACTGGTTTTCACCTTAACCTAATAATAACACTTAGATCATGTTTTTAACCAAAGGACTCGGGTAGCGGGTCAGATTTCCGGTTCACCGTAACTGTTCTGGGGTAACTAGGGCGTTACAGGCCATGACTTACTCAGGGATGAATGCTTAAGGCTCTCAATGAAAGCACCAAACTGTTGACGCCGTTTTTCGTCAACAGTGTAAGAAGAGCACGTAAACAATAACTAGTAATGGCCAAAAAATATGATAATACAAACACGATTTTTACGTGGTTCAGCAGTTAAATCTGCCTAGTCCACGAGTCTTTTTTATTAAGCTCAAGATGATCTCTGAAAATTCTTCAAGGATGAATTCTTCAGAGTTTTCTCTCAAGGTTCAGAAAATCGGTCCTTTACAATGGTGCATGATCTCTCTATTTATAGAGAAGATTGCAGAATACTATCCCACGTATTTCGGGTAGTTACTCTTTTTGTACAAATAAATTAAATGGATTTAAATGCCTATAATCCGATATAACAGGAAACGTTCCCTGAAGACCAGGGGGCATATAACTAATCAAATAATATCCCATGATTTTAGGGGATTTACATTAATAAATGTAGACCACGTCTCTTATGGACAACACTTGAAGATGTTCAAGGTTATTATCATATATCTCCAAGGCCTTATTCTCCCAGGTCTTACATCAACTTTCGAGCTAATGACATCTCCCGAGGTCACATGGCTTTCGAGATTGTACGCGCGTCAGGCTCGGAACCCTGATCCGAGGTCATCCCTGAGGATAGATGCATCTCGGGTGCTACCCTTCGAGATCATGTGGATTTCGAGGCCACCATATTCGAAGTCGTCTCAGCTTTGCGGGCTCGATGTCTAGTCTTGAAACATACTTCAGACTTTACGAGTTCATTCGCTGCGAATCCAGCTTTCGAGGTCACATTTAACATGGCTCGAAATCTGGGTATAAGAGGTTACATAGATCTTGAACTTTGTCATTTTGTAAAGGAGTGTCGTTGTCCACTACTATTTCTTGGGGGATTCCAAATTGATAGATGATATGCTTCTAGATGAAATTCACTGTGCCAACTTTGTTTACATTATAATAAGCTTCTCCTACCACACATTTGGTGTAGTAATTCATTGCCAATAATGCGTAGCGCTTTGCACCTGCTGCTTGAGGTAATTCGCCAACAACATCCATTACCTATTTTGCAAATGGTCATGGAGCTATTGTGGAATGGAGTTCTTGAGAAGGGCAGTGATTGATCAAGGAGAATCATTGCCATCTATCACACTTCTTTGCATATTCTTTGGCTTCTGTCATCATATACGACCAAAAATAACTTGTTGTTAAGGGTTTATGAGCCATGCTATGTCCACCCGTGTGATTTCCACATATTCCTTCATGTATTTCCTCAAGTACTTTTTGTGCTTCAGGAGGTCTCAAACATCACAGATAATGTCCATTGAAAAATTTATTGTAGAGCATGCTGTTTATTATTGTATAATGCGAAGCTTTGAGTCACAGAAGCTGAGCCTCCTTTTTATCTTTAGGTTTTGTACCATCCGTTAAGAAGTGTATGATTGGACACATCCATCAATCTTGATCCACCTCTATGCTGCAAATATGTGGGATGTCATGGGTGGTTTTTATAGAGATCTCTGAGTGACTCGTGTATTGTCCAAAACATGCTCTTTTAGCTAGAAGATCTGCTCGCTAGTTTAGCTCTCGAGGGATCTAATTCATTTCGAATGAAAGAAAATGATTCCGTAAGTCTTCTATTTCTTTAGGAATTGCGAAAGCCTTGGGGATTTAGCTTCGTAGTTGTCATGAACTTGTTTTGCTACTAACATGGAGTCGGCATGAATGAAAATATGCCTTATTCCTAAACTTTTGGCCAATTCCAATCCGAATAAGAGAGCTTCATATTTGACTTCATTATTGGTTGCCTGGTAATCAAGCTTGATTGCCTCTTCTAAATTTAATACTGATGGCTCTTCTAGAACAACTCCATTTCCCGCACTGTGGGTGTTAGATGCTCAATTAGTGCTTAGTGTCCAAATCCACCCAGCTTCTTGGGATTTGAATTGCTGGAGTGCTTCTGGCTCAAAAGATTGGATTTCAACTAGGAAATTAGCAAATACTTGTGCCTTTTTTTTCTTCTTTGGTTGAAACTCGATGTCATAAGCCCCCCATTCAATGACCCAGTTAGATAATCTTCCTGATAAATCTGGCTTACTCTGAACTTGTTTTAAGGAAAAATCGGTGAAGACTGTGGTGGGGTACCCTTGGAAATACTGTTAGAGCTTATTTTTTGCAGAGACCAATGCAAAGACCAACTTCTCCACCATGTTGTACCTTGTTTCATCAACCAAGAGCCTTTTTATTGTATAGTACACCGACTTTTGCTTTCCATGCTTTTCCTGAATAGAACAGAATTTACCGTTGCGGAAGATGCAACTAGATAAAGACAGAGTTATTCATTAGGGATTGATGCTCTCAGGATCAGTGGATTGCTTAAATAGATTATTAAATCACTAAATGCCCGTCACTGCTCATCTCCTCATAGTGCATTTGTTTATTTTTTAATACTTTGAAAGAAGGGCTGGCATTTATCAGACATTCGAGAGATGATGCGGCTCAGTGCGACAATCTTTCCTGTACTTTTTTGTACATCTCACACTGTTTGCAGTGCTTGAATATGTGAGAAAGAAGCAATTTGAGTGGGATTAGCTTCCATTCCTCTTCTGCTAACGATGTATCCTAAGAATTGGCTTGCAGAGACGCCAAATACACATTTAGTTGGATTTTGCTTCATCTAAAAGTGGTCTAGAATAATGAAACATTCCATCAGATCTCGGATGTGATATGAGGGATGCTTAGATTTTATGACCATATCATCTATGTAGATCTCCATTATGCGACCTAATTGATTAGAAAATATATTGTTCACGAGCCTCTGATATGTAGCCCCTGAATTTTTTAGTTCGAAAGACATGATCCGAAAGCCCCTGATATGTAGAGGTCGTTTTTAGTGGTAAAGGTTGTGTGGATGTGATTGTCTTCATGCATGAGAATTTGGTTATGTCTTGAATATGCATACAGGAAGCTCATTTGTTCATATCCAGCTGTGGCGTCAATCTTCTGATTGATTTTTGGCAGTGGGTAGCTATCTTTTGGGTAGGTCTTGTTAAGGTTGGTGTAGTCAATGCTTACTCTCTTTTTGTTGTTTTTCTTTTGGAACCACAACTGGGTGTGCTATCCAGGTTGGGTATAGGCATTACACAATGGCTCTGATTTGCAGTAACTGATAAACTTCTTTTTGGATCATTTGGTTAACTTTGGGAGAAAATCGCCAATGTTTCTATTTCAATATTGGAAAATCTTTAGAAATGTTAAGTTGATGCGTCATGACTGAAGGATCAATGCCTGGCATATCTTGAGGCGTCTAGGTGAAGGTGGCGTTGTATTTATTTAGAAAGTCTATAAGTAAGGTCTTTTCATCTTTGGTCAATTGGCACTTACCAGCACTGTTTTGCTTGTGTCAGAGGCGTCCAAAGAGATTTCTTCGAGTTTGTCTACCGTAGTGAGATTACATTTTGGAGCATTTTCATTTTCTACTGCCTGTAGATATGCTGGTAATTTTCCCATGAATTGTTATTGGTCATTCTGAGTGAAAGTGCTGGTTGAAGGAGCATCAGTAGCTTCTTTGATGGTTATAAACATTTTCATGGTTGCTTCTTACCTCCCTTAATGTCGATTGTGTTGCTTCCATTAAGTGATTGGAAGTGCATTACTTGATACAAAGTGGACACGACGCCTTACATTCTATGGATCCATCTTCTTCCCATGATAGCGTTGTAGCTTATTTGTGAAACTATGATGACGAAATCAACTTCTAGAGAGTGTACTGCTGTGAACACCGGGAGCTTGATTGCTCATTTTAGGTAAACCTTGAAACTATTGAAGCTAAGAGCAGAAAATGTTGATGATCAGATCTTTGATTCATCGAGTCCTATCTTCTGGAAGGCTTCCCAAAATAGGATATCTACACTGCTTCCGCTGTCAACCAAGACCTGTACTAATTGGCATTGATCGACTTGTAACTTGATTACTAATAGGTCATCGTACATAAGTTGCAAGCCGCACATATCTGCTTTAGTAAATGTGATTGGATATGATGGGTAGAAGCGATCTTCGACCAAAATTATAGTGTGGCCTAATTATCTGTACCGTTTGACACACTCTTCCACATGTTTCAAATTTATGGCTTTACATTTATCTTCAGGGGTAGGCTCAACCAACCCGTGGATCATGGGGACCTGTTTTAGAGGCTGCTGTGCATTGATAGTGGCTACTTCTACGGCCGGTATGGGCGATGGTGCTTGCGAGATGACTAGGGTTGTTGGAGCATTTGGATCTGCCCGTACAAACTCTTACATTCAGATATAGTGTGCCTGTGATCTTTGTTGAAAATGAAATTCCTGTTCTTGTCTCTTCGTTCGACTAGGGATTACATTTTGAATGGAGTTCGCGAAATTTGGTGATCTTCATTTTTTTTCATAGATTGTTTCTTGGGGAGTATTGAATTGAAAATCTGAATAACATTGCACTCCATCCCCAATCTTAGGCCTTTTTGAGTTATTCTCTTTATTGTAAGTGGTGGGTTTTCGTTTGTCTTTTTTCGGTTGGCGGAGGTGGATTATTGGTTGCTTGAATCGATTTTAATGCTAACTTCATCTATGCGCGTTCTCTAGCTTCTAACATGCGGAAGACTCCTTCGGCTCGATTTTTTATGTCATTAAGATCGTAAGGTGGGGTTAAAGTGAGATTTTCATGTAAAGCGTGCCAACTTGCAAACTTTTAGCAAACCAATTGGCAGCAATGATAATGTCAACATTATTGATTTGGTGTACCAAATCAATAAAACATTGAAGATATGGTCGGGGATGCTTGTTTTCCCCTTGTTCAATGCTATAGAGGTCTCCCACGATCTTTGGTGCTTCGTAGTGGGCACCGTATTGTTGCAAGAATTGTCTTCTAAAATCATTGAAGCTATTGCTAGAATATGGTTGAAGTTGTCTAAACAAGAGAAGCGCTGGCCTAGTGAACATGGTCAAAAAGACTTTGAAATGAATAGCCTCATTATTCACTTCTAAGGACATTTTCTGTTGAAACTAGAAAATATGATCTATGGGGTCGCCTCTTCTATTGCAAGCTGGCAAAGTTGGGATGACGAAGTCTTTTGGCTTCAGCTCTTGTACGATCTAGTCGGTAAATGGAGTTTTGTTAACTCTTCTTATGGACAGATCAGTGATATCCAATAGGTAGGAGGGTCTACCTTCAAAAAAATTCGCAAGACTTCTTTCATCATCTCTTCTCTCCATCCATCGGGCAGATGATTTCCATGTGAGGCGCGATCTTTGAACTGTTATTGGCTTTGAAAACGTTTTTGGCCTCATTTTCTGCAAGTTCGATCGATCCCGTCTGGCGATGTGTCAAATCCGTCTCTTGATTTTTATGTTGACTACCTTGTTGGCGATAATCCTCATTTGTGGTAGTTTGAGCCTCAGTTTGAAAACACAGGCTGGGTTCCTGTATGTACTCGCTCATCAGCGGCGTGGCCGTTTGGCAGTATGGACACATCAAGATTAGTATCGCCTTTCTCCAGAACTTGGACGGGCATGATTTCTTTGGCAAGAGGTGGAATTTTATTCTTCAACTCAGTGTTTTCTTTTCGAAGTGACGCCATTTCAGCTTCCATCTTTTCTTGAGTTTCCTTCAAGGCTTTAATCGCTATTGTGATGCTTTCATTAGTTTGCACATCCGTTCGAGTTGTTCATTCACGTCTGTTGTGTTGGGAAATGTCGGGACAATGGATTTTGGAGCCATGACTTCTTGTTTTTGTTTCAGTCACGCAATTATCAACTGGGAACTATTAGTGATTGTTTCTTGAAACAAAGGTTTCCCACTATTGGCGTCAATTGTTGATGTCAAAAATTTCTTCTGGGTATTTATGGAAATTGATCTTTCTTCTATAGTCACTTGGCTCTCTTCTCCAATTGGATTCTTGAATCTCCAAAGTGAATAAAGCGCCTGGGGTTACCTGCAAGAAAACTCTCCGATGCACCAGTGAGATGAGTATATAGTCAAGCAGAGTAATCGTATCAGAAATATCAGATCCATATGTTGTACATAACATTTGGTAGTTATAGAGATTGAATGGTGAGGTCCGAAGAGAGTGGGCACTTGTTATTTGTTAAAACATAACCAACTTTCACGCCTCTTCATTTTCGCTTTCTTGAAGAAGTAAAGTATCCTTAACCAAGGGTCATGTTTTTTCTAGCTTTTGATTTGCGAATTAACAGTTCTCTTCTCCCCTGATGCTTAGCTTTCGAAATTTAAAAAACGATCTTACCAAAACATGCCGTATCATATGTTATTAAGAAGCTATTTGGGCCGCGTCGAACGTCTTGGGCCAAGGTTCCGAATTTAAGTGAATTTCGGCCAGGCTGGATATTTTTAGGCCAACACTAAACCTAAATGATTTGTTATGATAAGTACACAGTGGCCTAAATTAGTGAGACCATAGCCATATACTTTATAGACCTTAATAATGATAAATCCGATATCTTAATAATGATATATTATAAATTATGTATGTTTTGACACTTATTTAAATAGATAAATAAAAATAACAATTATTATTATTATACAGTGAGCACAAATTTTGGAAACAAATTCAAGACACAATAGCCACTCATGGAATTATTAGAGAAGAATATAGAAGATTCCCAAGTGGTTGTATTTAATACGCATCGTACATGAATATATATATACGTTGCTTTTAACATAAATGCAGATCTTTTTGATGTAAATGTAATTGCTTGGCTAAATTTTTTTTAATGGAAGTATTTTTTTTGGCCTGAATGAAAGTATTTCTTTTCTTTAAACATACAGTTTTTCATCTTAAGAATATATTACATTTACAATACATATGCATGACAACTAGTATATATCTCATTTAATAGGATCACATGATTAATAGTGCCCTATCAGCAGTTTTCCTAAGCCTCATTAATTTCATTTTCTTTGAACTTTTAAATAGTTGAAAGTTTCCTATAGTCATGATATTGGGCCAATTTTTTAGTTTTAAAAAAGACCAAAAGTAATGTATACATATTGATAGAAACAAATGATTTCAAAATGTGAAAAGTTTGTCACAGCAATGTCGTTCTTAGTCCCCCCAGCCATCGTCCCTCAATTATCAGCTACGGATGGAATTAGGAATGTGTTTCAAGGATTCAAATAAAATCAATATATATATATATATATATATATATATGGAAGATTTCTAAACAAGTAAATATTTTATTTTATCATAATTTCGAATTTAGTTAATTTTTGTTTGTCATCATTAATGGTGTTTTCATGCAATGAGAAATATTAGTTATATTTAAAAATTGACATGCATTTGAAAAATAAAAATTTACAAATCACCACCAAGTAGATATATATTTATACACTAGTGAAAATTTTAAGCTAAATAGTCTTCTCTCGCTACTCCGTAGTTACGAGGATCGCCTCTTATTTTATTTGTAGAAGCTGTTTTGAAATTATAAATTTACTAAATTAATTAAGTTGTGTCAGGTTTGATATAGTCAATTGATGTAAAATATTTATTAAAATAATAAAATTTCAATATCAATTTTTATTCAATAAATAATGTTATTGATTTGTATGCACTACCATGAAATAAAAAGTGTTATATAATAAAACAAAAGCAAAAGAATAACAAACTACACTTATTCACAAATATATATTTTTATGGGCTCCACTATACAAAGATTTTAAATAAAAATTTTAAATAATTAAAATTACATAAAAAAAACAACTCATATTTACGCTTCTATACATTTAATATATATATATCATAAAAATAATGTTGCATGTTTGTTTAATTTTATTTACAAAATATAATAATTTATTTTTATTATATTTTTTAATTATTATATAAATTTAAATAAATAAACAATGTCATATATTTTAAAAGAATGATATAGACATATAAAAAAAATTAAACCAAAATATTGTCTATAATTTTAATATATAATATTTAAAAAAAATCATTAAACAAAAAATTCATTAGACACACACTTTATATATATAAAGATACAGTGCATTAGAGAATCTCCAGCGCAGACAACCATCATATGTTGCCAAAACCTTTAAAATATATTTTCAAAGAAAGAAAAAAAACTCAGCACGTTGCCACTCTCAACAATGTTGCCCATCGAAGTCTTAAATTCAACTCATTTGGGAATGCCACTTGAAAAAACATACTAACAAGCAAAAGGAGTTGCATCTATCCTGCACTAGAGATGCCATTACAATTTTAAAAATTAAAGTATATTATAAAATATCATTATTATAATAATATTTAATACACAAGTTGATATTTAATAATTATATTAATATAAATTCAATTGTTATAAATATCATTATCATAATAATATATAATACATGATGTTGTACCCTAAAAACAAACACAAGCTCAACTATCTAGCTCATGGTACAGTTGGCGCAAAATAAATAAAGGAGGCGGAGATGTCTCGTTAACTCCATACCACATAGCTCGAGGTTGTGTCACTGAGTTCGGAACAGCCCAAGATCTTTCAGACCGTTAGAGATGAAAATGACAGAGATCGAGGTACCTAGTGTCCAGATCGCTTGCATCAAGCTCGAGAATTATCTAAGTCAAGCCATCCTGTTCCTGTCATATCCAGCTCGAGAATGGCATCTAGGTCGGGGTGGTTCAACGACGCATGTAGAAGAGTCCCTGCATAATCAAATGCCCGATATGCGCAATAAATGCACACAATAGTTATATACATTTAATGATTGATGTAAATGGCAACATGCTAAATTATGATATTTAAATGCCCATTAATTTGGAAAGTTACCCAATATTTTACATTACCATTTATATTACAGTTACCCATATTGTTTATCACAATTCTATATAAAAACAAGGGGAATGGACAGTAGAAGGAATCGACATCCTGTATGCAAAAGCTCAGCTAAAATTGTCATAAACAATTTCCTCTAAGGTTCCTAAACAGAACAATAATAGTGACTCGTGTACTAGGTGGATTTTAACCACTGAACCACATAAATTGTGTGTGTGTTTATATTTATGTACATTTTGTTTACTGTAAGCTTAATCTCTCTATTTTGGATTTCTAAATCCCTTGTTGACGAAAAACTGCATCAACATATTGGTGCTTTCATCTAGAGCAAATTAAGCTTGAAATATCTCATGATATTCAACCCATGAATCATGATGGTGGTTACTCGTTCCATGCACGACAATGAAATGGAGTAGCCTGTTGATCATGGGGGTTACTGCAAGCGCCATTACCACTGGGGAAGGTACGTCCGCACAACGCCGTCCCCCAAACCCGAATCCGGGGTACCTAATCGCCAATTAAAAGGAGAATGCTTAGCTAAGGAGCCACCTTGCCCAGAAAAATCAGAGAGTAGACGAGATCATGGCTTAAATACCTCATCCTACAACCGACGAGAATGTTGGATGGAGGCAAAGTGGGTCCCACCGAAATAATCAACCTAATGTAAGTCATTCCGTAAGAACACCAACACCGATCTCTATGCCTTATAAATGGATTCAAAGGAACAACCCTCCTGCTAATAACCACAGGAATGGACAAGCGGCTCACACTCACAGAAATCAGCCTGGACAAGCTACACGAATTTCCATAATCCAAAGGGCATTTTTGTAATTTTGACCCATTAAGGGTATAAATTATAATTATATGTTATATGATTAGAACCACATTATTATGTGGATATATTTCTGATGACAGGCTTAAGTCGATTCTTTAGAGCGATTTGGAAAAATAGTCACAACGGGGATTTATACCTGGCGAGCCAAAGGGTATTTTGGTAATTTTTCGTAGGTCGGGAATTAGTGGGACATTATTTGGAGGAAATACTTGTATTTGAAGGGTTAATAATTTGATTGGGAATTAATAGTGGAATTTGAGATTTAGTGGCATTTAGGCTAAATGACCATATCACCCTTAAAAAGATTTGGTGGAAATTTGGAAGAAAGGGGCAACATGTTCATTTTGACCCATGGGATAGACCAAGGTAGCAGCAGTAACCCCTCCCCAGGTTATACTCTCACTCTCATTTCCCATGGTCTAGTTACTCTTGTATTCTAAGGAGAACTCTTGAAGTAAAGGAGAAATTGTGAATTGGAAGGCTATCCTTGAAGGATTCAGCTACAAGTGGGAAGGTGCAGAGACTTGAAGCAATAACCAGCTTGAATTGCACCTTGATTTTTTATTTTTGATTTTTTGTGCTACTGAGGTGAGGAATTCTCAGATTTTACAGAGGCGCTCTCTATGTTTTAAAGTTCATAAACTCTTGAATTGAATTTGCGTGGTTTTGGGTTTCTAAGTAATTTGAGTCTATTAGTATTGAAGAGGCTTGTGTTGGTGGCTGAGTTAAGCTTGGATTGCACTTAAATTTCATATTTTTTGGCTTGAATTTTCAGATTTGGGTAAGTTCGCTCAACTTGTTCAATCTTTGGTGCTTTGTTTTTTTGATGTGTTTGAATGAGCTATTGTTGTATATTAACTTAGGTATTTGGTTGTTGGGGTTGTATGGGGCGTTTTGTAAACTAGTTGGTGAATCTGTTTGGGGTCAAATTTTTGGGTTTGATGTGCAGAGAAGTCATAAGTGTGAATTGGGAAAGAACTTTAAGTTTCTGAGCTCGTTTTTGGGTTTCTAGGGACCTAGCGTGACCACGTTAGTGTCAGAAACTAGGGGATTTGATTTTTGAGTTTTGATTTATGGGTTTTGGAGTTAGGGGCACGACCGCGCCTATATCCCAGAAAGCCTAAACTTTCTACAAACGCGACCGCGCCAGTTGCCCCAAAATGTGGTTTTTCTGGTTTTAGGTTTAGAGCTCAGGGAGTCTGGGAATCCATTTAATGGCCCACTAGAGGGCTCAGGGTGGTTGGGGGTGGGGGGGACTTTCTAATGTTCTGATACTGGAGAATAGTAATCTTAAGGATAAGGTTTAGAGTGGGGCTCAGTGTAACATCCCAAATTACCTAATAAGACTTAGGACCTTGATTAGGGGGTGAGGATGGAAAATTATGGAAATTATGTGTTTATGTGATATATGTGTATCATTATATGATTATGTGAGTTATATTATAATATGACTTGATATGCATGTTTATGTGTATTAAATATGCATGTGGGCTCGTTTCTGATTAAAATGGTAATTTTCGTAATTTGTCCTGTTATGGGTATATTTGGCATATATGTGATATATGTGTGGAACCACGTTATTATGTGGATATTTTTGTGTTATTCGACACGACATGATCCTAGCGAGCAAGGTAGCAGTTTAGTCACGATAGGGTCAATTACCGGGCTCGAGTTGAGCTTAGGGGTAATTTGGTAATTTAGTACATTATCAGGATCGGGTAATGGGGAAATTATTTGGTAATTATTTGAAAATTTTGGAAGTAGCAAGAATTATAAGGCGTTGATTATGATTAACGGGGTATGTGGCAAATGACAAAACTTCCCTTGAAGGGCTTTGAGAAAGGGATTTGACCCTGGGGCATATGAGTTTTGAGTCAAAATTAGTGACTTAGTCACCCTTACCCTTAGCAGAAGGAAACCAAAAACAGAGCATCACCCTCAAGCAGCTCCTTTCTTTCTCCCTCTCTTTATGATTTATTTACTCTCTCTTAGCTCCTTGGGGGATTTTGGATTTTTGAGGAAGAAAAGCTCAAGGATTAGGAGGTTGAAGCCATAGTTTGGCTAAGGGACAACTTGGGCTTGCAGATTATTGGTTTGAGGTAAGGATTCATTGAGTTTTGTTGTGAACCCTGTTTAAGTTCTTCATGTTCTTGAGATATTCTTGAGCTTCAAAGCTCAAGTATGAATTTTTGTGTGTTGATGGGTTATTGATCAAGTGTGAACTTGGGTTTTGTTGAGGTTGTTGTATTGATGAAATTCTGAGGTTAAATTTTGAGTTTGGATTGTGTTTAGTTAAGGTTTTGGTGACTTGAACTCAGGTGACTACTGCACTCGAGATAGGGGCCATTGGAGCAACGGTTGAGGATGTTGGAACAAATAGACGGGTGGTGGCACGGGTGTCGGGGCCGTCGGGAGGTTGATCTCGGAAGGGTCCGACACCCTTTGACGCTTCAAGCGCACCAAATTTGAAAGGCCCATGCTATCTATGCAAAGGAAACACCCTGGTTTGTCACGATAAATTAAAAGAGAACCATAACAGGATAATGTATGCATAAAAAGAAAGGTAAAACACCTCGGGATCCCCACCACGATTAGGCTCCTCAGAATGGAGGAGGGTACTAGGAAAGTCATGTACGAGATGACCCATCTCTTGTGCCAAATTGGTCTTGTACTGATAAAACCAAGACGCATACATGGCCGTTGATTTGTCAAGAGCTATGAAGCCGGGAAGGTGCCGTTTTCTCTTCGGGTTGTGAAGGAACACGTCGATGAGATCCTGGTAATCTTGATACTCTTCCGCTGACCAGAAACGCTTTGAAACATGGCCGCACTAGAGAAGGGAGGGAGAGACTAAGATATGGTCGGGACTAGTTCCCTCCACTACGTGCCTAGAATTGGAGAAGGATTCGATCACCGCTTCAAGCTCCTCGTCTTCTTTCGCCTCCTCGATGACTTAGATGGCAATGACACTCTCCCCCGCGCTCCTTGCGAAGGCGCTGTTGGTATTGCTAGAGAGCCTTGGCTGGCATGAAGTCTGTGTGTAGCTTTGCTTCTTTCTGAGACCTCTTCGAGTCTCGAAACGGGGTAAGGACCACGAGATTCACACTTTGCCCCGCCTGCAGCAGTCCACATTGTCAAAGATGGGCGTCAGTGACGAGACGGGGAAGCTCTAGCTCCTTGTCAGAGAGGGAGTGCATCGCCTGAAGCCTCTCTTTGAAGGAGTCTATGAATGGGGTACGACGATATGAACCTGATTGGGAAAATATGTACGAATGTCAGTTACGAGCTTAGGGCCATCGGGCTAACCTACAAGGGTTTGATACTTACTGATGGTGGTGAAGACTAGGAGTAAGGTGGGATTAGTCCTCATCAGGAAGCCGTCTGCCCAAAAGAACTGATCTTTATAAGCCTGAGGTTGGTTCTCGTTGCTGCACTGAGCTATATAACCTCCTTTCCCCAGACTTGTGTATTTCATAAGGGTGTAATATCCCCCTTTCTCCCTTTTCTTTGAGCATTGCTGAAAATTGTAGATATATAGTATTTCGGCGGGAGAAGGGACATGCCAATCCTTGGTTTTGTATAGGACGTAAAGTCCGACCAACACCCGTTTACTATTCGGAGACAGTTGGAACGGGGCTATGCCAATGTATTTAAGGAAGTCAACATATTATTGGTGCAGCGGCAGGGCTGCACCCGCCTGAAGGTGTGGGGCGCTCCAAGGCCCAAGCCCATGAATGCTTTCGTGCGCCCTCTCATCGTCCTGAGCCAGGCACACTAATATCTCGTTGTCATCTACCCCGTAGTTGGCGAGTATTTATTAAAGGCCCCTGGATGCCGAAGTTTGCTCGGAATGTCCTTTGCTTCGAATCCGATGTCGGGATACGGGGTATCTAACCGCATCGGGCTATCGTTGGTCTCTTCCTCCGAGAGGCTAGCTACGCGAGGCCTATTCACTATCGGCTCCAAATTCTCTTGAATGATAAGAACTTGGCTACTGCTATCCATGTGTCTTCCCTTCTTGGAATGTTGTTCTACCTCCTAAGCCATATGGAGGATTTCGTTGTCGAAGGCGTAGAATCCTTGTTGGTGGAGCTGATGAAGCTCCTCGAATATCTGAAAACAAACACCAAGCAGTTAATGCCTTGACCTGAAGGAGGTTGGGCCAAGACGCGAGCCCCTCAGACAACTGTTCGAGGAAGAAAAAAATAGACTAGTAGCTCTAGGTGTCCTCGGAGCCAAGTACTTGACATTGGAGGCACCACCGAAAAAGATGAATGTCATCGGAGATGATGAACATCACCGGAAGATTCCGGCCAAGGATGCAGACTAAGGAAAAATGCTCCTGAACACTACAGAGCGGTTAAATTGGCCATTTAGACTATTTATGATCACAAATAAGGCAAAAATGACCTCAATAAAGCTAAAAAAATAACTCCAAAGCATGCGTCCTAAATTCTCAGATATGCACGAAAATAGGAAATCACAATTTGGGGTTACTTACTCGAAATGAAGCGTTAGATTGTGCTGAACAAAGTGCGAACTTTGAAAAACAATTGGTTGTTCACCCAGAAGTACGAAGCCTCATGCCATTCATCCAGAGTGACAAAAGGAACTGGAAGGAGGCAATGCCAGAAAAGGGTTTAAGAGAAGTCGAGAGAGTTTGAAGGCACAAAAAATTTGAAATGAGCTAAAGTAACGTTGGGAATTTAGTTCTCGAACTTTTATAGACCCAGTGCTTGGTGGTGAAGTAAGTTCACCCCAACCGTTGGATTATCTAGGACTTGGGTACTTGAGGATGATCCAAGGGCCTAAAATTAGAGTGGTGTAGAATGTGATCATTGTCATTGGAAAAGAAAAATCTCGAGTGTAAGCCGAAAGGATGGCTAGGGTACGGAAAAGACGTTTCGAGCTATGGAATTGACCGTTCATTAATTGCATAGATTGATGGGCCCAGCAATAGGGTTAAGGCATGTGGCAGGAAATCTCGTAGTGTCATCAGTTGAAGTCCAATGTGGATTAGCTGCCTTAGAGGAAGGCCTGGCAACCTTTTTGGGCGATCTGCCTATAGTGTTTTCGATGGTACGACTCGACAACTCGCCCCCCCACTATGGTGCCTGAGACGGAAGTACGTACAACTTGCCCTGATAGTCCAAGGGGCATGTTCCTCATAAAGTGGTTATTTTTCTGTTGTGGGCTCCACAAATCTCGCTTGGGCTGTGGTCTCTATTCAATGCAGCTCAATGCATTGAAGTGTATTAATTACTGATGATTAACATTAATGACCTCTGCCTCTATAAATAGGGCTCGGAGTCTCATTGTAAAGGGTTGGGTTTTTGATAAAGAGAAAACTACTTGTACTCAGAGCAATCTAAATGCTGGCTGTGAATACATCATTGAAGCTTGCAATCACAAGCTTGAAATCCCCTTAATACCAGAGACTCGTGGACTAGGGTTCTTTTATAACCTGAACCACGTAAAAATCCTTGTGTTCTTATAGTTTATTTCTTTAATCTCTCTTATTCAGGTTGATAGCGAAAATGGCAGTCAACATTTTGGAGCTTTCATTGAGAGCTTGAAGAAAGCATTTGAAACATTCATGGCCATGATGACTACACGAAGAAATGTTACAGATGAGGTGCTCCCTCCTACCAGAGTTGAAGGAGGAGAACCTAGTAGGCAACAACCTTTGGGCGTACCTGAGATAATGGTGAATTACGATGAATACGCTAAGTATGATGGCCAAGATAATGGTGCCAACCAAGGGTATTATGAGGACTAATATCCTCAGCCCATGGAGGCGGAAGAGACACCGGAGGTGGTGGTGCTCTGTGAGCAGGTGGCTACCCAACAACAAAAATTTGATGCCCAAGAAGGTAACATTGCTTCCCATCAAGAGATGTTACTTGCCATGAAGGATACTCTTGTAGTCCAAGGGTTACGAGTGGCCCCCAATGGCAACATACCAACTACGCACCCTGTCGGAGTGCCACCTATCAACGCAACTGGTGTGCCTACCGAGGATCCGGCTACAGAGGCGCGAGATCCGCCAGCTTGGGCGCCCACTGGGCACCCAATAGGAGTTGGAGCCTCATTGCCACTGTAGGATCAAAGAATAGGAAAGGCTGATGGTAATCCTGCTTCGAAGCATAAGAGGGCCCATCAAGACCCCAAAGGCCACCATGTTCCGCAACAGACTGGTAAAGTCAATGAAACAAGGACCCGAGGACACCGCTAGGCAATCAACGCCCGTGGAGCTAGGGGCGTTCCTCCCCGACGCGCCCATACGGACCGCGCGAGGCCTGGAGCTAACCAGTTGCACAAACGACCCAGGAATCCTCCTGATGAATGCCCCACAAAATTGAGAACGGGGCATCAGTATCTCGATAAACAAAAACGAGTTTGATGGAGAGACCGAAGTGGCTCGTCTGGAAGAAAATGGTTTGTTTTGAGGACAGGCCGACCTGCAAGATAACCTCAATGGTTGGAGGTGTAATAAGATTGGAGTTCGCAAGCCTGCTGGAAGAGGCCCGTTGAATCTTTCAGATAATCTCAATGCTCAAAGAAGAGATTACCCAGCTCATAGCATTAACCAAGATCGCGACCTGCTCCATGAGGAGTTAGAAAGTATAAAGTGGATAATGGTTAGAATGGCCAGGTGACAAGGTCACGAGTCTGACTTGGAAGATGAAGAGGTAAAGCCATGCGCTCCTCACCTTGTTGAGGCCTCACTACCTGTAGGATTCAAAATGCCATCCATACCATCCAATGATGGTTGTTGGGATCCCACGGACTGCCTATCCAAGTTCAACAGGTTAATTTTGGTGCATCGTGTCTCCAACGATGCTAAGTGTCATGTGTTCCCACTCACCCTGATAGGAGTAGTAGATGAATGGTTCAAGAAACTCCGACTAGGGTCCATTCAGACATGGCAACATTTATTGTCCGCCTTCCAAAGACATTTCGTAAGAGTTTGAAAGGTAAGCTTTGAGGTCAACGCCCTAGCCAACATCAAGCAAGGACCTTTCGAGACCCTCAAGGCCTACATCAAACACTTCAATGAGGAAGCGACGAGAACAAAAAGGGTCGATGATGTCCAACAAATGATGGCATTGTAGGCTGGCATACGCGCGGGATCCCCACTATGGGATGATCTTCAGCGAAGGGGATGCTGGCATCTCGACGATTTCATTCGTCGAGCACAAGAATACATTAGCTAGGAAGATGCCCAAATCATGGCATTCAGAGCTTCTTCCCTTTTACCTGCATCGGCCACACCTGGCCCCATGGCCTCGGGAATCCAATACCCCCCCTATGCTCACATCTAGCAGGGCTCGTTGGGAGCCCAACCTGGCCAGAGAGCCACCCTTTCCGATTACAGCGCCATGTCTGCTCTTGGATTTGGTTTGGCTCCGGTAGGATTCGGGGCAACACCCATTGGATACAAAGCTTTTCAGCCTGTATTAAGTGCTGGAGTTGTCGCCCCATCCCAGCTGGTTGAATCCAGTAGAGCTCCCAATGGCACAAGGCGTGAAGGGAAGGGTAACGGCCGCAAGCCCAGAGGGAGTGGAACCACACAACCCAAGAGGGGAGTCACGTCAGGCGAGAAGTACGTTTTGCAGTATTCAGAGTATACTGACTTGGTGGACTCCCAAGAGAACATCTTCATGGCCACGACATAACATGTGCACTACAGGAAGCCACAACCCATCCAAAGAGATAGGGATAGGCAGGACCCTGGAAAATTCTGTTGTTTCCACAACGACATAGGGCATCACACCAATGAGTGTCGTCAACTCAAGGATGAGATTGAGAATCTCATCAATATGGGACACCTCCATCAATATGCTAAAGGTGGAGCGCGACATGACAACCTCTCATGGTAGGACCAGTGGTCCCACCTGCCGCACCACAAGCCTCGGCAGTGGCTTCTGTAGTTCCCCAACATCCAGTGGCCCAAGGACCTCCTCCAGTGAATGGGTAGGTAGGAACCATTTCAGGAGGACTTCACTCACAATGCTTGCAGAACAGGTATGCACGAGCTTTGAACCAAAATGATGAGGCAATGGCTTTGACCCAGCTACATGCCCAAATATCGCGAATGACTGACCAAGTCATAACATTCTTCAAAGATGATGCTCGGAGAGTGCATTTCCCGCATCACGATTCATTGGTGATTGAGAGCCAAATCTCCAAAAAAATGGTGGTGTAGATTCTTGTGGACAATGGGAGTTCGGTGAATATCTTGTTTAAGTCAGCCTTCGAGAAGATAGGGTTGACTGCGGGAGACTTGTTCCCATGCGCCTTGACACTCTATGGGTTCTCAGAAGAAGCCCTCATCCCGATGGGGCAGATAAAGCTCCCTATGACTCTTGGAGAGGTACCTCACCAAGCCTTCAAATACTGCACCTTCGTAGTGATGGACTGTCCCTCCGCATACAACGCCATTTTGGGACGACAAACACTGGTGGAGTTTGGGGCCGTCATCTCCATCCGTCATCTATGCATGAAATTCCCCACAGATATAGGTATCGACACAGCCTGCGGTGACCAGAAAGAGGCAAGACAGTGCTACAATGTCTCCCTAAAGGCTCTTGTGATGATGGTAAAGGAGGAAGGTCCCGAGAAGTTCGAGACCTTAGAGGTACGAATTGTGCAAGAGTTGGGGCTCGACGAGTTAGACCCAAAGGTTCAAGAGGAGAGGTCCATTGAACCAATACAGGAGGTGGAGGAGGTAATTCTTGATACCTCCACCCCTGACAAGAATGTAAAAGTCAGGGGAAGCTTGAAAAAAGAAGTCCGCAAGACGTTGGTGGTTTTCCTTCAAGAAAACCAAGACGTGTTTTTGTGGTCACATTCTGCCATGATTGGCATTGATCCGAATATCATATGCCATGCCTTGAATGTCGACCCTAGCTTTGCTCTCGTCTAGCAGAAGCAACGGATGTTTGACCAAACATGAAAATAGGCCCTTAAGGCCAAGGTGGACAGGCTCCTATCCAATGGCTTTATCGGAGAAGCCCAATATCCGAGGTGGCTATTTAATCATTTCCTTGTGACAAAGCCGAATGACGCTTGGAGGACATGCATCAATTTTTCAGACCTTAACAAGGCCTGTCCGAAGGACTGTTTTCCACTCCCCAAGATAGACCAGATGGTTGATGCCACCTCCAGTTACGAGTTGCTGTCGTTTATGGACGCATACTTGGGATATAACCAAATATCCATGCACGTCACCGATCAGGAGCACACTAGCTTTTGAACTGACAAAGGTGTCTATTGTTAGATCGTGATGCCTTTCAGGTTGAAGAATGTTGGTGACACTTACCAAAGGATGGTTAACAGAATGTTCAAAAACTAGTAAGGGCGGAACATGGAGGTCTATATGGACAATATGTTGGTTAAGTCCCGGACTGCCCCAATTCATGTAGCCAACCTGGCTGAGGTCTTCGTGGTGCTCCATCGGTTCGACATGAAACTCAACCCCCAAAAGTGCACATTTGGGGTAGCCTCCGTCAAGTTCCCAGGCTTCATAGTATGCGCTCAAGGAATTGAGGCAAACCCAAAAAAAATCAAGGCTCTAATCGAAATGCCCTCTCCCTGGAAGCATAAAGATGTTCAAAGCTTGACAGGGAGGATCGCGGCTTTGAGCCATTTCATCTCCAAGGCAACGGATAAGTGCATCCCCTTCTTCAATGTTCTCCAAGGGAGTCAGAGGTTTGAATGGACAGAAGTGTAACGCCCCATGTCACTATGGCTGCTTTCTGGAATGACGACTGACCCTACAAACCAACACGAGTCTTTCCAGCGTGCTTTGTCCTCACTTGCACGCTTCCTCGGAAAACTTCCCAGGAGGTCACCCATCCCTAGATTACCCCAGGTCAAGCACGCTTAACTTTGGAGTTCTCAAGTGATGGGTTACCGAAAAGAAGATGCATCTTGTTGATATAGGTAGTACCCATCAATCCATTTAAGCCCTCATCAACTGTGTAGTCCCATACCTACACAGTCTTAGAATCATCACACTTGACCTTCCCCAGGCGGTGTGGGATTGCACAGCTTACCCGGTCTTTCCCCTTACGGATCACGGGATTCTGACTGTCACAATCACCCCCCCTTACGGGTCCGACGTCCCCATCGACCACACCTCCGGCTGGGTCAAGGCTTTGATACCATTTGTAACGCCCAGGTTAGCCCATGATGTACGTATCACCACTATGGCAGGGGTTACTACCTATGCACAGGTGGTTAAGAAGGCACTCACAACTGAGAGTGCAGAGACCAAGATCTGGCGTGACAGTGCAGCCAGAAAGGATTTCAGGAGGACAGTTCCTCCATTTGTGGGTTTTTGTAGGGGTGTTGGCCCCAGTGATCAGAAAAGGAAGGTTCCTGATACCTTCCCAGTTCCAGGTCCTGACAGGAGGCCCCGTGGTATTACAATGGGTCGTCCTAGGGGTAGTGATGCCTGGAAGACTCATCCTGAATGCCCTAGATGCAAGAGGCGTCATTTGGGAGAGTGTAGGGCTAGTCATCATTTCAGAAAGCAGCCATAGTGACGTGGGGCGTCACAAATGGTATCAGAGTCAGGAATAAGGTCCTCAGGAATAAGATGATACCTTTGGTTAAGGTATTGTGGAGGAACAACAAGATCGAGGAAGCGACCTGGGAGCTGGAGTCAGATATGCAGAGTCAGTATCCTGAGCTGTTCAGGTAAATTTTAGGGACAAAATTTCAGTAAGGAGGGGATAGTTGTAATGCCCTGAATTCTCCGATGAGGTTTAGTGGCGGTTTAGTAGGGCGGGAGGGTCGTAATTGCTTAATTATGCCATTAAATGAATATATGCATGTTTATGTGAATTGTATTATAATATGATGATATATGCATGCATGTGGGTCCACATTTGAAATATTATGCTGTTCTAATCATTTGGGCCATTGAGGGTAAATTTGCGTATTTGGGTGCATGATGTGATTTGTGAATGAGATTCCATTATTATGGAGATATATTCGAGCTATTCGGCATAAGACGGTCATTTTTAGTGGATTAGAGGTTTTGTCATAACGGGGTCAATTTTGGGGTAATAGGAATGTTTATTTGATCATAAATTGGGAATATTTGAGATCAGGGTGAAATTCTGGAAGTTTTGACGATAATGTCCCCGGGGGTATTTTCGGGACCCCGAGCATTAGGTTTTATTTGTGGTTACTTAAGCTTGAAGTAGCTGTAAGATAGAACGTACGATTAGAAAACCTCTCGTTCTCCTTTGTTAGTTCATTTTCGCCATTCGAAGCATTGTCAAAGAAATCTTGAGTTCTAGGAGTCGGAATCAAGTGAGGATCGAGGCATAGCGATCCTAGGAAAGATTAGAAGCTTCTTGACCAAAGGATTTGACAGAAAACAACCTAATCGAAGGTAATCTAAGTTTTAAGTTTTGAGTTTTTAGAGTTTCTAAGCTTTGAATTGGACTTTGTGAATTGTTGAGTTTTCGATTCGTTTGAACCTTGGGTTTTGAAGAATTGGGAAGCTTGGGAACTTTGATTTGATGATTGGGGAATGTTTAGGTGTGATTTTGGAGGCTTTGGAGTGTTAGAAACGTGTTTTGGAATGGCCTAGAGTTGAGGGCCGCGGCCCTGTTCTTAGGGTGTCGCGACCCTGCTTTGAAGAAGCAGGTGGGGGAAGGTGTACCTGCTGGGCGCCGCGGCCCTTGATGGAGGGCGCCGCGGCCCTTGCTTCAGGGAACTCTGGGGGCCGCGGCCCAAGGTGCTAGGGCCGCAACCCTTGCCCAGTTTTCGCCCCGTTTGCTCGTTTTGACCCCGGGAACCTAGTTTTAGGCCTCGGGAGTGTCCCTACTACTTGGATAAGTTTTGATTGATCTCTCGGAGGCTAGATATTGGTTTGAGAACCTTTGATTATCATGTTATTGATGGTATCCTATAATGTGTTATGATTACGTAACCGCTAAAGGAATAAAAGCTAAACCGTTTTCAAGGGTCGTTCTTTTGTTCATTCTAGCTCGAATCAGAGGTAATAAAACTGCACCCCAAATGTGACATGCATGGTTATTCATGAGGCATGTTGGTTGTATA
Organism: Humulus lupulus; assembly: GCF_963169125.1. Taxonomy (NCBI): domain Eukaryota; kingdom Viridiplantae; phylum Streptophyta; class Magnoliopsida; order Rosales; family Cannabaceae; genus Humulus; species Humulus lupulus. The sequence continues at coordinate 66,863,712 of NC_084795.1, read as the reverse complement.
AATGTGGACATGAATTTATTGTGGAATACTTAGCAAATGTTGCTCATTTGTGCATGGTACTGACTCATTAGTCAGATTTGGCAAAGGTGCTAGTATCAACTGTGAAGCTGTGACTCATTAGTCAGGTGTGGCAGTGGTACTGGGCACTGGTCACACTGTGCTGACTCATTAGTCAGGACGGCCTTAGCGTGTTCAACACAAGCCAATAAAGATTAGATCTAATCGACTTTCTTCATTGAATGACTCAAAGAGCATTAATGCCGGACCGACCTTAAGTTCAATGAATATTATAAGCGCTTGTGTGGCTTACCCATCCGTCACTCATTTGTTAAAGTAGAGACTTACCCATCAGTCTCTCATTTGTTGAAGGCTAGTGGCTTACCCATCAGCCACTCTTCCATTTGAATCAGTGACCTGCTTGTCAGTCACTCAGTATGGTTTACCAGAACCTCAAGTGATATTCACTCATCTGTTTGAAAGCTATGAGCTCTTTGTGATTATAATGATAATCATTTGATGATGTTTACATATAATGCTATGTTTTCTTGCTGGGCTTTGGCTCATGGGTGCTATGTGGTGCAGGTAAAGGGAAAGAAAAGCTCACCCGGCCTTGAGTAGAGAACTTAGGTGGTGATGTGTACATATGCGGCCGCTTGACCACCACAGCCAAGGAGTTCTCAGAGGAACAAGGGGCTTTACCCTATTTTTGCCGCTTAGGTCGGCGGGGTTTGAACTTTTGGAAAAGTAATGACCTTTTTGAGTTGTAAATAACTTGTAAATGTTCTAGTGGGCCCATGAACAATTTTATGTATTAAATAAAACACATCCTTTCCTTTTTGTTGGTTTTCACCTTAGCCTGTTAATTACACTTAGAACACGTTTTAACCAAAGGACTCAGGCAATGAGTCAAATTTCCAGTTCACCATTCACCGTAACTGTTCTGGGGTAACCAGGGCGTTACAAGAAGAGTACAAACATGTGTTCCAATAGCTTAAGGCACACATGGAAAAGCCTTTGATCCTATCCAAGGCAGTGAACGGAGAACCTCTCCTGCTCTACATGGCTATATCGAAAGACGCCATCAGTGCCACGTTGGTAAGGGAAGAGAGCCGCGTTCAGTACCCCGTCAATTATGTCAGCAAAAGACTCCTTGGGGAAAAATATAGGTACCCGCTGATGGAGAAGTTAACCTTTTGCTTAATGGTTGCCTCTTGGAAGCTAAGACCTTACTTCTAGGTGCATCCAATTAATGTCCTCACGAACCACCCACGCTGACAAGCCCTCCAGAAGCCTGAGTCGTCAGGAAGGCTCTTGAAGTGGTCGGTGGAGTTAAGTCAGTTTGACATCACCTACCATCCAGGTATTGCCATAAAAGGTCAAGCACTCACCGATTTCATCATTGAGTGCACCGAGAATCAGGAGAGAAGTGAGCGCACCCCAGTGGTCAGACCAGCATGGAAGTTGTTCGTGGATGGGTCTTTGAACAAGAATGGCACAGGGGCGGGACTTATTTTGGTTTCCCTCGAGGGGCATAGGGTGCATAGTGTTCTTCGCTTTGGGTTTAACACCTCTAACAACGAAGTGGAATAAGAAGCCTTAATCGCTGGGCTTTGAGTGGCACTGGAACTCAAGGCCGAAGGACTTGAGATCTTCAACGACTCCCATCTAGTGGTGAACCAATTTCTCGGAGAATACAAGGCATGAGGAACAAAGATGGCAACATACTTGGCAAAGGCTCAAGAAATGTTGCACAACTTTTGAAGTTTCACTATTCGGCAAGTGCCGCCGGAGCAAAATTCTAATGTGGACGCCCTGGCAAAGCTAGCCACGACCAAAGATGTATGATTAATCAATGTGGTCCCCATTTACTACTTGGAATCTCCGAGTATCTCGGCTCCAAACGAGGTGGAATCAGTACAACCCCAAGATGGGTTGATGGAGCCAATAGTTAAATATCCCATCTCCGGGGAGTTGCTCCAAGACAAGAAGGCAGCTCGGAAGTTGTTGTACCAAGTTCCAAGGTATATAATTATGGATAACAGGCTTTACAGATGAGGCTATTCTTTGCCCTTGCTTCGGTGCGTATCCAAGCTAGAAGCCAATTTAATACTACGAGAGGTACATGAAATTTTTTACAGAGGTCACGTTGGGGGGCAGAGCCTTTCCAAGAAGATCTCAAGACAAGGGTATTTCTGGCCCACCATGAATGGAGATGCGATGGATTACGGCAAGAAATGCTACAAATGCTAGCGCTTCGCTAACATCCCGCGAGTGCGTCCAAATGAGGTTACTCAGATTATTAGCCCATGGCCTTTTGCTGTCTGAGGGATCGACCTTATCGGATCCCTGCCTACAGGGAAAGGAGGGGTGAAATACGCCATAATGGCCATCGAGTACTTCATGAAGTGGGTTGAGTTCGAGCCACTCGCCAGAAAGTCCTCCAAAAAGGCTTTGGATTTCGTCATAAAAAATATTGTTTGTTGGTATAGGCTTCTGAGGAAAATAGTCTCCAACAACAAATTGCAGTTCGACAGTGAAGTGTTCATGGACTTCTGTCAACGACATGGTGTCATCAAGAGCTTCTCTTCTGTGGTCCACCCGTAGGCCAATGGCCAGGTGGAAGCAGTGAACAAGATACTCAAGTCCACTCTGAACAAAAGGCTGGAGCAGGCAAAAGGAGTTTGGAAGAGGAGCTACCTAGGGCATTGTGGAGCTACCGCACCACTACCCAAACCTTCACCGGCCATTATCCCTTCTCCATGGCCTACGGATATGAGGCTATGCTCCCAATTGAAGCAGAAATCTCCACGCATCAACGGGATACATATGATTCGACCACAAACCATTCTTTACTTTGTGAGTCCCCGGACCTCGTGGAGGAGCTTGCGAAGCTTCTCAGCTACGAGTAGCATCCTACCAGCAGAAGGTGGCTAGATATTTAAACTCCAAAGTGAAAGATAGAAAATTCGGGGACGGGGACCTGGTGTTGCGAAGAGTCTTCTTAGCCACCCAAGATCTCGGTGTAGGAGTGCTGGTACCCAACTGGGAGGGCCCATACCAAGTCGAGAGCGTTGTATGTCTGGGGACATATAAATTAGCTCGACATAATGGGGAGATGATTCCTCACGCCTGGAATGCCGAGCATCTTTGCCAGTATTACCAGTAATATGAGCAACAAACTGTTTATTTCTATAATATCCCCTGTAGCCTTCGGGCACATGCAATGGAAACTGTGTTTATAAAACACGGTAATAAATTTATTTGTTTTGCTTATGTTCTATAGTTTCCGTAATATCCTATTAACACTGTGTTAGAGCACCCATTCACTTGGAAAAGTGACTGTAGACTAATCTTCGATCACTTGGGGGGCATAGAGTTAGGGTAGCACTACGCCTCACAAGGAACGACCTAGGAAACTAAACTTGTCAATTTCCAAGATGAGTAAGCCTAGTGTTGCCACCCTGAGAATAGAAAGTCCTAGGAAAATAATAGTCTAGCCTAGAAGGTAGCTTGTTCCAGGCAGAACTAAGCTTAACACCTAGGAACTAGATAACCCAAGTAGTGTGAGAATAGACTATTGTTACCTCCCGTGGACATCGAGCCCGGGGAGCTTTGATCAAGTGTCTTGGTCTCAAGATGCGAATGGAAGGCTGAGTACCCTACACTTGGCCTTGGGAAGTCCGTGATTTGGGAAGCTTGGCTAGTCGATGAGCGAAGCGCCCTTAGTATCACTATATCCCATATCTAGAAAAACAAGTATAACACAAATTTAAGAATTTAGGTTACCTCCCGAGGACAGTGCACACCCAGTGAGTAATAACCAAATCCTTATCGGTGTGATACGAATGGATACCCAGGTGGCCTACGACTGGGAGTCTCATTAACATCACCTCCCGAGAAGATATCCTAGAAGGTAGATATGCACTCAGGGAGCAACATTGAAACCCCGACCTCTTGAGTAGTGCATACTCGGGGGGCAGGTGTTTTGACATAAGACGACGAGTGAAGACCTGCGGTAAATTTCACGTCAAAGCTACTTCTAGGACTATGGGCCTACAAGAGACTAAACACAGGAACCAAGTGATTAGAATGATTTGAGTTCTTGTTCTCGTGACATTCATGTTACGTTGAATTTATAGAACCATGTCTTGTAAAACAAGTATGAGTTCTTGTTCTCGTAGCATTCGTGTTACATTGAATTTATTAAACCAAGTGTTTAAAATGATTTGAGTTTTTATTCTTATGACATTTGTCTTATGTTGAATTAGAACCAAGTGTTTAAAATGATTTGATTTCTTGTCTCGTGACATTCGCGTTACGTTGAATTTATAGAACCAAGTGTTGTAAAACAAGTATGAGTTCTTCTTTTCATAGCATACATGTTATGTTGAATTTATGGAACCTACTGTTGTAAAAAAAGTAGGAGTTCTTGTTCTCATAGCACTCATGTTACATTGAATGTATAGAACCAAGTGTTTAAAATGATTTGAGTTCTTGTTCTCGTGACATTCATGTAACATTTAATTATAGAACCAAGTGTTTAAAATGATTTGAGTTATTATTCTCGTGACATTCGTGTTATGTTGAATTTATAGAACCAAGTGTTGTAAAACAAGCATGAGTTCTTGTTCTCATAGCATTCGTGATACGTTGGATTTATAGAACCAAGTGTTTAAAACAGTTTGAGTGCTTATTCGCGTGGTAACTTAGGTTACGTTAAATTCAAAGAACCAAATCAAGTGAAAGAAAAGATGTGTAGTTAAACAGGGAAACAAGTACAAGTGTGCTCGGGGGCTCGAGCATTAAAATGTATGTCTATACCCCTAAAAATTATGGCACGCAGGCCTGATGGCACCTTTGTCACTAACTCGAGCACTGGGTTGTCTTTGGGAATCCAGCCCACTGTCGAGGCCTCTCTCTCTTGAGCCTCGCGAACAATGTCCACCTTGAGACAACCTTTGAGTTTGGTCCTCATATCAGGATTCTTTTGAAGCAGAGGTCCATGTCCTTGTTGTTCTACCATGCGATAAAGAGCATGTCCTCAACCATCACGTCGAGGTCTTTGGACAAGTCCCCGTTGGTTTTTTTTTTAGCTCACCAACGTGGGTTTCAAGTTCCATCCGGCTTAACCAAAACTCCTCGCGGACTCGGGCTAGTTCCTCCTCCACAGTCCGTGTCCAGATTGCAACACCTTCCAATAACTTGGTGGATGTCTCCTCTAAGGCGGACAATTTTGACTTCTCCATGACCAGTTGATCCTCCACCTCTCGGACATGGCCACTGGTATCCTCCACCTCTTTCTGAAGCCGTGAATGTTCTTCCAGAGGAACTGAAATCTCTTTGGTTTGAGAAAGCTCCACCTGGACGCGAGTCAGCTCCTCCCAAGTCTCAAGAGACCACGTCAGCACCAAGTCCCTGAATTGTTGGTTTAAAGCAGCAACCTGTATATTCAGGATGATGAATAAGCCAAAAAGAAAAGACATTCACAGAACTTAAACAGAAACCAAGACTTACCCTAGCAGTAGTGTGGCGGCTAGTTGCCACCAACGCCACCTCGTTGTCACCACCGCAACGGGCGAAGCTGCATGCGGTCATCTCGCGCAAGGATCTCGTTAGTCCCTACAGGAGTTCCATGTCGAGTGGTATGACCCTCTCTCCTATTCTCCCCACGAAGAGAGGTTCAAGTTCTTCACGGCGAGGAGCAGAGATAGGTTCTTTCGAACAGTCCTCGTGCAGAAACTCGGTCAGCAGTTGAACACCGTCGTTGCCTTCACCGATGCGAGCAATGTAGTACTCGGTGTCCTCCCTGTGTAGACCCCATCCATCATTATCATAGTACTACATAAAGGTAACTAGACGGGCATCCTTGGCTTGAGGAGGATTGGGAGAACTTTCCTTGCCTTTCCCGGAGAACCTCTCATCTCGGGGGGAGGAGACCACAAGGTCTATGACCTCGCCAGTGAATACTGTGCTCGAGATAGGGGCCATTGGAGCAACAGCTAAGGATGCTAGAATAGATGGAGGGGGTGGTGGCACGGGTGTCGGGGCCTTCGGGAGGTCGATATCGGAATGACCCGACACCCTTTGACGCTTCGAGCACACCAAATCTAAAACACCCATGCTACTTGTGCAAAGGAAACACCCTAGTTAGTCACGGTAAATGAAAATAAAACCATAACTAGATAATACATGCATTAAAAGAAAGGTAAAACTCCTCGGATCCCCACCGCGATCAGGCTCCTCCGAATGGAGGAGGGTACTAGCAAAGTCACGTACGAGACAGCCCATCTCTTGTGTCAAATTTGTCTCTTACTGACAAAACCAAGACACATACATGGTCGTCGATTCATCAAGAGGTATGAAGCCGGGAAGGTCCCTTTTTCTCTTCGGGTTGTGAAGGAACACGTCGATGCGATCCTGGTAATCTCGATACTCTTTCGCAGACCAGCAATGCTCCGAAACTTTGCCGCACTTGAGAAGGGAGGGAGAGACTAAGATATGGCCGGGACTAGTTCCCTCTCCTACACACCTAGCATAGTGGAGAAGGATCAGAGAATTCTTAGGAACAAGTTTCCTAATGCGCAGTGGAATGGTGGTGGGTTTGGCCTAGTGTACAACAAAAATTTTGTAACATATTTAAACTACCTTTAAATATGCGAATCCATTAATATACATACATTAATCATAAGCAAGTAAATAGAAAGCATATCGCTTGATGCCTATCAAATGTCCTTGCTTTCTTTTCGTAATTTGAATGAACTTTCTATCCAAGCTGCTCCCAGGTACTCACACCAAGATCTTCCACAACGTTCTCTACACCTCAAGAAGTGTGTGGGCACTTAGAGAATAAAGGATAGTTAATTTGTGATTCTACTTGATGTACTCAACACATGAGAACAAGAGAATAAGGCCTAAAATTAGTTCTGCAACTTTTTCACGGAGAGATAGAAAAGTATCGTTCTATTTCACAGAGCGAATTCTTGAGTATCTTGATTATTCTGAGTATCCTTTTATTTTCTGATAAGTCTTACTTAAAAAGAAAATATTCAAATTTAAAAAATAAATCTCTAACCAACTTACAATATATCTTTTAATTAATTAATTATCTTATTAATGAAAATATCGAAAAACTAATTTTTGAATTTTCTATTAATTAATTAAATAAATAAAATTGAAAAATCTTTCCCTGAAAATTGTGCAGTACATGGCACACACAGTCCATGGACTGTGTGTGGTTGTGTACCACCCTATATTTAGGGATATTTGATTTTACTATTTTTATTTAATTATTTATTCAAACTACCTTGTGAGATAAAAATCTAACAACCTGATAATTAATTCAAATTTGAATTAAATGTCTTTTTAACTAATTATCAAATATAATTAATTATTTGAATAAATATCATTCTTCTAAATTCAAATCTAATTTGAACTTATCGGATTATTATCTCTCACTCAAATAAAGATTTTTAATTAATTCTACCAATTAATTTAAACCAATATAAAATTTGAAATTAAATATTTAATTTATTATAATTTCGAAAATTATAATTAATTATTTATTTAATATAATTTCAAAAATAAATTTAATTATTTAATATAATTTCAAAAATTACAAAATAATTAAATAGTAATTAATTTGGTAAATTATAATTAAATTGTAATTAATTAATTAATCACTATTATCACATAGTTGCATATTTGGCTCGAAGAACAAATTTCTTCTTAAATATGTCTTTCAACCATTTTTCCTTTTATATCAACTCTTGTCTTGAATAGTGTTGATAGAGCCGTTGTGGAGACCTATGGACCTATAATTCCAAGCTCCAATAAATTTGAGATTATTAATTAAATTTTTTAATTAAATAATCTTAATTTATTAATCTCATGATTATTCCACTATAAATATGAGACTGCACTCTTGTAATTATAGACATTTCATTTACTAAGTGCTTTATAAAATAAAGTGTTCATTGATATAATAATTACATACAAATTAACCATCTAATAATTGTTCATAATTAATCAGGAATAAAATTACCGTTTTACCCTTTTAATTATATCTTGTTTCCTTAAGTACCATTGACTTTACTAGTGAAGGTTAATTCATAACTAAATTATGAATTTGAGCTCAATAACCTTTTAAGTCCCAAATGTCAACCCTTAAGAGAACCATTAGTCAATCTCTTACGAGAAGGTATAGATTCCATATCTGTATACTATGTCCCCCACCATTTACATTAATGAGTTCCCAAAACAAAAGTTTCTAGCCTGATCGTTCTGACATACCTAATGAGTGAATAAAAGAACTCATATAAGATAAACAGGAGTTCATAGTAACTTTAGGATTAAGATCTATTTGTATATGATCATCAGTTGCTATATTAAATTAATACTTCGAAACGATATTTAACAAAGTATTAATAAACATATCCGGTCCAGTTCTATATATTCTCTAATATATAAAGTACATTCACTAAAGTGTCCTACTACACTAGTGAATCAGATCTATATCACATGTATTCATAATACTAGTGGACTGCACTTGCAGTAATTAATCTAAAGATTCCATAACTTTATTTTACTGCGAACTATTCAAGTTCATTTATCTCAAACACAATCCTCCTGTACCAATATGGGTTTGAGATCACATATATGAACTTAGGATTTTTTTTTATATTTACATAATATTATCAAAGAATAATATAGTCCATAAAATATATGCATAACAAATTCAATTTATTTCTTAAAAAAATGTCTTCTACCTATGCTTTCAGGGCACAATTCCCAACAAGATTTACATTGGTGTGCAAAGGATGATTCGATCCCCACTTCTAGCTCCACTTCAAGATTCTTATCTTCATTCGCCTCCTCGATGACTTTGATGGCAAGAACACTCTCACGTGCTCGTCGCGAAGGTGCTGCTGTTATTGCTGGAGTGCCTTGGCCGCCATGAAGTCTGTGTGTAGCCTTCCTTTTATCTGAGACCTCTTCTGTAACACCCTGGATAACCAAGGTCGTTACACTTTGTGATTATAAAGGTGCGAGACTTGCTAATCAAGTCATATAGTTGAAAACGTGACCCTAAAGTTATAATTAGGTTAGGGTTAAATGATTTTGGTCATAAACAGGAAATCTCTCATTAAAATAAACGTTTAATACATGGGATCCCAAAACAGGTTTTAAAGGACAGTTTACAAAAAAAAAATTCAAAGTTTATGTACTAGTACAAGCCACTCTAATGGAAAGATAGGCACTTTAGGTTCTTCTGTCCCTGTATCATCCCTGGCCGTGGCGACCGATCAACTGACTATGTACATTCTGCCCTAGAGCTCTCCAACTCAGGACTGGTCCACCTTGCCCTTGCCTTTACCTGCACCACGTAGCACCCGTGAACCAAGGCCCAGCAAGAAAACCATAATGCAGAGCATAAACAATAATCAATAGTCAGATAATTCGCAAATCATCAATCAGATACTCCGCAGACCACATTGCTCACATAATCAATGATATCAATCTGCAAACCAATAGTCAATCAGTCAAGTAATAAACATTCCATTATCATAAGATTAATAACAATAAACATATCACACAATATCCAGGGTCGACGCCCTTAGGCTGCACCCTTTGTTTATCCCACTGACTCTGGCTTGCTTAGGCCGAGCTCAGGGATTATATACTTAACCTCAACTATTAATTCCGGCACTCTTAGGTCGTTTATTTCATGTCCACATGGCATAATACCATCATACAACATAATATACAAGTATAGGGAGCTCTTAGTCCCAGCATAACTGTTACACCCAGATTTTGAGATAAGAAGTTTTGACCCCGAAACTGGGCTCGTCAGGTGTGAGCTCAATAATATAGGCAGTCGTCATATGATCCAACTGTCGGACCTCTTTGAAGTAAACAATGACCTCGAGGATGTATAGTCTCAAATATGCTCTAAGCTCGTAATGGCCATAGTATGACACTTGTATATATTTCTCCATGATTGCCTTTAGGCGAGATGACTCGAGCTTAGGAAGTGTAAGCCCGAATGTAGTAACATCGTCAACATCTACTTGTTCCGCGGATAAGCTAAGCTGGGCGGCGAGCTCGTGAATGATTCATGGTCTCGGCAAACTCAATGCTAATTGCTGATCTCGAAGATTTGATGAATCCTCTGGGATAACCCGTTATGTGTGAACATGTTTATTGTTATACAATCCCAATATTTAAGGGATATCATTTAATTTGTTCCCGATCTTCATGGGACGTTTTCGTGTATGTAGGATATAATGCATTAAATAACATTATTTTAATTGATTTACAGAATATCTTCCCGAAATATGTGGGAATGAATTGTACAACCTTCTCTATAAATAGTGAAGGAAACGCCATTTGTAGAGGACCGATTTTTGATTTCTTGAGAGAAAACTCTGGGCAACTCTTTTCTGAAAAGTTTCCAGAAAATTCCCAAGTCTTAATAATACAGACTCGTGGACTAGGCAGAGTTAACTGCCGAACCACGTAAAAAACCTCTAGTTCTCCTCTTTATTCATTTGCACAAGTATTTTATTGTTTAATTGCTCTACTATTTAAGTTGACAAAAAAAGGCGTTAACAATTTGGTGCTTTCATTGTGAGCCATTAAACAGTACGTGCGTGAGTCTGATCAGTCAGAGAACCTCCCAAATCAACAATGGCATCAAATGATCCCAATGTTCCCGGGGAGGAAATTTTAGATGAAGCTGACTACCCCCGACGCCCTGGAAAGCAGCCTATGGTGAATTCAGATCCTGATGAGAGGAGTGGCCCATCCAGCTCTCGGGGACCACCAGTGTAACGCCCCACGTCACTATGGCTGCTTCCTCGAATGACGATTGGCCCTACAAACCAACACGAGTCTTTCCAGCGTGCTTTGTCCTCACTCGCACACTTCTTGGGAAAAGTTCCTAGGAGGTCACCCATCATCAGATGGCTCCAGGTCAAGCACGCTTAACTTTGGAATTCTCAAGTGATGGGCTACCGAAAGAAGATGCATCTTGTTGGCATAGGTAGTACCCATAAATCCATTTAAGCCTTCTTCGACTGTGTAGTCCCATACCTACACAATCTAAGAATCATCACACTTGACCTTCCCCAGGCGGTGTGGGATTGCACAACTTTTACCCAGTCTTTCCCCTTATGGATCATGGGATTCTGACTGACACAACCAGCCCCCAGGGATGACGAGGGCATGTACTACAATCCTGAACGATATGTCCCGATAGTGGAACTCGAAAATTGTCAAATACGAAAGCAGTTGGCAGAAGAACAGAAGTGCAACGAAGAGCTAGCTAGATTAGCTGCTGAGGCGCAAGCGGCGCAGGCCCCACCTCTGCCAGATACCCAGGCTCCGCCTCCGCGGGACATTCATGTTCCACCACGTAGGCCTTGAGGACGGCCGCGCAAAAACACTGCCACCCGAAGAGCGGAGAAACCTCTGCCACCAGCAGAACAACCTACTTCGTCGAGGCCCCAGAGAAGTAATCGGGCTGGAGGTCTTGCCAACCCAACTGCAGAGGCGCCAACCGGAGTAGGGAATAACCAAGCCCCCTCGGAGGCTCGGACCCAAAATCTGGGTACCACGCAGTATGTTGCAGAACTTGATCAAGCGACCTCAGGGCCTTCTAGGCCCCGTAATGGATGGCAGCCACCATCACCAATAAGGCACCACCATTGCCAATAAGGCACCTCTCACAACCTTGGAGGAACACACAACTGACCCATGGTGATAGGGAAAGGCGAGCTGGGTGAACGCATGGAAATGGGGAAACTGCTAGGGAGCGTAGGGGTCCCCAGCCCACGAGAAGCCAAATGTCTCGGTCCCTTACTATTGAAATGAGGCAACCAGCAAGAAACCCGTCTCGAAACAACCATGCAACGAGCCATGTGAGGGAAGGCTCGGGTGCACTATATCGGTTAGTATATATGACCAGGAACTTATAAACACTGGGAATCGAAGAAATCACCCAGATTTACGGGAACATCTGAACCATAATCGGGGGAATGATAATCCATCAAATCCAGATCTGAGGGATCATCTCAATGGGCGTAAGAACCATGCACCGAAGCTCGAAACTGGAGTTATAATCAACGATAACCAGTTTCTGCTACTTCAAGTGAAACCCCCCGTAGATCCAGTCCAAGAAAGGATTGAATAATTGGAGAGAGCATTCAAGCCCTTACAAAATGAACGAGGTCGGGAACGGGATGAAGAGTTTGATGAAGAACTTGAGCCCTTCGCCCCGCATATTTCTAGCACCTCATTTCCTCATGGATTAAAAATTCCTCATGTCCCACCATTTGATGGGAATTCAGATCCATATAGTCATTTAAGTACGTTCAACACAATCATGCAAGCCAGTAATGTGGGCTAGGAGCTCAGATGCATGTTGTTCCCAGCCTCGCTCACGGGACCAGCGAAGAGACATTCAATTTCTTCTTGGGATCAGTTATCGAGAGATTTCAAGAAACAATTCAAGGCCATGGTCGGTATTAGGCCCGAGGCATCTGCCTTGACCAATGTCCGACAACAGCCAAACGAAACACTAAAGATTTATCTCACAAGATTCAATTTAGAAGTTTGTCGAGCTCGTGATGTTGATGATAGTGGCCATTTAATGGCTGTCCGACCTGGAGTAATGCCTGGAAGTCCTCTCTGGGAGGATATGCAAAGGAAGCCCATAAGGTCCATAACCGAGTTCAATCGATGAGCTCAAAGGTTTGTTAATGTAGGAGAGGTGAGGTCAGCATTGAATATGACCTCTCAGCCCATAACTACAACAAAAAGCGCAAACTATGCTTCGACCTCGGTGGATCCTATGACCTCAAACCCCCCTGGGGACAACCCTTCTAAAAGAAAGAAGAATGAAGGGAATAATCCTGAGGCAGAAGGGGGAAAGAAGAAGAAAGGGGAAAGGTATTTCTCCGTATACAAGGTGTATACCGAGCTCAATGAGTCTCGGGAGAATATCTACCTAGCTAATGAAAACTAGGTCCCTTTCAAACGGCCTGGCCCCATGAGAAACCAAAAGGCGAAAAAAGACTCCAACAAGTATTGCAGATTCCATAGAGATATCAAACATACAACCGATGAATGCAGGAAATTAAAAGATGAGATCGAAGGCCTGATCTTGAGAGGATATTTTAGGCAATATGTTAGGAATCAAAACCCCAATTAGGCTTCCACCAGCCAGAGGGCAAGAGCAGCACCACCTGCCCAGAACAGCAACTCCCAAGCAAGGGAAGACGAATGACCCCCTCCGATTGATGGAGAAGATGTCATAACCATCTCGTTGGGACCACATATTGCAAGATCGGGTAGGAACACCCAGAAAAGATATGTGAATGAGCTGAAAACTGGTGACTGGTCTCCTTACGAACTTGAACCCAGAGCTCCAAAACAGCAAAGGGTTGAATCTCAACAAATAACTTTTACAGAAGATGATGCGTCTCATGTACAATTCCCTAACAACGACCCATTGGTCATAACCCTTCAGCTCACGAACAAAAGGGTACACCGAGTCTTGATTGATAACATGAGCTCAGTAAATATCCTTTACAAGGCCACTTTAGAAAAGATGGGACTCGCGGTTCGCGATCTAAAAGCCTGTGTAATGACGTTGTACGACTTTTTAGGAGAAGGGGCTGCCTGCATGGGATCCATCGAACTCCCCGTAACCTTGGGAGACTTCCCAATCTTGACAACCAAGATGATGGAGTTCGTAGTGGTGGATCTTCCATCGGCCTACAACGTATTGGTCGGGAGACCTACCTTAGTAGGGCTAGGGGCAGTTTCATCTGTTAGGCACCTGGCTATCAAGTTCCCGACATCGAGTGGCATCGAGACGCTGAAAAGAGACCAGCTCGCGGGAAGGGAATGTTACAACATTTTCGTGAGAGGGAAAAAGCAGACAAGTGCACAAACACTTATAGTAATGCAAAGTAAGGATAGGACAGTCTTCGAGATAGATGAAGAGATCGATCCAAGAATAGAAGAAAGGGCTGACCTCGAGTCTTTAGAAGAGCTCGAAGAAGTCAAGCTCGAAGAGGTCGATCCCCGAAAAACTGTGAAGGTGGGGAAAAAGCTTTCAGAAGAATCAAAGTAGCAATTAATTTGCTTCCTGAGAAAGAACCAAGATGTCTTTGCATGGTCACATTCGGACATGGTGGGGATAAGCCCAAATGTGATAAGCCATGCCCTTAACATTGACAAGAGCTTCCCCCCGAAGCAACAAAAATGAAGACTCCTAGACGATGACAGGAAGAAAGCCCTGAAGGAAGAGGTCAATAGGTTAAAGGAGAATCGATTCATATGAGACGCCTTCTACCCTGATTGGGTCGCCAACCTGGTGCTAGTTCCAAAACCTAACGGAACATGGCAGACTTGTTAGTTGTGTGACCACCATCACCATGGGTCAGTTGTGTGTTCCTCCAAGGTTGTGAGAGGTGGCGGCATTAAGTAGGTTTTTCTTGAAATCTACAGACCGTTGTCTTCCATTTTTCAACCTTTTGAGAGGGAGCAAAAAATTCAAGTGGACAGAGGAATGTGAGCTAGAATTTCAGGAGCTCAAGAAGCACCTTGCAGAGCCTCCTATCTTCTCGAAACCTATCACAGGAGAAATTTTGTACCTATATCTTGCTACAACCGAGCACACCATCAGCGTTGTGCTCGTCCGAGAAAACCAGAAGGTACAAAAGGCAGTATACTATGTCAGCAAAAGGTTACTGGGGGCAGAATCGAGATACCCCTTAATGGAGAAATTAACTCTAAGCCTAATTCACTCATCTCGAAAGCTCCGACCTTACTTTTAGGCACACCCCATCCATGTGCTGACTGACCAACCACTACGACAAGTCTTATCAAAGCCAGAAGCCTCGAGGCGATTATTAAAATGGGTTGTTGAGCTTGGACAATTCGAGATCACTTATCATCTGAGGACAACCATAAAAGGGCAGGCTTTGGCAGACTTCATAGTGGAATGCACTGGAATGACTAACGGCGAAGTTATAACCCCAGCCCGTGAGCTGTGGAAACTTTATGTCGATGGGTCTTCCAACGAAAATGGATCGGGAGCAGGAATCATATTGATCACTCCAACTGGAAGTCGATTTCACTCAGCCTTAAGATTTGACTTCAAAGCATCTAACAACGAGACTGAATACGAAGCTTTACTGGCAGGACTTCGAATAGCCAAGGAACTCAAGGCTAAGGCGATACCTTGCTACAATGACTCGCAATTGGCGGTCAACCAAATTTTAGGGGAATACTAGGCTCGCGAAACAAAGATGGCTGCTTATTTGGAAAAAGCAAAAACAACACTCAAACATTTTGAGTTCTACACAATAGAGCAGGTTCCCCGAGAAAAAAATTCGAATGCAGACGCCCTAGCCAAGCTCGCCACATCCGCCAAGGTCGATACGCTGAATGTCGTACCAATTGAGCACCTATCGACACCCAATATTACCGAGCACGAAGAGGAAGATGTCTGCATGATCAACTCCGAACAAACCTGGATGACCCAAATAATTGATTACCTTGAAACCGACACTCTCCCAGCAGAACGGGACAAGGCTCGGAAACTGATGTATCAAATTCCTAGATACACTATTGTTGAAGGAAGGCTATATTGGAGAGGATACTCTATGCCACTATTTCGATGTGTGACTCCGCCCGAGGCCAAGAAAATCCTAGAAGATATTCATGAGAGATTTTGTGGGGACCACACTGGGGGGCATAGCCTATCTAAAAAGATTATCTGACAAGGATACTTCTGGCCCACTATCAAGGCAGGCACATTTGAGTATGTCAAAAAATGCGATAAATGCCAGCGGTTCTCTACGATCCCGCGAGCTCCACCATCCGAGCTAACTATGATGACCTCCCCATGGCCATTTGCTGTGTGGGGAATTGATCTCATAGGAACATTTCCAACTGGCAAAGGTGGAGTCAAGTATGCAGTGGTCGCGGTCGATTATTTTACAAAATGGACCAAGGTCGAACCTCTGTCAACGATTACCTCGAAGAAAGTTTTGGACTTTGTGGTAAAAAACATAATTTGCCGATATGGAATTCCAAGGAAGATAGTATCAGATGACAGGACTCAGTCCGACAGGAAACTGTTTACCAATTTTTGTGAGAAAAATGGGATAATAAAGAGCTTTACCTCTCTGGCCCATCCCCAAGCGAATGGCCAAGTCGAAGCCGTAAATAAGACTCTAAAAAGTTCTATGAAAAAAAGATTGGATCAAGCTAAGGGAAAATGGCCCGAGGAGTTGCCCCAAGTCTTGTGGTCCTATCGAACCACAGCTCGCACTTCAATAGGGCATACCCCTTTTTCTATGGCATATGGATGCAAGGCTATGTTACCAATCGAGGTCGAAATACCCACTATTCATAGCCATGCTTTTGACCAAGCCTTGAACCAATCCTAGCTCGAAGTAAGTCTGGACCTGATCGAAGAAAAATGGGACGAGGCTCAACTAAAAAATGCAACATATCAACAGCGAGCTGCTCGGTGTTTCAATAAAAAAGTTTGGGCAGGAAATTTGGATTGGGAGACTTGGTATTAAGGCGTGTTTTTCTAGCTACAAGGGACCCAGCTGCTAGCATGCTCAAACCCAATTGGGAAGGACCTTACCAAATCGAGTCAGTTATCCGACCTGACATCTACAAATTTGTAAGACTAAACAGAGAATTGGTACCACGAGATTGGAATGTCGAACATCTGCGACCTTACTATCAATAGTGTAGGAATGATGTCTCTTGTAACCATGCTTATTTATCTTTACTAAGCTTCTAAATTGTTCAATTCTGAATAAAGTTCATTTCATTTAAATATGTTGTATTTTTTTGCAAACTGTCTTAATTTAATAACCTATAGCCACACTCATAGGATATTAAAGGGGCATCAGTGGTATACATACCATAAGTTTGAAAAAATTTCTTAAAAATAAGCATACACAAAAACAAGCAAATGTCTGGATCGTTAACCAGATTATTAAGATTAAAGTGTTTGGATATAACCAAATGTGCGAGCTAAGATAATTTGGACATAACCGGATCATTAAAAGTAAAGTGTTTAGATATAACCAAATGCGTGAGCTAAAATTTGGACATAACCAAATTATATGAAATAAAGTGTCTGGATATGACAAGTTACACAAACCAGTACGATCTGGATATAACTAGATCAAAAATATACAAGTGTATGGATTATGAACCAAACACGACCTAAATAGGTTTGGAACAAACCAGCTAAAATTGATCGACGCGAGTGGGAAAAAATTAACCTACTACGAGCTAAGTCGACACCGAGGCTGGAGTATTTTGCAACAAAAGTTTCAACCTCACAACCTCGGGGAGCTACCCAAGGACAAGGAAAAGTAACTAGAAAAGCATAATACAACTAAACTACTTATCTTAGACGCCATATAAGTGCTTTTGAGTACATGGTAAAATAAGCTCCGACCTTGACAAATAACGAGATCGGACACGGATATATCGAACACACTATGCGAGAATGCATAGAAACTTGAGCTGAAATCCACCATGTGTTTGTATGAATAAATAGACATAAAGGAAAACTTTTAATATAAATTGCTTAAAATATTTCGATTTAAGAGATGTAAAGCAAAAATATTAAAGTAAAGTCAAATATGGTATTATAAATATCATGAGAAAATAGCTTTTTCACGAGCTATAAATTATCCTAGCCCCAAGGGCATAAAAAGTAATAGCTAAAAACTATTACAAAAGTTTCAAAGGGACGTAGCCCAGGATCGAGATTTAAGAGGAAGGAGCGCCCTCCTTAGCCTTCTCGGCATCCTCTCGAGCAGCTTCCTCCTCATCTAGCCGAGCTTGCCATTTGGCCACAAGCTAGGCCTCAAAAGAGCCTAGGAAGTTGGTCTCGAGATCGGCATTGCTGGCCCAGATCCTGTACATGGCTGTGTCAACCACCCGATCCTTCCTTTGCTTGAACTCTTCGAGAAGATGAGCTTTTTCATCCTCCATCACCTCGAAGGTGGCCTTTTTCTCCTCCTAAAGCTTGGCATTGATCTTCTCAAGCTCCTCAACCTTGGAGCTCTTCTCTTTGAGCTTATTTTTCGCCTCTTCTATCTCGGCATTCAGCTTCTCAAGCTCCTCAACCCTGGAGCTCATCTCTTTGACCTCCGCCTCCAGGTTTGACTTCGTGACTTTGTACTCGTCTTCGAGCTTGAGCTAGAGATCCTTCACCTCCTGGGCATAGGACATGCTCGCGTGAACCTCGTTGTTCAGCTTGTAATTTAACTGAGCAACTGTAGTAAGAGACTAACACAAAAAAAAATCAAGTTAGAACATACACTAAGCACAATTACAACAAGTAATAAGGTGAGAGAGATTACCGAAGCGACGGGCTCGACACTCTTGTCATAAAGGACGTTGCAGTCCCGAGCGTTGACCAAAAACTGCCACAGGGGAGCCTCAAGACTACTGATGCTTTGGCCTACCCGAGATAGGACGTCCGAGCCAAGTGTGGCTCCATGAGTCCTGGCAGCATTGTCGACAACATACTCATCAACATGAGTAGAAATCGACAGCAGGCGCCCTTTAGAGGTCGCTCGTTTCTTTGGACACGGGTCGAGCGTTGGGAGGATCTTGACGGTAGGAGGCAAAGGAGGAGCATCCATGGTGGAAGCGTTGACCTGGGAAGTAGGATCCGTAGGCGGGCTCGTAACAATGGGAGCTGGGGGAGGAGGAGTCTTCTCGGTCCTCTTAGGGACCTTAGCAGAGTGATCAAACTTTTGCGAGGCTCTCGGGAGCTTGCTCTTCTTGGCCCCCTCGCCACTGGCGAGCACATTCTCGAGGTCGGAGTCCATGGTGCCTGCACAATCAAATTACATTATAAAAAAATATTTAAGATGCAAAAGTTAGCATAATGCAGATAGTCAAGGAATAAAGGACAAGTGACGGGAACCTAACTGGAACTCTCCCCTGAGCTCGTGCTCGGCGACCACGTAATTTCCCCATCTTCAGAAGAGGCAGGGGGAGTCCCTTCCCTATATGTGGAAGTCAACCTCGAAAGGTCCATATAGTCATTATTCCCGTATTGGACAACTATTTCATCCCAAACTTCATTCAGACTATACATTGTGTCGTACTTCCCTAGCCAACTATCGAACCTATGGACCCTATTGTCTACCCAAGACCATACATAAAAAATTTCCCTATCATCTGGGCACAAGATCAGGGTGTCGAGTTTATGCTTAAGTAGGGAAAGAGACCATAAAGTCAAGCTAAGGATGACCATACCTCTTTCACTCGAGCTCGAGGCCTCATCATTGGCCTCATTCCCCGAGCACGGACTCCTAGGATGGCGAGCTAGGGAACGTGCTAGAGAGCTTTGCCTCGGGGGAAGGCTGCCAGTTGGAAGAGGCATGAACTCCCACTTGGTGTACTTCTTGTAGGCCTGGTCGTCTATGGATTGATCCTTCTTCAGCAGGCCACAAGCACGAAGATTATCCTCATGAAGAAGATAAGATAAGGAGCTCCTGCCATAAGGTAGTTGAAGCAAACCTTCCTTGTGCTCCTTCATCTCGTCCGTGGGAGTACGGCGGTGATAGTTTGCTGAAGAATTGAATATATTGTGAGTGGTTCAAGCTTAAGCAAAAATTGAGCATGGGAGGAAAATGATCGTATACTTACGGATTCGTCTGAACGAAGAATATCTGGAGGGAGCCAGGCCGTCCATCCAAAAGAGTGCCAGTTTGAAGTTGGGAGGATGGTTCGGCAGGTCCTCGAAGATCTTCTTCTCCCTGGGATAGCTCAAGATGTAGTAGAGGCCATCTCCTCCCCGAGCTCAGGAAGGGTTGCTTTTCAAGCAAAAGAGATACAAAATCTCTTTTGGTGAAGGTCCTTCCCACTTTACCTCGTGGTAAAGCGACCTCAGGGCTGACAAGACCCTGTATGAGTTGGTCTGCAGTTGAAAGGGCGTGAGCCCAACAAAACCCAAAAAGTCCTTAAAAAAGGACTTCAAAAGCAATAAGGCCCCTACCCTCATATGTTCTTGGCTCCAAGCCGCGAGCCTTAACTTATTGTCAGGATTGCCATCTCCCGGGGCACGACAGCTATGTTCTTTGGAAGTGGGAGCTCGACATCTCAGCGAGCCTAATAATCCTAGGCCATGGCGAGCTAGGATGTTGGTTGTTTGTCCCAATGAAGAAACCGAGCTCCAATAATGCTCGGCCTCGAAAAATTCTCCCCTCAAGGTGGGGATGTCGGTTGGCTGCGAGGTGGATGGGGGATTTGATGATTCTTCCATCAATGAAAATTTGAGATCGCCCAATTTAAATGAGACCATCACTTTGAGAGTAGGGTCGATAGGAATTGGTCTGGGCTCGGGGTCCGGGTCTGGATAGATTGCGACCCTAAGTTTCTTCCTCTTTTTCTCTTCGACCTCGTCGATTTGGCATCGAAAGTGAGCTCGGGTGTCCTCTTGCTCACACTTCAATTCGTGCTCCTGAATCAGCCGCTGGTTCTGAGTAAAGGGTGACTCCGAGCTCGGAGTTGTTGGTGAGTAAGGAATCATAAGTATTGACCCCCACCGCTTTTCCAAATTCTGCGACATCTAGCAAGAAAGAAAAAGGGTGAGGGCCAGACGAACAAGAGATTAAGAATAAAAATCAAGACAGTCTAAGCTCGAATGCTCGAGACTAGGGAACAACTTCGATCAAAAGAACGAGATCAGGCTCGGAGCATGTATTCCTCGTAAAGGGGGGAAAAGTGGATTTATTTTTTAGAATCCCGGATTTTCAGGGAAAAAGTTGGCGGTTACTTAAAAAGTGATTTTTTGGGAAACATGCAAATTAAAAACCCTAATCCTATATCCAGTACCATGGTCTACACAATATGAAAATCGAAATCAAGATAACCCAGTAAAAGAGCTGAATTTGCATCATTCAAGCAAAATTTGGGTTTGGGAAATCCGTAACATCAGATGAGCCTAAAAACTACATGATATTGACTAAAGCATTCTAGTACAAAACTAGTAAATGTGCCTAAAGTGCAACAACATAAACATGCATGGAAAAACCAAGTATATACACGAACATATGGGGTCAAGAGCAGATACTTACACAATGTAGATGGTCGGTACAGAGAAATGGACGACTGAAGGAGAGGTTGCAAAAATGATCTCATGGATTCGAGTAGGCCAACAGTGTTTTGTTTTATTGGTTTGGAGAACATGCAAGAACTGGGCGAATCGGGTTCTAGTTTTCCTTTTCCTTCTCTTTTTCTTTGAAAACTCAAAAACGTAAAATTCAAATGAGGAAGACGATGGGCGTATTTATAGGCCCTAAAGGATGCCAAACGTTGAAATGATCTAGACTGTTGGCCAAGTTCGATATCTGATCGAACGGTTGGGAACAAATGGAAGGGTGGCGCCATAAAACTGGCAGGCAGATAGACATGTGCATGGTGTGAAAGACACTCAAGTACTCTAACCATCCAACACCTGGCTGACGCGTGTCCACACTCGAGTGCAATTGATGCTACAATTTCCAAGAAGGGCAGTTCAAAAGTTTCCTTCTCATAGGATTCGAACTGATACTTTTGGGGGGGGGGGGGGGGAATGTTACACACAGATTTCGGGATAAGAAGTTATGACCCCGAAAACTGGGCTCATCAGGTGTGAGCTCGAAAATATAGGCGGTCGTCATATGATCCAACCGTCGGACCTCTTTGAAGTAAGCAACGACCTCGAGGATGTATA
Organism: Humulus lupulus; assembly: GCF_963169125.1. Classification (NCBI taxonomy): domain Eukaryota; kingdom Viridiplantae; phylum Streptophyta; class Magnoliopsida; order Rosales; family Cannabaceae; genus Humulus; species Humulus lupulus. The sequence goes on along the minus strand of NC_084795.1, from coordinate 66,841,931 downwards.
GTCTCGAATATGCTTTGAGCTCGCAATGGCCATAGTATGACACTTGTATATATTTCTCCCTGATTGCCTTTAGGCGAGTGGCTCGAGCTCGGGAAGTGTAAGCCCGAATGTGGTAACATCGTCAACATCTACTTGTTCCGAGGATAAGCGAAGCTGGGCGGCAAGCTCATGAATGATTCATGGTCTTGGCAAACTCAATGCCAATTGCTGATCTCGAAGATTTGATGAATCCTCTGGGATAACTAGTTACGTGTGAACATGTTTATTGTTATACAATCCCAATATTTAAGGGATATCATTTAATCTATTCCTGATCTACATGGGACGTTTCCGTGTATGTAGGATATAATTCATTAAATAGCATTATTTTAATTGATTTATAGAATATCTTCCCGAAATATGTGGGAATGAATTCTACAACCTTCTCTATAAATAGTGAAGGAAACGCAATTTGTAGAGGACCGATTTTTGATTTCTTGAGAGAAAACTCTGGGCAACTCTTTTCTGAAAAGTTTCCAGATTTTCCCAAGTCTTAATAATACAGACTCGTGGACTAGGCAGAGTTAACTGCTGAACCACATAAAAATCCTCTAGTTCTCCTCTTTATTCATTTGCACCAGCATTTTATTGTTTAATTTCTCTACTATTTAAGTTAACGAAAAACGGCGTCAACAATAACCACATAACCAGGTGTAGTTTTCTTACCTTTGATTCCAAATGCTCTGGCAAATTGAGATGACCCTCGAGCACGATCCCGTCCGAGCCCAAGCGTACACCTAGTCACAACCATAAAATAGAATCCTCATTAACATTCAATTCCGTAACCCAACTTTGGAACCAATCCCAAGCTCTCGGGAAGCCTAATTCCACCAAATGGGGTGGCGGAATCGACCTCCGAGCCCCCAAGAAAAACCCTAAGAAAAATACCCAATACCCATTTCAAGAGGCAGGGCAGTGCTACAACGCTAGATGGTGGGTGCTACAACGCTAGAGTCAGAGACTTAAGCCCCCCAAAAAACTTGGCCTAGCGCTCCCTACCTAGCGCTACAACGCTACAACTAGTACATGCAAAATTTTATGGGTTTTCGTTCAAACTTCCCCGTGCCAAAGCTCCATAAACTCATTGCAAACCTCAATTCAACTCCAAATTGAGCCTATAATCCACTATATCTCTTCCAACATGGCCTAACAACATCAAAACTTAGATAATAGCATCATCAAACACAGAAAACCAGAATTGAGCTTGAAGCTCAAGAACTTCATCTGAAACCCTGAAACTCAAATGTTCAAGACAAGAAATTATTACCTCAGTTGATAGAATTCGACCCTAGGTTGCCTTCTATGCCCTTCCAGACTTTAGTTCCTCAAATCCCCAAGCTCAAGTCCTGAAATTCCCATCCAATATTCAAATTCAAAAATCAATCTTAATAAAATTCCGTAAACTCAGAAAAAAAAAAAAACATAAACCTTACCTTAATTGAAAACTAATTCCAACTAAATCCCTTAGCTACTCCAAGGATCAACACCCCTAACCAAGCCTAGACTTCCTCTAAGTTCACAACTTCAAAATCCAGAAGAGAGGGTGAGAGAGAGAGAGAGCAAGTCGTGTGTGGGAGAGAGAGAGAGAGTTACATTTTTTTTCTTTCCTTTTCCTTTCCTTTCTTTCCTTCAGTTTCTACCATTTTCTACAACTTCCAATAAAGTCTAAATAATCAGAATATATCAATTATCCCACTTAATAGTCAAAAGACCCTTTTTCCTTCCTGTTGACGGCAGAAACTCGTCAACGATGTTAGGTCGGGAAACCCAAAGGTTAGTAAGAAGATGTCTGGATAAGAACTTTGAATAGACTTCAGGAGAAATATCTGCAGATCAGCAATGGAGTAAACATTCATATATTGCTTAATAGCGTCAGCCTACAATGAATTTTCCAACCCCCATTTCTAGAAGGGTGAAGGTCTATTTATAGTGGAGCTCTAATGGCTCCTGATACATTGTGGTCCCAGGGGACAAAATTATACATAAGTACATTGTCAAGGTGGTGGCACCAGACGTAGTGGTGCATGAGGTTGTGATGTCGTCTCTAGTATAGGGTTAGAGGCGTGCAAGTAGTGCCTCCATTCTTCGTACTAATTTGTACCACCACTACTTGTATGATACAGATGTCAGAGTTACGCCTCTATCCTCCACGTGGTCGTACATCCTGTGCTTGATGGTAGTTCCTACATGTCCCAGACACACTGCTGCTCCAAGTTTTATTATCTTTGGCTAAGTGTTGAATGGCTTATGGATTCTTCAGTTTGGTAGCTTGGGTCTCCTTAGTTCATAGAGGGGTGTCGGGCCTTGCATAGTCAAAGTCTCATCCACAATGGTGTCTTCTTTACTCTATGTGAGTCTCGTAACTCCTTGATGATATTTAGGCACGAGGCCCACCGTCCCTTGGTGCCACCAGGCATGGATGCCTTGCAAGCGGCATGGTCGTAGTGCATAAGGTTGGGGTACCTCATGAGAAGGGCATACAGGTCAGGCACATGAGACCCTTGCGACACGGCCTCACAGGACATGCGCGGGAGAGGCGGTGCGCGAGGTAGATGTACGAGCCTGGTGCGCGAGATGGATGTGTGAGGCTGGTGCATGTCGCGAGACACCTGTTGAGTGGCCGAGGTGTGAGGTGCAAGACCTTGGCCGAGATGGTTGTCTGATGCGCGCACGAGGATCTTGTCATAAGGTGCATGGCGCGAGGCTCCTATCGAGTGGCCGAGGTGTGAGGTGGGAGACAATGGCCGAGGTGTGAGGCGGGAGACCATGGCCGAGGTGGTGGTCTGATGCGTGCGTAAGGCCCTCGTCATGAGGTGCAAGGCGCGAAGTGCCTGTCGAGTGACTGAGATGCGAGGTACGAGACTGTGGCCGAGGTGGTGGCCCGATACGCGCACCTTTCCCATGAGGTGCATGGTACGAGGCGCCTATTGAGTGACCGAGATGCGAGGCGCGAGACTGTGGCCGAGATGGTGGTCTGATGCGCACGCGAGGCCCTCCTCATGAGGTGCATGGCGCGAGGCACCTATTGAGTAGTCGAGGCGCAAGGCCTTCCTAAAGAGGTGCATGACGCGAGATTCCAGTTGAGTGTCCGAGGTACGAGGTGCGAGACCGTGGTTGAGATGGTAGTCTAATGCGCACGCGAGGCCCTCGTCATGAGGTTCATGGCCCAAGGTGCCTGTTGAGTGGCCGAGGTGCGAGGCACGAGACCTTGGCCGAGATGGTGGTCCGATGCGCGCGCGAGGCCCTCTTCATGAGGTGCATTGCGCGAGGCGCCTATTGAGTGGCTGTGATGCGAGGCGATTATGAGTGGGCGCGCTAGGCGCGGGACGAGGGTCTCACGGGAGGGCAGCTGCTTGGCTCGCATGGCCCTGTTATGAGATAGAGGTCTCACTGGGTGTTGCATCTTGGCGAGACGAGGCACCATGTGGCTTGCAGAGCTTTGCTTAGCAAGGCTTCCCAATGCACGTCTAGGGCTGCAGGTTCATGTGTGCATTTTGGACCTTCAAGGGACTTTAGACACGTGATGTGGGTTTTATGTCAGTGTGGAATCCTTGCTTCCCCTTGGTATGGAATGACTTCGTGAGGCTTGGGGCCTCGCAAATGTGTGGCCTCTTGGTGGCATGTAATAACCTTCTGCCTCCATTGCGTACTTGGTGCCTTCGGTGACCCTTAGCTGTTTACTTCAATAAGGGACTGGACTTTTTTTTTCTTGGTGGATTTTTGGTATCCACACCTCCCAAATCAATCAAGTATTTTAGTCACTTTAAGGGCATTTTGGTCATTGCGCCCAATTCCCGCTAATTCCTCGAGTGTCCCTAACGTTTACCACTTAAATCCCGTCATCTAATTAATCACCAATTATTTTTCCCAATGTCTAAAAATCTTCAATATATTTCCCAAATTCCCAGAAATACCCTCAGGTTTTCCCCGAGCCGAATAAATTCCCGCCGTGACTATTTCGCTAAACTGCTCACTAGGAACGTCTCAAGCCGTATGCTGCAAATACATCCACATAATAATGTGGTCTTAACAATTTACCACAATTAATCACATTTGTGCCCTCAACGGGCCAAAATTACGAATATGCCCCTATAAGCTAAATAAGACCTATATGCATACTAATACTCTTAGTCATGCATTTCACATATTCATATAATTATATAAGCATGCTTATCACGTAATCATGCATTAAATCATTTAAATCACACAAAAACAAATTATGTCCTCTCGGCACACTAATCAAGGCCCTTAAGCCTTATTAGTAAATTTTTGGTCTTACAACTATCCCCTCCTACTGAGAATTTCGTCCTCAAAATTTTACCTGAATAACTCAGGATATTGATCCAGCATCGCTGACTCAAGCTCCCAGGTAGCCTCCTCGTCCCTACCATTCCTCCATAACACATTAACTAGAGGTATTGTCTTCTTTCATAGAACCTTATCCTTCCGATCTAAAATCTGAATCGGTCGCTCCTCATAGGACAAATCTGTCTACAATTCCAAGTCTTCACACTTCAACACATGTGTCATATCTGAGATGTACTTCTAGAGCATGGAAATATGGAATACGTCATGAACTCTCGACAACGATGGTGGCAAGGCTAACCTGTAAGCCACATGTCCGATCCTCTCCAGGATCTCAAAAGGTCCAATAATTCTAGGGCTCAGCTTGCCCTTCTTCCCAAACCTCATCACCCCTCGCAGTGGTGAAACTCGTAGAAGCACGTGGTCCCCAACTTGGAACTCCATGTCCTTGCGCTTAGGATTAGTGTAGCTTTTTTGTCTGCTCTGCGAAGCAAGCATTCTAGCTCAGATCTTCTCAATAGCTTCATTGGTCTTCTGAACCATGTCCGGCCCCAAATACTTCCTTTCACCCATCTCATCCCAATGAATGGGCGATCTACATCTCTCCTCCCATATAACATCTCATATGGACCACTCCAATCGTTGGTAATAATTGTTGTTGTACGAAAATTCAATAAATGGGAGGTATTTACTCCAAGATCCCTCAAAGTTGATCACACATGCCTTAAGCATATCCTCCAACACCTGAATCGTCCTCTAAGATTGTCCATCAGTCTGAGGATGAAAGGTCGTGCTGAACTTCAATTGAGTCCCCATAGCCTTCTACAAACTACCCGAAAACTTGGAGGGAAAGATAGGATCCCGGTCTGACACAAGATTTAGGAACCCCGTGAAGACGTACGATCTCCCTAGCATACAACTCTGCGTACTGATCCACCGTATAGGCTGTCTTCATTGGAAGAAAATGAGCTGACTTGGTTTATCTATCCACTATCACCCACACCGAGTCATGAAGCTCCACTGTTCTAGGTAAACCTCCCATAAAGTCCATCGTAATATCCTCCCATTTGCACTCAGGAATACCCAAAGGCTGAAGCAACCTTGCTGGTCGCTGATGCTTATCTTTCACCTGTCGACAAGTTAAACATCTGGCCACGTACTCCACCACATCCTTCTTCATTCTGGGCCACAAATACAATGTCCGTCAATCCTGATACATCTTCGTAGTACCCAGATGAAGTGAGTATGGTGTAATATGTGATTCGTCTAGTATCTCACATCTAATTCCCACATTAGTCAGAACACAAATCCGACCCTGATACTGTAGTAAACCAACCTCAGAAATAGAATAGTCCTTAGCTGCCCTCGCTAAGACATTCTCTCTAACCTCCTGTAATTGAGCATCCACTAGCTGACCTTCCTTAATCCCCTCCAATAGGGTTGAATATAGAGTAATGTTGGCCAACCGGCCCACTACAAACTCTATCCTTGCTCTAGACATCTCATCAGCCAACTCCCTCGAAATCTGAGTGGAACTAAATAACTGACCCAGGCCTCTCCGACTCAATGCATTTTACACTACGTTGGCTTTCCCTATGTGGTAAAGAATGTCACAATCGTAGTCCTTTACCAACTCCAGCCAGCACCTTTGTCTCATGTCCAGGTCCTACGTGAAGAAGTACTTCAAACTCTTATGATCGGTGTATATCTCGCACTTCTCCCCATACAGATAATGCCGCCAAACCTTCAATGTGAATACCATCGCTGCTAACTCCAAATCATGGGAAGGATACCGCTGCTCATACTCCGTCAGCTTTCGTGACGCATAAGCTATAACTTTCCCATTATGCATCAACACACAGCCTAAAATCAACCTCGACGCGTCGCAATAAACCACAAACTTTCCTTCCTCAGAAGGAAGACTCAGCACAAGTGCAGTAATAAGTCGCCGCTTCAACTCTTGAAAACTGTTCTCATACTTGTCTGACTAGACGAACTTCAAATTCTTCCGTGTTAACTCTGTCATCGGTGCAGCAATCTTCGAGAACCCTTCCACAAATCATCTATAGTAACCTACTAACCCGGGGAAACTTCGAACCTCTGAGGTGTTCCTTGGCCTCGGCCAATGTCTAACTGCCTCCACCTTAGATGGATCCACCTTAATCCTGTCTTCACCAACAATATGACCAAGGAATGTCCTTCTGGTAGCCAGAACTCACACTTCTTAAACTAGGCGTACAACTGGTGCTCTCTTAACCTCTGCAAGACATGTCGAAGATGTAGCTCGTGCTCTGCCTCTGAACTGGAGTACACTAAAATGTCATCGATGAAGACAATGACGAACTGATCCAAGAAGTCCTTGAACACCCTGTTCATTAAATCCATGAAGGCTGCTGGGGCGTTGGTCAAACGAAACGACATGACCAAAAACTCATAATGCCCATACCTCGTTCAGAAGGCCGTCTGCAGTATATCCTCATCCTTGATCCTCAACTGGTGATAACCAGATCAAAGATCAATCTTCGAGAATACCGTCTTTCCCTACAGCTGATCAAACAAGTTGTCAATCCTCGGTACAGGGTACTTGTTCTTGATGGTCAACTTGTTCAATTCTCTATAATCTATACACAACCTCAGAGTCCCGTCCTTCTTCTTCACAAACAGGATCGGAGCACCCCACAGCGAAACACTAGCTTGGATGAACCCCAAATCCAAAAGCTCTTGTAACTGTATCTTCAATTCCTTCAGTTCTCCTAGTGCCATTCTATATGGTTCCCTCGACACTGGCTCTGTCCCTGACACTAACCCAATGACAAACTAAATCTCCCGGTGTGGCGGCAGCCCTGGTAAATCCTTAGGGAACACATCCAAGAACTCACAAACTAATCTGGTCTCCTCCGACCCTGCTGACAACACTCTAATAGTATCCACCACACTAGCCAAGAAACCTATACATCCCCCCTATAATAGGTCCCTAGCCCTCTATGCTGGTATCATGGGTATACGGGGTCCATATACCGTACCCACTAAAATAAAGGGATCCTCGCCCTCTGGCTCAAAGGTCACAATCTTCTTTCTACAATCAATAGTAGCTCCGTATCTAACGAGCCAATCCATGCCAAAAATCATGTCAAAGTCCTCCATACACAACTCAATCAAGTCTACTGATAACTACCTACCATCAACCATTACTGGCAGTGCTCTAATCCACCACCTAGAAACTATAGTTCCTCTGTAGGCAATATAGTCCCGAGCCCCGCAGTACAATACTCACTAGGTCTACACAGTCTATCAATCACCTTACTAGAAAAAAATGAATGTGTTGCACCAGAGTCTATCAATACAGTAAAAGGAGAGCAAGCGCTAGAAAGCTGACCTGTCACAACTGAGGGACTAGCCTCAGCCTCTGCCTGCGTTAGGGTGAACACTCGAGCTGGAGTCAAGTTATCCACCTTCTCTTCTTCCCTTTTCTTCACTGTTGGGCACTCCTTCTTGAGGTTTCCCACCACCCCACACACATAACAGGCCTTAGCCCGACATTCACTCGGATGGCGTCTTCTGCACCTCATGCACTCTGGATAGTTCCTCCATGTATCACCGCCTCCCTGACGGCCACCATGAGTACACCGACCTCTCCTATTAGGACCAGCAATGGCCGAAGTGTCAGGGATCTTCCTCTTTAGATCACTGGGGTCTCCGCCCATACCAGGCCCAGAATATGGAGGCACTGCTCTGCGACCCTCCTGTCTTGCAACATTCTCCCTCCAAGTCTTGTTCTTCGCTTCCTCAGCAATAAGAACCTTCTCAAAAGCCTGGGCATAGGTCGTCCCCCCAGGTACTGTTGTAATCCTCAAATCTCGAGCTATCATAACATTAAGCCCTCTAATAAATCGGTCTTGCCTAGCTGCATCAGTAGGCATGAGATATGGTGCAAACTTTGCAAGTCTGTCGAACTTCAAGTCATATTCTGTAACTTTCATGTTGCCCTGAACCAACCCCACAAATTTATTTACCTTTATTGCCCTGATGGCAACATTGTAATACTTCTGGCTGAACAAATCCTTGAATCAATCCCAACCCAGAGTAGTAACATCCCTGGTCTGTGATGCCACTTCCCACCGAATTTGGGCCTCCTCTCTTAGCATATATGCGGCACATGCCACCCTGTCATGACCCTCTACCCTCATGAAATCCAGGATAGGGGTAATCTTACTCATCCACTGCTTAGCCTTTAGTGGATCTGGTCCTCCCTCAAAAGTTGGAGGATGCTGTCTCCTGAACTACTCATACAATGACTCCCATCTATTCCCAACCTCCACTGGCTATATAACTGGTGCCACTGCAGGTGGCACAATGGATGCAGCACTCCCTAATGGAGCCTACTATCTCAGAAGCCGGATCTGCTCATCTTGGATCTGAAGTTGGGCTTGCATATCTACCATAATCTACTGCCAGTTCTCAGGGATTGGCGGAGGGCTCTGGCCTGGGTCATCATCTATAGTCTCAGACCTAGTGCCGACTACTCATGTAGATCGTCTTGGAAGCATAGCTATCCAAGTTAATCTACAATCAACGACTCAACGATTAGACTATGACAACAGGGTAATAATCCTTCCATAATCCACCATTGGAACACAACTAATCACAAGCAATCAAGATATAACAATTCATCCACATGCAACAGCAATGCTAATAAGCATGCCTCGATATCATCACACAATAGTTAAGGGCCAAGCCCTATCAGTATCTCATGCTCCCTATTAATCAAATAGATAACAGCAATTACGGTTCTTTCCAATCACTTAAGCATATAAACATGTATACACAATTACCAAACCCTGAGTCTAACTTGTCTGTAGCGGCGAATGTACATATCCAGCCAGTCTTCAGGAACCCTTAAACTTGGGACGCTCTGATACTAAGTTTTAACACCCTGGATAATCAAGGTCATTAAATTGTGGGATTATAAAGGTGTAAGACTTGCTAATCAAGTCATATAGTTGAAAACGTGACCCTAAGGTTATAATTAGGTTAGGGTTAAAAGATTTTGGTCATAAACTGGAAATCTCTCATTGAAATAAACGTTTAATACATGGGATCCCAAAACAGGTTTTAAAAGACAGTTTACAAAAAAAAATTTCAAAGTTTATGTACAACAACAAGCCACTCTAATGGAAAAATAGGCACTTTACATTCTTCTATCCCTGTATCATCTCTTGGTCGTGGAGGCCGATCACCTGACTATGTACATTCTGCCCCAGAGCTCTCCAACTCAGGACTGGTCCACCTTGCCTTTGCCTTTACCTGCACCACGTAGCACTCGTGAGCCAAGGCCCAGCAAGAAAACCATAATGCAGAGCATAAAAAATAATCAATAGTCAGATAATTCGCAAATCATCAATCAGATACTCAACATACCACATTGCTCACATAATCAACGATATTAATCTGCAAACCAATAGTCAATCATTCAGGTAATAAACATGCCATTATCATCAGATTAATAACAATAAACATATCACACAATATCCAGGGTCGCCTCCCTTAGGTTGCACCCTCTGTTTATCCCACTGACTCCATCTCGCTTAAGCCGAGCTCAGTGATTATGTACTTAACCTCAGCTACTAGTGGCCGAGTCGCGTCCTTGTGCACCAATAGTAATTTCGACACTCTTAGGCCATTTATTTCATGTTCACATGGCATAATACCATCGTACAACATTACATAAAAGTATAGGGAACTCTTAGTCCCAACATAACCACATAACCGGGTGTATTTTTCTTACCTTTGATTCCGAGCGCTTTGGCTAATTGAGATGACCCTCGAGCACGATCCCGTCCGAGCCCTACTGTACACCTAGTCACAACCATAAAATAGAATCCTCATTAATATTCAATTCCGCAACCCAACTTTGGAACCAATCCCAAGCTCTCGGGAAGCCCAATTCCACCGAACGGGGTGGTGGAATTGACCCCCGAGCCCAAAAGTAATATCCCTAAGAAAAATACCCAAAACCCATTTCTAGAGGCAGGGCAGTGCTACATCACTACATGGTGGGCGCTACGGCACTAGAATCAGAGACTCAAGCCCCCCAAAAAACTTGGCCTAGTGTTGTAGCCCAAAACTTCGCCGAGCCAAAACTCCATAAACCCACTGCAAACCTCAATTAAACTCCAAATTGAGCCTACAATCCACTATATCTCATCCAACATGACCTAACAACGTCAAAACTTAGCTAATAGCATCACCAAACACAGAAAACTAGAATTGAGCTTGAAGCTCAAGAACTTCATCTGAAACTCAAATGGTCAAGACCAGAAATTGTTACCTCAGTTGAGAGAATTCAGCCCTAGGTTTTCTTCTATGCCCTTCCAGACTTTAGTTCCTCAAATCCCCAAGCTCAAGTTCTTGAATTCCCATCCAACATTCAAATTCAGAAATCAATCTTAACAAAATTCAGTAAACTCAGAAAAAAAAAACATAAACCTTACCTTAATTAAAAAATAATTCCAACTGAATCCCTTAGGTACTCCAGGGATCAACACCCCAAACCAAGCCTAGACTTCCTCTGAGTTCACAGCTTCAAAATCTAGAAGAGAGGGTTAGAGAGAGAGAGAGAGAGTTCTGTTTTTTTTTTCTTTCCTTTTCCTTTCCTTCAGTTTCTACCACTTTCTACAACTTCCACTAAAGTCTAAATAAGCAGAATATATCAATTATCCCCCTTAATAGTCAAAAGACCCTTTTTCCCTCCCAATTAAATCCAAGTATTTTAGTCACTTTAAGGGCATTTTGGTTATTGCTCCCAATTCCCGCTACTTCCTCGAGTGTCCCTAACGTTTACCACTTAAATCCTGTCATATAATTAATCACCAATTATTTTTCCTAATGTCTAAAAATCTTCAATATATTTCCCGAATTCCCAAAAATACCCTTAGGTTTTCCCCGAGCCGGGTATATATTCCCACTGTGACTATTTCGCTAAACTGCTCACTAGGATCGTCTTGAGCCGTATGCTACAAATACATCCACATAATATAGTGGTCTTAAAAATTTATCACAATTAATCACATTTGTGCCCTTAACGGGACAAAATTACAAATATGCCCCTATAAACTAAATAGGGCCAATATGCATACTAATACTCATAGTCATGCATTTCACATATCCATATAATTATATAAGTAAGCTTATCACATAATCATGAATTAAATCATTTAAATCACACATAAAACAATTATGCCCTCTCGGTACACTATTCAAGGCCCTTAAGCCTTATTAGTAAATTTTGGGTAGTTACATCTTCGAGTCTCGAAACGGGGTAAGGACCACGGGATTCACACTTTGCCCTGCCTGCAGCAGCCCACAAATTCGAAGATGGGCGTCGGTGAAGAGGCGGGGAAGCTGTAGCTCCTTGTCGAAGATGGAGCCCATCACCCAAAACCTCTCTTCGAAGGAGTCCACGAATTGGGTACGACGATACGGACCTGATTAGGAAAATATGTACGGATGTAAGTTATGAGCTAAGGGCCATCGAGCTAATTTACCAGGGTTCAATACTTATCGAAGTTGGTGAAGTGCACGAGTAAGGTGGAATTATTCCTCATCGGGAAGCCGTCCACCCAAAAGAACTGATCTTTATAAGTCCAAGCGTGGTTCTCGTTGCTGTATGGAGCTTTATAACCTCCTTTCCCCAGACTTGTGTATTTCATCAGGGTGTAATATCCCCCTTTCTCCCTTTTCTTCGAGCATTGCCGAAAACTGTAGACATATAGTATTTCGGCAGGAGAAGGGACAGGCTAGTCCATGGTTTTGTATAGGACGTAAAGTCCGGCCAACACCCAATAACCATTTGGAGATAGTTGGAATAGGGCTATGTCGGGCTATTTATGGAAATTGACATAGTATTGGTGTAGCGGCAGGGCTACACTCGCCTAAAGGTGTGAGGTGCTCCAAGGCTCGAGCCCGTGAACGCTTTTGTGCGCCCTCTCTTCCTCCTGAGCTTGGCGCACTAATATCTCGCTGTCATTTACCCCGTAGTTCGTGAGTATTTTATTTTAGGCCCCTCAATGTCGAAGTTTGCTCGGAATGTCCTCTGCTTTGAATCCGATGTCGGGATTTGGGGTATCTGATAGCATCAGGCTTGCGTTGGCCTCTTCCTCCGAGAGGCCAACTTCGCGGGGCCTATCCATCGTCGGCTCTAATTTCTCCCGAACGATAAGAACCAGGCTACTGCCAACCATGTGTTTCCCCTTCTCGAAACGTTGTTCTACCTCCTTGGGCATCTGGATGATTTCGTTCTCGTAGGCGTAGAATCCTTGTTGGTGGAGCTGATGAAGCTCCTCGGACATCTGAAAACAAACACCAAGCAGTTAACGCCTTGACTCGAAGGAGGTTGGGCCAAGACAAGAGCCCCTAAGACAACTATTCAGGGAAGAAAAAAATAGATTAGTAGCTATAGGTGTCCTCGGAGCCAAGTACTTGACACCGGAGACACCACCGAAAAAGATGAACATCACCGAAAGATTCCGACCAAGGACGCAGACGAAGGAAAAACGCCCCAGAACACTACATAGCGGTTAAATGGGCCATTGAGACCATTTATGATCGCAAATAAGGCAAAAAAAAAACTCAGTAAAGCTAAAAAAAATAACTACTAAGCATGCATCCTAAATTCTCTGATATGCACAAAAACAAGAAATCACAGTTTGGGGATACTTACTCGAAATGAAGCGTCGGATTGTGCTGAAACAAGTGCGAACTTTGAAGAACAATTGGCCATTTACCCAGAATTACAGAGGCTCAAGCCAGTCATCCAGAGTGACAGAAGGAACTAGAAGGAGGCAATGCCAAAAAAGGGTTTAATAGAAGTCTAGAGAGTTTGAAGGCATAAAAAATTTGAAATTAGCTAAAGTGACGTTGGGAATTTGGTTCTCGACCTTTTATAGACCTAGTGCTTGGAGGTGAAGTAAGTTCAACCCAACCGTTGGATTATCTAGGACCTGGATACTCGAGTACGATCCAAGGGCCTAAAATTAGAGTGGTGCGGATCATGATCATTGGCATTGGAAACGGAAAATCTCGAGCGTAAGCCGAAAGGATGCCTAGGGTACGGAAAAGACGTTTCGGGCTATCAAATTGACCTTTCATTAATTGCACCGATTGATGGGCCCAGCAATGGGGTTAAGGCACGTGGCAGGAAATCTCGTAGTGACATCAGCAGAAGTCCAAGTGTTTCCTGCCCGAGGACCTTTTGAAGCCTTCATTAGTTCTAAGTCTCCATTGTTTGAGGACAAGTAGAGACTTGAGGGGGCAAATTTTGTCTGTGTTTTCTCCCAAGAACACGTGATCACCCGAGTAAGACACGTGTCTCTTTTTTATGAGGCAATGCCCAAAGGATATGTCCTCGGCAGGTCAGTCCGATAGTTGGAGGTCATCCTCCTCGGATAATGAGAGGGCGTCGACATCTCTCCTGGGCCATGTCCCGAGAGCAATGAATGTCTTCATAAGGTTACATCCCGGGGATGCTTGATAGTCCATGTTTTTTCCGGCCCTCAGTTATATTCCAGGTCGAGGACCTAGTCCTTAGAATCTCAAGGATAGGTCAAGTGTCAGCCAATGCGGATTTGCTGCCTCAAAGGAAGACCTGACAACCTTTTGGGGCGATATGCCTACAGTGTTGTCGATGGTATGACTTGACAACTTGCACGCCCACTATGTCGCCTGACACAGAAGTATGTACAACATGCCCTGACAATCCCAAGGGTATGTTCCCCGTAAAGTGGTTACTTTTCTGCATAGGGCCCCGCAAATCTGGCTTGGGTCGTGGTCTCTATTCAATTCAGCCCAATGCATTGAAGTGTATTAATTACTGATCATTAACATTAATGACCGTAGCCTCTATAAATAGGGTTGGGAGTCTCATTGTAAAATGTTGGGCTTTTGGTAGAGAGAAAACTACTTGTACTCAGAGCAATCTAAACGCTATTTGAGAAGACACCATTGAAGCTTGCAATCCCCTTAATACGAAAGACTCATGGACTAGAGTTCTTTTATAACCTGAACCACGTAAAAATCATTGTGTTCTTACTGTTTATTTATTTAATCTCTCTTATAAATGTTGATAGCGAAAAAAGTAGTCAACAATAAATTATACATGTTTTGACACTTATTTAAATAGATAAATCAAAATAACAACAACAATTATTATTATTATTATAATTATAATAATACAGTGAGCATCAAATTTTGGAAACAAATTCAAGACACAATATTAGCCACTTATAATGGAATTATTAGAGAAGTATATAGAAGATTCCCAAGTGGTTGCATTTAATACGCATCGTATATGAATATATATAAATATATATGTTGCTTTTAACATAAATGCAGATCTTTTTGATGTAAATGTAATTGCTTGGCCACATTTTTTTTAATGGAAGTATTTTTTTTGGCCTGAATGTAACCATTTCTTTTCTTTAAACATACAGTTTTTTACCTTAAGAATATATTACAGTACATATGCATGACAACTAGTATATATCTCATTTAATAGGCTCACATGATTAATAGTGCCCTATCAGCAGTTTTCCTAAGCCTCATTAATTTCATTTTCTTTGAACTTTTAAATAGTAGTGAAATTTTCCTATAGTCATGATATTGGGCCAATTTTTTTGTTTTAAAAAAGACCAAAATTTATGCATACATATTGAAAGAAAAAAATGATTTCAAAATGTGACAAGTTTCTCACAGCAATGTCATTCTTAGTCCCCCCAGCCATCGTCCCTCAATTATCAGCTAGGGATGGAATTAGGAATGTGTTTCAAGGATTCAAATAGAATAAATATATATATATATATATATATATATATATTTATACACTAGTGAAAATCTCCAGCCAAAGGCATTAGTCTTCTGTAGCTACTACGTAGTTACGAGGATCGTCTGTTATTTTATTTGTAGAAGCTGATTTGAAGTTATAAGTTTAATATATTGACTGAAATTTACTAAATTAATTAAGTTGTGTCACGTTTGATATAGTCAATTGGTGTAAAGTATTTTCTTAAAATAATAAAATTCCAGTATCATTATTTATTCAATAAATAATGTTATTGAATTGTATGCACTAATTTTTCCATTGATTTATTCCACAATTGGGAGGGGGGGGGGGGGGGGGGGTTATGTCTTAATTCGGGATTAAATATTTCCTGCGTTCCAACAAAATAATCATTTATTTCATTCTTAAGCAAAAAAGATATTCCCTTATATTGAAAGACAGATCTTAGTTTTGACTTATATAAATTAAAAAAGTGAAAAAAGGGGATTGTGATAATTTATAAAAGACATATGCTTGTGACAAGTAGGATAAGTCATAAAAAGTCTGTGACTTATTAAGATTAGAAATTGAGTTTTTTATAGTCGAAATAAACTGAGTTATATTTGGATTTGTTTCGTTAGTCGAAATAGGGTTTTTATAGGAACTGTATTTATTAAGAATTTTTTTTGTTGATTCAAAAAAATAGAAAAAAACTTGTCCATTTATTCTAGGAATATTACTGATAAAAAAAAGATATTTATAGATAGCCTTTGAATTAAAAGTTGAAAAAAAAAATGGGATTTACGGATTAGTCGAGCCTTTCGTCTTTTTAATTTTACTATCTGAAAAATCTTTTTTGGCAATTTCAATCTTTCATCAGCATAACTTATTTTGTTAAAACTAATATTTTTTTGTGGGCTTATAAATCCTTTTTTGTTGTCTTTTGGAATTTTTTGTATTTGATTTATGATTGTATTTGTTTTATTAGTTAGATCTTGTATTTTTTTTTTTCAATGAAAAAGTTGTCCAATTCGTCGATTCAATGTTAATCGATGATTCATCCATTATCTCATTATTAATTATCAAATCTTTTTCTTTTTCTTTTTTACTCAATTCATATATTGCGATTTCTTTCTCTTTCAAGAAAATTAGGTTTATTTTTTAGAGTTCGTTTATTATTTTTTTAAAAAATGAATGCTTTGATTTTGAATAACCCTTTTTTTTCTTTCTTTTGAGTTTGTTCTTTCTTTTCTTTCTTTTACAACTCTAAAACATTTCTTTTTCAATTTAATAAGTTTTCTTTTGATTTCGTTAAAAATAGGTTCAAAAAATGAAATTTGTTTTCGGGGAGAACCAAAAGGAAGTTCAGTTTCCATCCCCAAAACTGTTAAAAAACAAAAATCATTTGTTTGTTCTTTCTTTTTCATTGGATTATTATAAGTTTCTTGTCGCTTAAGCTTAGCTTTGTGCCAAGGTTTCAGACGAAAAGGAAATAGGATCTTTATCTGAATACCTTCTATTAACCAGTTTTTTGGAAATTCGTTTTCTGCTAATTGAATGCCGTTATAAGTGCATTTAACAAGCGTTTCTCTCTTCCAATCTTTTAAATCCTCCGACCATTCGGGAGATTGAAACAATAGTATACGACCGATATTTTTAACTATTATCAATGAGGGTAGTATAATATATTTTCTCAGAATTGATTGGATTACTAACACAAGACTTCTTATTATTTGAACAACTACAATGCTATCCCAGGCTTCCGCTCTTTCTATACGTTCTTCTTCTCTTTTTTTTTTCTCTTCGTTTTTTTTAATCCTTTCGTTTTCCCTTTTTTCTCTATAATCGGAAATCTGAAATTCTGTGTTTTTCCATAACAAATTTTTCTTTTTTTTTTTCACCGACGAGGAAAAAGAAAAAAAAAATCTTTGTCTATTCTGTCCAAAAAAAAGGGGGAATGGCTATTCGCTTGAAAGGATTTCCAAATAAGCGTTTTACGCCTTTGGGCGCGCATCGAGCCTGTGATTATGTCTCGACGAAAATCTGATTGTTGTGAAAAACGTATTAAAGAAATTACCTTTGGTTCCTCATAATCATCGTTATTACTAATATTTTTAGTAATCTTTTGTGGATTATTGGATGTATTACTAGAAATATTGGGATTTCTTAGGTCATGATTAAAAATCACTACACGTTTGCATTTTCTTGAACAAATTTCAGGATTCCGTCCTAACATTTCTTCAATTGGGCCGTCTGCGTGTTCAAAATTGTTTATTAATTTGTATGACCAGCGAGGAACTTTTTTTCTGATTTCTTTTAGTCCAATAGATTCGTTTCGAATTGCTTTATTGTTAGGATCATTTAGAACTTTATCAAATAGAATTTTTTTTTTTTTTTGTCCTGTTTCTGTTCAGTAAGTAAATAATTTGTTTTAAAATTCAAATTTGATTTTACTGTAAATTCATTAATTAAGTGCAAGAAAAAAAG